>NC_137639.1:26155643-26760643 GCF_963383615.2 Lipophrys pholis | reverse complement strand
TTGGGAGGCAGCTTAGGTTCCTTCTCTAAACCCTGGGGTTTAGTATAATAATCCAGTCGGGCTCGGGAGAAGAAGTTGTTGATCACCGTGACACAGTCGTGTTGCCCTGAAGGAGAGAGGAAAGAAAAGACGGGGTGCCTTAGCTTTAGAAAATACTGTGTCACACTTTCCCCTTTCTTGCTGTACTAGAACACCACCCACTTCTATGTCCTCGTTCACTAGATCCATGAATCATTCCTGGATAATATTTCTAAACACTTGAACTGTGAATAACAAAAAGCACAAAGTGGCTCTGGTTGGGATTAAGTATAACTTTGGCTATGAAATGAACAGAAAATAATGACAAACCGTCTCATTGTAACCTAAAACCAACACTAATGTGCTGCCAGAGTGAGAACATGCTACGTGCAAACGTACCAACAAAGGCAGCCATCTGTGCTGCAGTCCTTCCAACGGAGTTAACCAAGTCTGTTTCGGCCCCGGCATCCAACATCATCCACGTGATATCAGTCTTCCCTGCAGGCGCAGACACAGACTAAGTAACAAAACCCCTTCTGTTAGATCCTGAGCTACACTAGTGTGCCCAGAGTGCTTCATGGTTTACAGTAGCAGCACACCTGACAGGCCGGCGAACATCAGCGCAGTGTAGCCGTGCTCATGCTCATTACAGTTCACGTCGGCGCCGTGCTGCAGCAGCAGCTTGCACATGTCTGCTTTTCCTTTGTACGCGGCATGCATGAGAGGAGTCATCCCATACTGTGGATGACAGAAAAACGCGGCACGGTTCAATGCAACAATGAGCAAAGACGTCCACTACAAACACCTGATTTGGACAGGTGGACACGAAAGAGTGACAGGAAGAAGAAAAGAAGTTGAAGGACCTCTTTCACACCACTTCAGAGTGGAGATTTACGGCTCATGTCCGGTACATATGCCACTAACTGAAAGGAAGATACAAGTCATCTGTTTGTTTTTTTCTTTTTAAAGAGGTCTTGTATATTATATTTGTGTTTAAACATTGTTTGAGTACCAACATCAATTTGTGTTCAACTGCAATCCAGTTTTCCTTCAATCCATTTTTAATAATCACCGTTTTAAATATTTCATTTCTATTATTTAGCGTCACAACTCCTGTTTTAGATCAACACTGTGTCAGCACGCATTCTGAATTGTACCAAACTGTATAAAAAGTGCTATACAAATGAATTATGGCTGAACATGACTGTAAAAGACTCTTAGATAGGCCACTTTGTGTTCGAGAAACATTATTTTGACAAATATGTTAAACGCCTGGTGTCATCGTGATAGTACATAAATTAAATCAGCTGCACCAGCTTACAAAATGTTTCCACATCTAAGATTTACACGGAAAAGTGGAGCAGCACTTCTGAATGAATACTTAACGCTATGTGATAATAACATGGATAAATGTTACCTGAGGAAAAAAACAACTAACATACCAGTTATGATTTGTTCATTTGACAGTTTTCGGTGTGGGACTGTACAGTGAGAGCACTTCTTAGAAAATTTTGAAAGCGAAAATTAAAATGTTTCGTTTGCCACTAAATAGCAAAAACATGAGCTTTCCTCGCTGTTATTAAACATTGATTACAAAAGGCGACTTACTATTTATCTCCAACTTATATTTACATATGTAAAAATTAGAATGCCTTTATTTCTCATTATACAATGGAATTGGAGAGCTGCTCATATCAAAGTGCAAATTTGACAAACATTTTTTTAACATATAGGACACATTAAATGAGCAGGCCAAACACTTAAATAAAGACTCTCAAACTAGTCGGTTTGGATTTACCTCATCCAAACAGTTGACCCTCACATCCTTGCATCCCAGCAGCCTGGAGGCCTCCTGCACGTTTCCTGAGAGCACAAGATATATATATATTTTTTTTTTTTACTGCAGATCAGTTGCAACATGAAACTCTATCAGCAGTTCGTTATGCACTCGCCTCTGCACAATGACAGTTTTCATATGAAATGCGTGTCACGCTTCACATTGACAAATCTGCTCTCCTGCGAGCTGAGCTGCATAAAGAGGCGATGTTAAATAAAGCGAGATAACAGTAAAGTAAGCACATTTCCCGACCCACCAATGTTACCCGTTAACAGCAGACATTCTGTCAGATGCTGTTATTCAAGAAAAAGAAGAATGATTTAACTGACAATACTCGGAAACACACGAATCGTAACACATGTTAGCGGCATGCTAACAACTGTATGCGTTTCTCAGGGATTATTAGCATTAGCCGAAGAGGCTTACCTGCAGTAATAACCTGGAACAACTCCTTCTCGCTTGACGACAAGTCTCCCTTCTTAGGTGCAGACATGCTGATGACTACGAGTTGCCAATGAACGTATGAAGACGCGAGAAAAAGTCCCAGTTGCTGGTTAAAGCTGTTCTTTCCGTGATACTGTCAGACTCTCGGTGCTCGGGCATGAAGGCTAGCTCAGGTCTCGCTGTCACATGGAATGTACCATTGGGAACAGTTTTTAGGGGTGTCGCACGTCACACAAGAAAAGCAAACAATCTTAATGACCGAGCGCTCTCGGACATTTCCCCAAAATAACAAATCTAAAAGAAACGGAAAAATACGGAAATCCAACCAACTCCAAAATACAACTGTTTTCTGTCAAACAGCCAAACAGTAACCGATTATGGTCCCCGTTGATCTCTTACAGTGATCTGCTACGTGAGATCATTCAGAAAAAGACCACGTGAGAGAAATCATTAATGCCATTGTACCTATTGGGATATAATAGCAATAATCATAATAATAATAAATTATTTTTATTAGAATTATTTTGATATTTTATCAAAAGAATTCCAGAGCTGAATCAAAATTATATGTAAGGTGAAAAAACGTATTTAATGTTTCAAAATTGAAGATCAAACCCTGAACATTCAGTTTCAAAATGTTTTTTTTCAATCACATTTTTTTTCTCCAAATGAACAAACCTTGTGACCTGGATCTAGCTCCATAATTGTGATCTTGGGGTCAACCTCGTGAATTAAATCTCCCTTGGAGTATTTTGAGAATTGATCTTTCTGTGATCTCTCACGTGGCATTCAAAATACTCGCATGGCTTCTCTCTACGGTGGCCTGGAAAACACTACAAACTTCAGAAAACACTTCCAAATTCAAAAAACACTTTCCAATACAGAAAACACTTCCCAATAGAGAAAACACTTCCCAATTCAAAAAAATCTTCCCAATTCAAAAAAAATCTTCCTAATAGGGAAAACACTTCCCAATTCACCACAACACAACAGAAAGGTGTGGTACCTGCTGACAGCAGGATCAACATTGATTGGATTGCTGCATGAGTTTGAGTCTAACTGCCTGTATAATTATTGATTTGTCAATAAAATAATGAGGGAAGTAGCTCATGACAGGCAAGAGAAGACAGTATGTGAAGTTTAATGCACAATGTCTGCGTTCTGACCATTTATTGTTTTGAGTCGCAAGGCATTGAACTTTTTAAGCCTCCAAAGAGAAACTCACCACTTTGAGAACCTTTCATCTCGTGACGACAACTATGTACATGAGTAAATGTTTTTATTGGCACTGTGATTTTCCGCTGGCTGTTGTCTCATTGGCAATCTGGTCAGCGCTCTTGCTTTACAGACAGAAGATCAGAGGTTCAAACCCAGTTGGTGGTATTAGTGGAATTTATTTGTGTGTACATGGGTTCTCTGCTTTCCTCCCACAGTCCAAAAAAATGCTGAATTGCCTGTCTGTGTAAGACTGATGACTAGGGATGGGAATTGGTAAGCTTTTTTTGATTCTATTTAAACGATTCAATTCTTCATCAGTTCTCTTATCGATTTTTTTTATTATTATTATTTTTAAAAAGGAGAATGAACAGGTCGATTACTAGGGGTGGGAATTAATAAGATTTTATCAATTCTTCTAATGATTCCTCAGGAACAAATTAATCTTTTCCAAACATGAAACTTGAATTATAATTTTTCCCTTAAAAAAGAACAGTCAGATGTGTTCATTGGATGCCCCCTGGAATTTACACTTTTTCAAATTTTGTGCTGTTGACAAGTTAACCCTCTCTGGGAGGTCGGAGCCTGGAGAGGAAAGTGGAAGTGACATACGAGGAGGAACTCGTTCTCTCGGTCTGCAGTGAATGCTGAGTTTTCATATTGTGTTGGTGCTTTTTTTTTGAGGGCATTTTCAACACAGAATGATCTAATACATAGACACACAGTAGTTATCCTCTAGATTGTGTACGTCTACACAGTAGAGGCTCACTCATACAGAAAGTTCTACTAGCATATGTCTACGCTGTCGGCTCGTTGGAGCAGACATTTACCTCACGGGACAGATTGACGGAGTCAATTTATTAAAAGTCCCTCATTAGTCCTCGGACAGGACATTTCTTCGCCAAATGGACCGTCTTCAGCAGCCACGCGGCGTAGCGCTCTGTGGAGGGGATGGAGCTGAGGGTGTAGCTCAGGGAGCCATGGTGCAGGTTGTTTTGACTATCAGAGTAACCCGGAGTACCGGAGGAGAACCAGCACACGGAGAGAGAGAGAGAACATGAAAACTCCACACAGAAAGGCTCCTGCCGGGATTTGCACCGAGACCTTTTTTATTTATTTTTTTAACTGGGACCTTCTGGCTGTGAAGCGGGAGGCTGTGGACTCTGTGGTTTCAGGACGTGGTGAGACCAACATGTATTACCATATCGTATTATTTTGTCGTTTATCACCGATGGAATTGATCATTTGGAACCGGTTCTCAGTCAGAACCGGTTTTCGATTCCCATCCCTAGTTTCCTGTTTAAAGAGCTGCTCTTCTCTACGGTCATGGTGCTGTAGGAGGTCTGGAGGGACAAAAAAGTACAAGCAAATAGGTTAGTTCCATTACTTCTACAGTTCCAGACACACACACACACACACACACACACACACACACACACACACACACACACACACACACACACACACACACACACACACACACACACACACACACACACACACACACACACACACACACACACACACGATTTGATTGATTTATTTATTTCTAACGAATGAACAATTTAAAATTAGATGAAAAAATTGGAAAAGAAAGAAAAGGAAAAAAATAGTTAAAAAATAAATAAAAAAGCCCATTTCGATATAATATAAGTTAAATAATAATATAACTTACAGGGGGATGCCTTTTGCAGTTTTCATTTTACATGGAGTTTTGAAGGATAAATTATAAATATAAGTTAAGGGTTTTACAATGACACCAATGACTGCCTTAATTAGAGCCATGTCAATGTCATTCCAGTCTGTAGACCTTTTATTCTTACATTTGTTAACAATGTCAATAATATCCATTTCATCAACTGCTTTCCAAAAACATTGAGTTTGGGTTGCTGTCTAACAAATCCACAATATTCCTCTCTCCGTCTTCTGTTTGTGGATTATCGATTTCTTCTGACAGTTTTGGTCCCACACTTACAAAAAAACTGTTAAACCCATTAACCACATCATCTGTGTTGCTTGCAATGGTGTCATTGTCTTTAAAATACTGAGGGTAATTTATATTCATTGATACATTCCTGATAATATTATTTAACACATTCCATATGCCCTTGATGCTATTTTTATTATCGGTTAATATTTTATTATAATACTCTTTCTTGCATTTCCTCATAATACTTGTCAATTTATTTTTGTATCTTTTGTATTTACTTTCTGCTTCTATGGTTCAGATTTTTTACGAATTCTTTATACAAGATATTCTTCTTTTTGCATGCATTCTATGTATTTTTGTTTCTTGTATTGTTTCAAATGACAGTGCTCACCATATAATGATTTAAATATCATCAGGAATGTTTCATATGCTTTGTTGGTGTCAGTCTCTTTAAGCACTTGTTTCCAATTTTGTATTTGTAATGCATTTCTAAATTTGTCAATGGCTTCATCTGTTCTGACTCTCCTGTATCTAATCTGATCAACATCCTTATACTTAACATAATTACAAACAGACGTTACAAAAACCGGCAAGTGGTCACTAATGTCATTTAATAGTAGCCCACTCTAAATGCTGTTGTCCATACAGTTTGTGAATATGTCTATTCGAGTTGCACTATGAGACGTTATTCTGCTTGGTTTACTGATAAGTGGGGAAAAAAAACCTCATACTAAAAAATACATCGATAAATTCGTCAGACAATTTGTGCTTGTTGGGATTTAAGAGATCTAAATTAAAATCCCCACAAATGAACACAACTTTGTGATCTTTCTTGGCAAACAATCTTTCCATGCTGTTTTTAAATGTTTCGATACTGGAGCCAGGTGTTCTGTATACACAGCTCACAATTAGATTTATCCTTTTTTTCCAGTGTATGATGTTAAATCCTGCTTCTGTCCGCCGTGGATTAACAAAACACAGCCATGACGACGAGTCACTATGTCCATTCAGACTTTTCCATACCTGTTCTGTCTAACTTCATTTCAGGTTTTCAGCTGATTTCCAGAAGCCTCGTACTGGACGAGTTTCCTCAAACGCGGCGAAGATTTCTGCAGTAGTTAGTCTGTCGTTGAATAATTCTCTCAAAGCCTGAACTGCACTAAATTGAGCTGCAGGGGATGAAATAGTTCCACTTATAGACATATCCATATATGGCTATGGTTCCACTGTGAGACACAACTCACCCATCAAGGTGCCTCCAAAGGCGCTTCTTCTCACGGCCTTATGGAGAATCAAAGACAACTTTCAGCTTCACACTGACACCTGCTGGACAGAGGCGGAACTGCAGGTAAAATAGAATAGAGGTACGTCTAAAAAAAAAAAATTGGAATATCGTGAAAAAGTTCAATATTTTTTGTCCGTCATTTCATAAAGTCAAACTCATATATCATATAGAATCACTACACATAGAATGAAACATTTCAAGCTTTTATTTCTTTTAATTTTGATGATTTTGGCTTACAGATAATGGAAACCTCAAATTCACACCACATAATTCCAATCAAAAAAGGGTATATTAAGCACAAAATGCCAGGCCTCTGAAAAATGTGTTCATTTCCATGCACTCAAAACTTGGTGCGTTTAATCTGCACGTGTGCTCGTATAAGATTTTTAATGTCACATTTTTCAACGCACACAAAAAGCATTAGAAATGAAATGAGCTCCTCTAACATTAATGATACGAACAGGGAACCGTTTGTCAGCCTCTGTGTGGTGCAACACAAATGGAAACTAAATGTCGACTGAAAATATTTTCATGTTTCACAAGTGTTGGGCCTCACGTCTGTGAATTTTCATGTGGCGCAACATGTTACCGTGTACATTGAAACTTTTCCCACATATTTCACAGGAATACGGCTTCTCACCTGTGTGAGTTCTCATGTGAACCAACAAATGACTGTGTACAATGAAACCTTTACCACACGTTTGACAAGAATATGGCTTCTCACCTGTGTGAGTTCTCATGTGAACCAACAAATGACTGTGTACAATGAAACTTTTCCCACATGTTTCACAAGAATACGGTTTCTCACCTGTGTGAGTTCTCAAGTGGCGCAAGAAATTACCATGGTCAATGAATCTTTTACCACAAACTTCACAAGAATACGGTTTCTCACCTGTGTGAGTCCTTATGTGGGCCAACAATGCATCCTGTCGGCTGTAACTTTTACCACAGAATTTACAAGAATACGGCTTCTCGCCTGTATGAGTTCTCATGTGGATTAACAAACCAGCCTGTCGACTGAAACTTTTACCACAGAGTTCACAAGTTTTTTTCTTCCTATCAGTGAGAGTTCCTAAGTTCTGATATAATTTAGGTTTTTTACGGACATGTTCACCTCGTGTTTCCTCACAAAGAAGATTTTCACATTCGGCCTGATTCTCTGACACAGGAAATATACTAGTTTCTTTCAGCTCTGCATTTATAGTTGATTCTGAGTCAATGGATTTTTTCAGATGGTGGACTTCAGAGTCACGAGAGAGGAACTGCTCAGTGTCCGGTACTTCTTCTCGTTCACTCAGGGAACTTTGCTCCTCAACAGAAGGAACCTTAAAGGAATCACTTTCAAACTTCAGTGTGAGTCGCTCTCCCTCCTGGCTGATACCAAGTTCCTGGTGCTCCT
This sequence comes from Lipophrys pholis, assembly GCF_963383615.2. NCBI lineage: Eukaryota > Metazoa > Chordata > Actinopteri > Blenniiformes > Blenniidae > Lipophrys > Lipophrys pholis. The sequence goes on along the minus strand of NC_137639.1, from coordinate 26,752,515 downwards.
TAAACTTTGGAGGTTCTGGTTCCTCATGTTCCTCCTTAAACTGTGGAGGTTCTAGCTCCTCATGTTCCTCTTTGACATGTGGAGGTTCTAGTTCTTCTGGTTCCTCTTTGATCTGTGGAGATTCTGGCTCCTCCTGCTCTAGATAGTTGTTTGTTTCCTGTTCAAAGAGCTGCTCCTCTCTACAGTCATGGTCCTGTGGGAGCTCTGGAGGGACAAAAAGGTACAAGATAAAGGTTAGTTACATCACTTCTATATTCCAGCTTAAAAAAAAAAAAAGAATGCGAGTCAAGCAGTGAATTTGAAAACTTTTGCTGCTGAACAAGTAGGTAGATTGTCTACGTTATTGGATGATCTTTTTATGGGCGGTACATTCACTTACACAGTATTGCAAAAAATAATTGCCTGCCTGGTTTCACACACATTTGAATTTGAGTGACATTCCATTCTCAAACCTTAGGATTAATGATGTCAGTCCACCCTTTGCAGCTATAACAGCTACATGTCTTCCAGGAAGGCTTTCCATGGGGTTTAGGAGATCCTGTCTGTTCTCCTGTGTGCAGCTGGAGAACCACATGGTGCGTCAAAATGCTCTCTTTAACAATAACGGTGTGGCCCATTACAAACCCAGACACTGTAATGGAAATGAACGGCACCTGTGTTCTGCTGCCGTGTGACTGATGTAGGGGTGCTTCGAAACACGTTAAAAATAGTCATTGAAATAGAAATGGCCCAATGTTTTGTTTTGTGCAATTAACATCCATATTATTATTTTTGACCTTGTTTAGATCTATTGTCTGGTAGTTAGAGGCGCATTGCCGACCTCAACTGCAACTGTATATGCACACAAAAAAAAATCAAAGTCTGAGCGAAATCCAAATTTCCCTCCAGAGACACAAATCCTGCTTCTGTCTGCGGTGGATAAAGAAAACACCGCGATGTGTTCATTCACACTTCTCCTTACCTGTTTTGTGTAACTTGATTCGAGGTTTCCAGCTGATTTCGAGAAGCCTGCGTTGATGATCAATCTTCTCCTCGTACTGGACGATAGTTTGTTCAAACACGGTGAAGATTTCTGCGGCAGCAGCAGTTAGTCGGTCGTTGATAAACTCTCTTAAAGCCTGAACTGAACTCATCGTCTCTGCAGGAGATGAGATAGTTCCTCTGTGAGACACAAAACACAGGAGCGTCCAACACAGTCCAAACCCAACCAGCCTCCAAAGCTTCTTCTTCTGTCACTTTGAGGATCACTAACCCCGTTCAGCTTCTTACTGACACCCACTGGACGGAGGCGGAACTGCAGGTAGAATAGCTTTATTGCCAAAATAGGTCTCGTATAATGAAACGGTGCTGCTTCCTTTGTGCCGCAATATAAAACAATGGATGAATTGTGTATGTAACATAAATGTTGTTTCAATAACTATTTTGGGAATCAAAATCACTATCAAAGTTAGAAACTGATACAGAAGGTAAAGTTGACCCACAAAATCTTCCATTAAAGATTTAGCAAATTAAACTGGCTCTGGCTTGTTTTGTAATTATTTTGACCAGTATGGATAAAAGTATCTCAATGGTGATTTTGGACAATTTACTGATTTGAGGAATGAATGAAATTGAGTGCTTTATGAATTAAATGATATCCTGGTGTGCATTTAGTGGAACTATCTCCTGTTTCAGTATCACTACTAATAGAGGTGTTTGGATGAACACCAAGACATCTTTAATCGATGGTTTCAAAATCGAACGGACGACATGTTTTGATGAATGTAATCAAATTAAAGACATGCTCCAGACATAAGACAGTATTCCATAAGTATTCAGACATTGTATTTCAGCAGGCATGTGTTGCATGCAAGCAAAATTAATTTTTCTTATGAAACAAAGTAAAATTACGACTCATTTAAAATAAATTAAAAACAATCACCCAACATTTTTATTTTGAGTTCCAATTTCACATCTGCTCATACAAGATTTTTAACATGGCATTTAAATTTTTTTTTTTTTAAAAAAGCAGTATTGTCAGAAATAAAAATGAAATTAGCTTCTCTAACATTATTCCACTGTTGCACTAAACATAACAAAAAACTGTTGTTGCTGCTGTATACAAAAAACAGTGGCTACAGTGCCGATACTTGCAGATCTCCCAGAGAGTCTTTCATGATTCCATCTCTTTGTGAGCTTTCACATGGCGGCGAAATGAAACGCGTAGATTGAAACTATCCCCACGTGTCTCACAAGAATGAGGGCTGATCCCTGTGAGTTTTCATGTGGCGCACCAAATTGCTGTGTATGCTGAAGGTTTTCGCGCACAGTTCACAAACATACGGTCTCTCACCCGTGTGAGTTCTCATGTGCTCCAACAGATGACTTTGTACAGTGAAACCTCTCCCACACGTTTCACAAGGAAACGGCCTCTCACCTGTGTGAGTTCGCATGTGGACCAGCACAGTATTTCGCACACGGAAACATTTCCCACATATTTGACAAGAAAACGGCCTCTCACCTGTGTGAGTTCGCATGTGGGCAACCAAATGACTGCTCACGCTGAAACTTTTCCTACAGATGTCACAAGAATGAGGCCTCTCACCTGTGTGAATTTTCTTGTGGAGCAACAACTGACAACGCACACGGAAACTTTTCCCACATGTGTCGCAAGAAAACGGTCTCTCACCCGTGTGACTTCTCATGTGGGACACCAAAGCGCCCCTTCGGCTGTAATTTTTACCACAGACTTCACAACAGTATGGCTTCTCACCTGTGTGAGTTCTCATGTGGACCAACAAAGTGTCCGATCGGCTGTAAGTTCTACCGCAAACTTCACAAGTTACGCTTTTCTTACCAGCGAGAGTTTTTGATTTCTGACGTGACTTTTTTGTTTTGTTTTGTTTAGTTTCTGGTTTTTTAGGGGCATTCTTACTCCGCGTCTCCACGCGACGAGGTTTTTCATACTCGGCCGGCTTCTCACGTTGGTGCACTCTCATGTGGGCCATCAGAAAAGCTTTGCGGCTGTATCTTTTGTCACAGAATTCACAACTCAGTTTCTTCTCATCATCGAGAATTCCTAACTTCCGATATAATTTACGTTTTTCACTGACAGTTTGACCACGCGTTTCTTCACAAGGAAGCTTTTCACATTCGGACTGATTCTCACCTTTGTGAGTTTTCATGTGGGCCAGAAAAAAACCCTTTCGGCTGTAACGTTTGCCACAGATTTTGCAACTCATCTTCGTCTTATCCATGAGAGCTCCTAAATTATGAAACAATTTTGGTTTTTTACGGACATTTTCACTTCGTGTTTCCTCACAAAGAAGCTTTTCACATCTGGCCTGATTCTCCGACACAGGAACGTCGTCCACACGGTCACTATGAAATAAGCTGGTTTCTTTCAGCTCTGCATTTAGAGTTGATTCACTCAGGGAACTTTGCTCCTCAATAGAAGGAACCAGTCGCTCTCCCTCCTGGCTGGTACTAGGCTCCTTGTGCTCTTCAGTCTGTCGAAATTCTGGTTCCTCTTTTAATTGTAGAAGTTCTGGTTGCTCTCTGATCTTCGGGAGTTGTGGTTCCTCTCTGGTCTGTGGAGGTTCTGGTTCTTCTGGTTCCTCTCTGGTCTGTGGAGGTTCTGGTTCTTCTGGTTCCTCTCTGGTCTGTGGAGGCTCTGGTTCTTCTGGTTCATCTCTAATCTGTGGGGGCTGTGGTTCTTCTGCTTCCTCTCTGGTCTGTGGAGGTTCAGGATCCTCCTGCTCTAGACTGGAGTTTGATTCTTGTTCAAAACGCTGCTCCTCTCTACAGTCATGGTGCTGTAGGAGCTCTGGAGGGACACAAAAGTACAAGATAAAAGGTTAGTTACATTACCTCTACAGTTACAGCTGAAAAAAAACCCTCAAGCAGTGAAATTGTCTCATTCAAATTTCAAAAGTAATGTACAGTCATTTTCATTTTTGCTAGAAGTGCACGTTTAGCTGCCAGATAAAGGATCACTTTTGACAGGTGGTAAATGGCAACCGTTTACGATGCTGCCTGAGATGGAGTGATAATGAGATGTCCTGCTTTTTAAATGAAAAATGGAAATTTTTCTTCAAAATAAACTATTTCACCAACTTTATTATGCAGTCCAGGTGGGACAGATAGTAGTAATTAATAGTTCTACCAGTTGTTTAAACTTTTTAGTTTGCAATCATGAGTGTATCAAGTTTTCCCCCCTAAAAAACCCCAACAAAATCCACGTGAGCAAGCATCGGCGACGGTGGAAACAAAACAGCCCCTTTAAACATTAAGAAACCTGCAGAACCAGAGTCAGTGGTGGAGACTTTCTGCTATTTGGGTTAGAAAGTTTAAGTTCTTGGTCATCGCTTTTAAACAATGGAACACAGTTTAGCAGCTCAAGTTTCCACATGAGTAGGGACGTCTTGTGCCCTTTTTTTCAGATCATTAGCTGATTGATTGCAATTACAGTGAGGATATAAACAATTGTTTTGTTTGGTCAATTGTTCTATTTAATTTTTTGTTCTCAGAAAATATACATTTAAAATAATCTATATGAAGAAGAGATTTTGAAAATGTATTTATATTTTAATACCTACATAATTTAATTGACAATGACAAAAGGATATATGTGTCCCATTTGTTTGTGTTCTGTAAAATTTGAAAACTTTACGATTTTAGTGTTAGAATTAAGATTTATTTATTAAATTAAATCTATTAGGAGTTGACCAACAAATTTCATTGTCTGTTTTGCTTGGATTTTCTCAAGATTGGAAAACTTGGAAGCTTTTGCCTGGACAGAGTTAGGATTTTAATATAAAAATACACATTTTATCCATCTGAAATAGTTGTAGTGTTACATGTCATGTTCGATGAACCTTCCGATTTATTCAAATCTCACTTATGAGCAACAGGGAAGATTTAAAATGGAAAAAAAATAGTGATTTGTTTATATATTTTGACACATACAGATAGACTGATATGAAAACTACTATCGTGATAGGACTTTTCCCCCATATTGCCCAGCCCTAATGTAATTTTAATGTTCATTATGCACATGAGTAGAAAAATATTTGTCAACAGGAGGTGTCACGCCTCATGTTTTGAGTGCATATTCAGAATGTAAATAGAAACAGTGAAATGATTATAAAGAGTAAGTTAACTACTTAAATTCACAAACTTTATGCTGCAAATAAAAAAATAAATACATGTAACCTCATAACATTTGGTATTATTCCATGAAATCACATGAATTAAGCTTAATTCAGAGAATAGTAACCATGGCTATTTTTGTCGGAATGAAAATAAACAATAGAATGTTATGAATAATATAAGTTATAGCACTTTCTATGTATATTAAATACATTTTGTGGCGAAAACACCCGCCCCCCCCTCCCTTTTTTTTTTACCAAGCTCTTAAATGGGGTAACCCGGAAGTGACGACCCCGCGACGTCATTGAAGCGTTTAATAACGGATATCCATGTTGTTTAAACCAAGTGTAAATGTATTTTCTAGTAGTTAAGGGTAATTCTAGACGCTCTTCTCGCATTTTCGAACTCATCTGCAACTGTGTATTGACTCTAATAATTCCTGTACATGCGCAAAAAAGTCCAAGTCTGCGCTAAACTCACGTTTCCCTCCAGAGACCAGGCTTGTGTCTGCGGTGGATAAACAAAACACGACCAGAACGACAAAGATCATCCACGCGTCAGATTCGTGTCTTCATTCAGGCGTCTACTTACCAATTCTGTGCAACTTGATTTGAGGGTTCAAAGTGACGTCCAACAGTCTACATTGACGATCGATCTTTTCCTCGTACTGGACGATAGTTCGTTCAACCACGGTGAAGATTTCCGCTGCAGCAGCAGTTAGTCTCTCGTTGACAAACTCTCTCAAAGCCTGAATTGAAGTCATTATTGCTGCGAGAGACGAAACGTTTCCTCTTCGACAAACGACGAACCGGGGAGTCCAACAGGCGCCAAATTCTCTCACTGCTATGGAGGATCACAGCGTTTATATTCATACTGACACCTACTGGACGGAGGTGGAACCGCAGGTCATGGCCAGCATCTTTACAGATCTTCATGAATGTGCTGACCAGTAGTTTACAGCGAGCGATGAATTGATCATCTGTGAGACAAACATGTAATCAAATATTTACTACCACAGACAATACCTGGAATTTCAGATTGGTTGTAAAGTTTTCAGAAATACGGCAGGAATAATTTTGAGAATCATAACCAATTACCATCAAAGTTAGAAACTGATATGCAATGTAAAGTTGATCCACAAAATCATTCATTAATGATTTGGCAAATTCTGTATCTGACTTTCTCTTTAAAATTTTGGTTTCTCTGTTTACAGGTAGCCGCGCATACTGTGACCGCCCACTGAATTGTCACACTGGTAAAAAAAAAAAAATCCCCAAGAGTATCAATAAAGTGTAATTATAATTTTTTTCAATTATTTGGTTATTTGTTGTTGCTTTATTTCGACACTTGATTGTATATGTGGAGGTGACAGGAAGATAAAGTTACAGGTAGGGGGACGACACAGTTTTCACAAGACAAGCAAAAAGACCAAACAGTTCAGTTGGGTTCATTGGGTGAGGAACCCATTTATTGTGAGCGAGAGCGACAACCTTCCTGTGAGGTTGCAAGAGCATCCGATGTATTCATCAGCTCACCAGGGGGCTGAACACGGAATATGCTGAGATGACACTGAGTTTCTAGTGTGATGTGGTGAAAGAATAGACTGAAAACATGCATTAACGTTTGCCTTTTGGTTTTACTTATATGCGAGGTGCCTGACCCAGCCAGTCATGGACCTGGCTGGTTTTCCACCTGGGCGAACACCTGCAACAGTATAGCTGCAACCGTTGAAATCGTGTAAAGAAAAAAAACCAAACATTTAAAACAAGATGAAGATGTATTTTTTTGAATCCCCCAAAAAAGTACAACAAAATATACCAAAAAATATTTACAAAGCACTTTTAGCACATTTGAAAACAAAAATAAAATCGGCCAGTTTTGGTTAGTTTCCCTGGACTGGGACGCAGTACATCATTGCCAACCACTGTCCAGTAGCTTGAGCATCCAATCTGCCTCAAAGTGTCATTTTGCTGCCTCTGGATTGCCGTTGTTTGGCAGCATTCAATCCGATGGTTGTCCATTCTGTAGACCTCTGTGATGAGAAGCCGAGTACGTCACCAATCGGCGTCGAGCCTTGCCCGAGGGGCAGGAAGCGAGTCGTACAGCTCCTGGCTGCGAAACGATGGAACCCCACGATCCAGCCACACACCCCGTCAGTGTTGCCATCCACCTCATCTGACATCATGTCGATTGTGATGCCCCCTAATAAGTCCTCTTCATCTGGAGCAAGTACAGTCTTCCTTGCATCCAACATCTGTGAGTATAATCAGTACACAAAACATCAACACCACGTAGTGTTGTACTCCCGGTATACTTAAAAGATTTACTTGTAAAAAATGAAACACTTATATGGGCCAGTAATAGATTCTAACCACACATAATGTAATGAATCAAACATAACATATCTTACTCTCTTTCTTCTCCAGCGAAGACTTCATGGCTTCTGCTTGGAAGTTCCTTCGTAGGGTTTCATAATATGTTTTACAGGCGGCTGAAAAGCAGTTAAATGAGGATGTTATTACAAGACGTTTATTATTATTATTATTTCTAGCCATCACCGCTGTTGATGAAGCAAGATATTTACATAGAAGGAAGTCAGTCTCCACAGTTTCCATGTCTGGACTTGCAGCCATCGTTTGAACTAAATATGTAGTGATGGCCTCGTTGCGAGGTGAGCCCAGTCTGTGAAAATAAGTAAGGACATTTATTGACGACTTACATCAGAACAAATGTTGCGTATTTCGGTCCTTAAAGAAACTGAAGTGGCAGACACAATTTGAATAAATGGTCTCACCCTTGTTCCGCGTCATAACGCAAGATGTTGTCTTCTGAGTTGTGAATTCTACGAACCATTTCCTAAATGTCCCAAAAAAGGAAACAAAGTCAGGTTTGTGGACAAAAACGAAGGACTACAATGTACAACTGTGTAATGTTACCGATTCAGAGCATTCTGGGAAAGCTCACTGAAAATATCCCACAAATGGAAAATATTCTTACTGCAATCTTGAGACTGTGTGTTTTCTGCTTAATCTCCTCCCGGCCGAAGAAGCTGTTTAATTTGGCTTCCATGGCAGCCATCCTCTCCTGTAACCTCTGCTCCCTCGCCTCCGACGCTGCGTGACACCGGTCCAGCTTCTGCTCCAGCCGTGCTACCTGGCGGGACAACGCGCTGATGGCGCTCAACAGTTTTTCCTCCGTGTCTGCAGCAACTGGAAGCAGTCGGTCATGTCCAGGTTGTCCACGTCGAGCTGTTTGCAGTGAATACGGCTTCTCAGCTGTGTGAATTCTCATGTGGGCCAACAGAGAATCCTGTTGGCTGAAACTTTTATTGCAGACTTCACAACTTATTTTCTTCCTCTCAGTGAGAGTTTCTAAGTTCTGACATAATTTAGGTTTTTTACGGACATGTTCACCTCGTGTTTCCTCACAAAGAAGCTTTTCACATTCGGCCTGATTCTCTGACGCGGGAACGTCGTCCACACGGTCACTATGAAATATTCCGGTTTCTTTCAGCTCTGCATTTATAGTTGATTCTGAGTCAATACGTCTTTTCAGATGGTGGACTCCAGGGTCACGAGAGAGGAACTGCTCGGTGTCCGGTACTTCTTCTCGTTCACTCAGGGAACTTTGCTCCTCAACAGAAGGAACCTTAAAGGAATCACTTTCAAACTTCAGTGTGAGTCGCTCTCCCTCCTGGCTGGTACCAAGTTCCTGGTGCTCCTTAATCTGTGGAGGTTCTGGTTCCTCATGTTCCTCTTTGATCTGTAGAAGTTGTGGTTCTTCTGGTTCCTCTTTGACCTGTGGAGGTTCTGGCTCCACCTGCTCTAGAGAATAGTGCGTTTCCCATTCAAAGAGCTGCTGCTCTCTACAGTCATGGTGCTGTATGAGCTCTGGAGGGACAGAAAAGTAAAAGATAAAAAGTTAGTTACATTACTTCTACAGTTACAGCTTAAAAACAAAACAAAACCTGGGACTCAAGGAGTGAAACTGAAAACTTTCATTCAAATTTCAAAAATAACGTACAGTTGTTAGATTATTGCTTGATGTGCACCTTCACATGGTGGATTCATTTTTTCTAGGTGGTATATTCATTTAACCCTCAGTTCACTTGCAAGTGAACCGAGACCCACATTTTCCGACCTCAACCGGAACCTATGTATCGATTCAAACAAAATGTCTGAGCTAAACCCAAGTTTCCCTCCAGAGAGACAAATCCCGGCTTGTGTCTGAACAAAATGCAGCCATAACGATGGAGATCGGCCACGAGTCAGATTCGTGTGTTCATTCAGGCCTCTCCTTACCTGCTGTGTGCAAGTTCATTTGAGGTTTCCGGTTGAGTTCCAGAAGCCTGCGTTGACGACCGATCACCTCCTCGTACTGGACGATAGTTTGTTCAAACACGGTGAAGATTTCTGCAGCAGCAGCAGTGAGTCTCTTGTTGATGAACTCTCTCAAAGCCTGGACTGAAGCCACTGTTGCTGCAGGAGATGAAATATCAACAACTTTGTCATACAATTAACCGGTTTTGAGTTGACTGGTGTGTCGTCTTCTGTACCAACATGAGAGACACGACTAAAGACAGCTGATGTTCAGCTTTATGTGTCGACTGGACGAGTCTGAGGACCACACAGTAGAAGCCCCAGTCAGCCCACTGAAAAGCTGCTACAGATTTACCTCTAAACTGCATTGGTGCAATAGTCTGTATACATTTTAACATGCAGTTTTGTATATTTGTATAATAGTTGCATTATTTTTATTATTTAAAAAAACTTTCACATTTTTAAAATGTTTATTGTATCTATGTATGTATGTTGTATCTTTCTTTTTCTATGTATGTTTTTGTTTTATATGGACCTGGTGTCTGCAATAATGATTACCAAGGAAAAGACAGGCAGTGTTATTACTCCTACCTGCAGAGGACGTGCTCACGTTGTCGCCGGGTTGAGATTCACTCCGGAGCGGATCGGAATCGCGACATCTACTCAAAGTTATCGCATGCTGTGTGTGCAAGTGTTTCTGCATATTGGTGGTATTCCCTCCCTTTGACGAAATGTCCACTTTGCAAGTGTTGCAGGTTGCCCTGTTGTTCTCCTTCTCCGTGAAATGTAACCAAACCTTCGAGCGTTTGCGCCGCTTGGGCCCCATGTTTCCCGCTGGCTGCGCTGGTAAAGCGACGTCGCCAAGCACGCTGCGTAGTTGACGTAAACTACGCAACGTGCGTAGTGACGTCGGGCTCCTGCGCTTCTCCTTCTTCGGCGTTTAACGGAGGTTTTTTTTATCCAGGAAGTTGCACTACCGCCATCTGCTGGCTCTATCTACCCACTCGGTAGTTTCCGCAATAAACCCGTTGCCTTTAAAAAAAACTATTCAAACATCTTCTGCACCTTCCTCTCCCTCTCCATTCCACTATCTCCTTCACTCATCCTCCTCCTTCCATTCCTTCTCAATCCCTCGATATATTCCTTCTTTCACTCATAAACTTCCTGCAGTTCACGAGCACTTGTTTCTGATTCTTGGCAAAGATGACAAGGGCCTGTTGGACGTTTCCCCGTTATGTGTTTTGTACTGTTTAAAGAGGTATGCCTGGTTCTTAATCTGGCGAAAACACCCTCTTCTCTGCTACTGCCTCCTCCACTCATCATATCCCCCAGTACATTTTGATTACTGTAAAGATGCTTTTCTCTTGTCTCTTTAAAAAAAAATGAAATAAATTTCCCTTCAGACTATGGATTTCCCTTCTGTTCTGGCCAACCTGATGGTGGTATCAGTATTTGCGTTGGTCCTGGCTTTCTTGGCAATCTCATTTCCCATACGAGATTGTTTTACTCTCAATGCAGTGGTTTAAAATTTCTTTCATATACACCCTTGGATCAATATTTTATTTTGAGTTCTTCAACATCACATGATTCAAAACACACAAAAAAGCCGTAGTGTACAAAATGACAGTGAATTGAGTTCCTCTAAGATCCATCATATAAATGAAAAAGATTTTCTGTATCTCCTCATTTTTTTCCCCAATAAAACACAAAGCGCTCCCCCTGAGCGCTACTCTGTACGGCAGCTACTGATCGCTCAATTCGGGAAAGTAATTACCCCTCTGGGGATTATACAACTTGTGATTTGGGGCTCAAGTTTGAAGTCCTGAATGACATCTCCCACAGAGTCTTTCATCTTTTTGTGAGCTTTCATGTGGCGGGTCAATGAGCCTTTTCGACCGAAACTGGTCCCACATATTTCACAGGAATATGGCTTGTCACCTGTGTGGGCTTTAATGTGACTCACCAAACTAGTCCTGGTTTTGAAACGATTCCCACATATTTCACAGGAATACGGCTTCTCACCTGTGTGAGTTCTCATGTGGATCACCAAACTACTGGGTGCAGAGAAACATCTCCCACATGTTTTACAAGAATATGGCTTCTCACCTGTGTGAGTTCTCATGTGGACCAACAAATGATTGCGCTTACTGAATCTTCTCCCACATGTTTCACAAGAATATGGTTTCTCACCTGTGTGAGTTCTCATGTGGACCGATAAACAATAGTTAAGACTGAAACGTCTCCCACATGTTTCACAGGAATACGGTTTCTCACCTGTGTGAGTTCTGATGTGACGCAACAAAGTAGTGGGTGCAGTGAAACATTTCCCACATGTTTTACAAGAATGCGGCTTCTCACCTGTGTGAGTTCTCATGTGGACCAACAAATGACTGTGCTCTTTGAAACATCTCCCACATGTTTTACAAGAATACGGCTTCTCACCTGTGTGAGTTCTCATGTGGACCAACAAATGACTGTGCTCACGGAAACTATTCCCACATGTTTCACACGAATACGGCTTCTCACCTGTGTGAGTTTTGATGTGGCGCAACAAAGAATCCTGTCGGTTGAAACTTTTATCACAGACTTCACAAGTTTTGTTCTTCCTATCAGTGAGAGTTTTTAAGTTCTGATATAATTTAGGTTTTTTATGGACATGTTCACCTCGTGTTTCCTCACAAAGAAGATTTTCACATTCGGCCTGATTCTCGGACGCGGGAACGTCGTCCACACGGTCACTATGAAATATGCTGGTTTCTTTCAGCTCTTCATTAATAGTTGATTCTGAGTCTGTACATTTTTTCAGATGGTGGACTTCAGAGTGACCAGAGAGGAACTGCTCAGTGTCCGGTACTTCTTCTCGTTCACTCAGGGAACTTTGCTCCTCAACAGAAGGAACCTTAAAGGAATCACTTTCAAACTTCGTTGTGAGTCGCTCTCCCTCCTGGCTGGTACCAGGTTCCTCATGTTCCTCTTTAATCTGTAGAAGTTCTGGTTCCCCTTTGATCCGAGGAGATTCTGGCTCCTCCTGCTCTTGATGATATTTTGTTTCCTGTTCAAAGAGATGCTCCTCTCTCCAGTCGTGGTACTGTAGGCGCTCTGGAGGGACAAAAACGTCAGATGAGTTACATCACTTTTACAGTTCCAGCTTAAAAAAAACCCAAAACAAACCGGGACTCAAGCAGAGACATTCATTAAAATCTTAAAACTAACGTGACGAGGTTCTTCGGCGGCGCTCTTCGCCATTCTTCAATTTCAGCCATTATTCTGAGTGCTAACTTGAATACAGTGTATTATAAACCACATCACAACAAGCACTGGAAGTGTTGCCGTTACTTTTAAAAACAGTCCAAAGAGAGCACTTGTTAAGAAAACACTTTAATCAATCTAATTCGTTTTGGGGTTCGCTCATTATCGCCATTGCTCCATCTCGTAGAAAAACACAAGAACAAACAAGAACTGATTTTAAGCCAAAGACTGAACAAGTCTGGCGATTTAAAAGTCACCCCAAGCCACAAACATCAAATTACACTGACTGGTTTGATTTGATGTCACTCACTTATACTGTTAATCAGTAATGGGTGACACTGCTACTAAACCCCGCCTCCTCGGGGAGCTTTCTCCTGTGCCCCAGGTTGCTCAATCACAAACTACAGATAGAGAAATACATGAGATTGAAACTGCCGTTTCGTTAATAGAGGAATTCTCCGCTGCTCCTGAATTAAAACTTAATAAACCTAAATGTTTATTGAACTCATGGCTTCAGAGAGACTCATCAATTTAGGAAGAGTCCTTTTGACTAAAGCTGAAGATGCTTCCATTTGTGTACCCAGGGCTTTCCCTCAATATAGCCATTCAAAACGTACATATCAAGCTTCCTTGGTGTTGATAACAAACGTACCTTTTGTAAAACTGAACCTGAAAGTGTAACCCAATTGTTTACATATAGTAGAGCTTTTTGGAAAGAACTAGAGAACTATATTCTGTACAAAACAACACATAAAGCCAATATTGAAGGGAAGAACATTACATTTTTTTGGGGCTTGACGTGCAAGCAATAATGTGAGATTCATGTGTTCGTTCAGATTTCTCCATACCTGTTCTGTGTAACTTGATTCGAGGGTTCCAGTTGATTTCCAGAAGCCTGCGTTGGTGATCAATCTTCTCCTCGTACTGGATGATAGTTTGTTCAAACACGGTGAAGATTTCTGCAGCAGCAGCAGTTAATCTCTCGCTGATAAACTCTCTCAAAGGCTGAACTGAGCTCATTGTTGCTGCGGGAGGTGAAATATTTTCTCTGAGACACGCCAAAACAACGGAGAAGTCCAACCCACTGCTAAAATGATCCAAAGTCGCTTCTTCTCTCGCTGTGGAATCAAAAACGTTCAGCTTCATACTGACACCTACTGGTCGGAGGCGACATTGCACGTCATCGCCAGCATCTTTGCTTTGGTTGGAGCCCCTTCATGAACGGACTGTTGCTGGTGTATTTTACATGTAGCAATTTCTGACAGAGCCAGAGCATTTACGAAAAGCTCTATCTTGGGAGCCAGTGTCAAAAAGTTGCTTTTTCAGTAGCTCCGACCACTGAGAACACAATTAACGTTGTGTTTTCACTTGAAAGCGTTGTGTAAATGGGCCCGGTGTTGAAGCACTACTTGTTGTTGGCTTGTTGAGAAAAACCTTCTTTTTGCTGCCTTCTACCACGTGGCGCCACAGAGTCTCCTACAAGATTCTCAGACATTTTCCAAAACAGACAAAAAAGCAGTAGTGTTCGAAGTAAAAAAAGAAATGTGCTTCTCATAAGATTCACGATACAACCATGAGACTTTGTCAGCCTCTGGTGGAGTTTGACACAAATGGAAAGCAAATTTATTTAAATCTTCTCATTTATTATGACAAAACAGAAATAACAAATTTCAAACAGTGTTTAAAAAGTATCTTTTTCTTTAAACTGGACGTCAACTTGGTATTTTGGGCTCAAGCTTGACTTCCTGAATAAGATCTCCCATACAGTCTTTCATGACTTCATCTTTTTGTGAATTCTCATGTGGCGCACCAAAGTACTCCGCTGATTGAAACATTTTTCACAAATTTCACAAGAATACGGCTTCTCACCTGTGTGAGTTCTCATGTGGCGCAACAAATGATAATGGACACCGAAGCCTTTCCCACAAATTTCACAAGAATGCGGCTTCTCACCTGTGTGAGTTCTTGTGTGGCGCAACAAATGACTGTGTTCACTGAAACTTTTCCCACAGAATTCACAAGAATACGGCTTCTCACCTGTGTGAGTTCTCCTGTGACTCATCAAACTAGTCCATTGACTGAAACGATTCCCACATCTTTCGCAGGAATATGGCTTCTCACCTGTGTGAGTTCTCATGTGGGCCAACAAAGTCTTGTGTAAACCGAAACTTTTCCCACACATTTCACAAGAATATGGCTTCTCACCTGTGTGAGTTCTCATGTGGACCAACAAATTACCATGGTCACTGAAATTTTTCCCACATGTTTCACAAGAATACGGCTTCTCACCTGTGTGAGTTCTCATGTGGACCAACAAACTGGCCTGCCGGCTGTAACTTTTACCACAGAGTTCACAAATTATTTTCTTCTCATCACTGAGAGCTTCTAAGTTTTGACATGAATTATTTGTTTTGCGAACATTTTCACCTCGTGTTTCCTCACAAAGAAGATTTTCACATACGGCCTGATTCTCTGACACGGGAACGTCGTCCACATGGCCAGAGTCACGAGAGAGGAACTGCTCGGTGTCCGGTACGTCTTCTCGTTCACTCAGGAAACTTTGCTCCTCAACAGAAGAAATCTTAAAGGAATCACTTTCAAACTTCAGTGTGAGTCGCTCTCCCTCCTGGCTGGTACCAAGTTCCTGGTGCTCCTCAATCTGTAGAGGTTCTGGTTCTTCTGGTTCTTCTTTGATCTGTGGAGGTTGTGCTTCCTCCTGCTCCAGAAAGTAGCTTGTTTCCTGTTCGAAGAGCTGCTCCTCTCGACAGTCATCGTGCTGTGGGAGCTCTGGAGGGACAAAAGTTACATTACTGTAGAAATGGTTCTCAATTCCCGACCTCGATGTCGTTCACATTTTGGATCACTCCCAGCTTCAGCACACTTCAATGTACTGTTGATGACAACGAGCTCCTTACTGCATTCAGGTGTGTTGTAATTGGGAGAGACCTAAAACATGCAGGATTCTGGCCCTCAGTGCCCAGAATTAAATTCCCCTGCAGCAGAGGAATATAAATACCTGGGTACTGTCTATGACAACCAACTGAGGCTCCATTAACACGTACCCGGGTATTTTCAAAAACAGTGATATTTCTCTGCGTTTGGGCCTTGCATCTTCTCATGTGCAATTTTACAACGTACAATATACATTTACAATGAACAATACACTTGTTGTTTTAGAAGAAGAAGAAGAATCGTACTTTAGTAATTGTGTTTGAAATCAGACAGTCCAAGTACTTTTCAATCATTTTACTGCATTCCAGATTTGAAGAGCATTGCTTGGGGTTCCTTGAGGCAGAGGAAGAAAACACTGGAGGAAAGCCTCTCGGTCCTCATTCAGGAGCAGCATATCCCATCTGAAGACTGTAGATGGCAGTCATATGATAATGGAACAAACAGAAAGGGGAAGAAGTCCTAGTCAGACTACTGCTGAGGTCCGCTCCTGCCTCCGGCACCAAATGACCTTAGAGCCCAATCCTGCACCAAAACTACTCTCATTCTTTCTCTTTATTCTTTCTAATGTGCTGCTCCTTGGACGTCTAATTGCCCCCATCGAGGTTGAATAAAGTTTTGTTTTTTTTCTGGTTCCGATGAAACAATCCAGGACATTTTTTTTGTGGTAGTTCAGAGTAAGTTGCTGATTCTATTTTTCAACCGGTAACTTTTGTATTTGTAACAGATTACGTTGCATTTACAAGTAATCCTCCCGAACACGAGTAAGGTTCATGGGTTCATTCAGACTTCTCCATACCTGTTATGTGCGACGTGTTTTGAGGGTTCCAGCTGATTTCCAGAAGTCTGCGCTGGTGATCAAGCTCCTCCTCGTACTGGACGATAGTTTGTTCAAACACGGTGAAGATTTCTGCAGCAGCAGCAGTTAATCTCTCGCTGATAAACTCTCGAAAAGCCTGAACTGAAGTCATTGTTGCGGCAGGAGATTAAATATTTCCACTACCGCTTCCAAAGCCGCTTCTTCTCTCGCTATATGGAGGATCACAAACAGCATTCAGCTTCACAGTGACACCCACTGGTCAGAGAGGGGAACTACAGGTAGAATTAGAAGATTTAAAAACGTTTGGTTTCCATTTGGGTTGAGCGACACACAGACGGTCCCCTGGTTGCATCATGAATCTTAGCACATTTATTTCTGACATGACCGCTTTTTTTTAGGTGTTTTGAAAAATGAAAAATCTTGTATGAGCAGATGTGGACTTAGAAAAAATGGAAGTAAAATGTTGATATGAATCCACTGGGTTTTGTTAGTGTTTGCTTTTTAAACTTTACATTCTATAAGACTAGTATAATTAAGTACATTCTAAGTATTGACTTTAGAGTTAATTGTTGAGTTTCATCCTTAAAAGAGAGCGGTTGTTTGATGTAATTTCACAGACTATTTTAACTTTATTTTTTAAATTTATCTTGTTTTTTTTTGTTCAAAGTGGCATGTCTGTGCTTTTCCTTCCCTCTACCCTCCTGCAGGATCCGTGATAGTGGGACCGGAGGTTTGTGATCAGTCCCTTTTTGACGCTCACCATCTGATATCAGCTTGTTTTCTGTTGTTGCTCTCTCTCCCATCCTTATGTCTGACCCCAACTCGTCAAAGCAAACAAACTGCCATGTCCGAATCTGCTATATCAATAAAACACAATACAACTGAAAACCAACTCTGACACATTTCATCTCTCCAGTTTTTGCCATTTATGCGCTGTAGTTAGGGTTAAGTTTTGGGTTCCCACAATGCAGACGTGCAACAAAACATAGAGAACGAAGTTATCAGTAAATACTTTTTTTTATCATCACACATGTTCACATGAGTTCTGTTACTCTGTCACAACAGGTCAATGCGATAACCTATCAGTTAAAATGCTTTAGTAACTCATTAATACAATTGCAGTTGCTGTATTTTTAGATGGATATATAAATTGACATTTATGGTAAAAAAAAAATTATGTGGCAGTTTTATTCTGACCAGGCCAGAACAACAGTGGTTTACAAAAGAAAGTACATGCTGTTAGTACGGAGTGATGTTAAAAGGCCTGTCCCCTTCGTTTCCTTTCCTCCTTCTCATATGCTCATGGTGACCTGGATAAACTATAAAAAAAAAAAGAAAAAGAGAACTTTCAATCAATCATTTTGACATAATTCAGCACAACTTTTATCAGGAGAGATTGTTCATCTCAAGGTGAACGCACATTACTGATGGCATTGCACTAATGGTAAGATTCAGATTTTAAAAGCTGCATATCAGAGGAAATAGATAACCCACCTTCACCTTAATTATTAAAGTAAAGCTCATCTGTATGGACAGAAGATTTAGTTATACAACATAGAAATAATCTCTCTTTAACCAGATCGTCTTCCTAGATGTTATGTGACATGTTTTATTTTGCCTCTTCACCACAATCAAAGCTGGAAACATAACAAACCAATATATTTAGGATGAAGTAATAATGTCTGGTTCTGCACAGAGAATCAAAATCTAATGTTTTCACTATTACCATTACAGATGAATTGGACTTTATGAGAGGACAGATGTGAGCCTGCTTTGCGTCTGACGCGTCTTTCCCGGGACAGTAAATGTGTATTTTTCTTCCGATAAGCAGCACTTATCATTGGCATTAGCGTTCTGTGTGCAGATTAGAAATAATAATACTGCTACAACGCCTACTTGACTGCGAGTGTACTAAAGTTCTTCCCAATAAGGAGTCCTGGGAATAGGATTTCTTAATAATTATGAATTGCAGAGGCAAGGTGAACACAGGATGCCTGAAATTAAATCCTAAGCTTTAAACTCAACGTTTATCTTACTGTACTTTTACAAATTATCGATCTTAATTTGAAAATAATAAAAAAAAAAAATAGTGAGCTGGGATAACTCACATCATCATACTGAAACAAGGCGCTGCCATTGTGAGAAGTGTCCCTCCGACGAAACTGGTCTGAAATAGAAAGAAAGAAAAAAAAAAAGCACAAATCACCACACGTACATGACGCACTGTATTCCTGTGACAACTGAAGGAGCTCCTCTGATGCGTATCGGCAGAGTGACGGTATTACGGTTCGGCTGCTTGCCATTCAGAGAATAGAGATAGATCTTCCAAGACCCATAAAGTAAAATGATGCACATTTTAATCACCTGAAATGATTAGCTGACCGAATAATCAAGAGATGAGCTACAAGTTATTCCTCCACAGATAAAGGTCAAGACAGGAAGAGGAAATCTGGACAAACAAGTTGGATCTGTGTTTTGGCCACATTTTGACGCTCTCAAAGTGTTGCCTAATTGCAATGAACAAATCTACTGAAGAAACTAGATTAGATTCCTCACCAGTCAGAGCGCGCAGCCTCACACAGCAGGCCACAAACTCATCAAAGGGGATCCTGCCGTTCAGACTGTAGCGCTTCATGATGCAGTTCATAGCCTGAGGGCTCAGATTGTAACCTGCAAGCACATTATCCACAACTCAAAATCAGAGCACATCTTCGCGGCACTTTTATTACGACTCTGGAAAAATGGACCGGACTATTTCACATCCCATCTCCACGACTTTACACCAGGTCTAATTCATTTTACCTGAAATGAATCAAAGCAGGACGTCACAGTTTTATGAATTTGAACGGCATTGAGAGTCCAGGTTGAAGTAGGACGATCCCATCTCTTTCTCATCTTTTAAATGAAATACACAAACTATCTCCACAAGTCTCGACACAACCAGAGACGGAAGGTCTAAGATTCACAGGAAAACCCATGGAATGAACTGTGAACACGGAGCACTGGGGGCAGTAAAAACTGGTTTTGTTCCAACAAGTTGGTCGCTGGCAATATTTCAAATGTATCTTAAAGCAACAGCCCCTTATAAACCATTTCACACACCCGGGTCACACTGTGCCGTCAGAAGTGTGTTAGTGCACTTTAAACGTAATGAGATGGAGGATAAAGTAGAGAATCTCTAGAACATTGTGTTGGAAGTGAAGAAAAAAAGCTTCTTTTTTTTTCCTATTAAAAGAGAAATCTGTCTTCTCCTGTTTCAACTGGTTAACTTTAAACTGTTCAAACGGAACAGGGATGCTGCGATCCACCCACATCACAGAAATACCTTTCAATACTCTTAAGGACCTTCACAAAAAGAAGAAAAAAAACCTGCTGCTATGCGGAGTTGTACAAGTCGTCATACCCAAGGAGCCGATGGCCTGCTGCAGCTCATGACCCTCCACCATCCCGCTGCGGTCGCGGTCAAAGGAGGCGAAGGTGTTCTTCCAGCCGTTCAGCGCCTGCCACAGGTCCTTGAACTCGGGGAAGCCCATAGTGCCGGACATGTCCCTCTGGTGCCGGGCGGTGAGTTAAGGAGGAGACTTGGATTTAATGGAAACGCTCAAACCAGATAAAAATCTGGAGCATAAGCTTTATGTAAAGATCCCATACTGCATAGTAAAAACAACCACTGCTTCACATAGTATTACAATTGTACTGTACAAACTTTAAATGTAGTTAAATCATCCTTTGAAACTGAAGAAATCTGGAGTAAAAAAAAAGAAAAGATACTAGATATTTTGATTTGCTTCAAAGCTTCAGGGTGATTTTTTTGTTTGGTTTCTGAATGTCCCCGTATTGGTACATTTTTATGAACGTGTATGAATTGTAAATTGTACACAATATTGGATCTTATGTGTGCTCCATGGGTATTGTGTAGTTGTCACACAGGGAATCCTAAAACAAGAAACTCCCTGAGTAGTGAAGGATACATCCAGCATGTTGATCATCAGTCTGCATGTGTCCATGCTGAAGGCTGTATAAAGAAAGAAAGAAAGAAGAAATCACTAGCAGAAAATCTAAAATGACTATAAAAACAACAGACAGTACTTAGAAAATGTCATCATTGGTGCAAATTGAACTGATCTAAAACACATTTATAAAAACTGTGAGAAAACAAATACAGAGTGATGGAGGAAACGAGAATTTGAAAGATGAGACGAACCGAAAAGGACAAGTTCAGTATTTACACAACAGCTCTATCACGGAGTTTCCCCGCTTACAGCAACTCATGTTAACAGAATCCCGAAAGCAGAAGTAAAACACCTCGCTTTCTTTCAAGTGAATTCGCCGGCACGTCCAGTCGACACTTCAGTGACGCAACATGCAACATAAACTACTAACAAAAAGTTAGTTTAGTGATATTATATCATGGAAGATTTAAACCGAAGCATGCGATGGTGATTTCCTCATCTCAAACAATTTACTGAAAGAAAAGCAAACAACAGTGGAGGGCCAATGTCTCGCGCTGTTCATGCTGTTCACGCTGTTCACGCTGTTCACACGTCACCATAGTGTCTCTCTGTATCTCCGGCCAACCTGCTGATAAAACTCTAAGCGCAGTCGACTCTTCTGTCCGAGATTGAAGCTCCAATGTCGAGGGACTGTTGAGCAACTGTGAGGCGTCGTCTTGGTCTCATGATGTCAAGACGGCAGGATGAGCAGGACCGTTTAAATACCAATTCTAATTGAACCAGGAACCGCGAAACCCAGTACAACAGATTGATTGAAAAATTTACAAGACAAACAAATCACTTTCTCTGCTGTTTTTTTTCTTCTTCTGGTACTTTTTAACTTTAAGTGTCCAAGCGAGATTAGAGGAGGGGGGACATTCACAGTGTACGTTAATTAACGAATGATGTGTAATTCTGCAGTCTGTGTTTCAAGGTTGACCCGTGTCAGCAGTTTTGGAACCTCGGCGCTACTTTTTGTAACCTGCAATGTCCGCAGTGCAGGAAGCACCTGGATCTTTCTCAAAACATTTCAGCCTTTAAGAAGGAGCTGTCCAACTTTACTGCTGGACAAACTCCTGGACAATCATGCAAAGGTTGTACTGTAACACCGTCTCTTCTTGCAAGAATAATGTCATAAAATTGTCTTAAACTTTAATTTTCTTTCTTACTGTTTTTTGCAGTAATAACACAACATCCCTTGAATGATCAATAAATTAGATTTATGTGGGTGTATGTATCTTAATTAAGACCTTAAGACCATTTTATTTGCTCAGTCTTACCAACAAATGCTACATTACTTTATCCTGCTTTCTTATTCACTTTGTTTTAATGTATTTTTGTTCATTATATGTTTATTGGAATCTTGTACACTTTGTAAATCTGAGTGGTACTACATAAATAAACTTGGTTCAAATTCGATTTGCTGGGTTCATCTCTGTTAAAGGCCCCCTAGAAATGACTGTGGTGCAGTATAAATAAAGTTGAATTGAATGGAGTAAGAACCATCTGACGCTCTTACGTTGGTACGAGCCAGAGATGCCGGACTGTGTGAGGCAGCGCTGCAGCTCGTCTGGTGAAATCTGTCCATCCTGTTATGTTGAAACATAAGAAGTAAGACAAGTACACAATACCGTCACAAATGTACAAAGATGCTGTGAGCTGCCAATCCTGCAGTACTGATTCACTCTGTACTTACCAAACTTGCAAATATCTTATATTTCTAGCCCAAGATACTGTCGTGTGTTATTTAAATAAAAGTTCTGGGCGGTTTCTCACCTGTCCAGCTACCCCAGCAAAATACCCGTAGAGAGGATCTTGTTGCTAAAAGAGTCACAAAGAGAAAAGTATGAAATTAGTCCAGGGTGGTTTTGTGATACTCCAACACACGGGTTGTACACGGTACAGCCCAGTGTCATCTGGACTGGGCCAGACCGGTAAAATAGCACCATAATAACCTTTATATTTAAACTTTTAAGCTCTTCTTTGTTTTGTTGCAGAGTATACGTGATGAAAATGTGTATATTTAAAAAACCCAAACAAATACCACAATCTTAACCTCCTGGTGCAAAATACAGTCGGACGTCCACAAACCATCAGCAGCTGTTCCATTATGCACATTTCTACAAACTCATTCTGACACATGCTGGTTTGAAAACTCAATATAATGGAGTACAATTAATTATAACACTTAAAAAGAAATCAATAAAGACAACTGTGCATCAACTGGTATATTGTGAATCTTTTTTTTTTTTTTAATGAATGCAATTTCATTGAATTACAAGAAAGACCGGTGATATTTTCCGAAAAGACAATTTAACTGATGGAAAAATCTTAGCCGAGTAACCGGATTGGCTGGAATCTCAGCAATATTATTATGAAACAAGAAAGAGATAATAAAACCTTAAAGAAAAAAAAAAAAAACTCACATTTTGAAAGACAAATGTTTTTAATCTACATTAGCAAACACATTTGAGTAATTTCCTTGTGTATGATCAATGATTCATTAAAATCAATACACAAACATCTCTCTCAGCTCTAAGTGATTATTTCCAATTATAGTTCACTTCAGAAATGGAAGGAAAATTATTTATGAGTTGAGGTTTGATGAAAAGCCCGAGTAGGTCAGGTGACCATAATTGGGAACTTAAGGATCTCAATTCTTTCTTTTCAAGTACATTTTATAGGAAAACACTAGAATATAGGTAAAACAGCGAAAGGGCTAGCTCTTCTTCTTTTTCTTTTTCACATAAAGGCAATAAGTTCAATAGGTCCTTTTTGGGAAAAACATTTTTAACGCGTAACGGTGAAATGTGTTCAAATTTGGGCAATTTTAGGTCCTTTGTTTAGGAGCCATCAGCACCTTAGGGTTAAAGAGTGGATATTTTACTGAGGTTTCTGTAAATGATTAAAAGGTTCTGGTTAGGAAATGATTCGAGGCTGCAGCATTTTCTAGGAGCAAACATACTGAGGTGGTCCACCACATCCTGTTGTTGACTGAATAAACTCAGACTGATTCATTTGTTGAGGCACCGATAGCAGAAGGTCGTGGAAACAAATACCTGCCCGGGGCCTTTCTGTGTGGAGCTCGCAAGTTCTCCCTGTGTGTGCGCGGGGTTTCTGAATGAAATGCCCGTGAATGTAAGCGCGTGTGGTTGTTTGTCTCTGTGCGTGTTTGTTGTGTGATGGGCTGGCGACCCGTCCAGGGTGCGACCTGCCCTCAGTCCCATAGTTGGCTGGGATTGCCTCAAACGAGCGGCATTAAAAGATGTATGGATTAATTTCTTTATCTTGCGTGTGTTTTCAGGATGCCTGTGTATTTCGCGCACAGCTTCACACAACCTCAAATTAATAATTCACATAGACAATAAAACACCCGGGCCTCTGCCTCAGTGTGCAAAAACCAAACACATAGGTCACAGGTTCAAGTCCATGAAGATAAGAAATCGTATCAGAGGAGTTGATTCAGTACCTAAATTGTTTGATATTATTTCAAGCTCAAACTGCAGCTTTAAGAGAAATATAAACATTTTTAACATTATATTAATCATCTGTTTTAGCTGCATTCACTGAATAAAATATTTTTTTTATTAAATAATTCATACAAGTGCATATAAGAGAGATCCCGGAAAAGCTTCTAAAGCTATTTGTGACCGAGCAACATATAAACTATTTTATAAAGCATTTTATTTTATTAGTTAAATTGTGAAATAAAATCAAATATCAGTATGCTGTATATGTGTATACAGTTTTGATTATTATTACAGACAAAAAGGCTTGAAATGATCAATTTCATGTGTAATAAAACAAGCTAAAGCTTTTTTTTTTTTTTTTTTATTAAGTCATGGGGAAACTTTACCATTATTTATATTTGAGATGTACCTGTAAATATGATGTGACATCACAACAGGAATATAACTTCATTTAATAAAATGATGGAATAAATATACATTTCTCACACTTTAAGGGGGTTTGGTGAGTCAACGTGCACATATTTTATAACTAATCAAAAGGAGATCACACAGATTCATATTATTGTGATAATTTGGTTGAAAGGATGTGCATTTCTGAGAATTTCACAACCACTTTTCCCTTGAAAAAGTCAATAACTTTAATAACTTCAGAGCAGACCTTTTAAATACTGACTGGATTTAAAAAATATATATTGTATTTGCATTTTCATACGGTCTTGGTTTTCATCTTCTAAAATAATACTTTGTGCATATAAACGAGTATTATAGCTTGTAGTAGTACAGAGAGTTTTTGTACCTATTACCACTTAATATGACCACCATCAGGCCCTTCACCTTCAGGGTGGGAAGTACACCTGATTGTGCTGGCATACAGCTTGATTACATAATAGAAATACTTTAATAGAATAGGAATATTTATATACATATAAAAAGCAATATTTTACATGAATTGCTCAAATGCATTAATGTTAAAAATGTCCTACAATCGCACACCTTCAAATGTGTTTCTTTTGAGACACTGAACGACTCGTTCCTGTTATTACGGTGTTTCGGATTAACTGGTCTCCCGATTAACTAGTGACCGACGTACTTTAGCGTCCGTCGTTGCTGCTAATAACGACATATGCGATAATATATGACTCACAAAAGGTACACTTAGAAACTTAAGTGTATATGCGGTTAAACGGCGTTTGCCAAAAGAGATCCTGGTTTATGTCGGGTTTTTCTCATCTGCTGTATTTAGCAGCAACAATGCAGTCGGACCAGTTAACACGGAAACCAGCTACTCCGAAACACCGTCCAGCTTCCGGACTGTAAAACACAGGATGCACAATCTCGGGACAGAATTTCAGGTTTGTACAGACACTTAAGGGAACTGTTATGGTTTTCTCACCATTCCTGGGAATCCACCGGGGCCTGCGCCGTATCCTGGATAAGCCATTTTAAACCAGTTTTACAATAGAATACAACGAAACAACCCCGATCACAGTCCAACGCAGAGGGCGTGTCTGTCAGTGTGCTAAAAGCAGGAAAAAGTTGTTTTTCAAAGTGCTGCCAATAAGCTTGAAGCACCGATGTAGCCTTAGATGTCAATGAATGATAAACAAAGTGTGAAACTATCGAGAGGGAACACACACGACCTGCTGGCAGCTGGTTTAATGTGCTATACTGAACGAACCTACTGGACTCTGATTGGTCCTGAGCACCCACGTGAGACAAAAAAAATAAAATCCCGGCTCTGAACCGGAAACGAATATTTACTTTTATTTACTTTATCTATCTATCTATTTATTTTGATTTGATTTATTTTATTGAAGTGAAATGGAGACTTTAAATAGCTAACAAGAATAATACTTGGGTTTGCAATAACCCGGATTAAAAGCAATACCCTGCCAATATAAATTTAGAAAATTGTATTTTGTGTATTGATGGCTTTTATTAAATTATTATTATTATTTTATTTACATTGTTTTGATTTTAAAAGACTTAATACATTTGTCATCTAGGTACAGGGAAGACATGCAAGTTCCACACAGAAAGCCCAAGTGACCCAGGGTCATCCAATTTTTCGACCAAATAAAATTTGTCCTGGGCAGCAAAACTAAAGAAAACAAAATTGCAATAAATACAAAAATGAGGTCGCATTCATGAAGTCTTTTAGCTACAATTTATATTTTATTTAAATTAGAATTTGAATCTTCCTTTATTTTCATGCATTCTTTCAACTTTAGCTATTTTATACATCTGGAATATGTTAGCTTTTTTTTTTTTTTTTTTTTTTTTTTTTTTTTTAGATATTTAAGTATTTATTGTCACTCTGCAATTCCTAAGATTTAGAGTAATTTTCGATATACTAGCAATTTCTCCCCACATTTTTAATTGTCATTTTTTTGCGATTTTCCTGAAAAAAACTCTACTAACAAATAGTTTTTAGTTTGGCAGTATTGTTAAATGTTTTTGGAGTAATTTTTGCTATTTTATCCATTTTTGGCAATTCCAGCTATTCTGTCTGTTTTAGCTGTTTTACCTTGTTTAGCTGTTTTAGTCTCGAGATTAGAACAATATTTTAAATCAGTGTGGTATGCAAATATATTAAAAGTGAAAACAAAATGTTTATTTACAAATATCTTTCTGTCAGGAATCTGCTCCCGAGCTGCAGGTTGCAGACCCTCGTTCTATATCATTTTATTGCTTTTACCCTTTCCAGGGTTACAGTGGCTGGTGTCAGTCCCAGGTGACATTGGATGAAGGCAGGTTAAACCCTAGACAGGTCTCCATCACGCGGCAAACACAGAGTCAGACAGTAACGCACATTGAAGGCCCCCTGATGGAGTGCTCATACCAATAAAGTTCCATGCTGTCCTACTACCAGGTTGTCACTTTTCAACAGCGTTATTGTTTTCATGTGTGAATGAATATTTCAAATGACTTTGAGGTCTCTTAATGTTGGTTTTCAATTCAGCTGTGCAAAGCACTGGAACAATCTTTAAATACACACATTGCATCAGAAGCTGACGCTACTACCCAATGAGCTCTCAGGGACCCATACCGTGTCTCCATCTGCCCCCATACTTGGTCCAAAGAAAATCCCAATCGGTTGCTCCATGTTTAGTTAAAGAGAGCGAGCTGAAAGAGAGTCCAGACCAGCAGAGATTATTAATTAATCTGTAACAAATCACTTTCGGGGAGAATACTGAGCACCACGTTTGGGCTGCAATGTACAATTCGAATCCTGGCTGTTGGGTTTGGCCTTCCAGACCTCCTTTGTGTCTTCTTTCTCAACATTCAAGAAGCTTTGGTTCAACTGTGCCGAGGCGCCAAGAGGAGAATAAGGATGAGGAGGAACAAGTCTCCGTCGTGTGCCACTACTCTCCAGGTAAGTTCCAAAAAATATTAGGAACTGAAGATTTACATATAAACAGACACATCATCATATCTTAAACAGCATGGATGTGTTTATTGATAATCTAATATAAGACAGAACTTCATGTTGAAAACAGATAACAGTGGCATACATCAGCCTATATATGTTCTAAAAATCAAACAACCCAAACACTGGATTGTACAACAGGACAAGGTTTTAGTTAAGTTCACATTGACCTTTTTTTTTTTTTTTAAAGATAGTCGAGTATATGAAGAAGTAAATACACTGCAAATGCAAAAGAGAAAGTAACTTTAGAAGGATGAAAAAATAAAGATTGTGGTCGAGTTCAGTTAATTGATTTAATTTCTCACTGCTTTCCACAAAATACATGTTGTCATTTATAAAAAAATCAACTCCAAAAAACCCTCTCCATTTTCAAACATTTCATGTTTTGATATTTCCTGAGGCTGTTTCTATGTGTGGGTGTTTTTTGTTGGGTTGTAGAAAACCCCCAATCCTCCTGCTGTGTGTGCGTGACTGTTGGGATGGCGCATGTGTGCATTTTTCATCCAAACCCAGCAGGTGCGAGGAAACAGAAGGGCCGGACATGTGACTCAGACCGTTGGCCGTCATGCACAAAGATTGTTGTAATGATGTGTGATGTGAAGCAGGATTAATAAAACGTGTACATTTTACTTTTTAAAAATATGACCTGCCAACCTTTTTTTTTTTTTGTATGTTTCATCTTCAGCTTGCGATGACGTTGTCGGCCATGCTGCTGGAGCTCACTGGTCTATCTGTGAGCCCCCGGTCCACTCAGGGATCTCCAACAGATCAAGTGTCACCATACACCATCCAGGCACTTCTACATCACAGCAAACCACAACAATGATTGAAGCAGCTCGGGGAAACCCATCGCATCACTTCCTTGGTGCTTGTTGTGGAGATGGTCCAAAAATGGAAACCCAGGAATGCATTTGTGTTTATGGGCAGAGAGAACCAGACAACTCAGGCCCCTGCTGGCCAGGGCATCCATATATTTACTATGGACGTGAGTGTACACCTGATGTTTTCTCTTGTCAGTTTTGGTTTTTGTCTTTTGGATAGTTGAAATTTTATACCGTTGAAAGTGACAATAAATAAATAAATATTTTCTGCTAGAATATATTAAAGTGGACAATTTCACCACTTCAGAGAAATAGGGCTCATAAACTGACAATCTGCACTCACTTTGGTCTACAGCAACATTGTAAAACAGAAAGTACACCATAGGAAAGTTGAGGATGAATTGCACACAAGAACCTTACATTATTTTCTTTTTTTTTTTTTTTTTGTTTTTTTGCAGCAAGAAGAAACATTGTGGTGGGAGTGGAGGTAGTGGAAGAGGTTGCCGTTGAGGAAGTAATGTAAGTGGTTGAGTTATTATTAGAAACCAGCTGTCATACTATTGTAGCAATGATATTTGGAAATTCCAAACATGTACCGGTAGATTATAACACAACAATGCACTTTTTTTCTCCTATTTTAGAACAGAGGACCTTTATGAAGATGATCTGATGGATCTTGAAACGCTGCAAGACAACCTGGTGTATCCCACATGAAATCCAATATGACGAGTAATCACTGACATGACAACACAGCCACTGTATGTTTAACAAATGTGTTGTCTGTCTGTGTGTTGTTTCTTCAAAATACTAATATTTGGTCAATTAAAAGTAACTTGCTTAACTGTTTTTTAATTGTTACGCATTATTTAATCATCTATCTCCACATTATATATTCATGGGTAACTGGGAAGAATGACAGGTGCCACTTTCAAATGAGAAAGTTTGAAGTTTTGGAAAGGACTTAAGTCAATGGCTATTGTGCATTTACATGACAAATATAATGGACACACGATGAATAATGCTGTAATTATATATTCTGAAATTAAAATGGTCAGAGGGTCGACAGGGGATGCTACAAAAGGTTTAAATTTGCAGAAAAGTAATATGTCACATAACTGTTGATTTTACAGGCATGTTTTAATCAGAACTGCACTTACCAGCATGCATTGCGGCCTGTTACGTCATCGCCGCGCGCCGGGTTGATCAGTGCCATGGGAAGAAGTCTCTACACAACGTTGTGCGAGGTTTTCTCATAAAAACTTTAAAATGACGGATTCATTACCACCACAAACCCTCCAGGAACGCATGGACCGCCTCCGGGAGCTGACGGAGTTCACGGAGAAGTGCAAGAAACAGCTGAATGATATTTTTGAGACGGTGGGATGGTCTCCAGACCTGGACGGCCCCGAGCCGGTGGGTAAACGGCTGGTTGGTTAAGCACAGATGTTCAAAATGATGTTTAAGCCTGATCATATGATTATGTGCCTTATAGCGCTTTTACCTAAATAAATACTGCAATGGTTGTTTGAGAAAATACAACCTGCTGTCTCTGTTGCAACAAAGAAGATCCATAGCATTTGTGATCATGATTATCAATCAGAAGTGTGTGTGTGTGTGTGTGTGTGTGTGTGTGTGTGTGTGTGTGTGTGTGTGTGTGTGTGTGTGTGTGTGTGTGTGTGTGTGTGTGTGTGTGTGTGTGTGTGTGTGTGTGTGTGTGTGTGTGTGTGTGTGTGTGTGTGTGTGTGTGTGTGTGTGTGTGTGTGTATATTCAAAGGAACCAATGGAACAGTGTCCTTACGACCCCGATCACAGAGTTCCTGTCAGGACCATGGAGAAACACAAAGCCAAATGCAGGCTGAACAAAATGGGCTACTCAGCTGAGGAGCAGGTATTACTTTGATAACGTGTTCGCTTCAACTATGAGCTGTCTTTATGTAAACGTGTGTCACTTCTAAAGACATCACACACCCTGGTCATTCCCAGAACTTCAATAGAGTGACGTAAACTGTTTTTGTTTTGCAGGCAGAGATGTACGACCCTTCAGTGTGCTACCAGAACACCACTGTCAGAACATTTACGATGGGTGAGTTATTTATGGATGTCAAGTATGGATGAACAAAATACAGTTGATTTTGGTCCTCTTAGATATTTTGACAGTTACTGTATCTAAGTCTGTTTTTGAACAAGAAAGCAAAATATTCCACAACTGCAACGTTTCATTAAATATTATTTCGATAATTGAATGCATATTCTCCTTTGTGTCTAACCACCTTATTGTCTTCTTTTGTACCAGTAGATTGAGGAAGTGTTTATTTTTCCATTTCACTGATTCTGTCAGGAACCGGAAGTAATTCTTCGTGTTTTTTGTGCAGACAAATCCGTCCAGCATCAGGTGATCCTGCAGGCCAGATCTGCTGCGCCCTTGATGAGGATGGAGGGAGTCTTCTGGCAGGGTATCGGCTGATTTTGAACATTTTTACCTTAAAGAGCGGCTTTGATCGATTTTTGACATTTAGTTGAAGCAAAGGCACACAAGCTATTCTCCTGATTTTTGATAACGTAACGTTGTCTATTGTGGCCCATAAACACCAGTAGATGTCACCAGAGGATAATCATGGATTGAATAATTTGCATGTCCTTTTTATGAGCCTGCAGCCTAAATCTCCCAGATTTACAATCCAACCTTTTTTTTTTTTTGGAATATTTAGGATTGTCACAATGATTTCATGTCCTTTTTTCTGATCTGCATGTTGTGTGTTTTGTTCGCAGCGTCAGGGGTGAGTATTAGAAACGAGACGGGCTCTAGAAAGTTCTGCTGCTGTGGTTCAGGCTTGCCTGATTACGCGCAGTATCCTTTAAAGTCATATCCTTTTAAGACTTGCACGATTGTATACACACAGACACACACTCACACACTTTTCCCTTTACGTTTTGGGGGAAGTTCAAGTTGTACACATACCGTTCCGGAGTGATAATAATCAGACAAGTCATAAGAGAGGATGTACACTGTGTGTAGCAATGCAGCAGAGTTAGAAAAGCCTCACAACTGAAATAGATATTTCGTTAGTAAATCTCTGGGGATTTGTGGATCATCTCTATCAGAGTCCTTTTTTAATCTGGAAAACAAACCTGTCTGAAAGTCTCCGACATATTGATGAACTTCAGAAATGATTGCATTTATCAGAAGTTCTGGCTCTGATAAAAGTGAAACCAGAAGATGTATATATGGGGTACTTATTCTTTCTGGAACTCGTATGCCATTCTGATCCGCTCATTACTTTCTGTGAATGTAAATCTGATGTGTCTGCACAATTCAACAATTTAAATGATCAGACCTGAAAGATAAAATCGTAAAATCCCAAAATGATTGAATAAAGGAGACGCTAAGCCATATCTTCAAAGAAAGTGAATGTTTTTCTGTTTGTTTTCACGATTAGAGATTCAACGAGGAACTTATGGAGACGAGAGTATTAGCCCGACCATCCATCAGGCAAATATGTGTGTGTTATTTATTTCGTTAGTGCGTTAAACCTCTCTGGTCCTCCATCAGGCCAGTACTCCGGCCAGCCTGTCGACGTGCCCGAGAACCACAAGCGAGCCATATGTGACCTCACTGTTGCCGACCGATTGGCTCTTTACGATCATGTGGTCGGCGTCTTCAACCAGCAGAAGGAAGCGGCCTCTTCAGGCAACGATGATCTCTATGTAGACTTGGTGTCCAAACTCCAGAAGGGTAAGAGTCGTACAAAGTGACGGACATTTAAGATCACCTGCACTATGAACATCATTTTTAGAAGCCAACGGGATAGTATTCTGGCATTAAAATAGGTTTTTTATGTTGTTAATGCTTTAATTTCACTTGATATTGATTTTGATCAGCATTTCATAAAAGAATGAACGCACGGTTTTGACCTCTGCAGGCTCTCGGTGGTGAATTGTGTGTGTTTGTGTGCAGATGAGGAACAAAACCAACCGAAGACTCACCTGGAGCTGATGGCAGAAATGAGGGACTACAAGAGGCGCCGCCAATCCTACAGAGCCAAAAACGTTCACATCACCAAGAAATCGTACACCGAGGTTATTATACTCCTGTTGCACTGAATCAATGACTTTTGCATCGGTTCCATTGAAAACCTGCTACACCGTGCGGGCATTCGGTAAAATCTCTTCTTAATAAACTGGTAATCTGGTATGGCAGGTGATCAGAGAGGTGATCAACGTCCATTCAGAGGAACTCGCCAGGCAGTGGAAAGAGGAAGCGGAAGACGAGGAGCCAACAAGACCTGAACACTCCTCCAGCAGGTGCGTCACCTCACCTGAGGATCATTTTTCCCGTGTTGAATACGTGATGGCATCACATTATGAGTACCAGGTCAAAGTGGTAGCGTGGCTACAAAATGACGGTCTTTCATTTCAGGCGTGGAGCGGATGAGAGGCGGTCGGCCTCCTCGGAGTCTCGCCACTCGCGTAGCAAGCGTCATCGCAGCCGAGAACGAAGCTGTGACAGAGAGAGTAAGAAGAAGAAGAAAAGGAAAGAGAGGTGAGGAAGTCCAAGTGAAAAGGCAAGACGTCGCCGTGAAAACGCAAAAAATTTCTGAAATCGAAGCCGCATTCTCACTTGAAAGGTTGTCGTATAAACGGGGCCTAAACCTCTGTAGCACACTGCTTCACTTGATATTTATGACACATAGGTGCAGAGACATACATGACATACATGTCTTTGTCCTGACCTTTACACGTCATTGAATCATCCAGACTGCAGGAGACCCTGGTGAAAGGCTTTTCTGTGAAAGTGTTTTGAGAAAAAGTAAAAAAAAAATAAAAATTTTATGTCTGTAAAAGTTCGATTTTTGTGTCTTCTTGCAGGGATTCTCATTCCCCAGACGACCACCACCACCATCATGATCGGAAGAAAAAGAAGAAGAAGAAGAAAGACGAGAGGGAGAAGGACAAATGAGGTCAATGTTCATTGTAGCCCGAGCGGGGCTGAAGATGGCGGCGTTTGATTACGCCTAGTTTACACACCGAGATGTTTTAAGATGCAGATCCTAATAAAACTTGTGGAAACCAACAACTTCAACACTGTGTGTTTTTGTGACTCACAACAATTATTTCAACATATTTCAATGTGGTGGATCTTCATTTCACTGCAAGTCCACTGGCTGTAGCGTTTTCACAATGTTGCACGGCAGTTGAGAAAACCGTTATTTTTCTCAAAAACACAAGTTCTTGAAATGTGCAAGACGATTTTACAGCTCAAATTGCTGCTTTCTGGTTTTATTCACACCAACACACGACGTCGAGTTTCACCATATGGTTATAATAATGTAACTTAGAAGGTAGAAACTTTTTCCTCACAAATCCATGCATCTCCTTCTGTGGGTCTCTGCTGGTGCTGGACTCTGGCTCTGGTATTTCTCACCCTGTTGAGAAGAAGAGATCGACGACGAGAAGGAACGAAAAAAAGAAAATGGTATCCCGTCAGTGCCTGGGAACCTGACGGATCCTGAGGAGAGGCGACGGAGAGGACGGGACAGTGGGGGGGGGGATACAACATCTGAATGCTGTGAGGTGAAGAGCTCAGGGAAAAGCTTTTCTCATCCGTATCCTGAAGGGAGTCTGAACAGGATCTGGTCTGGTCTGAGGGGACTCGCTGTGCAGCACCATGGGAGCCCCCAGAGACGAGGTAAGAGGAGGTTCAGCCGGGTTCTGACTGAGGAGGCGAAGAGGAATATCACCTGTGTAGACTTAAATAAACCTGAACAAAGGGAATGGTCTTTAACTAAGACCGGTGGCGTTAAAGCAAGAATGAGATTTGATATAATCAGCATCAACATGCAGACTGAGTCAATGATCAGATTCAGTTGGATAAGATTTAAAAATAGAAGTGTTGTAATAGGAATTTGGACCTTTGATCGCTGTTAGTCTGTCGAGTTTGTTATTGAAGATTTTTCCAGGAAAAGCTCAAACAGCAATCTGTAAATATGTTTTGTCCAAACATTAAAATTCCTTTTTTTTTTCTTCTTGAGCAGCAAAGGGAAAAGCCTCTAATGTGATAGACAATCTAATGTTTGCTCATGCACTTCTTTTACAAACCGAAGCACAGCGATATGTTTGAATGTTAAAGTTTCATATTCATACTCATGAGGAGAAACTACTGAGGACTTTTTTTTTTTTGTTGTAGGAATGTAATTTCTGAGATTGTTTATGGTTATTGATCTGGATTAAATGAATGCTGTTTGAAATTTTAAATCCTTTTTAAGTGGTTTGCTGCTCTTTTAGGCCATTTTATCCTTTTTTTTTAATATGTCAACCTTCTATGATGATCTGTAGGATTTAGATTTAAACTAACCTGTGGGTTTCATTATTTATTTACGACAAAGCATTGAGCATTTAGCAGAGCCTTGAAGTGACCTCAACACAGGTTGGCAGGTACTTCATTTAAAAGATATAAATATATTCATGACGGTTCTTGTTTTCCTTCAGGAAAAAAAAAATAATCCTAAATCAGAGGCAGGGATTCAGACAGAGATCACGGAAGTCCCGTGTCGATAATTGTTTGTGGCTCTCACTTTACAAATCTCATCTCCACAAACCGCCACGCAGGTTACCGGCTTCCGAGGTCCAAGCTCACAATGAAGCCTGAGGAATGTCACCGGAGTCTGAGAAGAGCTCAGCAGTTTTCATCCTGACAAAGAAACCTCTCAGTGCACTTAGTTCTCACTCAAACATCAGCAGAGTAACATGTCACTGGCTCCAGCCCCCAGAAGGTGCAGCCTCAAGTAGGAAACGGTTTCAAAGAAACTCCTCCGATCCTCCACAGCCCCACAACCTGTTGACAAACTGATAATTAAATCCAATTTGCATTTTTCTAAAACGCGGTGACTTTTGTCAAAAAAGCATTACAGCTCTGGTTCATACAGACGGTGTATGTATTATTTATGTTCACGTTTGGCCGTAACTTATGAAGCTGATGTAAAATGCTCAAATTAAAGTTTGCATGCTGGTTTTTATGGCTTTTGATTAGTTTTTCAGCCCTTATAGCAGGAATGGGCAACTCTGATTACTGTGAAAGCCGCAAAAATCTCCTCTTGTGACCAATCACATCTGCCCACATCAATGCAATATTATTCAGAATGCCTGCATTTGATTTTTATTTCTTGTAACAAACCCAGTACTTTGTCAAGTCATTTTACTTGATGACTGTTCATGTGCTTACAGTGACCAGCATCAGTGGTTCATGGTTAGTTTTCTTTGAGAGAAAGTGCAACTCTGTTGAAGAGATGGTTTTTTTTAATTTGTGATGTGCGGCTTATTGAGCAGCTTTACTTTCTGTGCTGGTGTCCACTGGCAAGATAAACCAAACGATACACAAAAGTAAACATAAAAGCTGTTTACTGATGTGAAACAGGTCAGATTGAAATACTTCCCCAAAGAAAAAGTGGTCAAAACACTGGTCCTTATGTTACTTTGTATGTTACACGTGCCTAAATAAGTTCTGCTCATACGGCAGATACTTCAATATTAATCAAAACTTTTCATTCATATATAACACGACTGTCAGCAACTTACTATTATGAGGTGTAAACAACAGGAAGAAATGTGGAAGGTTGCCTAATTAAAGTTTAGTTATGAGATCTTTAGCAATGTTTCCAATGCAAATTCAACAGCAATCCAAGAGCAGTAGTGCTACTGAATGAAATAAATCAATAAAGAAGACATTTTCACAACAGATCAGCTTTGGGAAGAAGAGGATCAAAACTTCAGGCATACAGCTCACATGCATGTCCTTACAGGGATTATAATAAATGAATCTATGGATAGTGAACATATTAAGGTCACAAGGTGAACATTTCATCTTGACTTCGTCTATCTTCTGAACCTGCTTTAACCACGGGAGAGTTTAGCAAAGTGTCCTAATACAGATTGCATCATACTGGAGAGGATATCAACTGAGCATCTGTGTTGTGTTTGCTGTATCTACCTGCAGTGGTCGCTCCTCTCAGGTCTGCTTGTGTTCACGGTGTGTGTCATCTCCTCTCTGGGCCAGGATCAATATTCTGGATACCATTCAGGTCAGAGCTGCCTCCCTCTGGGATCGTTTCTGTTATCGACAAGGCATGGCTATTCATTTGTCTGATGGGTGTTTCATTGTCATTAACCAGGAAGAATCAGAGTGTTATAAGCCAACTTTCATCAAAAAAAAAAAAAGATTAAATAATGTTTGCATGAAAAGTTACAGGAAGTGTATCCAGAAATGTGGAGCACCTTTACAAATCAAGTGATTTGACAGAAACTAAATATAAACAATGCAAATATCAGCTCACAAGGTTCAATGTAGGAAAACCTGCAGGCTGTAATGAC
The DNA here is from genome assembly GCF_963383615.2 of Lipophrys pholis. Taxonomy (NCBI): domain Eukaryota; kingdom Metazoa; phylum Chordata; class Actinopteri; order Blenniiformes; family Blenniidae; genus Lipophrys; species Lipophrys pholis. The sequence continues at coordinate 26,715,971 of NC_137639.1, read as the reverse complement.
ATTAATAAATTGTAATGACCATACAATTAAAAAGAGCAATTGAGTAGTGAAAGAAATTAGAAGTAATCACAAAAGTAGTCGAATTTGGAATGACTAAATAAAACTAAAATGGATTAAAGGATATAAAACAGAAATGACAACATAAATCTAAGTAGACGTCAGAAAGATTGCATTTTGGAAGAAGTCAAAAATTGTGCCAGTCATCTTCCAAATACAAGGGGCCCTGAAAATATCCATCAAAACAGAGTCAATCTGATTTTAGTTATGGAAATAATCTACAAAAAATAGAACCGTTTAGAAAAATGAAAGGAAGAAAAAGTATTTCAGAGTCTATAAGTTGGAAATTTCTCATATTAATTATGTGCATTGTCCCATTTTTATTCCCTCGCTCAACATATCGTTCTGATTTGTATCAAATTGCACGTTTGTGTATTTCTTCAGGTGAGGATCAAACCTCTGAGGAGTCGGCGATACTCGACCGCTATGGCAACTTAGCCTCTCCTCATCCAGGTGAGTCCAGCGGGAAGTTCCACTCCGAGAGCCTCACTCCCAAACTGAGAACACAAGTTCATCTTGAAGTCCCGGGACAGAGCTTCTGCATGATGTTTCCTCAGAGTATCCCTCCGAACCGACACACAGCTACGACGAGGACCTGGCAGAGGAGGAGGATGACTACGACCCCTATGGTGCAGCACCCACGCAGGTCACCATGATCACTGAGGAATTATATCCCTACGCCACCACTGCTGAGTCCCACTATGCCAAGGAGGACAAGGAGGCCATGCAGGTGGGGGGGATGGGGGGACTGGAGGGCTCTGCAGGGCAGCCCTTGGGCCTTATATTTTAGGGGCAGTAATGTGATAAGGTCAAAGCTGATATTAACTGTACATCAATTTACTGACAGACTGTTTCCTTCTCTGCTATGTGAGATTATATATTCACCCAATGATACCAACACCTTACTAAAAATAATGGAACGTATTTGAGAGTTGTCCAGACGTAATGCTGACTCAGTGTAATGCTGTTAATTCAAGGAGTAACATGTCAGTGACGGATTATTTTCATTAAATTAGTAACACGATGACATATGTTGACGTTACGGTGGGTTTGTCACTATGAGAACGTTTCACTTTAAATCTGATATTCAAAACGACTCTGTTGAGAGAAAATATTATTATTATTATTTGTATTATTATTATTAAGAGTCAACATGTACACTGATGGATAAAAGCAAAAGAGCAAAATGTACTGAAAGGGCTGAGATTAGTTTGTATTATAAACAACTTTTTCTTCAAAAGTTATTTTTCTGTTTACATTCTTTACAAATTGCTGCATTTTTGAACCATTTTAAACTCTTCTTAATTCATTATCATGACATTTGTTTGGGTTTCAGGTGCCGTTTGAGATCCCTGACACAGACTCGTCCGAGGAGTCCGGTTTGGATGCCTCGCTTGTGGACGAGGGGCCGACCGAGTGTGACTGTGAACCCGGAGAGCCCGGGTTTGCCGGCTTTGCAGGACCAAAGGTCATTACTTTACATCACTGTCACTGTATGAGGGGCCGCTCACTTCCTGATACTCAAACTCATGTTTATTAAGAACTTTACACTGATATAACTGGTGTCCAGCTCCTTCAAAATGAGACTGTATCCACAGAAAATTGATCTTATCAGGTTTTTTTTTTAAATCAACTTCATAGAAATGGAATGGGTTAATCATTTTATGTTTACCTGACAACCAATAGAGCAGCGACGCTTCTGTCTCCTCAGTAGAGGGCGCTCGTGTACTTAACACTAGAACAGAAGTGAAACATAAATATTGGTTTGTTGTTTATTAGAAAAATTGGATCCAATAGGAACAAATAACCCTTAGCTTCTTTTAATTACATTTATTTGTCTTAATTTAAACATATATATATATATATATATATATATATATATATATATATATATATATTTACAGTTTTTATTGTGCATATTGAAATTGAAACATGAAGTTTCTCTGTAGCAATGAATTTTGAATTAACAACATCATGTGCGTTTTTTGTTTTTTTAATCAATTTGCATGAATTTCCCTCTAATTTGACTGTGTGTGTGTGTGTGTGTGTGTGTGTGTCAGGGATCCAGAGGTCTGCAGGGCAAAGGCGGCGAGCCAGGACCTCAAGGCAGAGAGGTGAAGAGCTGTGACTGCAGGTTTTACTGTGAATAGAAAAAACAGAATAATGACAAATGAAATGACAGCAGAAATATCAGAAATATAGCCAAATGAGAACAGTCTGTGTGTTTGTTCAGTCATATGTATTGTGTGTGTGTGTGTGTGTGTGTGTGTGTGTGTGTGTGTGTGTGTGTGTGTGTGTGTGTGTGTGTGTGTGTGTGTGTGTGTGTGTGTGTGTGTGTGTGTGTGTGTTGCATTAAAGGGTTATAAAGGCCCCAAGGGGGTTCAGGGACGAGGAGGAGAGGCCGGACCAGTTGTGAGTAAACAATGACAGCTTGTGAAGAAGAATGAATCCTGCGGAGGAACGTTCATGTTTGTTACACCCATATTTTATAGGACTTACTGACTGAAAGTGAAAGTAGAGTTAAAAAAGAAAGCGATTAGATAACAAAGAGCAACAGAACTACTCACAGGAGTAAAAACAAAACCTTTAAAGACATTTACAAGGAATACTGCCCAATTCAAGAATGAAATATGAGACAATAACAAAGTCTCATTGAAGAAAAGAGGAATAGGAGTGTTTCTGTGTGGTTTCCATGAGAGTTTATGATTTCACACACAAACATTTAATGCAATTTCATCTAAACTTATTCTAAGATTAACTAAATTGATTTTTACATGCAACCTGTTGAGTCAGTTGACATGTTTTTGTGATATTTAATTGGGATTTGGATAAAATCAGTGTGGAGGAGAAAAAAAAAAGTGCCCTTTTGATTGTTGCCCTCCCGTCTTGCAGGGAGACGGCGGGCCTGAAGGAGATGAAGGAGGTTCTGGTTTCTCTGGAGCGATGGTGAGCAACTGATGTATGCTTTACAGCAGGGACGTCAAAACATACATTTGAATTTAAGTGCTTGTAGGCCCCTTGACTGAAATGCTCCAGTCAAATCTACAAGGATTTAGAGATCCTCCTGCACTAATTTATGTATTGATAAAATCTTTCAGGGAGAACCTGGACTTCCAGGAGGCCCGGGTGAGACTGGAGACCTGGGTCTGAAGGTAAACACGCCGTGACACACATTAACACTCTGACTAAAGGGTCTCAAAACAAACCTTGGCGACTAAAGCCATATCTAAAGTCAGATTTTTGTTCTGTTTTGACACACAAGTCTTCTCCTCCTGCTCCAGGGCGAAGTCGGGATGGAGGGGCCTCGCGGAGGAGTCGGAGTTCCTGGTGAGACTGTAAGGAAACGCAGCTCGGTCTCACATATCTGAATTAAAAAAATGTCTTTCCATGCACTGAAGGAAACAGATTGTGACACCTCTTCTTCACCTGATCAAGGGAACCCAGTGAACGCAGGACATCCTCTCGTCATGAATAATGTCTGAAGCCTGCATTTAAAGGACAGCGTCATGTGATTCACAACATGTATTGTGCTTTTAGTGAGACTATGAGAAACATATGTCACTTTGCACGCTGCAGGTTAGATTCTGCCGCTACTTTGAGAAAACATGACGATATACAAGAACATACACTATAAGCTTAGACTTCCATGCCACATAAATGTAAATTTCTTAACTCTGTACACTCAGATGCAGGTAAAGAAAGAATGCAAATGTAATTCTTACAGGAACAGACTCTCGCTCTGTGAGGAGATCCGGCTGTGATCCCGGCTGTCTTTAGCGCTGATGGAGGTGCTGTTGTGTGTATCGTTGGAAACTACCCAGAATTTCCTCTCCACCACAATCACGACTTGTTTATGTCTCGTTTATACCATCCATAACCAAATAAATCATAGACGTTATCGGGATAAACAGGGACTTTCCAACTGTTATTGCCCATAATAATTACTGCTTGAACGCTGACTAAGAATTTGCAGCTTTACTTATTCTGAATGTCATTTATTTTTTTAAATACTCATATTGGAACATTTTCTGCTAATTCATTATCCAAATGTCAATTTTAATTTAAGTCACAACATTTTTTTTAAAGACTTTGTTAGCCTATTTCTGTTACACTTCAAATGGAAACACTATCGGATATTTGAAATTACAATATATACAAAAATCTTTAATACATTCAGAAGCACACGTGTCTTCAACTCACAATTACATTACCGGGAGCTCCAACAGGCAACTTTTCAATGTCATCAATGTTTATTTTAATCCTAATAGACTGCTCAATTAATCTTTTTTTTATGAATGCCTTTTAAATACTACGAATGTCATAATATTATTATTATTTTTATTTGGTAGGGTGCTCGTGGTGACGCTGGGACTCCAGGACCAAAAGCTGGTAAAGGCATCAAGGTGAATGACACACTGATGTTTTTAAAGCTGTTTAATTATTACGTATAACAGTTCTTGACATGTTTAACATCTTAAAAATTTTGGGAAAATGTATTTGTTTTGTGTAAACCATTTCTCATCTACTCTAATGTCTGTATAATAAACAGATTTTTTTTCTTGTTGTAGTTAGTTTTTATTTATTAGTTTTGCTGTGTTTTTTTCTGTTCAGGGGTCTCAAGGTGACCGAGGCAAAGAGGGTTCTCAGGGACGAGACGGGCTCAAGGTAAAAAAAAAAAACTCTATTAAAGCTCTAAGAGAGAAAAAACACGTTTCTTGAATGCACTTCTGCAGAATCTACAAGTATTTTAATCTGCTGTATCTACATGACCATAGAAAATGACTGTACATCTCAACTTAGTGTGACTTTTATTCTATTTTTTTCTGTCCAAAACAGACACATTCTTTCAGTTATTAATGGTTTAATAACCAGCAGGTTTTTTTTGTTTTTTTTTAAATGTCCTTCTAACTGCCTTTTCTCTCAGGGTCAAACTGGAGCACCTGGGTTCCCAGGGGACGTCGGCGAAAGAGGCTACCTTGTAAGACAAATCACTACATCGCTGATTTCCTGGAGCTTTTGTCCATTCAGGATTTATTTGGGACTTTTCTTCCATCCAAACTTTCTCTAATCAATGAGCAGGGCGTTTATTTCTCATTAATCTGGCTCTAAAGGCACACGATCAGACAGAGCTGCAGTTATTCGCTCGATGCTGAACTTCTGGTGTTTCATGATGAAAAGCAACTTTTATGGCCAATATTAGAATATCGGTCATGCGTAATACGTTGCACACAAGTGGAACTTTTTATTGTGACTTATTGCCGACAATCATAATCTTCCACTTCTTACCAATTTATCATATTTTTCTCAAAAGTTACAATTTCTAATTTTAACTTAGACCACGACTGACGTCAGGAGACTCACTTATTAAAATGTTTCTCGCTCATATATTACAAAAAATAAATAATAACAAAAGATCAAGACAGGAGATAACACTTACAAACAAAAATAAATGGCAAATAGTCTAAGAAATCAAGGTATATCATATTAACATAATTCCTATTACTGTGTTTTATTGATATTTTCTATGACGCAGAACCAGACAGTTAGGTGTTGTTGATAATCTGAGCAGAAGATCTTCTGTTTGTGATCCTCAGGGTTATCCCGGACAGCCTGGAGGTTTGGGGCAGAGCGGACCGAAGGTACAGATCCACAGACCGTGTTCATGTTGTCATTGACCACAGTGTGAGACAGCATAGGCAGAAGCTATGCTTTTAGTTTCCTTTACTCCCGAATGCCTGAAGGGAAACTGAGTCACAGACTAGACAATTGGCCATACCTCATTGTGAGCTCTTGATCTTGACTATGAATCTCAGCATCATTGTTTAGGAATGGTCATCTGTCTGTATAAAATCATAGGGTATGTGTAATGCTGGATTACTTTAATTGGGTTGGACTCCTGAAGGTTGACGCAGTAGAACAGGAAAATCCTATCTTTTATATTTTTTGATGACACAATGTGAGTCATCAACAAATACTTTCTGTTTTGAAGCACCTACTGACAAAGATATGCATTAATGTATTAAAAAAAATAAGGATGACATAAATTAAAAATGAAACAAAATAGGATTTTTGGGATGTTTGAATGTTGTTGTTTTTTAAACCCAGAGGATGAAAACTATATCAATATTTCTAGAAGTTAGACAGTGATCATAGATATGATCAGTAATAATAACAACAACAACAACAACAATAATAATAATAATAATAATAATAATAATAATAATATCAATATGACAATAAATTGATAGACTAAAACAGTTGGTAGTGGCACTCAGTTGCTGGAGTTGGAGATTCCTCAGAGAAGGACTGACCCTATTTTAAGAAACAGTTTTTATTTTTATTTTACTCCAGCCACTAAAGGTCGGGATGTTATTCATACAAGCGTGATTGCTGCTTGCACAATTGCCCATATGTTTACAATTCATGTGAGAAGGAGCTGATAAATCACAAGAGAAGTCATCACCCTTTGTTTGTCCCACTGACCTTCTGTATCATATGACTCTATAAACCAATATATTAATTTTGTCTAAAAGTCCCTGTGAACACTAGTAAAGAGAGTAAAGGACCTGTCTGTGGAGTAAAGTAAAATGAAACAAACACTTGGTATGACAATGTGTAACAATAGATTCACTTTTACTTTCTCTCTGACTTAAAGCTTAAAGCTTAAAGCAAATGATTAGCTGTTGTTTTGACCTCCGTGGGAATAAACAAACAGTCATGGCTATGTTTTCAGAACAAATTTGAAATGTTTCAGGGACTTTTACTGACACCTCATGAATGTATAATGAAGGTACAATGTTTTTTCTGGTATCTCTGATGGGAATATGTGGGAATTTCTGCACAACAACACACAGAAAAACAAATAAACTAAATGGATTTGTAGAATCAAAATAATTGGCATTATTTATTAATCAAACAGCACTTCGCTTTTTCTATTTAACAGTGCCTTGTTTCATATAGAGCAGCAAAATATTTGGATACGTTCCATTTAATATATTCTACATGTGTCCATCACAGTGTTTCATCTACAATCACACCAAATTTTTTTTTTTTTTTTAGTTTTATCACTCAGGGTACGTTTACACTGTGTCTCCGGTCGCCCCGTTTGCCTGAAACGTAGTGCGCCTTGGGATTTGGGGGAATTCTGAGGAAGGTGTGGCACGTTCTTCACGTTCTGTCAAGGCTTCCTACGGATGAAATGTGGACGCCGGACAATTTTGAAAGCACGTTTTTGCCCCAAAGGACCACCAAAAGTGAAGGCAATCATTGTCTCCTGAGACATTAGCTGGGTGTATACATACCTCTGGATTTCTTTTTCGGTGGCAGAGCTTGTAGAAGGTGTTCTGTCGCTAATTGCTCGGCTTCCTCCCGGAGCGTGCTCGCCGTGGCAGACCGGAGTAGAACGCAACGTCACACGCCGGGGTAAGCCGCGATTGAACGTGATAAAACGGCGACCATACACCGGAACCACGCCGTGAGAACCGTGACGGAGCGCGGTGATTAAAACGCGAAGCAACCGTGAGAGAACGTGCAGTAAACGTCACTTCCTGTAAGCCTCCCGTCCCACTACGGACCGCCTCCAAGTTCTATTACGGCCAATTTCACGTTTTGTGACGTTCATCTCGTTTTGCTACGGGCTAGTAATCCGCGCCGTGGCAAATTTTTTGACAGTTTAAAAATCTGACACGGCGCCCGCGGCAATCACGATCTGTTACGATCCGTCCCGTCCCCCTGCGTTTTGTTCACGGTGGCCTGAAACGGGGCTGCTGGGAACACAGTGTAAACGTACCTTTATGGAGGCTCCTCCAAATACCATACATTTAGTTTAATTTTCATAGAAAGATAAGTTCAAACCATTTTTTTTCAACACAACCAATTAATTCCCTTTAGACTGCTAGGATGAATTCTTTTATTTCACTTCCCAAACAAAAGGAATATGTGTCATCACTAAATGTAACAAGACAAGAGCCCTTGTCGTCATAGAGGGCATTGGCCCATTGACTTCCTGAAGTCAGACCATCATAACCTGCCCTGTGTCCCGGCTCTTTTCCTTCCTCCTCTCTCCCTGCCAGGGTACCAAAGGTCATGGCGGCCTTCCAGGCAGTGACGGTGACCCCGGAGAAGATGTGAGTGGATTGCATTTCGCTTCATAAACCTCTTTAATCTGTGCAGTCATTTGTATTCAAGCATTTCTTTTTTGCTGTTTTCTATCTCGCCAGGGTTCTATAGGTGTACCCGGGGTGATGGGAGAGCCTGGACCATTCGGTCCAAAGGTGACAAAACATTGACTTTAGTCAAGCTTAACAAAATTGACACACCATGCACTGGTCACCTGACCATCACCGGGAGTCAGACAATCACATGCACCCACATTCAGACCTTTAGAGCCACAAACTAATCTCAAACACATGTTTTTACGACGGTGGGAGGAGTTCTTGTCTGAAGAAACCCGCACATGCACAGGGAGAACTTGCAAACTCTGTTGAGGTGATATTGCTCCTGAAGAAAACGTTTATCCTTAGAAGGCTCTATATATATTTACATGAAAACACAGCCTATTGTAAATTGATTTTGTGTTATGAAACATGATGACAAATCTGCCTGGTGGATTCCACAGTTACATTTTGAGCTTTGCTTCACTGCTAACAACTCCAGACAAAGCTTGTAGCCTTGATTCAGATTTTTTTTTCTTTGTTTAGTTCAGTCCAGTGCCTCATGGGTTTTTTTTTTTCCTTCAGATGATTCAAGCCAAAGTATTTCCTGAGTCCCTTAGATTTGTCTAGATAAGATGTCGATGTCGGAAATGAGTAGTATAACAGGGCTTCTGATAAAGATGCACACATTTGGTGTTTTTCGTTGAGGAATGAGTTGTTTGTCATGGCAGGATCACAACCTGCCAAAAACACAGAAACCCACTGATTAGTCATGATGTATCACATGATGCAAGTTATGTGAAACTTTACTGAAGACTGCAAATGAACACAGCAGCAGTAGTTTGATTAAAATATTGTAAATAAATTATTTTAAAAAAGAGTTTTTATGCACATACTTCTTCTCACCTGTTCCTCTTCCTTTCCTCTCATGCAGGGCGCTAAAGGGGACCGTGGTGTCAGAGGACCTCGGGGCAGAGTGGGCGCTGTGGTGAGTACAGGACCCATTCAAATATTATTTGCATATTCAAATTGGGGCATGGGCAGGGAAGAGTCTGTATATATGCGCTCAATTCCACATTGATTGAGATGTACAAAGGAAATGTGCTCGGATTCATGCGTACACACAGAGTCAGACATCTGGTTGTTCTTTTGTCTAGGTTTTGTAGATTTAAGCATACGCCATTGTCCCGCGGGAAATCCACCCAAGTCTTTGTACTTGAGGCCCCAGGTGTCTGGCAAACCCTGACATTTAAATATCACCATTGTCTGTTGTTACTAAGTTTCCAGTGACTCAATAAAAGAAGTGAAAGTGGGTCTGAACAGTCCTGAATAGAACAGACAGATTTATTTTGCTCCATTCAAAACACCTGTTGTCAGATCTGTTTCTAGTTGAACTAAACAAAAATGTTATCTCCTTATGCGAAAGCAGCTTGTAATATCACACATAATAGAAACTAGGATCAAATGTCATCGAATGAGGATCTAATGTCACAAATTTTGAGTCCCTCAAGGCTGTTTTGACATTATTGTGGTCAGGAGAGTCTCTTGACCTTTAAAAGTGGAACCAGCGAGGTAAAGTCCCTTTTCAAGACAAAAACAGAAATACACAGCGGGTCAAGCCACCCGCAAACAGAGAAGCAGATTTTAGTTTGATCTGAAACATCTGTTGAATCATCAGTTTTCAGAGAAGTTTTTATTTCCACATAATTTATGAAAACTCTACAAGGAGAAAATAGCAACGTTTAAAAGTAAACCAAAAGCTTGTGATAACAGACAAATGTCCTTCAACACTCGTAAACCCCCATAAACACATATATGATTCTTTTCTCAAGAGAGACCGGTTTTAGAACTTCATACACACATAATCTGACTCATTATTAAAACTTTAACATGAATGTTTTTCTCAGAGCAATTTAATCTCACATGACTTTATCTTCCTAATTTTTTCTGCATGTTGTTTTTGATCCTAGAAATTTCTTCTGCTTGTTATTTTTTTTAATCATATTGTCACTTTACCTTTAAAAACATAACATTACTTGGGATTTATAACTTAAAATATCACAGAAACATGAGATATCAATACAAATGGGTAAACCAATAAAAGATACCTCAACGCGTTTCGTGATGGATTACTATCTATTTATCTCTTAATTCTTTGTAATATTTCAGTGCTTCTTTATATAGATTGTGTGTATAAACCTGAAAGCTGTAAATCAAAGTCATCTGAACTGGAATTTAGAATTTGTTGTTAATGAATAAATGTTTTGTGTCCAACAGGGAGCTGTAGGAGCGCAAGGAGACGCTGCGATACCTGGAAAACAAGGACCAAAGGGCCTCCAGGGCCAGATAGTGTGTACTCACCATCACATTCATCACACAGAGTTTACAGAAGTTATAAATATTGCATTCAGTGTCATCTTACAGGGTTTAGAATGATTTGTTTTGCATAAAATTCTACTGAACAGTGCTTACATGTCCTATGACACTCACATAACCCAGAATGCATGTAAAGTGTTTGGAAGAAAGCTTTTTTTCCCCTACTTTTTCTGTCCTGAATCAGTTCTATGTGTTCAAAATGTAAATATGTTATTGAATGTTTATGTTTTGTATGCATGTGCTTGTACGTGTGTGTGTGTGTGTGTGTGTGTGTGTGTGTGTGTGTGTGTGTGTGTGTGTGTGTGTGTGTGTGTGTGTGTGTGTGTGTGTGTGTGTGTGTGTGTGTGTGTGTGTGTGTGTGTGTGTGTGTGTGTGTAATCAGGGGGCAAAAGGTGAAACAGGACCAGATGGAGAGAAGGTGAGGTGTTTAACAAGACTGTGAAGCGATTGTGAGGTGTGGATTCGCCGATTAAAATGTGGATTTCCCATGTTTTGTTTTATTTCCACCCCTGGTTCTGCTTGTTTGATTAGTTACTCGAAAGGTTAATGTTACTACAGGAACCAGTGAACTGGGGTTCTTCCTCTTTCATTCGTCATGATGGTTGTTTTCCTTACTGCAGGGTGCAGCAGGAAAGAAAGGTGTTAAAGGAGAAAAGGGACAAAAGGTAAATCTCGCCTGTGTACACAATGATGACAAAACGGTTACTCCACTCACTACCTTGATTTTTATTTCCCCTGGGCTTTCCACATTGATTTGTTTGTTCCTCTTCAGGCAGCTGCTGGTGATCGGGGAGATAAAGGACAGGTGAGATGAATTTCGCCCTTACGTCATAGAAATCGACGCAGTTTCCTCAGCAAGCGTTATGCTGGATTTCTAAAATTATCCACAAAATCAATGAGCCAAAAACCCTGAGGCTTCCTCCAAAGATATGAGATTGATAAAGAATCTCATCTTGATGATCAGATAACTGTTTCCTGGAGGTACCAGAAGCTCCACAAAGATTGTTTTGGAAATCTTAAAAAAAAAAACTAGATGGGACTTAAATGCACGACAGAAAAATGCAAATGGGAACATGATGACAGTACAAGACGAAGGGAAACAAGGACTATTTATACATGGGGGGGCGGGGCATGTGAAACTAGGCAGGGGCGGGGTCGATAGTCATGGTGGCGCAATATTGGAGCAAGTCAGGGTCTGAACCGAGAGGGTAAAAGAAAATACAAAACAAAACAGGAAGTGCTTAACAAGGTTAGACATGAGTGACGAAACACAACAGCAGGTTTCTTACAGTTTGAAAGAAAAATTAACATTCTTTATGGTGTATATATGTATGTTTTGACAGCGTGGACCGAAAGGAGCAAACGGTCGTGGCGGTGTCCCCGGTCCTGTCGGATCTCCTGGCATCCCCGGAACCAGAGGAACCCGCGGTCCACTCGGTGACCCAGGGGTCAAAGGTCGTGCAGGCCCCAAAGGAGTGCAAGGTGCAACTGTGAGTAACATCTGCATGAGTGCAGACTCCAAATGTAATGTAGTTTCTCAGGGGATTTCGAAGTGAAGTTTTTTTTTTTTTTTTTATAGCATTTGAGAAGGGATGACGAATGTTCTCTCTCCCGCAGGGTCCTGGTCTGACTGATGAGCAGGTCCTGCAGCTCTGCAAAAGCGTGGTCACTGCACAACTCTCCCAGTACGCCTCCTCAATCCGAGCCAAGTGTTCCCAGGGCTGTCCCATCAACAACCGGACACTCATTGGGCCGCCAGGATCCCCGGGACTCTCAGGACCAGCAGGAAAAACTGTAAGTCCCACCTGAGGGGATGGAAACGACTAAAGATCTATAATTATTGGGAAATGCAGCTGTGCCATGATCTACAACCTGCTTAGAAAACGATTGGGCACATGCCTTTTATATCGATTTTGTTTCAGGAAGTTATCAGACAACATTTTTGCCTCGATCTTTCAGGGTAAAGCTGGAAAAGGCGGCGCGAAAGGAGCCAGAGGGGCTCAAGGTGACCGAGGCCTGGAGGGGCAGGAGGGAGCGCAGGGAGACAGAGGTAACCTCAAACTTTTATTATATTACCAAAATTAGTTTGTGATACTAGAATAAAAAGTAGTTTTGAGGTTAGTTTCGTGTTTGCACAGCAACGTTTTGAAAACGATGTCAGTTTACAACGAAACGGCAAAAGATGCTGACAATTATGTTTTCATGTTAGGCCACTAGTGGGTGCTGTTGTTTGTTTTGTAATGAAAGCACACATACGGGCGGAAAATAATACGCTATAAACATTAACAATGGGAGAACATGGACATTCGAGTGGACAGACGACCAAGTTGGAAACAGACACCCATAATGCAATGGAAATGTTGTTTTCACTTGAAAACATCGTGTGAGGTGGGCCTTGGTAAACAAAAAAAGAAAAAGGGAACAGACTTCTGAAAATCAAAAGATTAAACACTGACTCCTCACACCATAATTTACAGCCTCTATACTTTTAACAGATAAATGTTAAACTGAGTTTTGTGTTATAAGAGTTTTCCCTTAAACTTATTTTTGAAAATTTTGCCACCAGGTCAGAAGGGAGGTAAAGGCTCTGCAGGTGATCGAGGTAAAGGCCTGCCAGGACCCGACGGACCACAAGGACTCAGAGGTTTGACCCATGGTTCTTTCTCATTTTTTAGTCGTGATGAGTTTCCGGAAAACATGGACCAGAAGTACATTTAAAGAAGCACTGTTAATACTATATTTACAGTGCCGATTTTTACGCAAGTTTTGAGTTGGAAAAAATGATCCATTTCCATTGGGATGACTGCACGTCCATTACCAAAGACTAGTTTGTTCCTCTGAACACTGTCCAAAACTATTTTGTTTAGCCAACATGACTCTTTCTACGAAGCCTAAATGTGGCTAAATAAACATCTTCATTTGAATAGCATGTCAGAATCAAAGTTCACTTAGTGCTTTGACAAAAAACAGGAATTGAATAATAGAATGAACACAAATCAAACTAAATTTAAAATATGAAAAAGAAATGTTTGGATGAAACATTAGATAATCGCAAATATCTGTAAAAGAACAATTAGGAAAATGATGGAAAGAAAGCAAATTTCTTCTTTTGTACGTTAAAACCGTGACTTAATTTTTTCATTAAAAATAGCATTAGCTCAAATCTTGCAGTGAATTTTAGTTTGATAAAGTTTTGATTTTTCAGGAAAAGTGTCAGATGCAGTTTTCATTACAACCAGTGTGCTTATAAAGACCGGACAGACACTGACCTTATGAATTATAAACAAAGCGAAAGGTATAACCAAGTGTCGTCTGCATAGCAATGGAAAGGGACATTGTCGTGCTAGATTTTGTGTAGCGTCCAAGATTTGGTTGTAAAATGCATTTACCTTCAGTTTTTGGGACGCTTTCTACCTGATACAGTTGTACTATTGAGTAAAAGGAGGTCAGGTTTTCGATCACCCTTTTTTTTTTATTAATCTCTCTCCCAGGTTTACCAGGTCACCCAGGAGAGCCTAAAGATGGTATGGAGGGTCCCCGCGGCCCCACTGGCTTCCCCGGTCCTGTGGGTCAGACCGGTATGCTGGGTGTTGCAGGCGTGCCGGGATTTTGCGAGGCACGGGACTGCAGCATTCACGCGCCGGTCATGCGCAAAGAACAGGGCCTGGTGAAAGGACCCGTGAGTTCAAAAATGTGAGCACGACAACGAGGAAATCAGAGTGGATGGGAATCACCTGCTGGTGGTTTATCTCACCAGTCACACAGGAACTGGGTTTACTGAAGAAAAAAAGAACCTTAACAATCATGACTTTAGTGAGTTTACGTAGAAGCTGGTATGAAAATGTCAGTGGGCCAAATATCATACCCAGAGGAACGCCACTGAAAAATTTTGTGAATTCATACATTGAAACAAGACAAAATTTTTAGAGGGTTTATACTTTATCAATCAGAAATGCTGTAATTTGTCATTGGAAAAAATAGAGTAAATCATTCCCCACTGGATTAGTTACTTCAGTCCAGTTATTTTTTCTCTTCTCTGCTATCGGTAGACTTCATCAATAAATGTTGTGTAAATATTTTGTAAAGAATCTTAAATACATGTACTGTTCTCTGAAATGATTCAGATAAACTGACTAATGTTTGTTTCTTTTTTAATCCAAGTCTTTTCTTGATCAGCCGTAACATTTTGAAGACTAACTGTGGTTTTCTTTGCGACAACTATTTTGAAGAGATGAGAATGGAATGACTTATCAACATCATGTTTGATTGATTTAGTAATTCAAACTAGAACTAGAATAGAAACCGCTAAAAGGCGGATACAGTCCGTAGAAATTGAGAATTTCCCTTTTTTTTTTTTAAACGTTTGATTTTAAACATTATCTGTACATGTGTGATGAAATGCTTTCAGGCTCGATGGCACGCTGTGGATACTGTTTATTGATCCTGAGCTTCAACAAATCCAAATGTTTCTCTTAAACTGTTCAAGATCTCATGAAATATGTAAGACAGATCAACCCTCTAATGATCTCTCTTTATAAATGACATGTGTAAAAGTAAACACTTGAAAGAAAACTTGTTTTCAGCCTCACGGGTAGAGAACTCTCAAAGACGACACTTTAACCCTGAACATGTTCAGGCCCTTTTATATGATAAAGTCCAATATGTGTTCTGTCACATGCTACTTCAGTTCAGAATCAGCAGTTATGATATTTGTGCAATAATCAGACATATTTTAAAGGGGCTTTCATCAGAATTATTTTATTGGGCCACATATAGCAGGAGAAATACACACAGTCTCACACCTATCTCTATAAATAGCAGATGCCAACACATTCATAGATACTGGGGGATATATAATGTCAGAGGAGGGAGAAAAAAAAAGGCAACATAATACATGAGTTAAAAATCCATACCAAAAAAAATATAAAATTGAAACACAAAATTTAACACTGGAACAATGAATACAAACAACAATGACAACAAAAACAACCATGAAAAGAAAAACAACAGCAGCAGTATGTCTATAATAAATAAATGTTATTTTTCATTGTTTCCTTTTGGGTTTGTGTCCAGGTCTATTTTATTGAGATTAATACTAAGGTGATTGATGAAAACAGTGCTTGGTAGTAATTAAAAGATCAGAGAACGTTATGAAGCAAAGAAGAGCATCTTCACAACCGTGTTATCAAGTAATTACGAGGTTAGTATTATGTGATCATAAGCTTTATGTTATTATTGTGAGCAGCAGCTCATGTATAATCTTATAGTGATGACAAGGCTCTCTTTTTGTTGAATACGGGGATAGCTTAAAATGACACCAAAAACAGTGGCGAAGAGTTGCAGCAATCATACTCCAAGTTGTTTTGATGCAGTGACTTGAGATAAAGGGGTTAAAAAAGAGGAGCATCAAAAAGTGCATAGCAGGAAACATCATTGTTTCGAAAGTGCAAAGGGCTTTTTAGCTTTAGCCTATTCACTGTTTGGACCAACTAAAAGTGCAAAGCTAGTAAAAAACTAGAACAGTATCTACAATGAATGCATGAAAAGTCTAAACATATAATACGATCCTCTCTATGTATCCCCCTCTTTAAGTTTGATTATTTAAGGTGCAGGTGGAAATCAAACGGTATCTCCCCTGATGATCAGAGCGACTTCATAGATTGTACCTCAAAATATGAATAAAGCAACGCTGTCACCTCTCGCACATTTAAAAATTAAACTCATCAGCTTCAGTTCAACAAAAGCTTTGGCAACGACTGGTCTATAGACTTGAAATTGGTTGAGAATGGCTATAAACATTTTTCTTTGAATATTGTATTTCTCTCTTTTTTTTTTAATCATTTATTATGGTCTTGCATGTTATATTCATAAACAGCATTTGGTGCAAATAAAATGCCAGCATTATTGACTTCCAAAATGTTTTGTAAAATGTGATTTGGAACCAAATTATAGAAATGTGTACATATGTTAACTGACTTTATAACTATTAACCTAAATCAGTCTGGAGGTTTGTAACGAGCCCATTGGATAACTTGTTTCCCTTGATTCGGTTCTAAAATGGTTGATTGATGTTAATCTACATCAGGGGTGTCAGACATTCTAGTTCATCGGCCACATTCAGCACAATTTCATCTTGAGTGGGTTGTTTAATGATCGTAACGCAATCTTAAGGCTCTGAGAAAGAGATAAACACTTTTCTTTTGGTGAACTTTGCTTTGACCTGCACATCAGGCAGAGTTGTGGTGACTGTGACGAAGACTTTACTTTATGATCTCCACGATGTAACTTGCTCAGCAAAAGTCAAATAAGTTTAAAACTGTCCCATAAGTTAGATCTACACCACAAAGAACTGAGCAGATCCCGTTGTAGCGAGGCGTACCTAATGAAGTGGCTGGTCCCTGTATTTCTGACCTTGTCGACTGCTTGATAGACTGGATTTATTACTGGATTTATTACCACCACCCCCCACCCCCCACCCCCGCCCCACACACACATTAAGCTTTGTTCTGGTTTTCACAGTTAATACAAGGTTGCATTCACACGCCTGGAAAACGTCAGTGTTATTTGGTGTCCAAAACATCAGACAAGTGTGAACAAACTCTTTGGAAATCAGTAAGACAAGGATAGATAATGTAAAAGACCTGAAAAGGTTTGATAGATTGTTGGAATTCCATTTAAACGTGTTCTTTGGAGGTGGATCCAAACATCCAGTTCAAGTAAGTACTGATTGTAAGGTGGCGAAAACGACACAGAAATGTGAGATACTTGGTGCTTGTGTTGTTTGTGACAGAAACTACTGGGTGATTTTGTAATGAAAATACACTTGGGCGTCAAAATTAATAGGCTATAAACCTCAATAACGCGAGTACACGGATATTCGTATGGACAGACGACCAAGTTGGATTGTTATTACGGCGACTCTCAACTATAAAACTAGTTTATTATCGTAGAAAAATAAGACGAATAGTCATCCTTGAATATACAAATACTCTCTGACGCATTAAAATCTTTTGCTGTTATAAATCTTTTTTTGTTCAATCGTCATCACAAAAACTCAAACTTACAGAGTAAAAGTGACGCATTTATTAAAAAAAAAAAAGGACATTTGGTATTAGTTCATGGCTTTGTTTGTTCTAAACTGACACGGATGAGTTAATGACCGTCCCAGTAAACAGGACGGAAAAAGGTGAGTTGAACTGAGATGAATGGTTCTGAAATTCTTAGTTATGAACAATCATGGATGTTAAAATTCCAGGCTTTTAAATGAGTGTCGGCACATTTGTTAGCAATATAAATAGTCAAGTGTGAAATTGGTTCAAAATAAAATATCTGATATGTTTATTTAAATAGAGTTTGTGACTTAAAAAATATATGAAATCCAGTTAAAACTTAATCCAGCATTTCTGTGATTTTCAGGGCACACGGAAACCACTATTATACATAAATAAATACAAAAGCTAATTAAATTCCATTGTGCTTCTGTTGACATCAAACTTAATTTTGTTCTGGCTCTAGTGAAATACCCCCCCCCCCCCCCCCCACACACACACACACACACACACCCCTACCCCCCCCGCCACCCCCCCCCCCCGCCCGCTCTCCTTTGCTCCAACAGTCTCTGATCTTTGTTCAATCTCATGCAGCAGTCGGTTGTGATCCCTGTCAATGTTGCACAGTTTCACAGATAAATTAAACTTCTTCATTCCCAATAAATAACGCATTATTTAGGGAACAGTGGTCAGCATGCAGGGAAACTCTACAGTACTTTCACACAGAGTCGTGTTGGCAGTTTCCTCACTGAGATTTCAATGTAAACCAGTGGTCAAGAAAATAATTCCCCAGAGGGGCAAGTTGTAACTGAGAACTACCACTACAAGGACGGAGGAATTATGGCTGGTGACTTTGTTGTGAAAACACAACTTTTGTTTGAAACGGCAGTAAAAACATAGTTCCATGACCTTCTATTTCCCGAATCCCTGCAAGTAATGCTGAATTGAAAATTGGCTTGCATCCTACAAAGACCGGGAATGTTTCAGGATCCCTGAAAATAAATTAGACTGAGAATTTAACACTTTTTTCCCCTCTTGCTTCCACCAGTCCTATGACACTAAATATACCCTGAGGACACACCAACACATCAAAATCAATGAGCTCTGAAAGTTGTAGTTCGGTCATACGAAACATGGACTAGAAACATCAAGAACAGAACTTCCATTTCTATAATAATGCCCCCATGAATAGCACACTTTAAGAAAATTCCTGAACTGTTGATCTGCATTATTATTCTGTGAAGTCTGTGGGCCGCATTTACTGAATAATGATATTTAACAATGTAGAAATGTTTTTTTTTAGTGTATTTGAATAAAGATTTGTCCAGGGTTTTGACAAAGTAAATGCAGCCCAGTGAGACCCACCAGTAGAGAATAATAGGTATCCGGTGACTGTGAATGATTGAAATTAATTCAGTATTCATTTAGAATATGAAAGTTACTTATTGTCTTGTAGGTGGCAATGATTTATATGACAAATACAATCAATAATAAAAGACTAAAACTGATATGCATAGAATTTCTTCCCTTTGAACGACGGTAAATGTTTAAAAAAGGCTTGGCGCACGAACTGTTGCTGATTAGATCCAGTGTGGAAGAAAGCACTGAGTGAATGTGCAGAGGTTTCCCTCATGATACCACGAAGAAGAGCCAGAACCGATGATCCCTCAGCAGCAAACCAGCGAACATCAGACCCGGCAGCAACAAAAGCCCAGAGCCTGCAGAGGAAAGAGAAAACAGCGGCAGGTTTTAAACACCAGCGGCTCGGAGCAGTCTAATCCTTCTAATGCTTTCAAATTCTTTTTTTTTTTGATCATGATACAATAGTTTTCTGTATGTGAGGCGACCTGGAGCGGAGATCCTCATAGGCACACAGGCACCGATTGCCGGAGTGCTTATAAAATGCATTATTATCAAATCCGCAAAATCCTGTGTAAAATCAGATGTCCATAAGCAGTAAGTAACTCTATATAGTCAGAATTATTTGATTTAATGTGATTATTTCAGCATCCACGGGCAAATGATGACAGACATCTCCAAATTGTACTTTAAAAAACATCTTGACATCAATTTTCGTCGTATTCCTCGAAGTGCATGAGGATTTGGTATTTTTCCTCCTATTTTTTACTTCTTCCTTCAGTGGCCCTAAAATGGCTTTCGGAAAAGACGCTTAACTCCAGGCTTAAAAAGGGGCTTAAAAATATATAAACTGGGTAAAATCACTAGAAAATGTAAAATCAGCTCAAAGTGCTAGAAACTGCTTTAAAGAAAAGAAAATGGCCAAAATGTCTGAAAGAGTCAAAATGGCTAAAAACAGCAGCTGAAACAACTGAACAGGTTAGAATAGAAACAAAAAGGTTAAACTATGCAGGTGTGCTATTAGGTCCCCCTTGTAAACGAGATGTTGCATCTCTAGGGGCTTTCCTTACAATAAATTCAAATATTAAAAAGTTATTAAACTTGTGTTTTCTCCCAACCACTGTTGTCATGTGACCGGACACCCAAAATACAATGAAAAATTTGTGTTTTCACTTGAAGAGGTTGTATAAAGTAAAATAAAAATCCCTTACTGATGTGCCCTACATACATAATTATACCTTTTCAGGTGGACTTTATATAAGACTTTGGTTGTAACTAATCGGCCAAATGTAAATGATGGGTCAGATTAAATTCAGTGTGCATAAGTCACGCCAATACAACTGTTTTGCTTCGATTTTGAATTGAACAATGCTGCTGGGCGTCCGTTTACTCAACTGAAAGTTGACAATTTGAGTCAGACAAAAACACATCGAAATACAGAGACTAATCTGATGCAGAGCAGGAACAGTGGCTCTACAAAACCATTTAACAGTTTAAAAGATTCATCTCTTAATTCTTAGAAATTAAAACAAAAACATAAAAAGGCATTCCCCTCCCCTCCGGTATGAAACGAGACTCACAGAAGTTTCCGTGTGCTGCGTTGCTGCACGGCTCGCCGCGGTAGTGAATGAACTCCCCCTCAACATATTCGCCCTGCAAACACAATTTAAAACTTATTTGTTCCGACTTTCACATTACATCAAAGTATTCTGAAATTGCCAACCCTTGAAAAACAGCCGCGCACATTGTCGCAGTCACAGTCGGCATTGACTTCCACACATAGATCCAGAGTCAGACGTCCGTCCGTGAGAGCTTTGCACGGGGGGCGGCAGTCCTTCATCTGTCCTCCGCCATAGTAGTTAGCGATGGTCTGAAATCAAAGTAACACATGTTACTTTTCATCTTAAAGCCAGATATAAATCATTATAACTCTATTTCTGGTAACTTTTGGGCACTGTCAAATATAATCAATTAAGAAGTTCTCATAAGGAAACCAAAACCTTCTTTAAAGCACCGTTTACTTTTAGTTTGAATGGGGCGATTAAAAAAAAAGCCCTCAAGCAACACACGAGGCACTGCTGATCTTTATGTAATCCAAATGGGAAATAAATGTGTGTGAATAATTTTTTTCTATGGTTTGAATTCAAACCTTACTTACAAATTGTGGTTCAAAAAGCATGTGAAACGGCAAGAAACAAACACTCAGAAGCCACAAGGAAAACTCAAAGCCAGTGGTGTGGAGGCTGAGAGCTTCAAGGGGTCAGGATAATGCCTTCTATTTTCTTTCCTCTTTTTTAAATCATAAAAAAAATAAACATGTGGGCTTTAAACTTTCCATTTTTGTATTTATACACATTTTCAGTACAGAATATATATTATATAGATTGTAATGCCGGGACACACCATGGCAAATATGGAGGTGTCAGTGCATTGGCGCTTGAAGATATTGTGTAAATGAGCCTTTTGTGTCATTCCAGCAAACTGTCATGATTCTGTGACTGTGTTTTATTGTTTCTTCACTTGACGGGTAATCGGGGGGTAATAAAATTGGCCAATAATGTCTGAAACGCAAAGAAAAATGACATTTCATGACCCATATTTTATTTTTTTTTGAAAAAAGAACACAGAAAACTGACACATTTTCAAACATCACATATTTACATTTTGCACGTTGTTGCTGGAACTGAAGTTTTAAAATAACTTTAACAGAAATTCAATTTGAAGCATCTATGAGGCAGAATTGGTGATTTAAGAAAAAAAAAGTGATCTGTAACAAATAATTTAAGTTAACACTGAAATGCAAATGTGATATATTGATCTGAAGGTGCTTCCGCGTCACTGGAACAAAAAAGAAAAACACCAGTTTGACTCTGTTGTTGTTGGTGGGTTGTTTTTTTTCTTTCTTTTTTTAATTCATAGTGTATGTAAAGTAGTCTTAAAGCTTTTATTCCCCTTTGTTTCTTTGCTGAAAGGAAAAAAAAAATCACAGACACATTTTGCAGAATAGAGTGGGATTTTTGTTTTTACCTGGTTATTGACTACCCAAGAGTAGTCACACTTCGAGTTAAACACAAGGGTTGGACTTCCACAGCATGAATAAGTGGATGTGGTCTCCTTCATCCAGGAGCCGACACATACTGACAATGCAGTGCCTGAGAAATGAAAAGGAGAAAGAATAAACTGTGAATGAACCACAAAATGTACACAGTGTTAAAAGATATCTTTGGATGTTTCATTTTGTTCTTTTAGTTTTCTTATTGCATACCATGGAGTTTCTATCGCAGTGGGACTTTCCTCAGTGACGCATTCAGGGCACAGTTTAAGTTTCATAGAAACGTGGAGGGGAACGGTCGGGGAACTCCTTTTTCATTTAACCTTCACTTTCAATGATGACGAATAACAACATTTCCATAATAAATCAATCGATAATAACAATATTTAATCATCATAACAGCAGATATGCACATAAATAGGTTGTCAGCAATCTTTTAGAGGAAAAAAAAAAATCTACTGTCATCTAATATTTTTTCATTATGAAATGTTAGTCGTCATGAATCTGGAAAGCACACACGCACACACACCCTCACTAACACTCTCCATAACTAAAGTATATTCACTCTATATCTTGACATTTATACACGTTTAAACGATCAAACTCACAGAAGTCGAGCTCGCCTGACGCATAGCAACAAACTCCATTAAAAAAGTTTCGATTTAACAAGATTTGTCTCCTTGTTGCCTCGTCACCCAACGAAAAAACACATTTCAACCAGTTTTCATAATGTACACGACGATGTCTAAAATTCGGCGGCATAAAAATCAGCGAACATGTGTGGGTGCGTGTTTTTTTGGGGTGGCGGGCGGGTGTGTGGGTGGGGGGGGGGGAACCACCAGAAACGCAAGAGCCGGTGTTTTTCCCACGTGCATGCGTCAAAGTAAAGAAAATTGGGTTTTTTTGGTCACTTTTACGTTTTAAATATGAAAGACTGGATTAGATTGAACGTTTCTACTCACATAAAATGACGGCTGATATCAAAACTTTTCGCTCCATCAGTTCCTGAAATCGCTTGGGTTCTAGTCATACGACGAACGCAGCAGATTAAGAAGCCAATGCGTATATGTCTATGAATGCTCCTCCTCTACCGCGTACTAGCAGCAGAATGTAGTTTCTATTTTGGTCCACTTCCCGTTACGGCGCCAACACTTATATGGGACAGTTAGTACTTTAGTTTCACTTCAGTCTCGTCATGTCTCCTCACAGGCGCACCGTAGCTTCCCTACTGTCTCTGTGTGAGTATTCATATCTTATAATATATTAATGAGCAGGAGGGAAATGGGGACGACATCGAAACAAACGCTGTATTCAATGCTGTTTCTGTTTTTCAGACTTATGCCTCAATGTGGGAACGGTCGTCGGCCAGGACCAACTGGTTGTGGAAGCTTTATCTGGGAATCTGTGCACAATGCAGTGCACCGCCAAGCAGCAGCCTGGTGTGCAGTACATTTCAGTCAGGTGGTACAAGGTATGCTCTTTGCTTTACTACTGTGAGTGCATTCTGCGTGTTTACGTGTGTTTGTGCGTGCATTTCACTCCAGAGTTGCCCAATCTCAATTTGTTTTCTTTTGAAATTATGTTCCGGCTCGACCCACAGCAGAAAACCCTTTCACTTTCTTTTTCTCAGAATTCAAATTTTCTTAGTGTTTTACTCCGTGGTGGAGGTCATCTGCCTTTTGCAGAGTAGAGAAATAGAAATGTAACGACTCCAAAAAGAAAAAATTCTAAATTACTTTTCTCTTTTGATTTATTTGTTTTATTGTATCTTGATTCTCAATTCTCAGTCGTTAAGTTGCTGGTGCAGTGGTTAATGTTCTCAAGGTCTCCCACAGTTCAAAAAACATGCATGCAAGGTTAATTAGTGACTCTAAATTGCCTGCAGTCAGTTTTGTAAGTGTGATAAAAAAACAAAACAAGAGCTAGGTTCAATGTTCAGAATCTATAAAATTGCGCACAATATTATATCTATCATATCTAAAATGAATGACTCCCACGTGAAATGAATAAAATCTTGCTAAGAGTCGCAGAAGTTATCGCAGCAAATTCTTAATTTGGTCTTCTAAATGGTATGAAACTAAGAAATTGGATCATTTATCTGAAGTCAGCTCTGTACCACAAGTTCCCAAAGCCCAGGATGTACATTAGTTTAGCATTAAGCCCATAAATCACGTTGTAAATCAGCTTTACCAGTCAGGAAAAGTTGTTTATAAGTCAAGTGTTTGCTGCTGTCAAGCAGACGGTGATCATTTTGAAATGATGCAGTCAAAAACTGTACCGAATGAATCACTGTGTACTTTGGTGATCCCCAAACAGGTGATTGAGGACTCCCGATACGGCCTGTTAACCAAAAGCCTCCCCAACGGCACGACGAGGTGGTACGCTGACGTGGACAGACGCGTGCATCTGGTGGACGACTCCTTCGACGTCGCCCTGCCCAGCGTGAACTGCGACAGCAGCGGCGAGTACGTGTGTCACCTGGCGGCGCCGGTGGGGGAGCAGAACCGCTACGGACAGGTTCAACTCTCAGTGAAAGGTAGGAATTTCCCACAGGGGGGGAGGGGGGTGTCCCAGTTTGTCCTGTGTGTCATTCAGACGCCCCCATGAGGATCCTGTGTGACTTTAAAAAGAGAAGGGGAACGTCTAGACTGAAGCTCTACGCTGCCAAATATAATTTATAGATGAACAAAAACTCACATCCTTTTTTATTATTTTTTTTGGAACAGTTTTGAGGCTTGCATTATTTAACTTGAATTATATTTCCTAAACTTCTCGTTGCATTTCAGAGTTTATAGTACCTTGATCAATGTTTCCGCGTAATAAAAACATGTAAGGAACCAGTAAACAATATAACCTGAGCATGTGGCCAATCACATGTTTCGAATTGTGTTTCTCAAACTTGTTTAACCTGATTGCTTTTTTTGTTTTGCAGATTGTCCAGTCATCGCTAAAGAAAATCACATGACGAGCTCTTTCATGATTATCATTGCCTCGTCTGTGCTGATTGTCTCTCTTCAGCTATACTTCATAAGCTATGTAAGTACACACACACACACACACACACATTAGGACTTTCCACTACAACATTCACATGGTTTTATATAACACAGCCTGGTTCACATGAAATAACAGATGTTATTGAATTACACCCACAGACTTTCCTGTTTCTTTTCCGACGATCTAACTGTGTTGTTTCTTATCCCCAATACAGGTATGTTTGAAAAAAACCCTGAAAAGACGAAACAAGAGATTACAAAAAGAAATCCTACTTGGAGCGCCGCTCCGACCGCTCGACAAGAAGGACTTAATGATGATCTACACATTAGGACCCAAAACGTCGTCGTCGAAGCACCTCTATGTGTGACGACGATCAGTTCACCTGGTGGCTCCTGTCAGGGCCTCTTAAAGTCACTGCGGTGGTGCATGAGCCACAGCACTGATTGTAGCGTCAGTCCACATCTACTTCCAATGTAGCTCCAAATAGCAGTGTCTGTGTCTGTGTCCGTGTCCGTGTCCGTGTCCGTGTCCGTGTCCGTGTCTGTAACCCCTCCCTATGATTAAAATCATTAC
Organism: Lipophrys pholis; assembly: GCF_963383615.2. Lineage (NCBI taxonomy): Eukaryota > Metazoa > Chordata > Actinopteri > Blenniiformes > Blenniidae > Lipophrys > Lipophrys pholis. The sequence continues at coordinate 26,690,355 of NC_137639.1, read as the reverse complement.
ATATTGCGCGGCGATAGTTAAAATAAATCACTGACATTCATTCTAATTGGAACAGTTGAGTAAATGCATGAAATCCTTTGCCCATGTCAGCGACATTATATGTGAGTGTGTGTATAATGTGTGTGTGTGTGTGTGTGTGTGTGTGTGTGTGTTTTGTCTGCGTTCGCCCTGCTACGGAGCTCGTCCCGGTGTGGACTCTGGCTTCACGCACACGTCAGAGAAGATGCGGCTGGAGAGTAGAAAGTGCTCTTGTGGAAAAAATGTCATCGATACTTAAATGTCATCAACTTTCACAACATCATGTGGGAGAAACCCGAGTTCTCTTCAAAAGGAGGAACTGAAAGACATACGTCAACAGACAATGCAATTTATAGACACAACAGTCCCTCTGTTCTTTTGTTAACAAGGTCTGCTTTAACTTGTTTATATATTTTTTTAGTTTATATTTTTTAAAAAACATTTATGCTTTGGAAATGTTTAATAACCTGAGGTCATTAAAAGATTCCTAAATCCTTCATGTCTGCTGAATTGTATCTTTACTTCATCCTAATCAATATAAATATGTTTATTGTTTGTGTGTTAATATTGGGTAAAACCTTTATGGCTCAGATGGCTGAGATATCAACCATTTGTGTTCTCGTCGAATTCCTTATGAATCCAACACAGCAGCATTTTGACACACTGAATTTATCACTTATCAAACTCAATTTGTAATAGGACAGAAACAGAGAAAACAACAATAAATAGTCAAAAACAATGTTTAACTAAAGAAAATATGCTGTTGTAAAGGACAAAGTGTCGCGTGTGTATAAATCTGATATTATCCAGTAACTGCTCCTTCACCAACAGTTCTGAACCAAAGACGGAAGCTAAACCTTTGTTGGAAATACTACTTTATACTGAGCAGCTTTACTGACTTCTATAGCGGTGAGGTGCTGGTGAGGTGCTGGTGAGGTGCTGGTGGGGTGACGGTGGGGTGACGGTGGGGTGACGGTGGCGCTGTGTGGTGGGATTAGGACTTATGTTATGCCATTTCCCGGGACGTTTTCTCTGAGCTAATTATGCACTAGCAGTTTTTTTGTGTTTCTGTTATTATTTAGTGCTTTGTATTAACGATGTTGTAAACATTATAACACCATAAGTGGCAGCTGATGATTGTTCTATGTACTCTAGCGAAGTCTGAGCCATCCATTTGTCACAAACCTTGCTGGTGCAACTGTGTTGTGAACAATTACTTCCTAATAAAGCAAACAAGTGACAAACAGCGTGTTTATTAGGTGTAATAGGAGCACATAGTCAGTCAAGTAACGAAGCAAATGAAGGTTAAATGAAGCTCAGCAGAAGTAAAGTCAAGAATCCAATCATGTGAGAACAACATTCAAACTACTGACTTGAAAATTAAATAGTTTTTTTTTCTGGGCTATTTGTTATTGTGGCTGTTTTGTTAATAAAAAAACAACAACTTGCAATGTAACATTTCAAGATATTTTGTGATTGGTACAAGTTAACTTATGATGAGATGAAGATGCAATCTTTACTCAAAGCATTCTCAATAATGCTTGTGTGCAACTGGAGTATTTACAGGAGGCATGTCAAGGAGGTCGGCGTTGGTTCTCAGATGTCTTTCCAGAACTGTAATGTTTGCCGCAGTCATGTCAGTCCTGTAAAGGATTCAGAGAAAGTGACATACATGATGAAAGGCCGGTTCCTCCCAGCAGAGTTGATCTATTAATAAGTTCCTTTTTCTTCCTTTCTTTCTTTCTTGAGCGGCGGGAATGGTAGGGACTGGCTTGAACCAGCAGATGGCGCCATGGCAGTAGTGTAACGTCACGGATGACAACTGCCATTGAAAAGTGAGAAAGAAGAAGGAGGAGGAAGAAGAAGAAAGAAGAAGAAGGAAGAAGAAGGAAGAAGAAAGATGAAGAAGAAGAAGAAGAAGAAGAAGAAGAAGAAGAAGAAGAAGAAGAAGAAGAAGAAGAAGAAGAAGAAGAAGAAGAAGAAGAAGAAGAAGAAGAAGAAGAAGAAGAAGGAAGATGGAAGAAGAAGACCTAATTAAGTTGCCTTAATTAATCACTGAACCAACTGACCTGAAGTCCTGTTGATTTTATTAAAGTTCAGGAGTGAAAATAGATTAAAAAAAAATACAATTTAACAAACCTCAAGTTGAGCAGATCAATGTTGAATCTACTTCCTGTTACAAATAAAGTAAAAGAAAAAAAGAAAAAGTTTAACCAAGTGGTAAACAATGGATCATTATTAGCAACAGATGGGCTGAGTAAACATACAGTTTTGGGGATGGACAGCGCAGTTTAGAGCCACTGGTATCCAGGTCTACAGAGGAGGTGTTGTTTCTGTTGGAGGAGGAAGGATTTCCACAGCATTAGTGTCTGTTGTTGTGTACTGTTGCACTTCAAGGCAGAGTGATATGGTGGAGGTTCACTTCACAGACTTACATGTAGCCAACACTGAGATTGTAGGCATTGTCTTGGCGCCTGCAGAGGTAGTAAACATTTAGCTTGATTCATTTATTCCGTTGAACTTGTGCCTGGAATTGAATCGAATTGGAGAAAGTTGGAGATGATACCTTGAAAATCTGTTCCAGAAAGACATCCTACAAGAAGGACGACAGTTAAATGTCAAACTCAAATTTCTAATGGTGAGAAATGTAAAATCTCAATCTAGCACAAATGAAAAAGTTGGACCTGGATTTCTCCTCATTTTTCCAACCAACGCGGTCGTCTGGACTCCTCCTGAAAAGAAAACATGAGCTATTTGACACGACTCAGGGCCCGTTTATACAACGTTTTCAAGTGAAAAATAGAAAAAGTTAATTGTGTTTTGAGGGGCCATTTAAGCGACAACTGTGATAGGAGCCACTGAAAACACAAGCTTTAGAGAACGGTTCGAAAATGCTCCAATTCCATCATGTAAATGGGGGAAAATACGACTTTTGAAATTTTTCTGAAACCAAAATGCAAAAATGAGACGTTTTCTCTAGAAAATTTGTCGTGTAAAAGTTGCCTAAACGTGAATGTTTGAATGTTCTTACCTGGAAAGTCGGCTCCACAGAGACTTTCTGTTTAAAAAGCACATCATTATTTATTTATTTTTTTTCTGTTGTTGTATTAATCCAGTTTGTCAAAAAACAAAAAACAAAACAACTATCTACTAACCGTTTCTCTGGCCTTGGTGGGCGATCCCTCTCATCAGGGTATCTTCTGAACATTTTGATGAAGAATCAGAGGTTATTTGTCATGAAGAAAAAGGCTCATCAGTGACTTTATTGTTTGTGATATAGGACAAAGACATAAAAACAAGCCGACTTATTTACCTGGATAGTCTATCCCACAGGGATCGCCTGCAAAAAATTAGAATTGCAAAAATAATAATTTGCTTTAAGCTACTTACAGAAGATTTTCTAAATTTCGAGTTCAGTAAATAAGTAAATGTACGGAAGAGTTTTAGGGCCACTGAAGAAGAAAAAAAAATTCGGAGGCTAAAAAAAAAAAAAAAAAAACCCTTCGTGGCCCCAGAAAAAGTCGAAAATCAAAGTCGAGATTTTTTTTTCGGAGGCTAAAAAAAAGAAAAAACCTTCGTGGCCCCAGAAAAAGTCGAAAATCAAAGTTGAGATTTTTTTTTCACGGTGGAAAAAAAAGTCCGTCCATCCACATGCCAGCGCGTGTGACTGCTTCCTCAAAATGCACATCAGGCGGTTTCATGAAGTGATGAAAAGATGCTTCAGAACAGACTCTAGCTCATAAACACGGTGCAGTTATCATCAGTATCAGGACTAGAAGAGACAGAGCAGCCTGCTGCCTTGTTCCGTCTCGGAAGTTCGTCGAGTACGAAGGACAAAGGCAAATGTGTTCTTATTAATCAAGGAAATCCTGTGTAGAATCACACGTCCATAAGCAGTAAGCAACCCGATATAGTCAGAATTGAGTGATTTAATGTGAATTCCCATCTACGGGAAAATGATGAGGGATGGATAGACGGTCTCTCCGTGAAAAAAAAAAAATCTCGACTTTGATTTTCGACTTTTTCTGGGGCCACGAAGGGTTTTTTTTTTTTTTAGCCTCCGGATTTTTTTTTTTCTTCAGTGGCCCTAAAACTCTTCCGTATAAATGAAACATTTTTCATTCACAATATTTTTTTGAAACACCAATTTTTCCAGCTCTGCTAGCCAAGATGAACCTAACCAATAATGTAATAATTGCCAATGAGGTGAAAAAGGGGAACATTTTAGATGTGGAAAAAGCCAATAACAACAGTAATCAAGCAGATCTTAAGGGCTACATTTGACCCCCAGGCTTTATGATGCCTGGATCTGTCATAGTGGAATATATTGATATATTTCAATGAAATATTGTTCATTTTAAATTTCAGTTTTTTTAGATTCAAGCGTGTATGCATGCCTTTTCTCGGGTCGCGGCGGCGGCGTCAGAGAGTCACCAGCGGGCTTCCTGTGGGTTGGAGAAAAATACTGTGAGGACATGCCTGAAATTCCAGAGTTCCGACATGTCAGCAATAGTTGGACAAATCTTTTCTGTAAATGTCTTGAAGACAAATTGATCACGGCACATTCTGATTCATTCTTCTAACTGAGTGGTATCTACCTCCTCCTCCAGATGCACACGCCCAACACTGCTGACAAGATGATAATGATGAGCACAAGAAGCGACACCGGGATGAACACTGGCGCAGTGGTTTTCAGTTGGTACATTAGTGACCCTGGTGATGAAGAAAACACATGTTAAAAAAAAAATCCCCACGAATCATCCTCGAGTACCATAATCCAGACTTGTGACTGTTCTCTAACCCTTCACACTCAGGCGGACGACGCTTGCTTGTTGCTTGTCCCTCCAAAAGGCGGCAGTACAGTTGAGACTGTGAACTCCGTCTCCTCCAGCAGCCATGAAAGTGATGGTGGACGTCGTCTCCCAGACGCCTCTGGATGTCATCGTGTGCGAGACCTTACTGGTGAGGTCTGCAACGCTCCACGAGAACACGGGAGGGTGCGAGGGACATGTGTGTTCAACAGAACATGAGACGGTGATGGTTGAGCCGGCGTCCACTTCTGCCGGAACTGGAGTCATCAGTGGTTTGTCTGGGGAAGCTATGCACACCACAAAGCAGAGTGTTACCAATAAGGGAAGCCTGACAAATCAATCCACTACCTAGATGGGCTGTAGTAAGTTCAGACCTTTCATGAGAAGGAACACACAACTGTTGTTGAATCTGTATTTGTCGTCTCTTTTCTCCGCATGGAAACAGAAGGGCCCATTGTCAAAGGCTTTGATGTCATCGATTTCCAAGTTGCAGTTTCCCTCGTTCAGGTTTCCTAAAATTCTGGTTCGGCCCTTAAAATGATCGAGTACTTGGCTCTGGCCATTATGGTAGACAATGCCCCCGTTTTTTTTGGACCAGATGCCCCGAGTCATAGGGACAGCGTCATTGTCTTGGAAACTGCATGGGATCACCACGCAGGAGCGAGTCAGGGCACTGAATTTGATCGGGACATCGGCAGCCAGAACGCTGAAAGCTGAAAATAGACAATGATCAGCGGGAAGCAGGCGTATTGTTATCTGAGGAACATAAACTGTATAAGTCAACACTCATCTCTATAATAGTCAACCTCATTTTAAGGGATCACTTTTGAACTCACATTTTATGCGAATGGTTGCAGAGTCTGACGTCTCCCCTGTTATAAACCGAGCAGTGCATGTCAAGGTTTTTCCATTGTCACCCGTAGAGCCACCAAAAGTGAGATTCGACACAGTGGTGTACGAACTGGCAAAGATCTTTCTGGTGTATTGTGAACTCTGCTCATTGTTGAGGTTCCACACGATGGTCGGCGTGTTTTTCTTGCACTTGTAGGAAACAGAACATGTCACTCTCTTAGTTGCTCCCTCTTTCACCTCGCCCGGCGGCTCCACCATGGAGATTTTATCGTACGGACCTGAGCAGAAATGTGACAGTGATGTTTGGCGATTTCAAAGTAACTTTGGAATTCCAGCTATAATATATTTTTAGACTCACATTCGACATTAAGCTGGAGGTTGCTCGAGGCTTTCTGACCACCAGGGTGTAAAACACTACACTCCACAGCCTGGTTCTCTTCTTCTACTGTCCAGGTTCGTTCTACAGTCTTTTCCCAAATCCCATCAGACACCAGAGTGTCCAGCAGTTTGTCTGTTCCAGGGATACCACTGATGGTGATGCTGGGGGGATCAGACAGACATGTGTGACGCACACTGCAGGCCACTCTGCTCTGCTCGCCCACCCTGACGGCACCGATGATTCTTATCTGTGGCTCCTCTGCTTGATCTGCAAAACGAAGCAACATTTAAGGACCAAAGTGAGACTGCAGTCTCCTCTGACATTTATCAGTGCATGAACACATTAAAATGCATCTCTGAGATAGTGTGTTTCTATGCGTCACTTCATGTTTTGGGAAGTTAAAAAAAAAAGGGTTTTCACCCTTCATTTTAGAAATAAGGTTCCTGTCTCATTCTCAAAAGTTATGTAACAACACACAAGAATTTTAAACAAACCCAACATGCTGCACCTACTGTTGATTCTTATGAGACTTTCAAATTTAAATTAGGAGTTATTATTATTATTATTATTGTTATTATTATTATTATTATTATTATTATTATTATTATTATTATTATTATTATTATTATTATTATTATTATTATTATTATTATTATTATTATTATTATTATTGTTATTATTATTATTATTATTATATCTTCCTACTCCTTTTCATTCATGCAAATGTAAATTAAGTGGATTCTGTTGCTTCTTTTGTTTTGGTTTTAATTTTCTAAATGTATCTTTTCTTTCTTTTTTACGTTTGTATGCTTGAAATAACGATTTATTTATTGATTTATTTTCATTTCTTCCCCCTTCTTTTTTCCTTAACACCTCAGTTTCACATTTCATCCAAACAGTGACCATAAAGTCAAACAAAGGAAACAAAGACAGAACAGTTGATATATAATAGAAGCTTCAGTAGTCTGAGGAAAACAGTCTGGTTTGGTGTGAATGTCATATTGCATAAGCCATGTCGATCCCAACAGACAAACGGTCTGAAGACAGAAAGAACCTCACTGACACACTATTCGCAGCAACTGTTTCTCCAAGGCCTACAAATCCAAGACAGACCTCATCCAGTATGGGGTCTACACAGAACACACTTACAAAGTATACTGCATGGGCTTTATCCAACCTGAAAACTGAATTCACTGCCCCACATGTTGACAATTATGTCGACACCTTTTGGCTTTGTCGAAGCACCCAAACATTTTTTGGTCGAAGGTCATGAGCAGGGTCTCAGAAATACTCGGCCTCAGCATCCCTGTCTGCAGTACAGTTGTACCACGAGCTGATACTTCAACATTACAGCCGACTATTCATTTCAAAATGTTCGTATTACTAGCATTGACCATGGCCAAAAACACTGTTAAATTGGCGAGACAAAGGCAAGATATCAAACCTTGAAAAAACTAACAGCACCGTCAAACGACAACTCAGAATCTCATGAGAAAAACTGGTCATCATTCACAGTATCTTTTTTTTTTTTTTTAAGTTTTTGTTTTGAATATTTTCATAATGGACAATATGCGCAACATATGTTCTGCAGATTAGGTAAAATAGTGATTATGCTCATGCTTGATGTTTAAAGTCTGGCTGCCTCATCATTGTGAAATCAGTCAGTACTCACCCAAAACAATAAGTTCAGTGGTTTTGTCAAGAAAAGTGGGACCCGGGGTGTGGAAGGACGTGATGGGGTTTTCATCGATCCAGGGGTAGAGTTGCTCATGGCTGTGTGACATCGCCAGCCTTTCAATCTTCAGGCTGCAGTTGTTCTCCCGCACTGATCCAATCAGGCTGGTTATCCCATGAAACTTACCAACAACGTTGTCGGCTCTCTGGTCGAATACAGCTTGGTAACCACCGCTCTGGTACAAGTACCATGTAACAGGAAGGTCGGAAGGTTTTGAAGTACTGTAGCTGAATCTACAAGGAATGATGATACATGATCCTTTCATTCCTGTGATGCTTCTGGGTGTGGTGAAGGACCAACCACGAGAGAGCATATTTCCTACAAAGAGAAGAAATAATTGAAGATTTGTTTTGATGTCAACAGATACCGATAATAAATAGAAATAATTAGTTTTCTTTGTTAATTTGTTCTATTTTGTGTTTAGTGCCTGTGATTATTCTATCTCTGCCCGATTGTTTTTGCAATCTGCATTTCTTTGTCATTATTTAATCACTCCATGTGTTTTCCTGTGCCCTTTTTGTCTATGTTTGGTTTCCCTTTTAAATTTGACTCTGTTTGTTAACTCCAACCTGCAAGAAGAAAAGTGCATTAACCTCATAAAAAGTTGACACCATGTGCTGTTATACTGTGAGTCATACAGCCGACAAAAACAGTATTTTACGAGCCTTAATAGAATGATCTCCTTATTTTATCCATCAATTTGCAGTCCAGTGTTTGCATTTTCCTCTTACATAGCTATTTCACAATTTACAGAGTTTTGCTGTCTTTATCTTATTCGGTGGTCATATTTGTGCACCTGGTGACAATCTGTCCACTATAACTTCTGTCCATCAGAAAAAGAGCTCATCACCGAAGTATGAACCTACAAATCAGTGGTGCAACATGTGGTCACTCACTTTTAATGTGGATGGTTGCAGAGTCCGAGGTCTCGCCTGTCGTAAACCGAGCGGTGCATGTCAACGTCTTCCCATCGTCACCCGCAGTGCCAATGAGAGTTAGACGTGACGCAGTGCTGTATGAAGAGCTGGAGATCTTCTCTGTGTTTGATGAGTGCTTATTGTTGTGGTTCCACACGATGGTCGGGGTGTTTTTCTTGCACTTGTGCGAAACAGTGCAACTCACACTATTTGCTACTCCCTCTGTTGCCTCGTCAGGCCGTTCCACCATTGTGATCTTGTCGTACGGACCTGAGCAGAAATGTAGTTTTAGATTCTAGCCTAAGTTTATGATTATATATAGGTTATAGATCATATTGTACTCACATTCAACATTAAGCTGGAGGTTGCTCGAGGCTTTCTGACCACCAGGGTGTAACACAGTACACTCCACAGCCTGGTTCTCTTCTTCTACTGTCCAGGTTCGTTCTACAGTCTTTTCCCAAATCCCATCAGACACCAGAGTGTCCAGAAGTTTGTCTGTTCCAGGGATACCCCTGATGGTGATGCTGGGGGGATCAGACAGACATGTGTGACGCACACTGCAGGTCACTCTGCTCTGCTCGCCCACCCTGACGGCACCGATGATTCTCATTTCTGGTTCTTCTGCTTGATCTGAAAATAAAGACTTGAAGTTAAATTTGACCTTTTAGGTTCCAGAACTGACATTTCCAAACATGGTGTGATTTGTTGAGCAGGAATCTTCTGGTCAACATAACGTTTTTAAGGCAGGGGGCCATAAAATCCATTTCTCTCTCTCTCTCTCTCTCTCTCTCTCTCTCTCTCTCTCTCTCTCTCTCTCTCTCTCTCTCTCTCTCTCTCTCTCTCTCTCTCTCTCTCTCTCTCCCTCTCTCTCTCTCTCTCTCTCTCTCTCTCTCTCTCTCTCTCTCTCTCTGCTTTTAAAGTATTGGATTAAAAATGACTTTTTTCAACTTATAACTTTATTCTCATTATGATTTCTTGTCAACTAATCTTTACTTGCACATAAAAAAACACATTTCAAAAAAGGCATACTGGTCGAGGAGCACACACATCCACACATCCAGCAGTCACAAAATGATCATCACTTTTTGTTTAGAAATATATTCATATCTTAAAATGCAGCTCTTTAGCACACTTTCTCTGTAGTCATCCACATGCATCACTTCATGGAATAAGATGACACTTGAAATAGAGTGTTTTAACACTTTAACTTACAGTACGTCGAGAAAATAAAGACGTTCCTCTCTTTACTGGCGTTGTTCTCAGAACAACTCAAGTAAATCTATAAATACAGCTGTCATGTCAGTACATTGATTTCCTCCACCATTTGCACTGACATTAAAACACAGACTATGATTATAACTTTGGAAGGTACTTTTAAGTGGCACTGAAATGTTTCAAAGAAACTTTTTTTTCCCCAGAACTGTGGATTTGATGTACTGTTGTAAAAGACCCTTTTTCTTTTGATTGAGTTTGAAGTTAGTCAACTTTGAAGATGACAAAAGGAGGGTTCAATACAGACTAGTCAGTTAAAACACATTATTAATACATGAAAACACGTTATTTTTATTGTGTATTTGTTTTGTTTCATTCATAGTCCCAGACATGGCATCTGAAATAAAACTTTGAGCTGAGGCTACCAATGAGTATTTTCTGCCCAAAACGTCTGAATTTATGGCCACGAAATATTAATTTTGAGACCATGAAATAGTAATTTATGGCTCCAAAATAGTAATTTGAGGGCATAAAATAGTAATTTAACATTATGAAATAATCATATATGGCTGAAACATATTAATTTGAGACCATAAAATAATCATTTGTAGCTTCAACATATTAATTTGAGGCCACAAAATAGTAATTTAAGACCATGAAATGGTCATTTATGGCTGCAAAATAGTAATTTGAGCTTACAAAATAATTATTTGTGGCAATGAAGTAGTAATTTTTGGCCGCAAAAGCTCTATAATGGGGGCGACAAAATAGTAATTTAGTTCCACGAAATAGTCATTTGAGGCCAAAACCTAATAAATTGTGCTGACAAAGTAGTAATTTGTGACTATGAAATTGTAATTGGTGGGCATAATTTACATTTTTATTTCAGAAGTCATGTCTGGGGGTCCATAGTTTCAACTATTTTAATGACAGCCCTGCGATACTGTTACATGTAAGCTGTTACTGATATTACTGAGTCCTGATTTAACAGCATCACTTTTGTTTAAATTTCTACTTGGTTAGAGCTTGTTCAAGAGCACATTTTCTGGATGAACTAAAAAAATGTCTTTGACCTTGCAACAGCCTGATTTATTTTGAAATCCTTACCTCCAATACAAGCAGTTTACACCATGAGTTATTTAGATAATTTGGATGAAACTGCTTCATGAATACATACCTAAAACAACAAGTTGAGTTGCATCGTGAAGAAAAGTGTGACCCAGGGTGTGGTAGGACATGATGGGGAACTCATCGATCCAAGGGTAGAGTCGTTCTTTGTTGTGTGACATCTCCAGCCTTTCAATCTTCAGGCTGCAGTTGTTCCCCCGCACTGATCCGATCAGGCTGGTTATCCCAACAAAGTCACGAACAATATTATTTGCTCTCTGGTTAAATACAGTTGGGTAACCCCCACTCTGGTACAAGTACCATATGACTTGAAGGCCAGCCGGTTGGATTATACTGTAGCTGAATCTACAGGGAATGATGATACACGACCCTTTCATTCCAGTGATGCTTCCAGGAGTGGTGGAGGACCAACCACGAAGGAGCATATTTCCTAACAAACAAACAAAGAATTTTAAGAAAAGATTCCGATTTCAGTAAACATTCCGAAGACAGACGTCAAAAAAAGGTTTCGTGTTCTCCTTGCCACATGCCTTTACCTACTTAGTGCAACATGAAGGAACTCACTTTTTATCTGGATGATTGCTGAGTCTGAGGTCTCTCCTGTCACAAACCGAGCTGTGCATGTCAGATTTTTCCCATCTTCACCCGCGGAGCCAATAAAAGTTAGATTTGACACAGTGCTGTAGGAATTGCCAGAGATCTTTTGGGTGGTTAATGGACTTTGCATGTCTCTGTGGTTCCACACGATGTTCGGCGTGTTTTTCTTGCACTTGTAGGAAACAGTACAAATCACACTCTTTGCTACTCCCTCTGTTGCCTCGTCAGGCCGTTCCACCATTGTGATCTTGTCGTACGGACCTGAGCAGAAATGTAGTTTTAGATTCTAGCCTCAGTTTATGATTATATATACGTTATAGATCATATTGTACTCACATTCAACATTAAGCTGGAGGTTGCTCGAGGCTTTCTGACCACCAGGGTGTAACACAGTACACTCCACAGCCTGGTTCTCTTCTTCTACTGTCCAGGTTCGTTCTGCAGTCTTTTCCCAAATCCCATCAGACACCAGAGTGTCCAGCAGTTTGTCTGTTCCAGGGATACCCCTGATGGTGATGCTGGGGGGATCAGACAGACATGTGTGACGCACACTGCAGGTCACTCTGCTCTGCTCGCCCACCCTGGGGATACCGATGATGCTCATCTGTGGCTTCTCTGCTTGATCTGAAAACCAAAGCAACAATAAAGACCACAGGAGATCCTTCTGACCTGTGGCCATTAGACTCTATGACGTGTTCTTTACAAATAATGTTTGCAGTGTTTTCGTTTATTCATTTCATTTTTCTACTATTATACTATTTGATATTATCTATTTAATTTTGATTGTGTCTTATTGGTATTTTCATCATCAGAGAATTTCCCTATTCTATTCTATTCTATTCTATTCTATTCTATTCTATAAGATAGAAAACTTCTTCCAAAGTGTCACTGGCATTTATGAAAATAGAAAATCTTGATAGTTGGTTACACGATAATCTTATTTTCATTTTTCATTTTCATTTTTCAATGTTCAAAATAAAATCAAGAGTTCAAAACAATCAATCAAAGACATTTCACCACACAAACAGTGAATAAGTAACACCAGAAAAATGTAATCAGGTTGCACGTTTAAAAAAAGAGTGAGATGAATTACTTAACAAATCACACCCCTTCTCCATAAATAATAGATCTTATTAATGTATTTTTTTTCGGCTTCCACTTATTTAATAATCAATTAATGTAAGCATTATATTAAGACTTATTATCTGTTGAAAAAGTATAAATACATGACATGTTCTTGAAAAACAGTTTGAATTCCCTCCGTAGGAAGGTAATTCTGTAAGAGAGTAGAGAGTTCTCACCCAAAACAAAAAGTTGAGTAGCTTTGTCAAGAAAAGTGTGGCCCATGTTTTGGTAGGAGGTGACGGGGTTCTTATCGATCCAGGGGTAGAGTCGCTCATGACTGTGTGACATCGCCAGCCTTTCAATCTTCAGGCTGCAGTTGTTCTCCCGCACAGATCCGATCAGGCTGGTTATCCCATGAAACTTACTGACAACGTTGTCGGCTCTCTGGTCGAATACAGCCGGGTAACCGCCGCTCTGGTACAAGTACCACGTAACAGGAAGATCGGAAGTATTTGAAGTACTGTAGCTGAATCTACAAGGAATGATGATACATGATCCTTTCATTCCTGTGATGCTTCTGGGTGTGGTGAAGGACCAACCACGAGAGAATATGTTTCCTGCAAAGAGAAGAACCATCTAAAGAAAAGATCTTCATCAGCAAATCGATAGCTGGAGGGAAATACCGGACTCTTTTTTCAATCTGATATGATTTCTTACGTTATCAACCACGGTTGTGAATTAAACATCATAAAATACCGTGGAACTGTAACCAATTAATATTTTTGGTCATGTGAAATTAATTACTCAAGCCCACTGATGACTCCTTTGCACTTACTTTTTACCGACAGAGTGATGCTGGTTTCCTGCTTCTGTCCCCCAGAGAATCTTGCATAGCATGTCAGGAATCTTCCGTGGTCATTGGCTGAAGCTGTGAATGTCATTGTGGAGACGGTCCTCCACCCAGCCTCCTTTGATACCAAGGTGGTGTCTGTTGAGCTCGGCATGCTATTGTAATTCCATGTCAGAGTTGGCACATGTTTCCCGCACGTGTATGAGGCTGTGCACCGTACTTTGCTTGCATTTCCCTCAAGGAATTCACTTGTTGAAGGGCTGATAGTCAGCTGTGATATGGAGCCTGAAATGCAGGTGATGATTAAAGCAAATCTCAAACAAGAAGCTGTTTTGAATGTTACTCACCTTGCCCATTACTCACATTCGGCACTCAAGATGTAGGATATAGAGGCAGTGATGCCGCCGGGGTGTCGGGCAGAGCAAGTCACGATTTGATGATCTTTCTCTATGAACAAAGTCGTCCGCAGGGTTGTTGTGGTTACACCATCGGACTGATCGGTGTGGTCCAGACGATGGTCTTTCAGTGGGATGTTGATGCTTATAGTCGGGGGCTTGATGGAACAGGTGTGCTGAACGCGGCACAGCACAGTCACAGACTGTCCAACTTTCATCTCTCCGAATATCGATACCTCTGGTTTATTTGCTGTGGCTTTTGCAAGAGGAATGTGGCAAAAATAAGAATGGATTCAACACAATAATCCCTTGGTACTCAAAAGATCAGACTGGCAACTTACCCTCTACATTGATTGTTACAGTTTTATCAAAGAATCGGTAGGTTCCTCTCCCGACGTTCTCCGGATCGACCCAGGGATAAAGACTCTGCCTGTGATGATGCCAGGTGACTGGTTCAATCGTTAAACTACAGGTCTTGCGGTATCTTGAGGTCCATACATATGTTTTTCCTCTGAATGCGTCGATCACAGAACCAGGATTCCAGTTGTCATAAACTAAGGGATAGCCATGTTTAGCATACTGGTACCAAACGACACGATCTGGTCTCAAAGGTGGATACTGGTTGTAGTCGAAACTGCAAGGAATGACAAGGCAGGAACCCACCAGTCCGGTGATATGGTTTGGTACCTGCACATGCCAAGCATCAGAGCAGCAGAAGATACATCCTGTAGAAAGGAAAAAGTTTGAAAAAAAAATCGATGGATATATTCATATCCATAAACATTTGTACAGTAAATGTGTGTGTGAGATTGTGCGTGTACTGCAGTACCTAGAAGACAGACACAAAGGATAAAGTGGCAAAATCCGGGCATCTTGGAAGGTCTCATACGCCTACAGTGTATGAATACAAATAAAAACATTTTATCATTATTGCACCGAAACTATACAGCCTGTAAACATATATTAGATGGAATGGAGATCGGAAATCTGACAATCGTAGGAGAAATAAACACGTTTTTTTTTCCCTTTTTCTTTTTTTTTCCTTTTCAAACATGCAAAATATTACCTCTCTCTCTCTCTCTCTCTCTCTCTCTCTCTCTCTCTCTCTCTCTCTATCTCTCTCTCTCTCTTTCTCTCTCTCTCTCTCTATATATATATATATATATATATATATATATATATATATATATGGGGGAAGTATAACTTTTTTCATCCTACCCCTTTACATCTTTATCGTTGCAAATCAGACAAAAGATTTTTCTTTTTCATTTTTCTTAATTTACGTCAGTGTTGTTTAATCCTACACCCAATAACAAAAAACAGTGATGATTTATCCAATCAGACAGTGCAACACCATAACCCACAAGCCCTTGCTCTCATGGCAAAACCCTGCGCCTCGCCAGAATCAGCTCTTTACATATCTTTTTAAACTGTGTTGTTTGATAATGATTTATTATCTGTACATAAATTATTCCATAATTTTTCACCACAGTTGGTGATACACAAGTTTTTCTGAGTGGTTCAGACGTTCGGAGGTTTTTAACTCTAATTTTCTCCTGAGTTTGTAACTATTTTCTCTCTCGCTGAACATTTTCTGAATGTTGTTCTTTGCTTTAAAGAGTATTTAGAGAGTTTTGAACTGGATAAGGTCGGTCAATTTTAAAGTTTTCAACCGTAAGAACAGTGAATTGGTGTGATACAAAAAAAAAGTCTATATTGAGTACAATTCTTATTGCTCTTTTTTGGGGGGAAAATAAAGAGTCTTTGAAATAAATTTGCATTTGTTTCCCCAGACCTCCACACCATTATTAAATAATATATTATATATTATTATTATATTAAATAAGGTAGCACCAGTGAATTGTAAAGAATGTGGAGTGATTTCTTGTCTAACAGATCCTTAGCTTTGGGCATGGATTATTACTCCAAAGAATTTGTTTTGATTCACCCTTTCAATATCTACCCCCGTCTAACAAATAACTCATATAGAAAGCAGCAGGTCAGATCTGTTCTGAGTTCTTCAAGCTGGAAAATAGTTTCCACCAGTAAAAACCGTGAGATGAACTTCTTCTTTTTGAGCCAGGTGTGTGTTGGGTATTTTCCATTAATGATTAATGATTATAATAACGGCACCGACGGTATTGAAATGTTTCACACAAACATGTGTGAGACTAATTAACACTTTATTTCAAAGAGTTTCATTGTTAATAAAGACTCAACGTTATTGCAATATTGCATTTGTAAAGACATTTGGGAGGAGGTCTACTCTTTCTGTTTACATGTGACAGATCACTAAAGCAGAACACGTTTTCAAGAAGAAAAGACAGACAGAGAGACTGAAAACATTTCATAGTAGTATGAAAAGTAGTAAAGACAACTGACACAGATCACAAGTCAAATCACTACAAAAGTAAACTGAATAATTTCCCAACTAATGAACAGACTTATGACTGAGACACTTCTCCCATCTGCATTTACTGATTCTACCTTCTGGGTAATGAAGCATGGAAACCTCTTTCTATTTACATGTGACAGGATCACTAAAGCAGAACAAGTTTTCAAGAAGAAAAGACAGACAGAGAGACTGAAAACATTTCATAGTAGTACATATATATATACTATATATATATATATAAAAAAATACATTCATTAGATAATAGTGTTTTTGTCTCTTATTTCAGAAATTGTGTGTGTGTTTGTGTGTGTGTGTGAGCTATTTTTTCTAGTGTGTATATATTTATCTCGAAATTGTCTGTCCTGTATTTCTTTGAATTCGCTTATAAATTTACAATGAGTATTTCCACAATTTTATAAAAATGTTTTTTCGCATAAATCTATTTCCAGTGGTACAATGCAATACTGTGGAAATTAGGACGATTGTAAATTAGTTTATTTGAAGATTTGAATGACTTACCTTCAGAGTTGACGGTCAATGAAGAGTATGGCTGTTTCTTGAAATTCTTTCAGCTCGTCGTGTTTCCCTCCATGTGACCCCCCCCCCAGATGCAGATACAGATGCTTCGTGTGAGCCTCTACATGTCAGTAGTTAGGGGGAGGGGGTGAGGGGAACTACAGAAATGGGGAAATAGGCTTGCCAGTCACTGCTGCTGTTATGTGCTTTTGTTAATACTGTTTAAAAAGTGTTGTACCATAAATATATTAAACTGTAATGTCTTGCTTTGGATTGAAAAAAAAAATGTCTGTGCAGAAGATTTTGAGATTCTTTTTTTTTTTTTTTTTTTTTTTTTTTTTTAACAAGCTGAAACTAAAATGAGACTATCATATGGGACAAGCAATTGTTATTATATGAATTTCAATGTATATAATGTAAATTGAATTTACAGTTTAAACGAGTGGTTTCAGTTATCTCTTAAAACATATTATGAAATGGGTACATTTTGGTAAAAAAACATACATGAATTAATGCTAATAATAATAATAATAATAATAATAATAATAATAATAATAATAATGAGAATTAGAATTAGAATTAGAATTAGAATTAGAATTAGAATTAGAATTAGAATTTGAACTGCATTCATATAGCCTTTTTCATAGTTTGGAAACTTTACTTTTGAATCTTAAATTATCGTCCCGTCCACGTTTGGATCAGAAATCACTTTATAAATAGCATGTTTTCTTTATGCTTTTTTGTTCATAGAATTCTATATTTTTTCTCATGTTTTGTATGTGTGCATGCTTGCTAAGGCATATATGCGGATATGTTTATAACTTTTTGTCAATAATTTGTGAAACAATGAGTTGCATTCTATTGTCTGAAAATTACTAAGCAAGATTAATATATCTAAAGATGAAATGATGGCTCAATCAGTGGACTGATTGAAGTTTGTGCTTAGGTTTTAATGACACTCTTAAAAGACGCAATGACACAAAATTAAGTCTTTCAGTGTTTATTTATTGATTACGATGGACACTTACTTATATGCAATTGATATATTGAAGCATTACAACACAAATCGAGAACCGAACACCACAATGTTATTTAAAACAGTCAATTAGCTTTGCTTGACAGAAGAGGCTAAAGCAGCAGATATGAACGTAGAATAAATAACGCTCTCTCTTTTGCAAAGTCTGAAGCATTATTTAATGACAGATTTGTTTTCAGATGTTTCCATAGATGTTGAGATCTGCAGTGTTCATGTAATCATCATCATCATGATCCTGCAAGAGAGAGAAAAGTTCATTATAGCCACACAACGACAGCAGCGCCGTGGTTAACGCCAGTTTAGCGCAATAATAGAGACCATTACCTCTTTAAAATCGCAGGACTTTGGTTGGCTGAGTTATCGTAGACATAGGAGCAGAAATAAGGAAAAATTTGATTTATGTATTAGATTGTATTGCATCTGATGGAATGTATTTTCAAGTACCTTTTGGGGGAGGGAAAACGAGGCTTGTCCATCTTGTACTCGGTACAGGCGCCTAAGTCCACATTGTTAAGACTGCGTTGTGAATAAAAATGAATATCACAAACCAATCATAAAAAACATAAATCAACCAACTGAACTTCCTCTTAGCTGACACACTTACGCATGACCAACGGGCTCTTTAGGCCTCCTGTCAAGGAAAAAGTTACAAGTGTGAAAAACCTCCAAGCAGTGGAAAAAAATAGAAGATCTTATCAGAGGCGGCCAGCCTGTGTTTCATCTATGTGTTACCTTGAAAATCGACTCCAAACTGATCACCTACCTGCCAAAAGAAAGGGAAGAGAAACCACAGAAAGACGTATCAGTAAAACCACAGCTTTCTCAAAAAAGAGTTTCGCTTCTGCTCATTAATGCAAATCGTCGTGAGACTCAACCGATCGCAGCTGAAAAGACGACACAGAGGAAAATAGGAAACTGTTAAAATGCCTCTTGCCTTTGATCGGAACGAGAAGGTCCACGGCCATCAGACCGAAATCTGGAATTATAGGTCGAGTGAGAAGTTGCTCAGAAATGTATTATTATTATTATTATTATTATTATTTATTTTTTTTTTTTTAACCAATTTTATTGAAGGGGAATGAAAAGAGAAATCACCTGCGAGACATCCTGGACAGTCGATTCCACATGCTGTGTTGTAAAATATTGTTAGTTATTGAGAGAATCATGAGATCAGCACACTAGCACACTATCAAACTCAATATTCTCAACAGTTTATTTACCTGCCTTCCTGATTTTGAAGCTCCGCAATCCTTTTCCTTGGGAATAAAATAAAAAAGGTCATTTACACTTTTTTTTCTTTCTTAGATGTGTTCCTATCTTATGTGTTCTGTTACTTAAAGGTAGTGGACTACATCCCTTACTTGTACTTTTTCACCATCAAAACGCAAAGGAGTCCAAAGAGCACAGCCGTGCCAACTGCCACTGCAATGGGGATGATGACGTGTTTATAGTTTACTGCACCTGAAATGAGAAATCGTTATCTGTTCTCTTTTATTTATCCCAAATGAGAAGTATATATAAAGAAAAGAGGACATCCTCACGTTTCACATAGAGCGTCATGGTTTTGGAGATCGTCAACTCTTTGTTGAATTCAGCCGTACAGGTGATCTCAGTGTGGTCGTCCTTCTCCTCGGGGATGATTGTCAGGATGGACTCTGACTCCCAGTTGCCGTGATGAATGTCTTTGTGACGCTCGGTGACCTGGGGAGCCGAGGCCTGCTGTTCCCACCTGAGTTTGGGCACGTGCGAGGGGCAGGTGTGGGGGACCATACAGGTGATGGTGTAGGGCTGTCCTTCATACGCCGTCTTGGGGTGAGTGAGCGTGGGAGTAGGAGGATCCGCTGCAAAGATAAAAGTCAGACGTGAATCGCCATTGTTGCGATGAAACGGTTCACAATCGTGGCATTTTAGATGTTGGTGACATACGCAGCATGTTCAGCTCGACGCAGTCCTGAACAAAGGAGAACTTGTCTTTTGTGTTCTGAGACGACAGGAGTTCAACCCGGAAGCAGAAAGGTCCATTGTCGTGGTTACTGACGTCAATGATTTCTAAGGTGCAGTTGTTCTTTCCCAGGTCTCCCAGTAGCCTTGTGCGACCCTTGAAGTTGTCCGGCACCATGGATTGATCCTCAAAGTAGATGCGTTGCTCCCTACTGTCAGAATGATGCCAGATTGCTCTGAGTCTGGAGGCCGGCAGGTTTCCTCCCGGATGGGAGAACCAGCAGGGCACCACCACGCAGGACGACACCAGCGCATCAATCTTTTTAAGGACATGAGCCCTCCATTCTCCACTCAACGACGCAGGCCTGCAAATAGCTGCAAGGACATTTTATCAAGTCCTGATGACAAAAATCACAGATTTCTTAAAAAGAGACTGGAAGACAAAACAAGAAGCCATCTTACCTACTAAAAGCAGACAGAGTATTTCCAACTTTCTCTCTTTGTTCATTCTACTGTAATGCTTTGTTCTGACTGACACTATCTGAAATATAGGAAACAGAATTACAACATTTTGTGTACTTAGCACGTGCAAAGTGCAGCAAGAAAAAGAACACACAAAAAAATCTAATTGAAAATGCTGTAACCAAAGTATAACATTGAAGTGAGCACACGGTGGTTGTATTGCACTACTCAGTAACGTTACTGTTACAAGTCTGAAAATTCAAAAAAAACATTATTGTAATGGATTACACAGAATTAGCACAGACAGAAAGTGTGTTTGAGTCACCGTTTTCACGTATATTCTTAGGATTTTGAGACTCTTACCTCAACAAGCTGCTGTCTCGTTCCCCTGAACTGCTCAGCTGGCTAAAATAAAGGCATGCGTGATGAACACCTCTCTGGGGGAAAAAAAAACAAATGCTCAAGCTGCAGAAGAAGAAGAAGAAGAAGCAGAGGAGTTACAGAAAAACAGGGAGTGGTCTCTGGTGAAGGCCTCAACTATTCTTGAATTTAAAAAAAAAAAAGAAAAGAAAGACTTTCTGAAATGAATGTGACCTCTAGGGGAAAAAAGAAAAAATGCAACCACACTTTTATGAAGTAGCCATAATGAGCACGTGTGTGCAGTCACTAAAGGAAGAGTTCCGAGAATTTCAGTTCATGCATAGACTGTTGCATTATTTATTTTACTATTATTACTGTTTTTTTGGGTTGTTTTTTTTTCGATTTTCCTCATCAGAGCAACACAGATCCAGTTTCCCGTTGAAGCTGTCGACCATTGCACTCGGAGTGGAATTTGCATGTTCTTTCCGTGTGGGTCTTTCTTCCGGGTTCTCTCGCTTTCAAAGTGTCGCCCAAAAAAATGCTCGTCTCAGGGGCCTTCGTTGTTTTTGAAACCCCCTTGCCTCGCTCCTCCTGGGTGGGCGTCGGGGGCATCTGGGGCATCTGGGGCATCGGGGGCATCGGCGGCGCCGCCCGCTGTGCCTCCTGGTGTCCAGGATTGCAGCCGTTCTCTGTAGTCCGTCGGGTGTCTGGGTTGTCGCGTCCTGCGGCCCGTACGACTTGGAGTGGCGTCTGTGTGCCGGGGCCTCGACCAGACCTCAGGACTCTTTTGTTAGCCCCACCTGCATGGGTGAAAAAAATCACTCCGACTCCTGACAGGACTCACGGACGTGTAGAATCCTTCCAGGACTCACTGGTCATTAACATCTGTCATCTTTGTGGACATCTAGACTAATGATGGGAAACAGAGCCATAGCACTTACTAACGCCCGTTAGCCTGACATCCCATTCTGTAAGATACAACTCCCATCTTAGGTGAGTACTCACTAAGCACAGGGAAAAGAACTGAGTAGACATTCTTGTTTAGTAACACAACAACATAGTAACACAACAATTATCATTACAGACAAGACATTTCATTTAATTTTTATTTTGCCATTGCAACAACAACATCAGTACAGTGTGACCTTTCACCTTCAGGGAGGGCTGGCCACGGTCTCTAAAAAGAAAAAAGAAAAAGAAAAAAGACACCTATGATGATCACTGATTCTCTGAGATCTTGGCGAGTACGAGTAGAAAAAGAAAAAAAATCTGGTAATTTTCCTTGAATTTCTTTTCAGTTTGCTTGGTGGTTTGGTGGGCCGGATTGGAGACTCATGTCGGCCGGGTTTGGCCCACAGGCCTTATGTTTGACATCCACGACTTTAATAATTCGAGGTAATGATGATTCAACTTCAGTTACCAGAGACGATTTGTTAATGTAGTGACATATTTCAAGAATGACTGACATTTTCAATCCATTTTTCTTTATGTGAAATATTAAAAATTTCTACTTGTGTTGTTTTTAAATTTTTTAGCTCCAAGGTTGTTGTTGTTGTTTTTATGCCTCATCGCTCTGCTGTGTCTTGTAGCATGCACGTCTCGTCTGCGTCGTCTGTATTTGTGTTCATACACATTCTGGTCAGAGATACATGTTCGGATCTTGTCCTGTATTTGATTTTCCAGTCAGCGTCCTTGATTTGTACTCTTGTCTGTGTCGGTAATACTGCCTGGCATGTTCATGTCATTGATTCATGTTTTGTTTTGTATTTTATTCATGGTAGGGTGCTTTGTTGTTAATGCTCCTCATCTTGTCCTTCCACTCAAATAACTTTTCCTTGTTGGGCTGTTTTTCTTCTTCTGAATGATTTTAGAGAATAAACGGTGTATTTTATTTTTACAACACTGAAGAGTAAAGTAAATAAAGTAAATGAATATGAACCATTTTTAGGGGAAAGTGACTCAAGTCTGCATTATCTTTGCTGATTTCCACCAGTTGAGCCAGTCTCATTAACTTTCATACTGTTACTGTATTGTTGCTGAGACACAAACTGACTTCATGTTACTTTCAATGGGACATCTTTCAGCAGTGAGTTCAGTATCAACTGTCATGGTGACACACTACAGTAGAATAATGCAGCTCATTACATATCTATTTTTACAGCACTGGCGATTAATGAGGATGAATTAACCGGAAAATGTTACATTTTTGTCCTTTAAATTAAAAATGACACAAGTATAAAGAGTTCCGTTATGAAGGAGATTGTTTTTGGAGTGGCGGGAATCCTAACATGTGACGGACATCATGTCCCCATCAAATGTAAATCTATCAGGAAAGGGAACAAGAAATCCAGTGTTTTAAGAGCTTTTTTGAAAAATGAAATATCCCTGCCCTTTATGGTTTTATCTCTACTGTAGCTATCTTTACTTTTTTTTTTTACTTCTACTTATTGTGTTGTAATTTGTCCACAACAAATTGCCCTTAAATGCCCTTAAAGATGAAATACAAGACCTGGCTGACGAACAATCAAACTTGTGATCACTGGGAAAATAATGCATTTTGCACACCCCCCCCCCCCCCCCCCCCCCCCCACACACACACACACACACACATAATTATTTTCTATCATCTTTCTCTTTGTTTTACCATTTTGTTTTCAGATGTTTTGATTGTTTTCATATGTCATATAGCCTTGTGCTAAATCCGGCATATTTGTGAAGGCCTGGCTTGTTCATTAATATGCACTGTCCCGTCTAAATAAACACATACAAATGAAAAGTGCTCATCGTTTCACCAGCACTGGACTCGTCCAGTTTGCAAAAACCCAACTCAGCAGATTTTGATCATTTCAATATTTTCATGTTTATCGCAGTTTAGATTTGTGTGGTTCCGTTATTTAGACAGTACCACGGCACATGGTAAAGGCCTTGGTATGGCTAATGAATGGCTATAGTTTTCTGTAGACATCAAATGACAGGTAAGCAGTGATGCAGTTGAGGCTCATCAGTGCAGCAGATAGTCATGTTCTGTGGGGGGGGTTCTCCACTTTTATACTTCTGATAATAGGTTTGTAAGGCCAGTATGACTGTGTGGTTGCTTATGACGTGGACCCTGCAGGTTTCCACTTGCGCTGCTATGGAGTCTATTTGCACGTCGCTTCATGTGATGTGTTCCGCTATAAAGAAAAATGCTTTCCTCTTGAGATTTAATTATGCAAATCTAATAAAGGGGAAGTAGAAGTGAGTATATGAGTATATTTTAAAATGAATATTTGGAGTAGGAGTTTGGATGGGGGGGGGGGGGTCAGATTTAAGTGAGCAGGAGCTGATGGTAAACACAGTAGAGTGAGAAACTCTCAGACAAAGACACCTCTGATCCGCTGGAACGCAAAACAAAATCAGGTAAGATGCTTACAACACAATATTATATTTACTAAGTAAATACACCTCTCAGTCCAGGAGTGCAGGAATCCAGGGATTGTCTTGAATTTGCCGTATTCTGATTGTTTGAAACTTTTTCCAAATTTATTTGATTGTCTATTATTTCTATTGCTTAGTGGGGAAAAAAGGAAATAAATGTTACCACAACCAAGTATTTCTTTCTAATGTTATCATTAAATATTCTGTAATAATTTACATTTTTTTGTGAAATTAAAAAAAAATAATGATCAAAGATTAATCTATCTATCTATCTATCTATCTATCTATCTATCTATCTATCTATCTATCTATCTATCTATCTATCTATCTATCTATCTATCTATCTATCTATCTATCCAACCATAAAGAGAGAGCGAAGAAGCAAAGATGTTGATGCACCTTCTTCTTTTAACAGGTACGATGATTCTCCAGCACTTTATTTTCAATAGTAAACATTCTGTAAACAAAATATATACCCACATGGCATCGCAGCTTTTTCAAATTGTTACTTGAATGATGTCGTTCCAGCTTTTTGCAGCCATGTGTCTAGTGGAGAATGGACGGCGCATGTCGTAGAGAGTATTGACGCCTTGATGTCGTCCTGCGTGGTGGTGCCCTGCCGGTTCTCCCATACAGGAGCAAACCTGCCGGCCTCCAGGCTCAGAGCAATGTGGCATCACTCTGACAGTAGAGACCAACGCATCTACTATGATGACAAGACGATGATACTGGACAGCTTCAAGGGTCGCACAAGGCTGCTGGGAGACCTGGGAAACAGCAACTGCACCTTAGAGATCATCAATGTCAGAAACCACGACAATGGACCTTTCTGCTTCCGGGTTGAACTTGTGAGAAGGGAGGACAATAAGCCCACCAAGGACATGTTCTCCTTTGTGGAGAAATGTGTCACCTTGAAAATGCTTTGTATGCTGCCAGCTTACCAAGGTTTCCTGAATGTGAATGTGGTTTTTTTTGCAAGGATGATTTGTCTCTGACTTTAATCTTTGCAGCTGATGCCCCTCCTCCCACGCTGACTCACCAGAAGACGGCATATCAAGGACAGTCCTTCACCATCACCTGTGCGGTCATCCACACCTGCCCCTCACATGTGCCTACAATCACATGGAATGTGGAGAAGTCAAATGCCATCGTGCATCATAAGGACATCCGTCACGGCAACTGGGAGGTGCAGTCCATCCTGACGATCATCCCCGAGGAGAAGGACGACCATCGGGAGATCACCTGTTCGGCTAAGTTTAATGGACTCAAGACTTCCTTCCAAACCATGACGCTCTATGTGAAACGTGAGACTTTCTGTTGATCACATCTTGTAGAAGTGTCAGTGTGTAAGACTGGTGGCTGTGCCCTGGGCGGTGCAATAAAGCGAGATCGTGCCTGATTTGCAGGTTCAGTAAACTACAACCACATCATCGTTCCCACTGTGGTGGTGATTGGCACTGCTGTGATCTTTGGCATCGTCTGCATTTTGATGGCCAGAAAATACAAGTGAGGCAAAAAACAACAACAAAAAAACTGATATTCACACATAGAAATCAATGTGTTCACCGCTGGTGTCGTTAATATTTGGCTTTATTTGGTCTCGTTTCTGCTTTAGGAGTCGTATTTCAGAGCTTCAAAACCAGGAAGGAACGTAAGTAGAAAAATATGCGTGATCGGGCTTACTATGGAGTGTTCCACTCACACGTTTCACTTGAATTTTTGTCAATTCCGTTGTGTTTCTTTGCCAAAAAAACAGCATGTGGAACCGCCTTTCCAAGATGTCTCGAAGGTGAAAAACATTCCTTATTTATTTTCTTGAAGCACAATGAAATTGCCTTGACATTTTGTAGAGAAGTTGGTTCATTGAGTTTTATATTTCCTACAACAGTTAACTTTTGAAATCACAGGAAGGTTGAACTTTCAGAGCTTTTTGTTTTCATAAAATCACAATTCAGTGACTCCGAACAATTTCATGTTACAATTTCATTGAGGTTTTTTTTTTTTTCCCAAGAATAAGCAACAGAAAATCAAAAACATTTAAACTCAGATTCACACAGATATGATGTATAAATATATATTTTCTGTTCTCCTTTTTAATGCAGGCTCAGGAACTGAAGGTAAGAAGTGAAAAACAGTTGTTGATGTTTCTACAGTTGACAGATTTAAAAGAAAGTTTTTCAGATTTTTCTGTGTGCTTGCATGTACAGCACCACTGGCCATTTGATTGTTTGTTTTTTTTAACTTTATTTTAACCTCTTAAGGCCCAAGCAGTTTTTTTACATGCTTATGTTATTTCTCTTTGCTAATTGGGCTTGTTTGAACCCAATTAGAATAAAAATAAAGCATCATATTTTGAAGTTATGTACTTTTAGAGAAAAATGACGTCCACATATGTGGACGCATGGTCCGAATTTCCATAAAACACATTTAAGACAACTTAAGAAATCGCTGAGAAAAAACTCTTTATTTCCACTTTGAACACAGCAGTTTTTTCCTGACTGCTTTAGCATGTATTAATAACACTTATACAAATACTTTGACAAGTTATGATTATCAAAGAGTAAAAACAACATAAGAAATATTGCATTTTTGCCCGTTTTGAACAGTTACAACAACCAGGCCTTTTGCAGGATGACACTGTATGCCTGTAACAAAATTTAACACAAAACTTAGAAGCATTTTTAACTGTCACTGTTGAATCAGCCTACTACTGTAACGATCTTAGTGAATATAAGTAAACAAAAAGAAAAACGTTCTTCCACTTTTGGATATTCAGTTTCAGCGCTTGAAACAATGCGTGAGTAATGTAACAAAAATGATAAGTGAAAGGCTACAATCACTGTCGGAAGAAGTACACACCTGGAAATCACTGTCATCACCTATGAGTGAAAGGCTGAGTAACAGTTGTGCTCAGTTTGCATGCACAAGAACACTTTGCAGGTCACACAACGCACTCGGGTTCTTCCAGTACATCCTGGTTGTCTGCAGCGCATTGCGTTCTTCAGGCCGATCATCTCTGGGAGGTGGGCATTGGCTCTTCTGCGGACCGACACATGGGGCAACTCCATTACATGACGTTTGACCCCATCTTCATCCTCTGAAGTATCTGAAAGGTCTGCATCTGCACCGTGATGCTGGGCCAAGAGGATCTTGCCCACTTCCATACGGAACTGAAGGAACTGGATGGGTTTTGTCTTTGGTCCAGCAGATATTGCATGGTCTTTGCGGTACAGTAGCCAGCTGTTGGCTAAAGCCAGATATGTGAAGTGCATTACCATCCGTAATGTCCACTTCTTTGTACATGTGCTCATGCGATAGTAACTTATCATTCTATCCATCAAATCCACTCCACCCATCTTCATGTTGTACTGGCGTACAATGCTTGGTCGTGAGACAGTGATTTGTTGTTTCAGTTTCTTGTCCCAGCGCTGGCAGGTGTCTTCTGGCTGTACACCATGAACAACAGACATCATCAGGACTGGTTTGTTGTCATACCACTTTACTACACACAACTTTCCATCGTCAGCAGAAACTTCTGAAGAGGTTCCTCTTCCAGCATTTTTCATGGCTTTGTCAGGTGGTAACTTGTGGTTTGCTCCAGCTACTCTGTTCTTCATTACTGTACCAGTCATGTAGAACCCCTGCTCCATCATTCGTTGCACACCCTTGATGGTGGTGAAGAACCGGTCACAGTACACTTTAGTGCCACGATGCAGAGTTTGACACAGGCGCTCAATGACTAAGCTTGCCAAACCCATGCCCTCTGGTTCCTCTACCTTCTCGATCAGCACATTTGTACCTTGATAAAGCTCAAAGTCAAGCAGGATGCCATCTGCTGTAGCACAGACGAAGTTCTTTATGCCGACTGGATTTGGTTTCATTGGCAGATATTGTCTCCATGGACATGCTCCCGTGACAGGAATCATCTGCTCATCTATGGATGCGCAATCAGGTCGACTCAGAGACCGGCAGCCTCGCAGAATACGATCCAGAAAAGGCCTTACCTTCCAGAATTTGTCCAGCCTTCTCAGTTCTTCTGGCACATCATCATCAATCACCACTTTTATCGCTCCCCTCAGTTTGAAGAATCTGGCACGCGTGAATTTGTCAGTGATGGCAGTGATTTTCAAGGCTTTGGACCAGTACATCCTAATGGTTGGGTATCGGATGCAGGACATCAAAATACAGGCTCCAAAAAAGTGGTAAACTTCATCAATTGTCATGTTAAGTGGGTCCCCACTCCTTGACAGAGACATAACATTAGAGCATTCTGAAATCATAGTCATCAAATCTCTATCTATATACTGCTCAAAATACTCAAGTGGTGTCCAGCCATGTCTGTCTAGATCAGTTTCGTCTTGATGATGATACTCTGCTAGGTGATGGTTGGTAGTTTTCATCCAGGATTGGATCATCGTTTTCAGACAAGTCCAAATCTGACTTTTCTCCATCCATTGACCAAAATAGCTCCAATGCTTTTTGCACAGACAAACGCTCTGGAAATAAAAGATGGAAACAAAATAAAATAAAAATCACTGAAATGTTTCTATGGAGTTAGAATGCATCTGTGTATAATCTATTTATAATCTAATTCAATAGGACAATGTAGCCAACAGCCTTTTAGCTACATCAGTTAGCTGTAAGCTAAACCACATACATGAATTTACTAGCATACAACATGTTTAGTCCAACTAATATATGTATAAATTTGGCTATTTATTTAATATTTATCTGATTGGGTCAATGTTGAGACCAGAAATAGAGTTTTTCTTATTCTACATGTGTGCATACTTTCTAGAATATTAGCTGTTTCGAGGAGCTTCAGTCCCCATGTACACGTACGTGTACTTCATGTTTAGCATCATAATAACTTATTTTATTCACGTTTTTTTTCATCAAATTTGCATTTCGTAACAAAGGTACAACACTTTTATTACTCTCTAAATCAAAATCAACCAAAAAAAATTTCAGGACTTCTTACCTGGACGATGTTTGTGCTTGGAGCTGCCAGCAGCCTCTTGTGGTGTACTGGCTGCCATTTTCAAATTTGTTGATGGGGTGTAATACTCTTCTACCACCACCAAATGGTAGTGACGGTACTGACAAACAAATTTATAACACCCCCAGTTAAGCTGTCGACACGATTGTGGACATAGGAGTTAAAAAGTGCTGTCCACATATGTGGACACTAAGCCCCAAGAGGTTAAATAAAGCTTTTAAGATTGGTGGGAGATTGACTCAGCGCCACCACACAATGTATAACTGAAGCCTTAATTTAATTTTAACCACCATAACCTTAAAACAACCACAAAACACTACCGTAAATATGTATTTTCTCTTCATTTTCAGAATTCAAAGGAAACCATGAAGAATACAGAAAACATCCCGTGAAGGTTCACATGGTCCATAAGTCTTCAGACAAAGAAGAATTCCATTTTGTTTGCTTCCATTTGGCTTCAAGAGAGCAACTTCAGCCTATTAGCAAAACAATTATCAGAAAAACAAAACAGAACAGAATAGAATACCATTATTTTATTAATCACCGAGAGAAATTCTTGTTACTAACTGCAGTGATGTCCTGAACCTTTGTTGTTTTTTTGTTTTTTTAACAAATACTCAAACCTTTTCTGTTGTCAAGACACCTTCACAATTGTGGAAGATTACTTCTATTAAAATGTTGATGTTGTTGTTTCCACATCGCTTGATTGTACATACCAGTGTCATCCACAAGGGGGCGGTATATGGAAACCCAGAACACTCAAATTCAATAAAAAAAAAGTTGAGACTTCTTCTGAGTTTTAATGTTAAAGAAAACAAAAACGTTACAGTATCAATGTTGGCCACATGAGGGCGCTGTGCCATTTACATTTACATTTGAGTTATTTAAATTTTAAGAGGTCCTGGTTTTTCTGAGAAGAAGACCCCTGACAAACATTTCTAAAGAGGAAAGAGAGAAAGAAAGAGAAAGAAGTTAAGTGAATCCATGACTCCACATCAGGGCTTTCAAACTGGCTTTCATACGGGTCAATAACAGAAAGAAAATTGTGGGGAAAAAAATAGATAACAACCTGTGATTAGTGGATAGTGTGTTAATCTGTCATTTAAAGTTATTGAAGAAGTTGAAATTGGTCTATATTCAGACAGAAATGCAACCTGAAACTATGAAGACAATGATTAATGGTAAAAAAAAAAAAAAACAACAACTGTCAGGTTTAGGCTACGGACATTTATTAAATCTGCAAGAAAGAAGAAGACAACAAGAATGAGCTTTTGATTACTCGAGGAGAAATGGCTAGGAGTGTGCCCAAATACACCTCCTATCCACTCTGCTCCCAGGCCATTTCTCCTGCGTTTTTATTCCATTCAACAAAGGGGAGGGTTTACAGGATACATATCAGAGAAACAAACATTCTCTGAGCTTTCACAGTTTTATCAACTATGAGTACAATCAAAGGACATCCCCTGCGCATGGGACGTCGAGAAGGCAGCTGTGTGGATAGCGCGGCTCATCCTGCTTATCAGCCTTGGTCAGGTTGACCTGCTCAGAACATATGATTAGTGGGCAGCGCCTCAGAGGCGCTGTTTAAGAAAGAACACAAGGAATATAACTGAACTTGAACATGAATATAATTAAGCACGGATATGGCAACTATATATAAAATTACTCTAACAACAAACAGACATAAATATCTTACTGTTTCTTTACAAAACCTTCTTCTCACAACATTTGTTAAAATATTCATATTTAACGGAATTGCATCATTTTATGTTTAAGAAATATTTGCCAGAAAACACACATCCCACTTATTCATTCACAATCAAACATATAATATGTGTGGAGGACGTCCCTGGTACAACAAACAATCAAGCACTGGAGAAGCCTTTTGAAACAAGTAAAAGAAAATAAGTAAATTAGAGGCAGATATAAAGAAACTGGCTTTAAAACAACATATTCACTTTCTTGGCAGCATTTTGTTCACAATGTGTTTTTTGTACTGCACCAGCCGTAGTTTGGCATTTACAAGGTATCTTGGTATGAAATGTGTCTGACAAAGATTTTATAATGTTTTTTTCTCAAAATGTTGGACCTTATCACATCCCAACAGAAGATGAAGAAACACTCCTCAATGTCGAATTATTTCTTTAATGACAGAGATGAAGGAGTCCTACAATGATACAAACAATTGCAGTATAAGCAAATAGTAATAACTCTTAAATGTGAACATACAACATAACATGAATCATCACATGTTACAGCATTACTCATATTATGCAGTTGTTGTATTCATTTAGTTATAAAACATTAAACATTACTTACATGAATTAGGCTGAACAGCACAATCAAACCACCTTGACATGAACATGTGCATATCAACAACTATGGCCGGTTCCTCACTGAGCCGGTCATAACAATATCCTACATTGCCCCCTAGTAGCCAGTGATAAATCCTCCAGAAGAAGCCTTCGAATATTCACACTTTTTTATGTTTCATACTTGAGCGTTTCAGAATTCGTGTTCTCAAAACGTGAGTTGGTACTTTTACAAACCTCCTAGAAGAAGTTACTGGACTTCTGCTTAGGTATTGACAACAAATACTTTTACCAGATCTGAAAAACATTTCATCAAACTCAATAGACATTTTTCAGATAACATAGGATCGGGGGCGTCGCAGCGATATAGTGTTTCACGTGATCCCTTCACAACACAGATATCGTTGGTTCACTTGTGTTGGTATACGGGGTCTGCATTAGTAATCAGTGATTTTGAGTAGGTGTGAAGGGGTGATTGTCACTTAATGGTATTAAAAGCAGTACAATAGAGACTCCTTTGCATATTAAAAGAGCAATTGTTACCTCACAAAATTAGTGCGTCTAAGTAGTATTGACTTATTTACTAAAGCCAAGTTTTAGGAAAACGCAATCATGATTTCCAAACAAAGGCTGGGAAAGACAAATTGATGCATGTAGAAAAACAAAAACAAACTTTTTATCAAGAGATAATTCTAATTGAACAAAATAAAAGTCAATTATGTCTCATCCTTTTATTTTTTATGTGGCCTTTTGGGAAAATCAGTTTTCCACCCCCGTCCTATAAGGTGAGAATGACAAAATGTGGAACAATGTCTTCTAATAGCACTATAATCCATCTGAAAATCTGTTATCAATTCCAGTCGTCATTATTGTTGGACCTAAACTGAAGATGTCGTTATAGTCTCTGTGACTCCGGACTCTATTGAATGATTTTGTAAGTTGAGGAAACAAGCCTTAACAAATCTCATCATTCTAATGTCTCATGAATACTGCTCAATTTTAGCTGATAAGCGCAAAAACCAATCAGTTTTTCTCAAAGTGGTGAAAAAAGCACTTAGCAGAAGATTTAAAGGTACTCAAGTATGCAAACGCCTCCGGAGCAGAGCCAGGCTGTGAATGGAGGAGAATTGCCACCAATGGACTGACTGAGACAATCGGCAGTGATGAGATTTCGATCACCGGCTTTTGTTTGAATTCAGAACAAAACAATACAATTGATAGTTCATTTGATCACAACCAGGGTCTGCCTGAGTGTCTTTAAAACTAGAGCCGCTGGATCATTTTCAGACGAACCAGCAGCCAGAAGCGACATTGTTTTGCTCCGTTCCACCCAAACCAGGTAAAGACTTGGTGAAATGTGTGTTGTTGTTTTTGTTGTTTTTCTTATTTGACAACTCAAGTGTGTGATACATTTTCTGCTTCATTGACAGACTTGCTTATTGCCCGCCCCAATCATGGGCAACTCAACATCAGTCAATCTTATGACTGGAACTTCCAGACACCGGAGTGAGGACCTGCTGAGGCTGTTGGACTTCTGGCCGTGCGATGAAGAGGATCTGTGGAGCCTGAAAGAAAAGCAACGTTTATCTGTGAGAAGGATCCACTTGCCTCACAGGATCAGCTATGTTGACCTTGATAAGCAGGAGGGCGCCTATCTTTACCCAAACGGGGGCATGATGCTCAATCTTGCATATGCTGAAGAAGACGTGTGAATTATTGAATCACCGCGAAGGCTCAACGCGGAGGCCGACAGTGACTGCCCCCCTGGGTACTTCACCATACAAGGGCTTTAAGGAGTTCATCCAGAGGGCAGATCTTAACAAGTAGGGTGTGAACTTTGTGAGCGGAGATGGGAAACCACAACGCAGGGTTAACATGAGATGAAGCCTTTTCTTCTCAAATGAAAGCAAAATGTAAAAACAAAGGCGTTGCCACTTGGTTATGGTCCATTCGGTCAGATATAAGAAGGCTTGTTAATTTTTTTTTATTTTGCATTTTTTAAAAATAGATGTTTACACAGTTAACGGGCGGGAAATCCTGTCTTCACACTGAAACTTTGACACACACACACTCTTTTCTCATTGTTAACCGAACTGTGAAATGTTTTTTGTTATCACTTTTGCACCTGTATTACTTATATGCATGTACGTATACGTTTCTCTGATGACTTTGTCACACATCTGTTTTAAAAACTTTTCAAAGTCGATTGTTTCATTGATGATTTTATAGCCTGCTTGTAACAAAAATTGCTGACTAGTAGTGTGGGTTTGGACACTCTTTTCATTTTCAGTGAAAAAAATTGATCGTTCAACTTTAAGGCTTTTCATTTTTATTCACAGTTGTGTTCATTTGTTATGTTCTCAAGTCCAGGGTTCCAGTTAGACTCAGCTAGAACAAACTATTGTGGGTAAAACTGGCTTAGTTTCAAGAAAGACTATCGAGGCTAAAATTATTAAAAAGGCTAAAAAACAGGACAAAAAAGTGTTAGGAGGAGGATCGGCTAAAAAATAAATTTGTATATATATATAAAAAAAAAAGTATGTAAAATTTTTGAAACTCTGCAAAAACAGGATAAACAGTTAAAATGGCTAAAAGGCTAACATGATTAGAAATTAAAGGTCAAAGGTCAAAATGGCTGGAACAACCAAACTACCTGAATTAGTTAAAATTTTCAATTTTTTTTTTTTAAAAACAGCTAAAAATGGCTGCAAAAGCTAAAACAGCGAAAATAATTTTAATAATTTAAGATTTTGGACTTTCAGACAAAAGTGACTAATACAATATATTTGTATGATGTTCTTTTTTTATGTTAGATAAAATGCTGAATTCTTTCATACTGGTCTCTCATAGTTTGTCCTTTAATTTCTTCTTGAAAACACGTTTTGCTTCAGTGATCTGTCGTGTTTAAGTGGCACGAGCTGAACCTCTCCCATGTCTCTTTGCAAATTTAATATTGTAAAAACCTCGATTGTTATTAATACACCGTTTGAAACAAAGTGTTAATGAGTCTCACATAAGTTTCTGTGAATCATTCATACATCATCTCTACCGTTACGGTCAAATTCATATATGGGAAATCTTTCGATAGGTTATCATAATAACCTTATTCATTTATAGATTATAGTGTACATACTGCAGGAGTGTTTTTGCAGAGTGAATTCACTCTGCAACGCATTTTTCGTCTCTAATTTCTCTCCTGCAATACAAAATAGACTTTTTGCAACAACTAAATTCAGCAGAAGGCTTTGAGTTGGTTTGATAACACTAATACGAGAACTTACTTATTAAATTAGAAGCTGAGAGAGAGAGAGTCACATTAACCTACAGGAAAACAGGATGTGGTATGTGGTTTAAAACAGTATTTTGTCTTGCATCTGTGTACTATCAATGTGTGCTGGCAGTGGTGTCTGAGCAGACTCACGGTCAAGGCATCTTTGCACACTTAATCACACTTAATTACTCGGATAAAAGCTGAAGGAATTTGAAAATATTGTGGATTTGAGTGATAATCAAATGTGTATATCCAAAACGCTCTGGAAGCAGCAGGTTCACGCTGTGATAAAGGCTGTTTCTTGTTTCATGACCGAATAAATGCAATAAAGAGGTGAGGGGTGGATGAGTAAGAGAAAAGACTTCCCCACACAGAGCGCATGAGACAAGTCAGATTTGTGTGTGTAACAGTCAACACCAGAATCATTCAAAGTGGAATGGAAACTGGATAAGTCACCTCTCGGCAGAATGAAACGGTATCGTGAGCACCCTGCAGCACATCTGTCACTGTGTTCACAGGTCTGATGCTGAGAGGACAAGATGGAAACTATAAAGTGCATTTTGGTTTTCTTGTACCTGTGCTCCAAAGGTAAGCTCCTTCGTGTGCGGCGTCGAATCAGCCGCAATTTCTATTGTGCAGAAGAAGCTAAATCAAACAGTTTTGAGGACTTTTCGCCTCTCTATTGTGGTGATGTAATATTCTTGTGTATTTTCTGCAGCGATTCAAACGGGAGCTTCATTGTGGACGGCTCAGGTGCCTTCGACAGTTCAAGGTCTGCTCGGGTCATGTGTAGTGATCCCCTGCACGTTTGAGTACCCAGATCCGGGGAGGAAGGTCACCGAGGTCACAGGGATCTGGACGGATGACACAAGTCACCTCGTCTTCCACCCGGTGGAGTCTAAGGTGCAGCAGCAGTATCGGGATCGGACGACGCTCGTGGGGGACATCAGGCACAAGAACTGCTCTCTAATGATCGATCGTCTTCAAGCAAGTGACCGGGGACCTTTTCATTTCAGGGTTGAAATTGCAGATTTTGACAAGTTTTCCTACAAAGCCAACAAAGTCTCCATTTCATTAATCAGTAAGTAAGAATGAACAAAGTGCCTCTCATTATCAGTTGTTCATTAGTACTGGCCTTTTGCTATAATTCAGGTACTTTACAACACTGAATTACAACTACAATGTAGCAATAAGTGAAAATATAAACAGTAAGAATGATAATAACTTTACTTTTAGAACTTTTCCATTGGTTTAAATGTTAATTAAATAAATGAATACATACATACATACATACATACATACATACATACATACATACATACATACATACATACATACATACATACATACATACATACATACATACATACATACATACATACATACATACATACAAAACAAAAATAATCCCTCTGGCAGTGCATCAGGTTAACTTGACACTTAACTTGGAGTGTGGGGGGAACCCGGTTTGAATCCTGGCAGAAGAAAAAAGGGCGTTATGCATAAAAACAAACCCCGTCGACGTTGCACGTGGCAATAACCTGCTACAAGTTTCACATTTCATAATCACATTTTTTTCAAACTGACATCAAACTGACATTCGTGTCACATTCATCTCACAAGGACCTGAAGTTACAAAGAAGGAAGAGATAAATAGTTCTTATCGTCGTGTCTTTTATTGGAAAACTTTGGTTGTCTTTGTTAAATTCCTCCAAAGCTCAGTTCCTCATCTGTGAAATGCCGCTTGTTCCTTCCTATAAATACCCCTGCATGAAATTACATACATGCATGAGAAGTATAGTTTTACATCTAAAGTCAGATGTTATTGACGGTTTCCATACTTGAGGTGTCGCTCTTTTGTTTTTTTTCCTCCAAAGAATAAGGGGAAGTGCTTTTGTGGAAACAGAAAGATACCGTATGAAGTTCCTGTTTGAGCCCTGCTGTATATATAAAACCAGAGCTGAATCCGATTGGTGGAAATCACACGCATTTAACAGGAAACATACATTTCCTCTTCATTTCTTTGTATGTATGTATTCATGTCTGCTTTGTGGATATACATTACACATATAATTGTGAACAAGCATGTCTTAGTCTCATATCTTTAAGTTTTTCTTCTCATTGTAGCCACTCTTATTTAAAGGGAAGGCATGAGAGCTTTATTCATAAGACATAACATTGTTATTTTTGCCGGAAATGTTCTCGCTTATTCACACTCTACCAGACTTGGGTTTTTAAGTTTGCCACTCATCGCTCTTGTTTCCACAGGCGCACCAAATCCCATCAGGTTTTCTGTGGAGGAGGAGGTGAAGCAGGGTCAAGCTGTGTCGGCATCCTGCTCCGTGTCCCACTCCTGCCCCGCCTCTCCGCCCCAGTTCACCTGGAGTCGGTGCGGAGAGACCCGGCTTCAGTCGCAGCAGCTTGGCAACGGCCAGTGGGAGGCAACATCCACTCTGACCTTTCACCCCAGCCGCACCGATCACAGGAAGCCCCTCCAGTGCAGCGTCAGATATAGAGGAGGGCAGTATCAGGAGACATTCAAGATCCTATCAGTGAAATGTAGGTGTAATATGCATCAAAAACAGAAAAAACCCAAAACATAAGCAAAATAGCAGAAAGGTGGAAAACACAAGACAGCAGTGAGACTCGAGCTGAGATATTGGTGATGCTTGCTTA
The DNA here is from genome assembly GCF_963383615.2 of Lipophrys pholis. Lineage (NCBI taxonomy): Eukaryota > Metazoa > Chordata > Actinopteri > Blenniiformes > Blenniidae > Lipophrys > Lipophrys pholis. Next base: position 26,653,008 of record NC_137639.1, on the reverse strand, counting down.
CCTCAGGGTGAGGGTGAGTTTATACAATCATGCTTAATGCAGCGGCTTTAGGAGACATTTCAATGTATTTACCAGAAGGTTCCATTGGCTTCATGTTGAGACTTTAGTAATTCATTTCCACTTGTGATTATTTGGTTTTGAGAAAATGTCGACATTTTCATCAGGTCTACTCATTTCAAAGATTAAATTTACAGGTTATTATACCATTATTTTACCAGTCAGGCACACCTAAGGTGAAACTGGGCTGTTTGTGGCCCCTGAACTAAAATGTGTTTGACGCCCTCCATTCTTCAGAAGCTATTTTACATTTCCAGCTCGTTGAAGCACGTTCAGTCACTGTCATGGGATTCGGCGTCACTGCCTGCTCATCTGCAGTGGAAAAACTGTCATTTCTGTCTGTTATATACAGGAGGAGTTTGTCATGAAGAACAGTGAATTGTTTGGTAACAGAACCTGACCCACTTTGGTCAACTTTAGTCAGTCAGTCAATCAATTAGTTCCTATGTTTATTGTTTCTGTATCATTTCATTTCATTTCAGATAGATAGATAGTACAAGTACAAGTACAAGTACAAGTACAATGAAATTGCATATAAGGCTTGGGGAAAGACAGACAACATGAGGTGAGAAGAGGAGACAAAAGGCAGATTTCAGACTGTGCTCTAAGGGTAATTAGTTTGTAATTAGGAAAAAAAAACACCTCAGCACATTTAAAGCGTCAACACAGGTTACAACATATCTTCGGTACAAGCACATGTGGGTATGGGGGGGGTGGATTTGCAGCTCACCGCCGGAGGGAGGGGGGTCAAGCGCACTGCCACTTTTAAGGGCGCGCAGCGAGCTGCGTCTGCGTGGGAGGGGGGGACGGGGCCATCGGACGCGGTGAAGCCATACTGTTTGCTTATTTCTGCAGTGTCAGTCCAGCATCTGATGTTGTGAGACGTCTTGGATAGTTCTGATCAGAGACAAGTTCCCAGTGGGGCGGGTGTGAGGAGATATCAGGGAAGGACAGGGCCTTCGTTTTAACAATCACATCCAGGAGAAATAGGAAAACAACCCAGCCTTCGCGTCTGGACGTCTGAGGGAATCTGAATGTAGATGAGATTTGTTTTCGGTCGGGACGACTTCAGCTTTCTGTCGTCCTCGAGTGTCTCTGGTCTCCATGCTGCTCCAAATCAGTGGCCATTTTTAGCGTTCCAGCAGAGCTCTGAATTTCTCCAAGTCGGTTTCCATTCCGCGTAAACGTTCAAGAATCGCGTCTTGCGTACTTTTCAGTCTGTTTATCGCATGAGTCTGAGCTTTCAAAGCCTGATCAAGCTACGACCAAGCTACGACCAAGCTACGGTATACATGAAGTATTCCCCTCCAGGATGTTGTTAACTCTGTGAATCCCTCATGTTTTCAGTTTCAACTCTCATGAACTGTTGAATTGAGCTCACGACGTGACCTGATGTTTGTACACAGACGCTCCTGTGAATGTGAAGGTTGAATACAGGCCGGACGTGAAGGAGGGGGAAACAGTGCGTCTGAGCTGCTCCAGCGATGCCCATCCCTCCGTCAGCAGCTACGAGTGGCACAATGGAACCGGCGCTCAGCTACACAAAGGGAGAACCTACATGTTGACAAACGTCTCCAGACACACTGGGGGAGCCTTATATTGTCTGGCCATCAACGAAATTGGGCGAGCCAAATCGAGCAATGTGCAGCTCGACGTGCTGTGTAGGTTAAAAATCATTCGGGACACGATCCAACACTCAAGCATGTGAAATATCTTCTAACTGCATTTCCCTGTCGCTGCAGATCCCCCTGAGATTATGACGGCCTCCTCCTGCTCCACAGAAGGTCACACGGTGGCGTGTGTGTGCATCGTAGAGTCCAGCCCTCGCAGCACCGTCCATTTCGTCCTCGCCGACCAAATCCTGCAGAGCAGCAAAGTGGAGACGCACGGTTCTCTCACCCTCTGGACTCTGCAGGCAGACTTTGGCTCCTCGAAGTTTGTACACTGCTTGGCAAGCAACTCACAGGGAAACACCAACCTCACGCTCTCTCTACCTGTTAACAGTACGGATGTCAGTTATTAGTGTCTATCGTTCTGACTGTACAATGACAAATGAAAAAAAACAAAAAAAGACTTAACTGTTAAACATCTTCTTGTACAGGTGAGATGCGAACGGTTTTCATTGCCGCCGGAGCTGCTGTGGTGGTTTTGGTGACACTTTTAGTAGCAGTGGCAGGAGTTAAAATATGGTAAGACAGTAAAACATTTTACATCTCGTACTATCTGAAAAATTTACCTAATTAAAGCAAGATAAAATTAAGGCACATCGAGATTCATTTTAAATATGACTTTCATGTTTACTATGTTGATCATGAATGTGGTTTTCCAGTTAAACAAAATATTCATGTACTACTAGATGAAGCTCTACAGTCTAAAATTAATGTGGCTAAACTATTATGGAGCAGGGGTGTCAGACATAAGGCCCCCCCGGGTCAAAATAGATAGAAGACGGAAAGGAAATGTTTGAATGTCAAAATTGGCTTTATGTTGAAATTGTAGTAATTCTTTGGTGTTGAAAAAATATAGACATTTTCATGCTTTCATATTAACTTTAAAGTGTAAATTTAAAGGTCATAATGCCACTAGTTTCCCTGGTTGGGCCCATCAAGATTAAATCTGGCTGTATGTCGCCCATGAATTCCGTATAGAGAATAGTTTTCATTTTTAAATCGTCTGTAAAGACTATAGCTTTTAGAAGTTTATAAATGCAGACTTAGAATAAGGATATATACTTATTTTTATTTTTTTGTTTTCTTTATTCCCTTATGTCCTTGATGGATGTCCGACTTAGCAGAAAAATATGTTGAAAAGAAAAAGAAAACAAATTATCACAGGCAGTTTTGTGAAATTAAATTTCAGTTTCAGGGATGTAAAGGGAAAAAAAAAACCTCACAACTTTTTTCTTTCATATTTCTGTCAGCAGGGGGACACAGAGAGAAACTTCATCCAACATGAGTATCGTGTGGGCAGAAAAAGCTGTAGCCCTCCCTCAATATGTCACAACAAAAAGGTTCAGTGATGCAAATCATCTTACAAAAAAGATTAAGACAATATTTCCTTCCAAGGACAAAATAAATTTAAGGCCAGGGAAGATTGTAGGAGGACTTAATCTGCAAATTAAAGTAAATATTTCCCTGCTTTTTGCAGAAAAGAGGCTTGTGACGACTTAAGAAGTTCAAGGTATTCTGCCAATAATCACATTTATGATAACATTGAGGTGAGTGCAGTTTTTCTGATTGTGATATTTATGGTATGCAAACATCAAATTGATTGTTTTCTCTTTTTCTTTTCAGGTTGAAGCAATATATGCCAACGTGTAACTCAGATGGATGAAGAACAATCAGGAAGTTGCACACATGCCATGTTTTGTATAAATCACTTTTTTTTTTTATTCTATCGTAAAAATCTGTTTTGTTTTGTTGTAAAAGTGATTGTATGTCACAAGAAAGATTGAAATGAATGCATTTGCATTTGCATTTGCATTTGCATCTCTTATCCAAAACATGTTGTTGTTGTTTTTTTGTTTTTTAAGTGCAGTTTTTCAGGGTTTTTTTAAGTGCAGCTCTTGAGGACACAAATGTTTGGTCAAATATGTTGTATTTCTACGTGGGATGCAGCATTATTTGTCATTTTTATTTTTAATGTATGAGTTTAAATCAACAGGAAGACAAAAAGGAAGTTGGTCACCACCATGAACCACAGATAAGTGTACTGAAGCTATTGCACATTTTACAAGGAAAGCATTAACATGTGCATCAAAACCAACACTACACACAAAGTTCAACAAATACTGAAATTGAATAAGGATTTTAATAAGAGGAGGATATTCCTAAATTTGTTATGAAACACGTGTGACTGGACTGAGTTATTTCATACATATTTTTCAAAATTATACTTAAAAAAATGAGAAGACAGGCTAAACCTGATTGCTGTCAATATTTCTAATTGGTAATCAAATAATCAGAATCCTAAAAACAATGTTAAACAGTCGAAATGATTCAATATCATATCATATATCACATCATACTGAAATATTCTAGTGACTAGAATATTTCAGTTTAATGTAACATGAAGCCAAAATGAACAGAGCACTTTAGGTTGCTAAAGACATGATGTAATTCATTGGCGGTATAATACATAGATAATGAAAAGGTTATCAGATGCCAGGGCAGAAACGGACCGCTCACACCTCATCCACTGGTGCTTTAACTTGTAACCATAAAGAAAATCATATACACAGAAGATAGATGTTTGTGAGTCTTGATAAATTTAAAGTTGACAGTCTTACATGAACTGGAATGAAGAAAATGCAATAAAAATTTGAAAATGTATTATTTATAATATACCACTAAAATTATGGTAACGTGTGTGTGTGTGTGTGTGTGTGTGTGTGTGCCACTGTCCCATAATCAGAATTAAAAAGCAACTACAATCACATTTCAGCTTTATTAAATTGTGCATCCCATTACAAGCAACACCACACATAAAGATATATATATATATTTAACTCTAAAGTTTGAATGTAAAGGTCATTATGTCACTACTTAATCACCCACGGCTGTATGTGGGCCCTGACCTGAAAAGTGTTTCACACCTCTACTGTAGATCATAAGTCAGAGGAAAGCATCTGTTTCATCACATTTTATCAGACGTACTGTAAAAAAAGAAGGGATTATCAAATCAAAGAGCGAAATGCCAACTATCTTTTTCTGTGTCTCTGGTGTCGACAGGCTCTGACACCAGAAATTCACACTTTGACATGTCAAAGAAAACAAGTGATACACCTTCCAGGGCAGACTTTGGAAACCAGAACCTATGAGAGTGGGGGTAGGCATGTTAGCCAGTGTTTGATAAATACTAGATATATATATGTCACTTTTACATTGGAGGCAATCTAGGAGAAAAATTTGCAAATAAATAGACCAAAAAAAAAAACTGAAATAAAACAACTTTTGAACCCTTTAGGCATCCACTCTAAGGCTTGTGTTCTCACAAAGAGGAGAACATTCCCTCCCTATGTAAAACAAAAGAATGACTTCAAGCACAAAGGATGACGATCTGCAGTTTTTACAGGCATTTTTTTTAATGACTATTTTGAATAATCGACATTTCCGTATATGTGGTCGGGGTGATCTGAGCCTTGGGGCATTTCAGTTGTTGGGACCTGTAAAGTGAAAATACACTGAAGTTACCTTCTGCTATTTTGTCACAGACTTTTAGGACTCCAAATACGTGCGACACCAAAAGTCACATAAGCGTTAGTTTTGTACCTCAAGGTTGACGTACACAGGTTCGTCGATGACTTTTGGTTTGGACAGCGTCTGTTCTACTTTCATGTCAGGTGGCATCCTGAAAAGAGAAAGTACCAAAGGAACCAGCTTAGATTCTACTTTAACAAACATCCGTTGACATGTTGTCTTGAATGAAGAAACAAATCTGGATAAATTTATAAAACTCAGTCATGAAACGAACGTTTGGGGGGTGTCTGATGAGGCTCTGCTGAAGTTTGCATAATAGCCAGACTCCTCTCTGGTGAAAGACTTTGACCTGCCAGGAAAGAATATCGATGTTAGACGTGTGTGAGGAAAGGTACACATCACACAGAACTCGCTCAGCATTTAATTCAAAAAGATTTCTTTTTTTTATATATTGACACCTTTTGTGTTTCATGATGATTAAAATCCCAGCAAGGAGCAGAACGATCACAGCGACTGGTATGAAGATGGCCGTGTACATTATCTTCTCCTTCTGATCTTTTTGGTTAAAAAAAAAGAAAAAAAAAAGAATATCGTCATTTCAGAAGCTGCGAAGTCGGCGTGTGTTTGGAGAAACAGACCGTGTGCGGACTTACTTTCATTGGCTTCAGTTGTGGAAAGCGAGGGATCCGTGATATCTGTGGAGTGTGAACAGTTTGTAGTTGTAATAGATTGTACTCGGGAGAAGTTTCTTGAATAAGACTATTGATGGAATTACATAAAGCATAATGGTAAAGAATGAAATGAAGTGATCAAGACTTACAGTTTGTATCCTTGCCAGAGGTGACTGCTGCGTTACCTGGAAGACATACATCAAGCAGGGATTACTATTTTCTCCACATGTTAGTTTGGATCGAATCATAATGAAAGAACCTTTACGGAAATCCCAACCATTTACTGAAATGGAGACAGTATCGTTCTTGAAACTGTAGTTGTCCTTTGCCAAAACTCTCACGTAGATTTCGGGTTCATTCTTTGTGACGTTCAGGATCTGGAGTGTGCAATTTCCATTGGCGGGTTTCCCAATGAGCTTTGTCCTCCCTCTGAAATCGTCGCGCTCACATGTTTTGTTGGTGTGAAAAACAAACGCCTGCTGGTCTTTGTCACCCTTGCTGCAGATACTCGTGCCTTTGGTTTTCCAGTAGACTTTCACATCGTTGGTGTGGTGCACCTTCGGGTAGGTGAAGTTGCACTGGATGATCACGTTCGAACCTGGCTCTTCTTGATATCTTCGTCTGACATTAATATGCCATTTCGGCTCTGCGCTCGGAACCAAATCACATCAGAAATTCTGTCAAATGTTAGAATGGAATTTTGGCTGAACGCATCATCTCAAAACGTCACTCACCTTTTGTGTTCAGACCCTCTGAGACCACGATCAGTATGAGGCTAAACTCAATCAACACTGGCGGCTGCATCTAAAACAACCGTTCCTGAGTCAAACTAGCCAACAGTTACTGCATGAAGTACTCGCTGTGAGACCCGAGGAAACTCACTGTGCTTGGTATCAGATTAGATTTTGACACTGATGCGAAATTTGTGTTGCGTGTGTTTCCTGTTGCATTGTCACGTTGAATGAACCAAAAAAAAAAAAAAAGAGGAAGCCTGATCAGAAAACTTTGGCCACATTAAAGTTGTTTGAGGATTTTCAAGCCAATTTAAAACAGATAAATAAATCTTACCACTTGTGCTTCTGAATTTTGACATAAAACAGATGATAGTTTCTTACAAAATTTGCTGAAAATCTGGAGTTTTCCACACATCCCATAGCCACTGACACTCCCACGGCACTGATCACGGAGTGAAAGAGGATTTGTATCCCTGGAGATACAACTAATAGCATGGCACGTGTCAGCCTGTAGTAAAAGTTAAATTTATCATTTATTAAATGCATGAGACAGTTGCAGCTGTATACTTATTCGAAACATTGGGATACTATTAAGTTAGTCAGTGTATGTATTTTCTACGTTGATAAAGCTTCATTAACATGAAATAATGTAATAATGTCATTTTTAAAGTTGTATGTTTCACTAACAGATCTGCTGTTGATTGCACAACTATGAGACAGATGTAAAAAAAAGGTCAACTTTGTGTTAAAGGAGGAGTGACCTTTATTTTGTAACATTCTTGGTAAGTGTGTTGTAACTTGAGTGAAAGTATTATAAAAGGGGGCGAAAAGCTTCCTTTTGCTGCCAACATCTATTCCACTTAGATTAACCTAATAATATTGTGTCCACTGCCTGCCAGCATAGTCAAAATTATACGAACTTCATGTACAAATTTATGACCAGAAAACTTTGTTGCCAGAGCAATGAAGGCGGAGCAACTTCAGTGTCATTCGGGAATGTTTTCTTTGAACTCCATCATTAAGAAACACTACTTCCCCCTCGCTGACATTGAATTTCTAATAGAGACCAGATCGAAAGGAAATATTTCATTTGGTGAAGTATTCCTCAGTCGGCAGCCATTAAGAAGAATAAATCATGATAAATTAAGTTCTAAATGCTTAGTATTCATTGATTTATTGTTTTTAAGTAAACGTAACATATTAAGCAATGCCGTCAGGGTGAGTTTGTAAAAACACCCATAATGCCACAGCCATAGGAGAAGCTTTTGGGACATATCACTGTATTTTTTGCACCAGACTGTCTCATTCAAATTGGCTTCATGTTGAGATTGCGGTCATTTTCAGCAGTAACTATTTGGTTTGGTGAAAACATAGGCATTTTCATGACGCATACGGTGCACCACAACAAAGAAAAAAAACTTTCAAGTGTGACGTTAAAGGTAGTTTATGGTAATATTTTAACGGTTTTCACTCAAGATGAAATTGGGCTGTTTGTGACCCCCGAACTAAAATGTGTTTGACACCCCGGGTCTGGAAAACTGTACACTCCTGACATGTTTTGCCCTCTGGGTGGTGGAATGTGATGGGGAAACGGGCTGTTGTTGTTGCTGGGTAGAACCACTAGATGGCGTCCATCATGCTGAACTTTGCTCAGGAGCCCAGGCTCCACCTGGAGGAATGTGGGCCAAACGGATCTGAAAGGTGCAGTCATATGACTTCCTGGCGGCTCGGTCAACAGAGGTGGGAATGGTTTCCTGACAGTAATTTAGTGATCCATGAAGGATTTGACCCAGCTAGAATAAGTTCTGATTCCGGCTGCAGCTCGCAGAAGAAGAAGAAGAAGAAGAAGGACATGGTGACTGGTAAGAGACGCACCAACAAGGATATGATGGTAATCTGTTGTGTGGTGTTGTCCTGAACGGAGCAACGTTTATTTCCGGCATGTGCATGGTGAAATCTGCAGAGGTGGATGGAGGATCTAAGTAATCCAGGGCAGTCTGCGGGAGGAGGACCGTCACCGGGCTCCCCGAGCTCCCCGAGCTCCGTGCGCACCGTGGCGCCGATCAGCGCCCCCGCTTTGTCCGGAGCGCGCCTCACCTTACCGGGAGTCATGGACGCAGAGGGGAGGGTGGACGAGTCCAGGCTGAGGATGCATATCTTCAAAAATGGTCTGTCTTTCTAATCCAGGGGTGTCAAACACATTCTAATTCAGTTGCCACATCCAGTCCAGTGTCATCCTGAGTGGGTCGGAACTGTTTAAAAAAAAAAAAAAAAAAAAAATAGTGGTATAATAACCTTAAGAATTTTACTTAAAAGTCTTTTTTTTTTTTTTTTTTTTTTAATCTTTTAAAATTAGTACCACAAATTATTACAATTCAATTTTATTGATATGTTCTGGTGCAAAACTCCTCTAACTGTTGCTTTCTGCATATTTTTCTACAAACTCATCCTGACAAACTGTTAAAAAAAAAAAGTAAATGATTTCTTTTTTTTTTTTCAATTTGCTGGTCACTTCCTGGGCCGGATTGGAGCCTCTTGCGGGTCGGTCTAATGTCTGACACCCCGGGTCTAATCAGATGGCATCCAGTGGTCCTGCATAACTGGTTGAGATTTGTTTAAATTATAGCACTTTATTATTTATGATTGACACCATTTAACATCAAGACGTCAAAGATTGTGTGGTCAAAATAGTCCAAGCAGAAATCTCATATAATCCTGAGGTAATCCAGTTAATATTCATGTTAGAAAGATTATTGTGTCTGGACACTGATATGAAGGCAGCCTGGATCTGTGGCACACATTTCCTGATGGAGTACACGGATTACCGTGAACCAAACACAACAGTCAAATTTCTTAATTTGTAGAATATTCCCAGGGGTCTTCAGGACAGCTTGAATATAATGTAGAAACATAATCTCATGCTTGTTTTTGCTGTACGTGGATGTTTAATAAAGGATTTAGCATGTTTTATGACTGGTCTCTCAGATCTTCCAGTAAATATTGAACAGAACAGAAATGAGTCAAGTGATTCTTTGCTTCAGGACATTTTCACATACACAGTTTGTCTATTCACTTAAAAAAAAACAACAAAAAAACACTTATTCTCTTCTCTCTCAGACCCCCTGGAGTAAAGGGCTGCAGCGTGACTACTGTGCTAAGACAACACACACCATTTATGGAGCCGGTGGGACTACATCACATGGGATGAAATACGAAAAACTAAATTCTGCAATATTCCACAATAAGATCGAATATGAAGCTGCCTGTGAATTAGTGGTTTCACCGTCATATGTCTAGAAAGACACACAATCATGGTGGTTGTAGTCTGGCTTCTGGCGCTAATTAAGGTCTAACCCCAGGGTTTAGCGTCACATCACATCTATCGTCTTTGAGCAGGAATGGAACAAATCCACCCCCTTCTGTGACTTTCTGACCGTTAAGTACATTCCAACATGAAGCTCACTGATTGAAGTGAGTCTTCTCATTAAACATTTCAGAAAACACTTCACATTGAACAAAATGTTACTCAGCAGTGTTTTCAATGAGAGTTCCTGCTGTTCTTGCTGGATCCTTTCAGGGTCGCTTCACTGTAGTTGTTCTTATTCTGAGTCAGAACAAAGAGTGGAGTGGGCCTCCCCTGGGGCAAAAGGAAAAACCTCTTTTTTCATAGATTTCTTTGGAAGAGTAAAAGGCAAAAGTCTCGATTTGGTTAAAAAACAAAGTAAAAGTACAAACACAAAGACTCTAACTAGCACAAGAAGAGTATTTTTTTTATTTTACCTTTAGAGTTCACGTTAAAGCTACACTTCGAGAACCTCCATGAAAACAAAGTTGTTTTTTTGATTTTCTTCCAGGTGGTGTGTCTCCCTCCGAGCGTGGCCTGGTGTGGAGATTCCTGTTCGGGATGTACCCGTGCGGCACCACAGCTCTGGAGCGTTCCCTGCTGCAGGAGCAGGCAGTCGTCCGTTACCGGGTCATGAAGAAGAAGTGGCAGCAGTTTCTCCCGTCGGCCGTGCAGATTCAGCAGAACGGCAGCGATGGTATAGACGGATTGGTTCACAAAGGGAAACTGTGAACTCTGTTTTTTCTTTCTTTGTTTAGCAGCTTTCACTCTTTTTTTTTTTTTTTTTTCTTTAATAAAAGCAAGTTATTTCTATTTCATGCCTCAGCTGCGATGGTGGCAGCAGTGCGGTACTTTGACCAGAGGGAGGCTCAGACTCAGCAGCAGACCCAGGAACAGTCGGAGGCTCTCCGGGACAGACTGGCTTTTTTGAAGCTTCAAGCGCAGGTCAGATCCATTAAATACATGTTAGGATGACGCTTAACTATGTATTTGAATAATACATTTTTGTTTCATTAATTAATTCCTCAATTTCTTGTGTTGCTTCGAATTCTTTCAGTCTACTTCGAGGATTTCGTCGGGTTTTAAGCTGCAAGCAGCTTGAAGCTGTGTGTCTATGGAAATGACGTTACGGGATCTAACTTACTTGAACAAATCGTTTGTTGTTTTATTTGCTGTTGCGTCATTTGAGCTCCCGGTTGTAGTTGAGATGTTCAACTAGTTTTCGAGTGTGAGTCCAGATCAACACAAACACGTTGACATAGTGATGGTAATATATTCAACTTCACCAAAACAATTTTGTCGCCATCGGAAGTAAAGTTGAAATAAAAGGCGCAATGCACCTAGATAAAATTAAAGTCCTTACCGACACAAAGAAAACCATCATCATAAAATGACCAGAAGCAAAAACAACGGCTAGACACAGTTCAACAAAGTTCAAAGTCCAAAGTGACTTCATTGGTACCTGTGGGTTTGTTGGAGGGAGAAATTGCCCCATATTTTAGGGCTGAAAGAGACTATATCTGATAAAAGTTTTATAACTAGTGACACCGGTTCGATAAAACATAAACATACTTACATGGCTATTTAAAAGCAAGTTTCAAAACAACCATGTAAAGGCTTTTTGTTTGTGGTGTTTTGTAGTTTTGTGAAAGAGCTCATTTTGCATTTTGTGATTACAGCAGAAAGCTATAATTCAATGAAGTGGATGAACTCAAACGTGTGGTCAACCATGTGTGTCTGTATATTTGCATTATTCAACAGATCTTGTTTGAGCGGGTCACATTTGAGCGGAGTGAGCTGCAGGAAGCCATTCGGATCATCGACAAGGACGTGCCCCGGACCAACAGAGACCTGAGCTTTTACCAGTAAGTCACTGTCAGGTTTTTACTGTTTGTTGGATTCGCCCAGAGACGGTGTCTGTTTCCCCAATCCTGGTGTAGAAGGACCTTTGTTCTGAGTCACATAAACAAGCCTGGATCAGGCCCAGCATTTGATGACTTATTGATTTGATTCCTGGGTGTTGTAGTGAGAGGATATTTAAAACATGCGGGACGGGGTTCCCTACATGTTTTAAAGGAACTCGGGTGGAGAAACGCTGCATGAAACGTGAGAGCTGACTCTTGACATTAAGGTTGTGAGAGTAAACATCCAGGCAACCGAGCAGCTGAAAGATTAAATCATGATCTGCTGTATTAGCCCTATTATTTGTTCACTTTAATACAGACACATTTACAAGATCTATTTAGTATTTATCTGACTCTGCCTTGATTCCATCAACAGTAATTGTCTGAATGTCTGCAGGAATGAAGGTTTAGGAAATCTTTTGGTGTTGAGAAATATCCTCATCACTTACGCTGCTTTTCACCCAGGTAAACAATCTTAATAAGCTCCTTCGAAGTTCACTGAGTGACTAAATCAGACATATTTGGAGGCTGCCTGTTGTGTCATTTGAGATCACGGTTGCCAAACCAGTTGCTTTGTGTGCCGATCCAGAGGTGAGCTACGCCCAGGGAATGAATGACCTGTGCAGCCGCTTCCTGGAGGTTCTCGATTGTGAGGTCGACACTTTCTGGAGTTTTTCCTGCTACATGGACAAGTTCTCCAGGGACTTCATGGTGGACGGCCTGCACAGAAAAATAGGTTTCTACATCAGTTTGTTTGTTGTCGTTTTTTAACACACAACCCCAGTGCTAAAACGTTTGGACCCTGTATGACATGTAAATCAAAAAAAGCAATGTTTGTAATTACATTAACATTTTCCCTAGTTGGGGGAAATAAAAACATGTGAAATGTAAATAGCTCATTTTGAAATTGATAGGAGTGAAACATCTCAAAAACATTGATAGAGGACCACGTTAATGATAACATGTAACATTAGAGGGCGGTAGGATAACCACAGTATTTACAATTTTCTGAAGTTGAAGACAGTGAATCTCTGCCCATCTTCACATCGAGAATGGTCCTTTTTGGTGTAACAGGTGGTGGCGTGTAACTTTCCTAATGTAGGAAAATGCTAGAAACAATTCCTGATATAATCCAGCCTAATCCAACACTACTGCAGCCTTTATCCTACCACCCAAATAATAATAAGAAAATTACATAAAATGGTTGAATGAAGACAATGTGACTATTTTGATTATTAATTCATATACACACTGATCTATATGCATAAAAACAATTCTATATATAAATTCTTGTATATTGTGAAATCAAATTTCTTCCCACCTAATTAGAATAAGAATTGAGACCTCTGGTGGTCAAATTTAGGTACTGAGGTCTTAATACTGTAACAAATAAATATTCTTGCACAAGTACTGGGATAAAAGAACTAAACTATTTGGATTAAAAACTGACAAACTGGAACAAAACCCTTGAAAATCAAATGTTTTCACTACTACATCTAGCATTTCAGTGCCAACACGTGTCTTTGTGTTTATGACAGAGCTGGAAGCTGCCCTGTTAAAGGAGCTGGACCCTCCACTTTATACTCATTTGGCCAATGAGTGCTTGGAGAGTTTTACATTCTGCCACAGGTACATAAATTAATATGAATGCATGTACCATTTTCTATGTTATTGACTACATTTTATTTCTATGTGCACGTTGTGAGTAAGTGAGTGTCTGTGCATGTGTTGACTGTCCTTTAAGGTGGCTACTGCTGGGTTTCCAAAGAGAGTTTAATCACAGTGACGCACTGCGTTTGTTTGAGATCCTGAGTTGTGACCATCTGGAGCTCATTTCTCAACAAGTCGATCGAGCCCGTTATCGGGAGAGACTGGCACGGAAATACAGCGCAGGTAAACAACAATGGAAAAAAAAAAGGAAAGTGCAAGTCGCAGTTGCTTATATTATAAGGTGTTAAAATGAAATGTTTTTTTCTAGATGACAGTTCGGAATCAGAGCTGCAGACCATCAACACTGACTTTACCTTTGAGCTCTTCATCTGTGCAGCCATCCTGTTAGAGAACAAAGAGTCTCTGCTGCAGTGCCGAGACGACGTCCAGCTCATCCAGTTTATTAACAGGTGTGTCGGTTTGCTGAAAGAACAACAAACACCCACCAAATCCCTGCACGTGTACTTAGCTGGTGTATGTCAATCGGTGTGAATGTGTTTGTAAAATGTATTTATTTTGCAGCCTTCAAGGAAGACTGGACCTGAACAGCACCCTGAAGAATGCAGAGCAACATTTGTACCACTACTGTAAGAGCTGTGCGTGGGATTACATGAACGGGCGCTACAGAGGACACAGGAACAAAGATGGGGACTTTTTATTCCAACTCCGCAGTCTTTTTGTTTTAAAACAATAGGAAATGTTTAAATGAGTGTTCTCACAGACTATCACTACTTTTTTTTTTCTTTTTTTTTTTAGCAAATCACCTCCGACACATGATGTTTATATTAGGCAGGAATCTTGTATTTTCAGGTTTTTACTGTGTTAAAGTTAGCTGACGTTTACTGTGAATAGTTTTCTGTGCCGTACTGAAGAAACATGAATATGAAAACTGTAAGATTAATATTTTCTTACCTCAGACAGGGAGTTTTTGACTTTTTATGTTATGCAACATTCAGCTGCAGGCAGTGAGTAAACAGTAGGGTGTGGTGTGTTGCAACATGTGCCTTCAGCAACAAACTGCAGTTATATTTAAGACCAGCTGGTGTGTGTGTCAGAGAGGCCTGTGTAATATGAATAGATGAGCTGTGGAAGAAGCGTCATGCACCAAAGGGGAAGAAAAACGTATTGCACAAATGTGTCTTGGGTAGAGAATTGAAGATACGTATAATATATACAAATGGACACACTTTACCTCAATAAAATAAAGATTATGTTTATGTTGTAACATTCAGTCACTTTTTTTTTTTTTAATTCATCTCACAACATAAAGAAGGGTCGCAGTAAATTGCTTACTGAGGAATGCCTGCACAACATAAGTTAAATTAAATACAAACATGTGACACTTAATTCAATATGTCGGAATGCAAAATAACTTAAATTCCTTTGAGACATGCTGCAGACAAAATATCATTTCAAGTAACTACAACCTCACAGAAGTAATATCATTTCTCAACCATTTGGACTTATTGACAGTAGTCCCTTGCCTTAATACAGTATATGTATGTATGTATATATATATGACAACTGATACAGATCACAAGTCAAATCACAACTAAAGTAAACTGAATAATTTCCCAACTAATGAACAGACTTATGACTGAGACACTTATCCCCTCTGCATTCACTGATTCTACCTTATGGGTAATGAAGCATGGGAACCGTTTTCAGAAAGTTCTTTTTCTATTATGAAAGAAAAAAACAGAAGCTCACTCAACAAAAGAACATCAAAAGATCAAAAATCAAACTTGGTCACTTCGCGTTGGCTTTTCTGTCCAACTCGCAGTGGGCTGCCGAGTTAAGAATAGCAAGCTTTCCAATGAGTCTAATGTGAAGAAACGTGAGGTCTAGAACTTTCCTTGGTGGAGTCACCTGACACCCTGATGGGCTCTCCCAGCACTCTATATACCGCCGGGAGCAGAGACGCTCGCCCTCTTAGTCTGCCTACCAGGAGAGGGAAGAGAGTGCTGGAGAGGAGCTCAGACCACAGTGCTGCTGAGTATTGGGCGAAAGCAAAGCATCAATCTAACTCAGTAAACTTCAAGTCTTGAACAACTAACTGCGCAAGGTAATTTCAGACATAAGAAGCATTGTGGCCTGGCTTCTGAGTCTTGTCTTGCTTTAAGCTTGAAATCCTAACAGCCAAAACTGCGAGGTGCTCGACACTTGCATGGATTCTGGTTGAAACAGTGGCATGTGAAACAGGATTCCTGTGAAAAAAAAAGAGGGCACATTTCAGTAGCAGTCTCGTTGCAGGCTTCAGTTGCGGGTGTACCACATGCAAGAAAAATTCACCAAGTCAGCTTATTTTCTGTTCTGTGTTACACAACTGAATAACAAGTGATAATTCAATCCTGCGTTCCAGCTGCAGCAGCTCTGACATTGAGGAAACAGAGCAAAGTTCCTCTAAGGGCAGTACTTTTGTGTTCTATGAACTATGGGGAATTAACACTTGACTCTGTTTCTATAAGTGGTAAGTTTCCACACTTGAGGTTTTCTTCTTTCAACAACCATGGTAACATCAGACTTCTGTTGAATTCTTCACTAAGGTTACTAAGAGCCAAAGCCGTTTTTATTTTTAACCCCATTGTTTCAAGATTAAGCAGGGATTTAAATTTTTATTTTTTTTTTTTACTTAAACTGATCTTTGGAGTTTTTTAGCCTTCCTCCTTACACTGTCATACGTGTTGACACTATTTATAGTAACTATAAGCTATTTGAAGTCAGCTGTCGGAAAAAAAACACATTGCTTACTACTGCAGGATCGGTACGTCACTTTCAGAAAGCCCCACTGATACACGCCAATGGCATGTCGCTGAGAGTGGAGAGCAACAACGTAGGCAGGGAATTAAATGGTCAACGTGACATACTTATTTGGTGTCATGTGTCAGGAGCCAGTATAAGCCACTATGCCAAGTAAAGCACACCGCTGCTGAAAGAGCATCATGTTAGGTCCAGCATAGCACACAGGTCAATACTTTTTTGGAGGATAACGCATTTTTTAAGTGTGAGAAACAAACATAACTTGGTGGTAAATATAGAACAGGATGAAAAAAATAGTCTTAACTGTCATTGTTGATAAACGATGAAAATAGAAATGAATTACCTTTGAGTTTTTCTGGGATAATTCTAAGTACACCAACATATAAACATTGCTCTTGCTCTTATGCTTATTTTCTTTATCTAAGATGTCTAAAGGACCGGCAGTAGGAATCGATTTGGGCACCACATATTCCTGTGTGGGAATCTTCCAACATGGCAAAGTGGAGATCATTGCCAATGACCAAGGAAACAGAACCACACCAAGCTACGTGGCGTTCACCGACTCTGAGAGACTTATTGGGGATGCTGCCAAAAACCAAGTGGCCATGAACCCAACCAACACTGTGTTTGGTAAAAACCATCACACCTCCACAATCATGCACACAATGATTACCATTTATTCATTTGGAAGGGGTAAACTTGAAACTATGAGTCTGAATATGATGTTTTCCTCTCTTACACCTTCAGATGCTAAGCGTTTGATTGGACGTAAATTTGATGATCCTGTGGTGCAATCCGACATGAAATATTGGCCCTTTAAGGTTATCAACGACGCGACCAAACCCAAAGTGGAGGTTGAATACAAGGGGGAGGTCAAGACCTTCTTTGCTGAGGAGATTTCCTCGATGGTGCTCACCAAAATGAAGGAGATCTCTGAAGCGTACCTGGGCAAGGTAGATCACATCGATTGTTGGACTTGATACGCATGATTCCTTCACTTTCATACAAGTTCCAGTAACCGTGAGGGGAAGTGTTTGCCATGCACCGACAGATTATTGGAAGTACAGTAATATTTTGAATTGACTTAAAGTTGTCTTCTCTTCGCAGCCTGTTAACAATGCAGTTGTCACAGTTCCTGCTTACTTCAACGACTCCCAGCGTCAGGCGACCAAAGATGCCGGAACCATCTCTGGGCTCAACGTGCTGCGAATCATCAATGAGCCCACTGCAGCTGCCATTGCTTATGGCCTGGACAAAAAAGTAATTGCTAAAATGTTAACGTTATGCCATTTTAAGTCCCTGTGAGTAATTGTTATTTACATCTTATCTTAGGTTGGTGGTGAACGCAACGTTCTCATCTTTGACCTTGGGGGTGGTACTTTCGACGTGTCAATTCTGACCATTGAAGATGGCATCTTTGAGGTGAAGTCCACTGCTGGTGACACGCACTTGGGCGGTGAGGACTTTGACAACCGGATGGTTAACCACTTCATTGCCGAGTTCAAGCGCAAGTTCAAAAAGGAAATCAACAACAACAAGCGCGCCGTGCGTCGCCTTCGTACGGCGTGCGAGCGTGCCAAACGCACCCTCTCCAGCAGCACCCAGGCCAGCATTGAGATCGATTCCCTCTTTGAAGGTATAGATTTCTACACTTCCATCACCAGGGCCCGTTTTGAGGAGCTCAATGCTGATCTGTTCCGTGGAACCCTCGAGCCTGTGGAGAAGTCCCTGAGGGATGCTAAGATGGACAAGTCCCAAATCCATGACATTGTCCTGGTGGGTGGATCCACACGTATCCCCAAGATTCAGAAGCTGCTGCAGGACTTCTTCAATGGCCGTGACCTCAACAAGAGCATCAACCCTGATGAAGCTGTGGCCTATGGTGCAGGTACTATATGTCAGCTTCAACTTGTTTCCAGCCACATTACAATTTCTAAACAAATTTGTTAATCAAATACTCCTCATTTAAAATATTTGTGGTCACTGTGACATTACTTACAATATCTGAAAACTCCTCACAGCTGTGCAGGCAGCCATCTTGGCGGGCGATAAGTCTGAGAATGTACAGGACCTGCTCCTGCTGGATGTCACGCCCCTGTCCCTGGGAATTGAGACAGCTGGAGGAGTGATGACTGTCCTTATCAAAAGAAACACCACTATTCCTACCAAGCAAACCCAGACATTCACCACATACTCAGACAACCAACCTGGGGTACTCATTCAGGTAGAGCCGCATCAAAGATCAAGTCAAGAGTTCATTCTCCTTTGCAACAATGTTCACAAATGAATTAAAATCTAATTTAAATAACTTCTCCCAGGTTTATGAAGGTGAGAGAGCCATGACCAAGGACAACAACATCCTGGGGAAGTTCGAACTGACTGGTATTCCACCTGCTCCCAGAGGAGTCCCCCAGATTGAAGTGACCTTTGACATTGATGCCAATGGTATTCTCAATGTGTCAGCTGTGGACAAAAGCACTGGAAAGGAGAACAAGATCACCATCACTAATGACAAGGGTATAAACACACCAAAGTATCTCTTACGTCCAACACCGACTTACCGATGTACCATATAATGCCAAAGCTTGGTGTGCATTAACAACAGGCCATAAACAGATCTTTGAATTTCATCCCCCCGTAGGGCGATTGAGCAAAGAGGACATTGAGCGCATGGTGCAAGAAGCAGAGCTGTTCAAGGCTGAGGATGATGTTCAGAGAGAGAAGGTCACAGCCAAGAATTCCCTCGAGTCCCTGTCTTTCAACATGAAGAGCACTGTGGAGGACGAGAAGCTCCAGGACAAGATCAGCCCTGAGGACAAAAAGGCAATCATGGACAAGTGCAATGAAGTCATCGCTTGGCTGGACAAGAACCAGGTAATATTCCCTGAACCACTGAAACGTAATAATAGAACACAAACAACCTTCTGTACCTCAAATGATGTAGTTTCATAGTTCCCTACAATATACTTTTACTAGAATAAATTATTTACTCCCAATGTTTCCCAGACTGCGGAGAAGGATGAGTACGAACACCAGCAAAAGGAACTGGAGAAAGTGTGCAATCCCATCATCTCCAAACTGTACCAGGGGGGCATGCCAGGAGGAATGCCAGGGGGTATGCCAGGGGGTATGCCAGGGGGAATGCCAGGAGGAATGCCAGGTGGCGCTGGAGGTGGCTCCTCATCTGGTCCAACTATCGAGGAGGTTGACTAAGCACTGCAGTCTGTGTCTCTATGTACCAACGTATACTTACAGCCATTTACCGATGAATACAATCAGATCACTGATTTGTTACTGAACACTTCTAATATCAAATTCTCAGCAAATGAAAAAAACACGTTGTGGCAAATTTTCATCTACCAACTCATATTGACATCATAATAATATAATTTCCAATCTGTGATTTCTAAAAAGCAATTGAATATAGACTGTCAATAAAACATCTCCTTTGCAAATTGTTGTCTGTGCTTATTTTGATTTATATTTCCATCTACATTATATTGACCAAGAGCACAATGATTAGTGCAAGAAAAGCTGTCCGCGCACACACACACACACACACACACACACACACACACACACACACACACACACACACACACACACACACACACACACACACACACACACACACACACACACACACACACACACACACTTACACACTGACACACCTGGTTCCTGAAACAGAGCTGCTGTAAATGTAAGATCAACACCCTTTTCCTGTTTATTAGCAACCTGCTCACAGGAAATGTCAATCAGAAATAGATTATCTTTCACAATCAGATGAGCCGATGTGTCGATTCTGCTTTGTTTTTGCTTTTGTGTTTAGTTTGATACCGGGGTAGAGGCCATGCTATATAGCCTATGTCCTTGATTGTGCTCCAGATTATGGGGGCAGATTGTGGCACTATGGTGTGTCATTTCGTTACAAATGGATTGACAATAGCAAATATATATTCATATAAACCATTTTTAAAACAAACTGTGTGAGGTACTTATCACCATATGGTCTTTTCCCAGGCACCTGTCTGGTGAGGTAGGAGGGGCTTGCTCAAGAAATTCAGGGTCATTCGCATAATATTCACATATAAAAGCCTGTATTTCACACAGCTGACACTCATGGACGTGAGTCGCTACCGAGACATCACCATGTTCTTGTTCATTAGCTGTTTTGCCCTTGTGGCATCTGCTTTCGGTGAGTGGCTATCACTTTACCAGAGTACAGTGTTATTGTGAAATAAAATCAGATGAATACGAGCAATTGACGGTTTCAATCTTATATGAATATCTTGTAACAAAATCTATCAACACTGATTGCGATACTTTACTTTAGAGTAGTTGTTTAAAACTGTTTGTTTGGACTTCAGGGTGCGGAGTGCCCTCTATCAGGCCTCAAATCAGCGGATATGGCAAGATTGTGAATGGAGAAAATGCTGTGTCTGGGTCTTGGCCCTGGCAGGTTTCTCTTCAGGTAATTAACTGAGCACATCCATAAGGTTTTTTTTTCCTACACTCATCATCTCTGTCAACTAATAATCTCAGCTGAATAAAAATGTTGAAAAATCTATAGGATGGTAGCGGATTTCACTTTTGTGGGGGATCCCTGATCAACCAGTACTGGGTTGTGACTGCTGCACATTGCCGCGTGTCGTGAGTAACTTGATTTGTATAAAGCAAAACAATAAATATCCTTATCCACATATCCTGTACTCATTCCCAACATGCTTTTGTTTTCTCCAGTTCAAGAAACCACCGTGTTATCCTGGGAGAACACGATCGTCAATACAACAGCGAGCCAATTCAGGTCAAGACCATCTCCAGGGTAAGGAGCGACACTAAAAATGAAAACCTTTGTGTCTGAATTGTTTTGAAATTGGTTAACGGGATATTCTTCATCTCTGTATCCAGGTCATTTCTCACCCCTACTACAACTCCCAGAACTTCAACAATGACATCACGCTTTTGAGGCTGTCCTCACCAGTGCAGATGACGTCCCGTATCTCTCCCGTGTGCCTGGCCTCCTCCAGCACCAGCATCCCCTCTGGAACCCGATGTGTCACCACTGGATGGGGCAGGACTGGCCAGACCTGTGAGTGAGCAAAGCCTTACACAAGTGATAGAAGGAGAGAAAAAGATAGGACAGACAGACAGATGGTGGAGAGGGATTCAAACCCTGGTTTGGGTGAGGGGTGAGTGATTCACAGCTACATATCCTGTCAATGTGAGCGCTCGGTCCGCAAAGCACAGGTCATGTGTGTGGTCATCTGGATCACTGCGGGGATCTGCAGCATCCCTTCTGCCACGTTTCGCACCCTGACAGAGAAATCAGGGGTCACCAGGTGTGTTTACCCTAGAGGAATGAGTGCCGAACAAATATGGATCCTTTACACCTTCCGCTTTGTTATGGGCTTCCTCATCCCATTCCTGGTGATCCTCGTCTCCTATGTGGCTATAGGTATCCGCGCAAAACGCCTGCAGAGGACAAGGACAAAAAGATCTTGTCGTATCATTATTTCTGTCATAATGATCATGATTTCCTTTCTGTTCTCAGCGAGCCCTCGTTACCTCCAGCAGACCGCTCTGCCTCTGCTCAGCCCTGAACAGTGCAGGAGCTACTGGGGTTATAACAGAATAACTGACGCCATGATCTGTGCTGGTGCCTCTGGAGTGTCCTCCTGTCAGGTAACAACTAATATTTTCCATGAAAGACATATTTACAAGAGCTGTAGCTACATCACTGTCTCAGCTTTATTAAATGGTTTGGTGCTTTTATCGGTTGTATAGCAAAATGTGTTGTTGTTTTATTTCCTCCAAGCCAAGTAACTTAACCAATATTTTCTTCTTTTAGGGTGACTCTGGCGGCCCTCTGGTCTGCCAGAACAGCGGTGCGTGGTATCTTCTGGGCATCGTGTCCTGGGGCACCTCTAACTGCAATGTGCGCACCCCCGCTGTGTACGCCCGCGTGTCCTACCTGCGCCAGTGGATCGACCAGACTATTTCTTACAATTAGTGTGCAAGATGCACGACGCACCAACGCCAAGATCCTCACACGAATTTCTACCACCACTTCTTCAATGAGGGACTTCATACAGCATTGATTCTGAACGGTAGCAACGACACACGGCATTGCTGTTTGCTGCATTTGCCAAAAGTCAATAAACTCTTAAGTTTAAGATAACTGTTGGTTTTTATGTCAGCTGGTTTGGATTGAGATTGACATCCAATGTGTATGTGTGTAGCATCATTTTGTAAGGACTTGACTTGGTCATGGGATAAAAAATAAAACTTCTATGTTTGGAGAGGAAGAAGGCACTTGAATATCAAATAATAGTTACTAAAATGCAAGCAGTAATGTAGATTTAGTAAGTTTCTAGAAAATAAACTCTAGGTGCCATTATGTCCTTAACAGCTGTGCAGGCAGCTTGTGAGTGTGTGTGAAGAGCAATGAAGCCCAGACAGATTTATCCTGCGCAGCTTCCTCCAGACGCCATGCAGCTCCCAGACCGAACCAGATTTAAATAATCATTGACTTTTTAGATGTGCCTCGTAAACCTCTAATGCGAGATTGCCAGGGGGCATGCTAATCAGACCACCTCAACCGGTTCCTCTCAATGTGGAGGAGTAGCAGCTCAAACTCCACAATCTATCACCAGGAGTGACAACCACCACCCTGCAAAGAAAACACTTTTCAGCCGCTTGCATCTGCAATCTCGTTCTTTCAATCATTATTCAGACTTAAAATGCTGATATGCATCCAAACAGCTCCACCCTCAGCAGTGAACCTGGGAGGCCTTCATGTGATGGCGCAGAAAAGACAACTTCCTCTCCAGCCTCACCACATGATGCCCTCCTGGCCTCAGCTGCACCACCACCCCATGGAAATCATGGAAAAGAAGGGAAGACAGAGCACAAACCGTGATGGAGTTCATCGCCAATCTCTCAATCAGAAAGTACAGAGACCAGACAGCCTGTAGCTGCAGATGTGGCAAGTCCTTCTGCAACTGCAACTCCACAAAACACATGAAGAATAAATTGTTGGACCCTAACTCTAACTGATTAGATGAGGAAAAATAATGGCCCAGGCACATACCTGGACAGCAAAATTGCCTGGCCCAGTGGACTTATTACACTCAGCCAAGATCTGCTTTTCCCGAGCTGGCCAGCTTTCAAAAGTGACAAAAGTTGTCAGCCTGAGGTCATTTATGCATGTGAGAAGGGAAGACTGGCCTCCGAAAAAGAGGCACTGTAGTCCAAATCACTGTGATGAATAGAAATGCACAATTAATGGCAACTTCATGTTACACTGCCAGAACCATTTGTGATGTGCGTGTCAGTATCAAAACTGCCCTGGACAGAAAAGAAGGTGGCCGGGTCTGATCATTGATGTTTTCACTAGCAGAGAACCCAATGGAGGTAGTGTGAGAATCATACTTTGTAAAATGCTTTGCTAAACAAAATACAAATACATTTTTACTTTGTCCACTTATCTAAACAATGTAAGATATTGGAGTAATGACTTTAGATCACGGGTGTCAGACATAAGTCCAGTGGGAGAAAACCAGCTCATATGAGGCTCCAATCCGACCAAACTGCCAAGCAAACTGTAAAATATTCTCAGGAGTTTTCCTGTTTTAAAAAGAAATTACATTCAGGGATATTTCACTATGTTTATCGTTTGGCGAGATTGTAGTAATTTCTGGTAATGAATGTTTGGTTATATGAAAATATATACATTTTCAGACTTCACAACAAAGAAAAAAGTTTAAATGTAAAGGCTATTATGGCACTATTTAAAGAGTCTGGGCCACTCAAGCTGGGCTGTATGTGGCCCCTGAATTGAAATGAATTTGACACCCCACAATTTGAATTAATGGCAATAAATTGATCTGCAAGATTCCTGTATTTCAGTCTGGAAAATTAAGTTTGGCCTGATTAGCGCCCCCCTCATTACAAGAACCTATTGCCAGTGTCTTGGTGAATGATACCACAACACTGCATCAGAGGACTTGTGAAATCCTACAACTTGTCTGATGCAAAGCAGAAACAATTGCTTATCAAAACCATGTCATATTTTGGATTATAGTAAGAAATATTCAGTGAAAATTGGACCTCAGCCCCCCCAAAGTGGGCTTCCTTTTTCATGAGGCCAACTCGGTCACAACTGATTGCTCACCCTGCTATAACATAAAGTGTCACTTTTTTTTGCTCACTTCCCATGCACAAGTGTTCTCTCTCATTGGCAGCTGTAAAAACCGAGGGGGAGGAGTGATTACAGATAAGTTACAGACAGCACAGCAGAAACAGACACTTGAAGTCAGATTCTTGTAACTGCGAGGGAGATGGCTACAGGTAAGATACTTTAAATATAAATTGACATTAATTTTCAAAATGCATCGATCAATTAGATGGCCCACAATGATGTCTTGCTAATTTCAACTAAAATATGGTTGTAAATTTGTCCTGACATAGGTCTGACATCTTTTCTGAACACAAATCATGTATTAATGCAACATGCAATTTAGAGTAAAACACTGTTTCAAAGTTAATCATTAGATTAGATAGACAACAGTATCATTGAACTATATGTAAACTATATGTATATAAACCTTGTTTACTGTTTTGAAATCCATTAGTTTGTTATTCTTTGTGCATATTGCATAATTCCCATTAAGTAGTCATCGATGTCATTTTTCAGGTTGTTAATATGTTGACGCTTCAGGGAAACATTTCATTGCTGTTTTAAACCGTCATGTAAAAGGTAAAGGACTTCTGAGTGTGTAAACTCACATTTATATTATTTTATTGTATTTTTTTCCATCAGAAAACACCACTTCCATGACAAAGCAATCTTCTGGGCTGGAGGAGATTTACCGTCACATACGAATGGCCAATGTGGTCATCTACTGCATAATAATCATATTTGGGACTCTGGGAAATGGGCTGGTCATCTATGTGACCGGTTGCAGGATGAAGAGAACCGTCAACTCAGTGTGGTTTCTCAACTTGGCCCTGGCTGACTTCCTCTTCACGGCCTTCCTGATTTTCTCGACTGTTTCTCTCTCGCAGCGTAACCAGTGGCATTTTGGACAGTTCATGTGCAAGTTCATCAACTTCGTGGCTTTGGTAACCATGTTCGCCAGCGTGTTCCTCCTGACAGCCATCAGCTTGGACCGTTGCCTGTCCATCTTGGTGGTGGTGTGGGCCCAGAACAAGCGCTCGGTCCGCAAAGCACAGGTCATGTGTGTGGTCATCTGGATCACTGCGGGGATCTGCAGCATCCCTTCTGCCACGTTTCGCACCCTGACAGAGAAATCAGGGGTCACCAGGTGTGTTTACCCTAGAGGAATGACTGCCGAACAAATATGGATCCTTTACACCTTCCGCTTTGTTATGGGCTTCCTCATCCCATTCCTGGTGATCCTCGTCTCCTATGTGGCTATAGGTATCCGCGCAAAACGCCTGCAGAGGACAAGGACAAAAAGATCTTGTCGTATCATTATTTCTGTCATTCTCGCCTTTTTCTTCTGCTGGTTGCCCTTCCATGTTGTGAGTTTCATTGAGCTGAAGACCAAGGTGCATCCCGCGCTCCGAAACACTGCCAGGATTGGAGGCCCTTTGACAGTGAGTCTCGCGTTCATGAACAGCTGCCTGAACCCCATCCTCTACGTTTTCATGTGCGATGAGTTCCAGAAGAAGCTGAAGCAGTCCATATGCTTTGTCCTTGAGAGTGCCTTGGCAGAGGATCTCATGTCATTCAAGTCCTCTCGCTCTTTCTCCACACAACTTTCCCGGATTGCCCAGAAATCGGAGTCCGCGCTGCCGGAAGACAGAAAGGACATGACCTTGAGCTCAGTCCTGACAGAAAATAAAGTGGTCCTCACTGAAGACACTGGGAGCACCGAATAAGATCTGAATCAAAAGAAAACTTGTGCATAGACCTGAACAAAATGCCCCCCCCGAAAAATCAAAAAGGGGCGCTTATGCTCACACCTCATGAAACCTGTTTCTTCCAGTTTATTGTGAACCGGCACCAACAAACTGCTTCACTGAATCAGTCAAAGTGACTGAAAACACCTCTTTTAGTGCACAACAGCACAATAAAATTGTAAATATACTATCAGATATGGCACTGTTTAAGGTTCGCAATGCTTTTTTTTGTGTTGATGTCATTTTCAACTTTCGATGTTCACGCTTATTACCGCAAGAGGAACAATCGTATCATTTGACTTATACTGAAATCTGTCGATAGGCTGAATAAAATTGCATTGTTTAACTGTCCTCCTCTTTTCCCATGAAAATACTGAGCACGACACACACCAGTGTTTCAACAGGATGCCACAGTGGTTTATACCTCCATTTCAATTGCAAAATGCTAACCTGCTGCAGTAGATCACTATCTCAGTGCCTAGCGACACATCAGAAGCACGGACCTGAAGAGGCAGAAGTAAAAAACAAAAAACAAACCCAGGGTGAGCTATTATTGTAGATGTCACTTGTATAACAGGACTAAGGTTTTACAAGTGAGACAAATCTAGTGTTTCAAATAAGTTTGTTAATAACCCATTTATAAGTTCATTTATTATTAATTATGAACTTCCAAATAATAAATAGAAAAACAGGCTCTTCAGCCAACATTCAACTTTGCTGTAAAATAGTGATCTAATTATCTTTAAATTTCTATATTTTCTTTATGGTGGCGCACCGGGCGTGATGAAAATGTATATATTTTTGCAAAAGCAAATAATTACTATCAAAAATTGCTATAATCGCAACAGAAAGACAATTTTAATGAAACTTCCAGGTTCAAAATATAGTCAAATGCAAAAAATTTAAAAATGTTGTTGAGCTGCTACATCATGCATGTTTTGAAAAACTCAACCCTGAAAACATGGCTTTGTGGCTACTAGTTTGCTTGCAGGCCACAGGCCTTGTGTTAGACACTGCTGCTGTGTTTTAAATTACTGAGGTAGATCCACCCGACTAAAAACGGCAGATAAGTCAGATCTTTGATGAAGCTTCTAACATATAGCACGTTACTTTTGTTGCATGCTTAAAAAAAAGATTCAGAACAGAAACTCAAAAGTAATAGACTTTATTTTATTACTGCTGACGCTGGACATGTCAAACCCCCCCCCCAAAAAAACAGTAAAATTGATGATTCAATCAGACAACTGCAGTGAATTTTTATGACTAAAACTGGCCAACGTTACAACACAAGACCCACCCATACAAGAAACCGGATCAAATACGTGCAACGCAAAGGATAAATGGTCTTAAGGCTTGAAGTTCTCTTAATGTTTTTCTACTAGCGTGACAGTGTAGGCAGACGTGTCCAAACTGCATAGAAATCAGTCGGTGTTGACGAGCGCCAGCGTCGTCAGCGGTCATACAGCTCCTTCATCTCCTTCAGGATCTTGATGCTCTCGCTGTACCTCAACTGGTTCTTGTTCGAGCACTCCTTCCATCTGGAAATCATATCGACCTGTCAATCACATCTTACTTCCCTTTTCTGTGAGTTTTCAAATTTGCATTTTTTTCTTGTCACATTTCAATTGACAGGAAATGTGCAGCTCTT
The DNA here is from genome assembly GCF_963383615.2 of Lipophrys pholis. Classification (NCBI taxonomy): domain Eukaryota; kingdom Metazoa; phylum Chordata; class Actinopteri; order Blenniiformes; family Blenniidae; genus Lipophrys; species Lipophrys pholis. The sequence continues at coordinate 26,625,053 of NC_137639.1, read as the reverse complement.
TCCAAAAAAAGTGTTGCAATAAATTATAATTAGAGCTCAAGGTTTAAGGTGTGATTTACTTTTAGTTACTTTTCAATCTAACAAAAGGCTCTCATCAAAGACTTACTTCTGTCTTATCTTCTTCCAGCGCTCCATGTGGTCACATATATAAGCTCCTGATACAGCGACTTCTGGCAACTACAGAAAAAAAAGGCAACTTTAAACTTAGGTGATGGCTTAGATGTACGATTAGTTATGTATTGCAAAAAAAAAAAAAAAAGTTTAAGTAATGAAAAGAAATGCTATGCAAGCACCTTAGTAACCGTGGGTTTTTCAGTTTGTGGGATCCTGAGATTTACAGGTTCACCGGAGGAGCTGAAAGGACACGAGGTTGGAGGAGGAAGCCTGTACACATTCTGACCTTTGCCATTGATCATATCTGTAACCTGGAGAAGAAATATAAAAAAAATATATAGGTTTTCAAAAAAGAACAGTTGCTGAATAAAAGTAATAACACATTTTATTACATTGTCGAACTGATTTTATTTTTGATGATACGAAAAGAAAAACAATCCAACAGTGCTGGTCTGACCTCCTCCTCCACCATGCTGTATGGGGAGCTTGGGGAAGCTGCTGGTTCTCGAACAGAAGGATTGTTCCTCATCCAGGCGCGGCAGATCGGATAAAGCGGGGTGCCGGTGTTGAATTGAGCCAGATCAACACTGCGATCGAACAACTTAATAATGTACGCATCTAGCAAAGGGAGAGAGAAGGAAAAAACAATATATATATATATATATATATATATAATGTTAAAAAATGTCCTGTGTGACTTCACAAAGTATCATCAGCATCATGAACGTACTTTGTTTATGGTGATTGCTCTCTGGTATACCCTCGTCCATCTCTTTTCGCTTCTTCCTCCTGTGCTGTGGGAAGCGCGCTGAAGGTCTGACAATTTAAAAAAGAAAAAACATGAGCAACGTAAACACAGAAGCATTAAGTATGATATGTTCAACAAAATCAAATAATTCATTTTGAATGTTTTTCTCTTTACTTATTGTTTCTATCTTTGTGTTTTTCCGATTATTCTAATAGTGTTTTTAGATTTATTGTAATGTTGATCCCTGCTCATTTAAAGGGGTGCCCTGTGGGCCAAAACCGAGTCGCAAGAGGCTCCAATCCAACCAGCATGTCCTTAAAATCAAGGTGGACTCCATATTTTATTCATTCATTCATTCATTTTCTTCCGCTTATCCATTTCCGGGTCGCGGGGGTGAAAGTCTGAGCACTGTTACCCAGATCACAATGCACCAATTAAGAACCTTCCTGCAGGTGGTGAGCCCACGGGAAGGTGACACCCGGCGTGGGACACGAACCCACTACCCCTGAGATTGTGAGTCTCATGCTCTACCAACTGAGCTAGCCGGGGGACCACTCCATATTTTAGTTTATGAATAATTTTGATGTTAAATTTTAGTGAAACACTTATCTGTCTGTGCACATTGACCATGTACAAATACTTGCCTCTTTCCAGCAGATGATGGAGACAGATCCCTGGAGAGAGAACAGGTGGATTCTTAAACTAAACATTCTTTTATGTAGCAGTTATGTTAAAAAAAAAAATATCCACAATATCCACAGTATCAGTATATAGCTAGAATAAATGTTTTCCTACTTGTTTGAAGAGTCTGTTGGTAGTTTTCCAGGATCCCCATCACTTTGCTCCCTGTTCAGAATTTTGTGACAATGGTTCAGAAACTTGAAAAGTAAGCTGAACTTTAAAAAAAAAAATTACATCACGTTAATCACCTTTCATTTTCAGTCTTTTCCACCAGTCCCTTTAACACAGCATCCAATCGACTGCGGGCACCCGCTCCATCCACATCTGCGGAAATTTAAATAAAAGTTGAGGAAAAAGGATAAATACGCAAAGTCATCAGAACGGTCCTGTTTCCTTCATAGGATAGATGAAACGCACTGCTTTAAACTCTTAATTCATTAGACATTTCTGTTCAAAACAAGGCGATACCATCACACAGCTGTTTTGTCAGTTACACCTTCAAACTGTGAATAGGCAAACATACGGAGACAGTTTGAGACATTTTTTTATGATGGGTACAACTATAATCTTGAAGGGATATTGAGGCAGTTGTGGTGTTTAAACAATCTTAAAACCCTCATGAATAAATATCTGAAAGCTAAAGCTGCACTAACTGAGAAATTAATGGGTAGGAGTTTGACATTCATCATCCATGCCCATATTGTCCCAGATTATGGCGAGACTGTAAAATGTATCCTCAATGTCTGATGATCACAGCAGGAGTAGCAGGTGGTTCTTCATCTTCAGCATCTAGTGAGACGCCGTGAGATGGTTGCTCATCGAAATCTCTTCAGATTAGTGTCTTCTTTCCTAATCTGGGAGCAGATGATTCAATGTCTTCTCCATGTTTACCTGTTTCCTAAATGCACCGATGTGCTGTCGTGGGAGGAACCGATTAGTGGTTGAGTGAGCTTACAGTGCCATTTATTCAGCTTGCATGAGAACACAGCAACTCTAAACATAAATCCAACAACTGACCTCAGTCAGACCTTAGAATGCCACACATAACATACAACACTGGAACTCACGAAATAAATGCTCATTAGCGTTATCTTACCGGGCCTTTCTGTCTTGATCTTGACGTGGTGCATTGTCCCCACCTCCTGATGTAATCCTCGTAGTATTTAAAATCAATATACACGTTTAAAACCACATATAATGTCTTTAGATTGACGTGCTAATGTCGCTAGCTGGCTAGCTGCAGTTACCGTTTACAACCAGTTAGCTGTCCGGTAACAGCGCTTATTACTATCGAGCAATCCGACTCGAAATCCTCAAACACCGGCTACAACCAGTAAATCGATTACGCTCCCAGACGAATGACATATAGTGGGATCAATATGCAGAACAGATGAGATTTTTTTTGTAACGATATCAGATCGTGAAGTTTACAAGGGAATCCGAGTGCTAACAGCTATTTTTGACAATCAGACGTTCCTCTTCCGCGCGCTGCTTGTTTTCTTTTCATTGATTGGCTCGCGCTCAAACAAAGCGCTCACTCTGATTGGCTGAGGGTCGTGTCAGTCATACTAACTCGTTCCCTATTGGCTGTTGGTCGTGCGTCGCGTAACGACTTTCCCAAACAGTGACGCTCTCTTTTCTGGTTTCTCCGACAACACTAAAGTAAGGAGGATAAATTCTTGTCAGGTCGCAAAAGTTTGAGGAATAAGAAGTGCGCAGTTGTTTTACGATTGAAACACGTTATGCGTTACTAACTCCTTAATCAGTGTGTCGTTGCGGATCTCCCATTGATTCTCTGCAGGAAGCTTGTTCATCCTGCCATGCGCTCCCATTTTCAGTGATTATCCTGAGACTGATATGAAATCCAGGTAAGATCAGAATGATTGATTTTATTATTGTACCCTCAGGTACTTATAAAAGTCGGTGTTCTGTTGTTTCTGTAGTGCAGGGGTCTCGACATGAGGTCCGTGGGCCAAAACCGGCCGGCTCGATTCCGGCCAATCCAAGCAAATTAAAGAAAATGTTAATTTCTTTTTTCTTTTTCTTTTTCTTTTTAACAAATTGGCTAAGAGTAGCACATACAACACTGAGATCATTTCGAGCAAACGAGAGCCCCGCTTACACAATGTTTTCAAGTGAACATGCTTAACTTTCATTGCGTTTTGGGTGTTTGTTTACAAGACAACTGAGCTCGCAGTCAATGAAAACTTAACTTTCTGGACTCCAGGCTCCATCCCGAATAAACGATGGAAACAGTGCAACCACAAATGCTCACCATGGCTGTAATTGAATAGTTCTTCTGTACATGCAAAATAGATGGACAATAACAACAATGGCGGCTGCCAGAGTGACAGTCCATACTCTCCTGGGACTTGGTAGATTTATAGTTTAGAGTCACTCGTAATAGCTCTCTAACTTCGTCGTCTGTCCATACGAATGTACTATCATTGTGAATGTTTAGAGCATATTGTTTTTTGTGGTCATGCGTATGTGGTTTCTATAGAAAAACAACCAACAGCACCTACTAGTGGCCCATTAAGTGTTTGTTTTTTGCAAAAATATAGACATTTTCATTACATATAATCTGCGGAACAATACAAAAAAAAAACCTTTGGTTTCTAAAGGTTATTATGACATTATTTTACCAGTCGGTTCCAGTCGAGATGAAATTTGGCTCTATGTGGCCCCTGAACGGAAATGTGTTTGACACCCCGACTATATTGTGTTCATCAGAAGGATTCCCATCTCATCATCATCCAAAAAGGCACATTACCACCAATCCCTGTCCAAGAAAGATAAAAACACAGTAAGTTTTCAGGTTACCTCAACATATGCCACAAGACACAAGTAGCTTTGCGATTTCATTAAAGGGAAACATATTTTTTTCATTTGTGTTCCTTTTGCAGGATCGAAGTCCTGCACGCTCAAACCAGGGATCCAGTCACAGTCCAAAGAGCAAACAGCTGGACAACAAATATGATCACCACACATCTGCCACTGATGAGACTCCTTTATACACGGACTACTGGCCCTCCGCTGACTGCGACTCTCCTCCTGGCAGCAATACAACCTCACACAGACAATATAAGTCTGCAGTACGTGGGGAAAGTATTTCCTCCTCAGCGCAAGAAGTTCAACAGCCGAATTCAGTACTTGCAAAGTATGTCTAATGCTGTATGGTCACCCTCTTGAATCAATCCATCCATCTTCTATACTGCTTTATCCTGTTCGGGGTCGCAGAGTGCTGGAGCCGATCTCAGCTATGAGTAAAGGCAAAACATGACTTTGGCAACTACTTTAGAAAGATCTTAATTTGTTCTTCTCTTGAACAGGATAGTAACTCTGATCCTTAACGAAAAGCAGTAAAGTTGTCAGGGACAAGTCATGATTTACATAAATTGTTTATTTTTTGTTTTTCCAGATACATAGAGCGTTTTCGCCACGGCCGTCCACGGAGTCGAGAGCAGCGCCAGCAGATGGCGCCGGCCACTGCAGAGGAGCAAGTGTCATTCTGGTGGCTGTCGCCTTCATCTTTACCCTCAAGTTCAACACCAACGAAAACAACAGACAAATGTAGGATTTAAACGAATATCATCAGTGGCTCCCGTATTGCAAACTACTTCTGGTGAAATCTCTGTAAACTTTGCTTTTCTCCGAGCAGACGTTTCCTCGCCTGAGGAAGACGACGATGATCCAGTTATTTCCAGTCCGGCTGCACAGCGTCAACATGACAGATCCCTTTCTCCGTGCCAAGGATTGCTTGGTGTGAGTGTATTTATGAGTTTTCCTGAAATGATCCACGGTTTACATCATTCCTGTGTGTCTTTGCAGAAAATGTCACCAAGTGTCACATAAATAAACTTTCAAATGATATTTATTCATTTTAATTTTGCTGTAAAAATGTCTTATTCTATTTTCACCCTGCGTCACACTGACGCCAAGTTGAGCTTGCGATTTGTATTGTGTGCAACAAAAAAACTTTATTCCAGTAGGGCGTGCTCGTAAATATTTGCATTTCATCACTGCACCACTCCATTTGGAAACCTCTTAGTTTATGCCTTGGAAACCATTGTTTCTGCCACATCAGTGTCGAATAAATTGTTCAGTCAGCTAATGTGTTATCCTCCTACTATTATGAAAGAAACTGTCACATATTTTAATATGAAATGCCAAAGTTGTGCTTCAGGAGATTTTGCAGTTTCAAAATACAACGTTATTGTTTTATTTATTTTCTTAGAACTGTGAGTCTTTTTGTGGATTAAAATGTTGTGAACAAAATGTTTGCTTATCTCATTTTATTCGCATTGTTGTTTTTCAGGGGCTGTCTGACGCCTCCCTGGGTGAATTTGATGACACGGAAATACTACATCTTCAACAAAGGGCCAGTAGACATCTTCTGAGAGGGTAGCAACACCATCAAGTGATATTATGACAGATAATGTCTCTCTCGCTCGCTCTTAGTTGTAATGAACTCGTGTCTTCCTAACAGAGAATGTCTAAGTGAGGGATCTTTTCCCGTCAGCTCCGAGGGTCTTGGAAGCTCAGATTTCTCTCCTGTCACTTTTGATGAACCAGGGCAACGACCTTTAATTCCCAGTTTGATCAATCAAACCACTGGTAAGGAAAGTGCAGAATATTTGACAATCTTTTGGTAATAACTGTAATTTCCGGACTTTAAGCGGCTACTTTTTTCATACACATTAAACCCTGCGGCTTAAATAATGCCGCAGCTAATTTATGGATTTTTCCGGGTTAAAAAGCTTCATGCCGATAATACGTGGGTGATGCGTTCAGGTGCATCACGTAACTCTGACCTTTCTTTTTTTTCTTTATAAATTTGGTGGGCGCGGTTCATGTTCAGTCTGGAAATTACAAAATGTTTCCTTCTGTGTTCCTTATTATAATGGATTTTTAAAAAAAAAATTCAAACCTTTACAGTAAAGGAAAAGTCAGTTCATGGTGCGTCCTCCCAAAAGTCCACTATCCATTCATTTCCTGCCCCCACACGTCCCGAGGAGGACATCTTATTCCAGTGGCGTTTAAGGAGGAAGATGGAGCAAGCCAGAGATTGGACTCCGGCCCCTCAGTCCTCAAGCTTTCATGGTGTTTCACTCAGCCGACCGTCTCCCAGTTCATTCCTTTCACCCGGAAGTGGACAAGCTTACAAGGTTGGATTCACATTGTGTATTCATTTCCTCTGTAATTATTGTTTACTATCTATGACACATTGGTTGAATATCTTCTTTGTTGTTTAATTTATAGCATGATGTTCGGCCTCTTCATCCTCAAGTCACTGCTCCCCAGCTGGAAACCAACCAGGCCCACAACCTGAACCCCCCTCCTGCAGCTCCTCCTTCCTTCCCCGCCGTTGTCGTCTCTGGCTCTTCAGTCCCTCAGCCCCACAGTTTTGCCCACGTTCCCGCCCACATGCACTTACTCTGTGACGTCTTGCCCTGTCCTGTCCAGTCGTCCCAATCAGGACAAAGCGCTTTGCTAAGGTCTGACGCGCCAGAATCGAATGTTGTCCATAAAAAGATCCAAATGAAAGACAAATCGGTGAATACCCTCCCCAATGTCCCACCCTTTGAACGCACGTCGTCCCCACAATTTGCTTCATCTGGATCTGTAGAGGGAGGCGGGTCTAGCAACCAAACTGTTCCCGTCAGAGACAAAGAAAGCAAACCTGAGATAAAGGAATCGATTTGCAACACACAGCAAAAGAAATCAGCAAGGTAACATGATAAGACTGTTTAATGAACATTTGTTTGCCTATATATGTGTGGATGATAAACATCTTTCAAAAGCAGTTCTTCACATCGAAAACTTTCCAAAAAGAAAGAGGGAAGCCAGGAGATTCCCAGTGAAAGATTCTCCGATGATCATAAACCACCACCATCTCCTATCCAGCGAGCGTTGGGAAAGGTCGGTACATTAACAAGTTGTATTGTCTGCACCAGTGTCAAAATCATCAAATTTCAGGTTTTCTGTATCGTGGGAGTTATGCAAGTAGTTTTTAAGGCAGGGAAGCCGTGTGCATATTTGGTCTTAACGTTTCCACAGAACCTGGTAACCTGCCAGCCGGGTTTTTGATGAAGTCTAAGATGTGCGCGTGTTTCTTCTCAGAATGGAAATCTTTGCTTCGGCGGGTTTATAAATGATGATATTCATGCTTGTTTTATGGAGATGATCATATCTTAAGAATGTAGCTCTAATCTTCAGGTGACCGGCTGTTTACATAAATCAGGAAAACTGTGACGGTTGTGTTGGCAATAAAGACGAGAGTTATTGCACTGCATCACTTATAAATCCATTAATTTATTGCTTCTTTTGGAAACTGGTTTGTGGGTACACTAAAGTCCAGTTTTTATGAAATCACTCTCAGACCATTTTGAACCTTTTGAGGAGCAAAATAACTTTCTATAAAGGTCTTCAATCACTTCACTTTGCACATAATCTCTTTGCACTGAGAATCATCCGCTGCCACGTCATTAATCTTGTGGATGTTCTCACTGGGTTTTCTCCAGGTCGTTTCGGAGGTTTTGTTCTCCGGCGCAGATTCACCTCCTGTCACGTCAGTTTCTCCTCCTTGCACCATCCGGGCACATTCGCAGTCCTCAGTCCCTCCAGGCGGAGCACAGAACTCTGCGGAGGTCATTTCACAGCTGCTGCAGGAGGCTCACGGTCAGTTTATGGCGACAAAGGCCACCGACCTTCAACCCGAAGTTAATTGTGGCAAATATGTCCAGACCAACAACTTTCCTTTGTGCATGCTGCTGATGTGCAACGTTTGTTCACCCATGGCCGGTGTACCATGACAAAAACCAGAAAATTATAGAAAGTTTTTGCTCGTATTCCTTTTCTTATTTAGCTTTTCTGTCCTTTTTATTTTTAGACTCTGATGAGAAAGAGTTTGAAGATGACCCTTTGTTACAAGTCCTCCGCCAACAAAGAAAGCGGATAAAGGAGCAGATCAGGTAAATCAAGACAGAATACTTCTAGAGATATGTTAATCCCAAACTGTTGTGTTATTCAAATGATCTGAAAACACAAATCGACTGGGGTTTTTTTTTTTGGCTTTTAGAGAAGTGGACTCTGTGTTGATGGAAATCCTGGAGGAGCAACGAGTGACTTGAAAATAACCAAGAGACGATTGATGAGAGTTTTTATTTTTTAAAGAAATAAAGTTTATTTGTACTTTTTCAAAGGAACATTTCCACATCAATGATGCAAGAAATATGTCCGGGTGCATAATTATTCATCACAATCACAATACAGTGCATATACAAAAGTTGTGTTGCCGCAGAATATTTACAAAGAGTGGTTTCTTGAAACATTATGCAAGATTGAGGAGTAACAGCAGAGCAGTATATACAAATCTCGGAATATTACAACAGTGCCAGGAACAGAGCAGATGTGTCTTTTGGCACTCGCTGGGTGTTTTCTTTGTGTGGAGGGGCCTGAAGTTATTTCTGCGTGTGTTTTTAAAGGCTGCCGTTCACTTCATATAAGGAAACAATGGCAGTGAATTGATGCTGCTGAAGTTAAATCAGGGACCCGGAGTCCTCGCTTTGCAGCATCGGAGCAGTTATGATCAGGATGCCTTCTGGAGACATGGCTGACTCCAAAGCCAGGGTGTCCACTCCCTTTGGGATCCGGTAGCGTCTGTTAAACTGGCGCGTTGTCACGCCGGGGCCGTCCTTCTACGAGAAGAGAGAGGAACACAAGTTAGGGCACTGAAATAAATATCAGCTCGTGTAAATAAACGGGAAAAGCTCTGTTCCCTCCCTGCACGCCGACCTTTTTCTCCTCATGCTTTCCTTGCACTTCGACAAAATCTCCAATCACTTTGACCAGGAGGTCCTTGGGGTTGAAATATTTCACGTCCACTTGAACTGTGAATCCGTTACAGTCACAGTTCACCTGCCAACACGAAACCAAAATATACATAATTAAACAAAATTCATTTACACTGTTTTAACAGGAAACAGACAAACTGCAGACTTACAGGGCATATTTATTTGGATCAATAAAACTTTGTCTACTAAAAACACAGTTTCCCATTTTAAACTCATAAAAGGCTTTTAATATCAAGAAGAATAAGTATATTCACATTGAACATTACAAATGTCAGATTGCATGCATCTCTTAGAGGTAGTATGCCGTGTTGGCTTACTTTACTTGGACCTACCTCAGTTGAGCTGCTGTTTTCACTCTCTGGGATCAGGAGTTTTGGGGACCAGCTGTATTGTCCATAAGTCCCGTTCAGCCGAGGAATGAGAGGTGGTAAAACCTTCTCCCAGGGGATTCCGCCAACCGGCTCCAGGTTTGGCAGAATGAAGTCCATTTCTAGTCAGGAGAGTATTAAAAAGGGAGTTTTGACCGGACAGCAGTTCAGACCACAAGCATGTGAGGCTACAGGACAAACGGCACTTGTTACCTCAGTTTAAATTCTCTGTCCAAAAGAGTGCGTCACAGGGAAAGGAGGAAAGGACAGCCCCTCTTTAACCGCTTGCCCACCCTGAAGGCAGAACAGTGAGCTCTGATGCCTGCGAGGTCCTCCTCCTCTCGATGTTGACCGACTGTTGCGGCGTGTGTTTTATAGCGGAGTTGCATAATGAGTTGGGAATTTGTGTTGGGGCACCTTGCTTCTGTTATGTCCCAGACTGCATACCCTTGGGTTTTGAGGCACCGTCACGTCGGATAAGAGAGCATTGTTTGGCCGGGGGATGCAGCTGTTGCAAGCTTATGGTCAATTAAATGTTTATTAGTCTTTGTGAATGTCACACCCTGTTCTTTATTTTTAACAGGGTGGATGGCCGCTGACACGAGCGGACAATTTGTGTGCAATTATCAGAGCGGTTATGAGATGTATGTTTAAGACCTGTTGTCAAGGAAGGTCTGTCCAAAAATAAGTTCAAATGATGCTGATGACCCTCCTCAGCTGGTGGCAGATGGACAGTGACAGCGGGGACATCTCAAAACACATGCCACAGCATGTGTGCTACCGATCAGCCACTGTCCACCAGCATAGCTGAGGTAGACAACAAGCATCATCAGACTCCCAAAATGTCTCCAATGAGGTCGCTTGAATGGGAAAGGCCTTGAAACTCCTTCCCAAACACAATTTGCTTTTGATCCACTCGTGCATGTTCTTGAAGTGACCTCTTATGTCACAAACAAGAACCCTGCGTGCCGGTTCTTTCTTGGTGCTGGCACACGGCGGCGAGGACAGCAGGTATGTTCAGCAGGCACACGTTGTCCCCGTTAGCAGCACCGGACCTGTCACTTAAGCTTCGACGGTGACGGGAAACTAAAATCGGCGCTTGATTATGTTATGACTCACAAGAGATGACAGGGAAGGGGGAATTAAGGTTTTGAGTTTCACAACAGGCGCCGGCGGTTCTACAGACTTTAAAAAGAACCATGTGGGTGTGTAATAAGTGAGTAGCGTGGAGAAAATAGCTCACTGCTCAAGTCACCGAAACGTGAACACGGGTTCAAAGGTCACGATGGGAAAGTGATATTCAGTTTCAATCTGTGAAGAAAAGACATGGTGACTTGGAAGCATTGTGTATATTTTTATTTTTAATACAAGTAAAAATTGGTTCGAGCGCAAACAAACATTATCTCCACAGTTAACTTTTTTTTTTTTTTTTCAAAGTCACATCCAGACTCTTTGCTATGCACTCATCATCATCAATATCATTAAACAACAGTGATCTACCTACTCTAAAAAACAAAAAATCTTCCTCAAATGTCTTGGCAAAAAAAACACAAAAGTCGTTATTTCTGAGACCAAAAGTACTCCGTTTTAAGATATGACTGGTAATCCGGTAACAAGTCATTCAAAACCAGAATTTTACTGGAGAAACCAGACAAACCATCAAATTCTTCCACCGCAGTTAAACAAGGGAAAACATTTGGTCCAGTTTCATGGATCATTAGTTACAATAAAAAACTAAACAAAACAAAACCAAAGAAATCAGGGAGTGCCCAGTGGAATAGTGAAGGAGAGGTAATCTCCCACCTCCCCCCACTCTGCTCTGAAGTGCTGGAAAATAGTGATCCACGTGGTGAGTACCGCCACCCATAACAGTAACCCCAGTGCAGACCTCTTCACATCTGGATTAGAAAAACAGAAGGTGTGGATTAAATATACACGGACGTAATTACACACTCTTTATAACAACTATACAAGTTTGACTGTATTCCTGAAACAAATTTACAACTTTTATAAAACTCTTAAAAAAAGTTAAACTGAGTCTCAAGTAGTAGGAGACACACTAGTTCTGTATAAAATAAGCTGAAAGTAAAGCAAAACTAAAAACATTCCCAAGAGATAATTCCCAAGTGTCAAATAACATCACAACAAAGCAATGTGACAGCACGATTTTTCATTTTAACATTGAAGTATAGATTGTTGAAACTCACAGGTTTTTATCTGGAGCTGTTCAGTGTAGGTTGGCTTCATGAAGGCCTCCCGGAAAAACCAAACGACATTGACGAGCCACAAGAACGGCAGAAATGCAAAACCGCCTGAAGGAAAACGGGAAAAGAGGATCAAGGACGGAACTCCAAGTAGGATTTATGCAGAGTTTATCAAAGTTTCTGACATTTTACTGCAACGGTCATTAGAGCCAATGGTCCCTCTGGTGTCCTCAGGACGACATCAGCTCCTACAAAATGCACTCAACTCAACCGCCACTTCTTCAGGTACATGTGAACAATAATCTAACATTTTCCTGGACTTCACTGTTGAGATAATCAGAGAGGTTTTCACTTTCATGTTTGAGGTTGTAAAGTTGTGGCGAGAGGACTTTATCTGTTAAATCTGTCGGACAGCTGCACCCGAGCTTCAGTCACAGGACCTTCTTCAGAATCTTACTTCTCGTCTATAAAGCATTGAATGGTCTCAGGCCTGAATACATCTCAGAGTTACTAGTAATAGTATATAGAATATGAAAGATCCAGACCACTGAGTTCCTCAGGAAGAGATTTACTAAAGTGTTCCCAGAGTCAGGATGAAGAAGGTGAAAGCAGCTTCTAGCTTCTAATTCATAATCTTAATTGCTGAAGATTCATGATTGTCTTATTTTAATGTATTTCCTTTATGTCCTTGTATAGCACTGTAAATTGCCTTGTGTCTGAATGGTGCTATAGAAATAAATTTGCCTTGCATATTAAGCAATCACTTTTTCCTATTTTCATTTATACTGAATAGAGTAAGTACACAAAATAGTGTAATTAGAGTAGTTTCTATACCTTTACTTTTATTAACCACTTTAATAGCATTGTAGTCACAAAGACCCAGTTTGTTCATATACGAGTTTTGACTTGTATCTTATTTGACATATGTAGACTGTTTTCCTTCAATTCCAACTATAGAACAGTCTCCTTAATCTTAATTTGTTAATGCACTGTGGCTTTTCACCTTGCAAAAAATGGCATTGTGCATTTTTTTCTCTCAACACAACTATACATCCTGAACAGGGCTGAACAATCTTAATTCTTCTCACCCAAGTAATATTTCCTGCACAGGCCGAGTTTTTCCTCGTTGGGAAGTCGTTCCAGGTTCATGGTGAAATTACGCGGACGCTGAAAAGAGAAAAGAAACACATTTAAAGCAACGAAGTTGGTCACCAGTCAACGGGGAAACCACATAATCCGAAACACCGGTAAACAATAACTCCTATTACGTCTAGATTGAAGTCATGTTATTAATTTGGGTTGAAAACAGCCCGAGACGAGTGGTTCTCCTGACGCTGTATGAAACAAATCAAACAATAAAACCGAGTTTAACAGTCTGCTGATCAACTCTCAGTCAGGTGACTCGTTAGCATTTCGTTAGCTTAGCAATGGATTGTTTTCCTACAAAGAAGCAAAAGCCGCAATTTAAGGCAATCTGGGGATCCGTAATACGATTGCCTCGTGTTGTATATAAGAAGTAAGAATACAGTGTGACACTGTTTTGCTTAACCTGTTGTCTTTCACCCAAATTTGAGTCAAGCTAGGTTCAAAATGCAAACAAAAACTTCCGCGTTCTCGGTGCACTTTTTCTTCTGTGATTTTTAAATGGAATCTCAGCCTAAACTCCGCTTCACACTGCCCTCTGCCGCACACACGTGGTAACACATACTGTCCCTCTTGCATTATAGTATTGTTTTACACTATCTTTTAACTTATTTTATTTCACCTTCTATTTTTCAAATTCTTGGCCCCAAAACCCGAGCCACGCATTAAAGAGTCAAGAGAAAATAAAAGCTTCATTACAGAACAGTGGACTTGTGGACTTCTAATGTGATTACTAGGTGCAAAAGTGTGTCATTAGTCAAAACAAATAGATTAATAATCTGCCTTTACACGTTGGACAGGCCTATTCGTTATTCACATTTAAAACCCATCGTTAAACCTACTTTGACTCGCTGGTATTTGACCCAGCATGAGACGACCTGATTTTATATATTTTACTGTTCGTTTGTTTATTTGTTTTTTGTTTGTTGTTTTAAAGAGGGTTTATTTTGAGTATTTTTGTCCCTGTTTTAGTTGTATTCTGTCATTTTATTTCTTATTTTGTTTTATGTCTTATGTTTTAAATCGTACTCCTGCACACCACTTTCTTTCAACCATAGCTGTGTGAAAGCGCTTCATAATTAAGAATAGTATGGTAATTGGTATTAACAGTATTTCAATTAACAATTACATCATCAATTGAGGAAAAAAATTGAGCCAGTTTATATAAACACAATGAGCACTCTGATTGCGCTGATCAACAATAACGATTATTATTCCCGTATATGTTTCTGTAACACCATCTCATCCAACTTTCTTTTTTCAAAACTACAGTAACAGTAACGTCCAGCTTTCTCATGAGCCTCCTCTGAACACAAGAGATGAATATACTGCCATCTGCTGTACTTTAACGTGCAAGCAAGGCTGCTCAATCCATGATGAACACTTATTAATAATTAATCGTTGATTCTGTTGTTTTAGTCTGTATCTCATTTTTTGTGTCAACTCTAACATTCTGTGTCAAATGTAATCATCACTAAGTATTATTACAAGCAATTACTAATAGATTATTACCACAAGCAATCAGCTTTTTTTTATTTCGTTGTACTTGTACAACAACAATAAACTATTCTACTCTATGTCTTTGCAGATATGTCTGTTTTTACTTCCGTACTATAAAGTTCATTTTGGAGCACATACTCTTTGTTACTTTATTGTCTTTTTTGTTTTTGTCATGTGTGAAGTAACTGTTTTCCGTGATTTATTCCTGATTATCAATTCTTTCTTGCCATGCCAAAACCGTGGCATACAAACACAAACAAATAAAAAAGATATCAAAAATGAATTTATAAACCACTGTGAATTAATCTACATATGTAAATAGTGTTTTTCATTAGGTATAAACATAATAGACTTTTACACTAAACAAATACATCTAACCCGATGTACACAAATACTCATACAAACACATATAGCACATATATCTGGTTAAACATGTTTGAAAATAAAAATATTAACTTTTTATAATCATCCTGCCTCCTGAATCTTTCATGCCCTGTAAGAATCTAGGTTATTTTTCATCTATCTAGGTTATTCATAAATTTGCCTCGACATGAATTGATCTAAAAATCAAAGGAGCAAGACGTTTTTGACTGGTAGTTATGTGACAGAGCCTGTGGAGTAGTTTGTGTGAATTTATGAATGACTAGTCTCCGTACAGCCATCATCAGCAGTCGACGCTCTTTCCTCTTCAATCCTGCGTCATCGTGGAGACTACGTTTCCCGTGAGCCTCTGCGGCCCCTCCACACTCTTCCCTTCCCTTTCAGTCCTGCGTCACTGTAAAGACTCATTTTCCCGTGAGCCTCTGCGCCCCCCCTCCCATCTCGCGCCTTCCCTCTTGTCTCTCCTCGAGCTGCTAGCCGTCGGTGTGTGTTGTTGTTGAAGCGATGATGGCGGCAGCGGGATGCGGATCAGCAACCGCGGCTGCCGTAGGAGGCCAAGGTGGAACCGCTACGGCCAGAGGTCGTTTCCCCGGTCGGCCTTGGTCGTCACGCAGTCGTTTGCGCTCCGAGAAGCGGTGGCAACTCGGACGCTCAGGCTTAGAAGCCGATGATGTGACTAACGGTGGGCCGAGGCCCGCAAACCTGGTCCTGTCGTTAAACGAAGACCAGTCTCACTTACGCTTGCTCGGAATAGAGGCGAGCCACAAGATCCTCGGCCAGGCTGGATACAGCTCTAGTGGGAGTGAAGAGGTGAGGTCCCAAACCGACCCAGGAGTTAGTATCTTTATTTCATTTTCTCACATTTTGTGTTGTCGTCAGTGTGCCAGAGTGAGTTGCCGTCCGCGGCAGTGTGACTGTTTTAGTACCATGGAGAAATGTCAACATCCCCG
This sequence comes from Lipophrys pholis, assembly GCF_963383615.2. Taxonomy (NCBI): domain Eukaryota; kingdom Metazoa; phylum Chordata; class Actinopteri; order Blenniiformes; family Blenniidae; genus Lipophrys; species Lipophrys pholis. The sequence goes on along the minus strand of NC_137639.1, from coordinate 26,609,108 downwards.
AGCCTGCTGGGCTAATTGCTGCTAGCACAGTTCTCATTTACGTCTCGCGAAGAGTTAAAATACACGTCAAGCTTGGAAAGCCTTTTTTCAAGTTAACACCAGCAGTGTGCCCGTAGTTGCACGCGGGGCCAGTTGAATAGCAGCTGGTTTAAAACATGTGTAAAAAGGAAGTGAATTGAGTTTGTAATTATTTGTTCCATGGGCCGCTCTGCTCTGCATCGGGCCACAGTAGCAGCGAGCTAGCTCGTAGCGAACACAAAGAGGGGGACGGAGGAGCACAGCGGCTAACGGCTAACTGCTCTGTTTTCATACACGAGACTTCTCTGCTTCGCTCCAGTGACTTTTGAAATCACACACAATGCGCTACACCATAGTCCAGTCCACCCCGACTAAATGTAGTGTAAACCAGCAGGTAACGCCATTTATTTGTAGGTTCTGTAGCGTTTCTGCAGAACAGGACTGCTAGCTGGTTGCTAATGTGATCACACACGATATGTTTAAATGGTGGTGCGGAAGAAGTGTGCCAAAACCAGCCGGTACCATGGTTATGATCTGCACACACTGGACGTCCGGTCCTGATCCAGAAGGCTGGAACAGATGCATTGGAAAGATGTTCAGTATTTCGAGGTGCTATAGACTCTGATTTCCCTGCAGCTTTTGTCACGCTGGTACAAGCGTTCGACCTCACTGCTCCAAACAGATTCTTTCAAAACGTGGGAGAGTTTGATTTGATCCAGGTAGTTGTGTGTGTGTGTGTGTGTGTGTGTGTGTGTGTGTGTGTGTGTGTGTGTGTGTGTGTGTGTGTGTGTGTGGACTCATTAAGGGGTCTTAACACAGGTGTTATTAATGCCGATTTTATTACCATGTTATTAACTGCTACTCAGATAAATGAGATGAAAATATGTTTTTATTAAAGGTGTGTGACTCACCAGAAATTTAGAGCATTTAAATGATATATTTTTTTTCATCAGATTTTGTAATGTAATAATAATGGATGAATATTATGTTTGATGATTTGTAGTTTTCTGTAATCAAGCAATTCTGTAATTGTAACTTGATCAGAATCTTTGTTAAAATTGTACTTAGTGCCTTTTGCTGATGGGTTTACAACTATCAGAAAAGTGTCACTGAGAGATTTCAAGGACTAATGCCTGTTTTTTTTCCCCCCCAAGGGTGATGACTTCGAAGGATTTGAATCTGAGAGAAAAGGCCCGAAAGGGCCCATGGGGGCACAGCGAAATTCTTCCAAAGGTAAGAAAAAGGAAAAAGTTATTTCTATGTCATATAATGTATTTGATCTAACACATGAATAGCTCAGTAACTTAAAAGACTCTCTAAAAAGCTAAGTAAAGGGTCTATAGCTTTCGCAGTATTTGATTATTTCTTTGGTTTGTTTTTTAGGCAATGCTGTCACCGCAAAATCTAAGCGACAAAGTGAGAAGCTACCAGCTAAGATGGCAGCAGTGCAACCGGCTCCAGCGACAGATGTCAAGTGTCCGGAGGAGATGCATGGAATATCTTCCGATACAAAGCCTGCAAAAGAGTGCAGAAAAGGCTCGAAAGGAAAGAACACTATGGACCGACAGTCCACAAAAGGCCGAGCTTCACCGGCAGCACCAAGGATTACCATAAAGTTGGTGGCTAAAAAGAAAATCAAAACCCTAAAGGAGCCTCAGAAGAAGTCTGTGAAAAAGTTAAAGATCAAAGGGATTCAGGATCAGTCGAAAGCAAAGGACATTCAGGGTGATCAGATTGTACGTGCTAATATCAAATTAAAAACTGAACCACGTGAGGATAAACCTGACACAGAGGATAAAGGAGGGGGAACTGTACCTACAAGGAGACGTGGGAGATCTGCTTTAAAGACAGCAGAGCCTGGACGCCGGACTAACGCCAAAGTTGTGGGTGATAACCAAAAATCAAAGGAGAAAGAGTCTACTGATCAGCAGGACACTGTCAAGGAGAGCGTCACAGTGGAGCCAAAAGTCAATGCGAAGAAAGTGAAGCGTAAGGCAACTGTGGCAAAGCTGATAGCAGAAAATAATAAACTAGTAACTCGCCGGAGTAACAGAGTTACAAACCCACCTTCCAAAAGTGTCTCAGAAAGTGCAGCTGAAGAAGAAAGTAAAAAGGGGGCTGTTCAGGAGGAGACCAAGCCAGAAGTTTCACAAGCAGTGGAGGCCAAGTCATCAGCAGGAAGTGAGAAACGAAGGCAAAGCAGGAGGCTGAATAAGAATAATACGCAAAAAACCCAAGGTCTAACATCCACGGAGACTGAGGGTTCATCCATTCAACCCAGTGATGGTTCGCCTCTGAAAAATGAGGAAAGTCTTCCAAGTTTAAGGTTATACAAGGTTAGAAATCCTAAATATGATGCACAGGCGAGTGGCAAGAATTCAACCAGAAAGAAAAAACGGCGAAAATTCATCTGGACTTTATCGTTAGTGAAAGGAGTAAGTCAGCGCCCGAGTGTGGAAAAGACGAGTAAAGAAACGACCGTGAGCCCGGTGGATGTCAATCAGTCTCCTCTTTGTGACGTCAGTGTCAACAAAACACAGAAGGGGGCGGATATAAAATCAAAACCCGATGACACTGTCCCACAGGAGAAGGAGAGCTCGGATGCTCACGAGAAGGATCCCCAAAACAAGGCTAATGTGTCACTGGAAGGAAAGTCCGCAACCCCGGTGGAAGCTGAAGTGGAGCAGATAACTGAAGCTTCTCTACAAGAATCTCCCAAAACAGATTGTGGGAAAGTTCCTCCTCTTCAGATTAAAAAGGTCTCATCTCCGGGCAAGCATAAAAGCTCAAAGCCATCCTTTTTAATTCAGCAAGTCAGCCCGGTGTCGGAGAAGAAAGAAGATGTGCTGAAAGTTCCCAGTGAAGTCAATGAGGAAAAACCCTCATGCCCCGAGGCTGAACTCACACCGAGGAGACTCAGAAGGAGGACATCAAGCCTGGATTCACCACAAACAAAGTGTGCCGTTCAGAAGCTGCCCGCCACTCCCAAACGGAGGCTTCGAACGAGTCCGCAGGACGAAGATGCTCCACAGGTGCAGGTTGAAGATTCTTCTCAGGTTCCAACCGAAGATTCCAGCTCACACGTTCTTCCCGAAAACTCTTGTCATGCTGAGGAGGCGTCGTCAGTGACTGTCGTGAACTCCTCTGAAGTTGCTGACAAGGATACCCCAGCGACCGCCGAGGAGCCCCCACAGCTTCCAGATGAAGATACGCCACAGGTGGAGAATAAGGTGGAAACACAAACGAAAGAGGCAAAACCAGTGCCTGTGCCTTCCAAAGTGCGAAAATTGAGAAATAAGCTTGGGAAAAAGAAGTCTGTTCAAAGAAAGAAAGCGCCTGTTGTTCCCGAAACTGCTGTCAGCACAGAAATTGCTCCAGCTGACGTTCCTGACACAGGGACTCTTCTAAAGGAGGATACTCAGCCGGTCATATCAGAGGTGTGTCCGCCAGAGAATATAGATAGCCCTCCACCAGAGACCCAGCAGGACACTGTGTCAGTGCAAGAGGAGCAGATACAACCACCAGTAAAAGAGGAAACAGAAATTCAGCTGATTGACAGTCAGCAACCTTTAGTGGTGGAAAGTGTCAGAAAAGTTCCAAGAACATCGAAGAAAAGGCTCAAAAGAGTGAAAAAGAGGCGAAAAAATCTTATTGGGCAGCGTCAGAAACACAGGCATCGGAGTCAGGATGGGAAGTTTGCGCCGCTTACTTTATCTGAAAGTCAGGAAGGCCTTGAGGGCGACGTTTCCACCCCGGTGGCAGCTACTGCAGAGATTCCAGTTAACAAACTTGTGGGAATACAAAAAAAGTACAAGAAGAAGCAGTCGGATGGAATTCGGTCCAAAGTGATTTCCAAACTGCTGGGAATGGGAGGGGAAGAAACCAGTTTGAAGCAGGAGGAAACGGACACGTTGGATGACAGCAGACATGCAGACGTTGTGGAGGCTCAGCCTGGCAAGTCCAAGTTTGTGAAGAACATCAAGCACTTCATCATGCCTGTCGTGAGTGCCAGATCCTCACGAGTGATCAAAACCCCGCAGAGGTTTATGGACGATGCTGGGATGTCTGTACTGCCTCGCAGACACTCCCCAAAGAAGGGTTTACAACTGGGTTTGCAAATACGTCCAGCGAAGAGGCGAGATGATGGGATGGATAGAGCAATTTCGCCCATCCTGCCAATTGATGATGAGGACATCTTGAGTGAAGCCCAGCTGGACGTGGATCTGTTTTCAGCTCAGGACCTCGATGACAGCCTCGACATAGCCGAGAGCCTGTTTTGTGAGAGGAAAAGTAGCAAAAATGAAAAGAAGAAATCCCTTCTGAAGAACTCTACTTTCAGGTGGCATCTGCCCGAGGAATCGAGCGATGAAGTGTATACACTGGACAAAACGCCAGAGAATAAATCCGGAGATTTATTTTTATCTACACCAGCTGATAAGCCCATAGAAGCATCAAGTGATCTAGATGTTAGGAAAAAGAAAAACAGCTCTATGTTTAGCAAGCAAGCAGCTCACCTCAAGATTTATCAGCGCCTGAAGAAACCACACGCGGGGCTTCCTAAAAGCAAAAACCCAACCGAGCTGGAGAGTGTGAGTAAAGCTTTCCTGCCTCCGGTGGATTTGGCGGAGGGTCTTGACGATGAGGCCATGAGCATCAGCCTGAGGCAACGCAATACAAACACGGAGCAAGAAAAGTCCAGTCTCAAGATAGAAGACCTGGATAGTCCTGGAGTGGTGAGGAAAGTTTCTGTGTGCGTTCGGACGACAAGCTCCAAGTCAACCGCTTTTCAGCCCGGTGAGAAGGAGGAGGTACCACGGAAAGACACCGCCAAGTTTCACTCAGGTGAGAACAAAGGATAACGTAAACATAATCGCTGTGCACAGTGTTCATGCAGCTGTTCATTCGCCATCATGGAATTGAATTGTATCCGCAGGGGAGTCGCAGTCACTAAAGCGCTTCGGCACAGGTGAAGGAGATCGTCTCGGACCTGCGGAGAAGGGAGTGTCGCAGAGGGCGCGTCTCAGTGGTGCAAATAAAAGGATGATTAATCTCCTCAGGAAAGCCAAGGTCCAGCTTTTTAAAATTGACCAGCAGAAGCAGCTTAAATCATCTGGGGTAAGGTCACGACGACTGCAAGTAACCTTGTAAAGTTGAATCGTCCTTTATTAACTTAAACCCGTTAATGAGAAAAACACCAAGTGATTTGAATTTTGGCAGTAGGTGTCCTGAAGTCTGTGCTGAGGTTTTCTTTCTGCCTTGGCGACTCCGTAGTTGTTATCCGGCCCAGCTGGAGCCAGGTCTCAAGATGTGACCTCAAAGAGGCAAAGGAGGAAGCAGAGGATGCACCGTGGTTCTGATGTTCCAGTCAAGACAGAACCACCTCAACCACAAGTAAGAGTACAAACTGAAAAGGCCTCGACGACGACGGAGAATAATCCTCCTTAAAAAAATTTATCAAATGTTTGCAAAAATGACGCTTGAAGTTCCTGATCGGTGAACAATGTGCCACCTATCAAATCCAGCTTCCTTACATGTTTCTTTTTTTCTTTTCTCTCTTTCCCTTTCAGCCACAACTCATCTCTCCACTGTGTCAGGAGTTTCGTAGAGCAGGAGGTCCACGTATCAAACACGTGTGTCGTGCTGCATCTGTTGTTCTGGGGCAGCCTCGAGCCCTGGTACCCGATGACATCCCGAGACTGAGCGCCCTGCCGCTGCATGAAAGATCCGGCATTTCCCCCTCAGCCGTCACTAAAGGTAGCCCCATTGACAAACTAATTTTTAATCCTTCCATCAAGTTTCTTTCTAATTAACCATAGAATGATGCACTAATCTTTCAAGCAGTTTAGGTTTGTGACTGAAACGTGCACTTTGTTCATTATATTGAGGGGTGAATGGGTGCATAATGCAGGGAATGTATTGAAATAACAAGATTTGACTTTTTCAATGATCTATGATCAGTATGTGATCAGACTGGTATAAATCATGGGTATCAAACAAGAGCCCTGTGTGCCAAAACCAGCTTGCAAGAGACTCCAATCTGGCTAAACCACTAATCAAATTGTAATACAATTATTATAAAAAAAAAATTTGGTAAAAAACTGATTTTATAAGAGTAGTGAACACAACACTGACACGAGCTGAGACATAGATGATGCTTCTATGAAAGATAACTATCTCATTCCTAGCAAACTAACCTCAAAGCCATGCTGCCAGGATGAGTTTGAAAATAATACCCATATTGCAACAGCTACAGTATAGGAGGTTTTTTTTCTTTCTGTTTTTACATTTGACATTTTTTTTGCAACAGGTTCCATTCAAATTGGCTTTATGTTGACATTCTAGTAATTTTCTGTAATCTTTGTTTTTTGCAAATAATATAAACATTTTCATCACGTACACTTTGCGCCACAACAAATTATAACTTTAAAGGCTAAATTTAAAGGTTATTATTGTGGCACTATTTCACAGGTCTGGCCTACTCAAGATGAATCTGGGCTGTGTGTGGCCCTTGAACTAAAACGTGTTTGACACCCCCAGTATAAATGGTACACGTGGTTTCCAGTTCTTACTATATTTTTGTTATTGCAGATGTTGGGTCCCCATCAGAGTCAGACAGTCCAAGCCTGTCTGATCCAAAGGTCACCAAGGTCAAGAAGCCATCAAACTTCATAAAGCGGAAAGGGCTCGGCCCATTCGGGTACCGCTCCCGAAGGTGTGGCGTGTGCAAAGGTTGCAACCACGAAGACGACTGTGGCAGGTGCATGAACTGCCTCGACAAGCCCAAGTTTGGCGGTCCCAATACCAAGCGGCAGTGCTGCGTGTAAGTAGATTTTATCGCGTTCGCCACGCAGCTCATCGCGGCTTCCAGAAATAATTATTCCGTTGTGTTCAAGGTACAAGAGATGTGATCAAATTGAAGAGAGAAAAGCTCGCAGATTAAGTGGAAGGACAGCACCTAAAGGTACTTTCTCAAACCTGTGTTGCAAACTTGTTGTTGCTCTGATAATTGCATAACTTTCAAACGATCAGCAACAATGACATCTGTGTTTTCTGTCTTGATATCAGGCTCCTCGAAGCGACGGCGATCGTCTCTCAGTGGGGGTCATTCGAGTAATGATGAAGGGATGGAGGGTACCGCAGACTCGCCCTCTGGTCTCCAGGGCGATGACAACAGCCCGTCAGTGAGGAAGCAGCCCAAGCGTGTTGTGAAGCCTCGCGTCTATTTCGACCTGGTGGATTATGACTCAGATCTGGACGATAAAGCTCTGTCGAGCTCGGCGTCGCCAGCGAGAAGAAGGGGGGCCGGATCTCGTTTCAATCAAGGTTAATTAACACTTATAAACTGTGCGTGGTACATGAGAAGTGTAATCAATTGTTATGCTAATTAACAATGGGTCTTTTTTCTCTCCTGTTCTTTGTAGACTTTGTGTCTCTGGATGGGTTCTTGGGTGATATATCGGATGAAGAAGTTCGACATCGGAAGTCTAGTTCACATCGCGTCCCAACAGTTCGACGAAAACCCGAGAAGGTTTGTGGGAGTTTTATGTTGCGTTGATTTGATTTTAGATTTGTTTTCTTCCCTCTTTGACATCCATGATGTCAATAATTGTAATTTGAAGGTGTTAAATATACTCAAAATACTCATTTCATTCTGTGAACTTCTTTAATGAACATCAAAAGCAAATTGAAATTGATCAATCACACATACAGTGTGTCCTTCACTGCTCACCTTTACATGACTGTTGCCTCTCAGGGTCTCCCGTCTCAGAGTCCTTTGGAACAAACCCCTCCCAGTGTCCTGGCTGCTCTGGCTCATGGATTTGAGGAGCGAGACGTTGAGTCCTCCAAACCTACGCATAAAATCAGGGTTGATTTCAAGGTTAGTACTCAGTTTTGTTTTGTTTTTTACTGCAAGGCTACTTTTAATTGTCCTGCACATTTCATCAACGGGGCAGTTGAAAATGCTTCAAATTGGCACATGTGGACATTTTCCATTATATTGTTGAGTAATTCAGCTTGCAGGGAATGAAAACATAATTCATGTTCTGTCTTGGTCAAGCAGACATTATGTGTTCTCCTAATTTTATTTTCATGTCCTGTAGGAATCTTTTTTTTCTTTTCTTTTTTTCTAAATTGCAAATGTGTTTCCTGTAATGAATCCAATTAGACCTTTTAACTCAACTGTACAAATGTTATAGTTGATTTTCACAGGCCCCTTAGTGTGCCATTATAACCTGCCTGACAAAATGAGAATTCTGTATCTGTAGTTACTTAACTGAGGGCTACTGCGGGAGTGTTCTCACATTGTTCTAATTTTCAGGAGGACTGCACTTTAGAGAATGTCTGGAATATGGGAGGTTTAAGCATATTGACCTCTGCGCCACTTATGCCTCCCTACGTCTGCTTCCTTTGTGCCAGTAAAGGGCAACATGAGGTAAGAGTTCATGAAGTCTTAAAGTAATTTGTATTCGTAATATATATATATATATATATTATTTTTTTTATTTTATTTTTTTTAATGTTGACCCATGTGATTTCTCTCCACAGATGCTGTACTGCCAAGTATGCTGTGAACCCTTCCACCAGTTTTGCCTTGAACCAGCCGAGCGCCCCTCTGAGGAAAATAAGGAGAACTGGTGCTGCAGACGCTGCAAGTTCTGCCGTGTGTGCGGCAGGAAAAACAAACTGTCAAAGGTACAGGCAGCTCAATGTTCATTCGTTCTGTTGATGAGGTTAAGCACATGGTTATTATCTTTATTTTTTTTTTTTAAATGTTATCCGTCTCTTCCCTCAGCCTTTGTTAGAGTGTGAAAGATGCCAGAACTGTTATCACGCTTCCTGTTTGGGACCCAACTATCCAAAGCAAAACAAGAAGAGAAAAGCCTGGGTAGGTGTCTATGAAATACCCCCCCCCCCCCCCCCCCCCCCACACACACACACACACACACACACACACACACACACACACACACACAAATGTTATCATAATGGTTTGTCATAATATTATAATGTCGATTTTACAGGTTTGCACGACCTGTATTAGGTGTAAAAGTTGCGGTGTTACTCCGGGAAAGAGTTGGGAAACTGAATGGAACCACGACAAAGGACTCTGTCCAGACTGTTCAAAGCTCTATGAACAGGGTGAGTGGAGACTTTTAACACAACAACAATACCTCTCTGTATTTCCTAAACTATTCAAGTAGAGACTAATGTTTGAATTGCAATTTTGTCCTCAGGTAACTACTGTCCAATCTGCTTCAAGTGCTACGAGGACAATGACTATGATAGTCAGATGATGCAATGTGGCACCTGTAACCACTGGGTACATGCCAAGTGTGAGGATTTAACAGGTACTTTTCATTCTTCATTCTGTTAAATATCCACACACAAAGTTCTGCTCAGTGTAAAACTGATAGTTACTTTGTTGTGCATGTACATTACTGCTTCATACATCTGATATGTCAAATCTGTTATAAGACGCACTTCGCTGAAAGTACATTTTCCATTCTTCTCCTCTGTGAACTTGTTTCAGACGAGCTATATGAGATTCTGTCCAGCCTGCCAGAGAGCGTTGTGTATTCGTGTCGGCCATGCAGTGTGACGCAGCCAAGTGCCTGGAGAGAACTGCTCTACATTGAACTCAGGGCGGGGGTTGAGAAAGTGCTGGCTTGCCTACTTTCGTCTACCCTCACCCAACACCTGGTAACCTGCTCACAGGTAGGTTGTATGTAGTAATAAAAAACAAAACAAAGCTTAGGACGGCCTTTTTACCAAACATTTGTTGCTCAATGGCAACTGAACCAATCAGAGTATTTTGGCCTGATTCGACTGCTGTGGAGCTCCTGAACCGGAAAGAAGTGGCAACTCACAGCCAATTTGCAAATTATTCTGGACTCTAAGCCACCGAAAATGCAACTTTTCGAAAATGCTCTGACTGTGTCCATGGAAACGAAGGAAGCACTGCTATTGTGCATGCGCATCATGACCATAATAAATAGTTCTGCACTTGCGTGCGCAGATGGGCAATAACGACAATGTTTGCCTCCATAGTGTCACAACTCCCAGTCCATATTCTCCTGGGACTTGGTAGCTTTATAGTTGAATCGCCCATAATGACAATCCAACTTGGTCGTCCGTAAATATGAACGTCCGTGTACTCGCCATTATTGATGCTTATCGCCTATTGTTTTTCAAAACGTTGCCATGTGAACGCAAAACAACTGAAACGAATGCACGATGCATTTTCAGTTGAAATCTTATTTTGTGAAAAGAATGTCGAAGTCAAATATAAATCAGAAATCTACTTTTTTGTCTGCTGCAGTGTGAGAAGTCCATCGACCCTGACAGTGGGAAAGAGGGACAGCCGGCCTGTGACCTCCGAGCTGTGGGCAAGAAGTTTGACAAAGGACTTTATACGACATTGGTAAGTACTTTCCCTCTTATTTGATATCTATGAGTAAGCAGTTTAATCATTGATAAGAACCAAAGAAGAGGAAAAACACTTTATGGACACTGGCACCAGCCACTTTAAAAAATGTGCCGTCACTGCAGTGGACACTCCCTCAAGTCCCATTGCTCATCTGACATCCATCCATTGACAATTACAGCTTATTCTGAGGTTACATTGTATTTAATATTGCACATTTCAGTTCTTTAACTCCTATTTTTCCATCTTGCTGCACTCTTTTTCATTCCCTCCATTTTTTGTGTGATATATTTTTCCCCTTTATTTTTTATTTTGAGAAATGTATGTCTACCCCATAGGACGGCAAGTGAGAAGAAATGTCGATTCCACTGTGTGTCTTGTATGTAAGGCAGAATTGACAGTAAAGTTCTCTTTGACTTTGATGTAACGGTGTTAGAGCTGAACTCGATTTAGAGTCAAAAAGCAGAAAATATCAACATCCTCTGTGGTATGTTTGTGATTTGCATTGTGACTCAACAAAGCAAGGCATTTCATAATGCATAAAATGGTAATACATACAAAAAAAAAACTGTTGAACACACAAATCAAGTTTTTAATCTTGTTTTTTTTTTTGTTTGTTTTTTTCAATAGAAAATGTTCCATGAAGATGTGGTTCAGGTCGTGCGAAAGAGGCTCGAGCAAGAGGACGATCTTCCAGAAGAGCGTCGACCCACCGCCCTGGCTCGCTCCTACTACTTAAAGGTGTGAGAGGTTCTTGACTGAAATCTTTTTTTTTGTTTTCCTGTTAGTGTGTAAAAGTGAAACTATCCTGCTTTTAGAACATTAGGTGAGTTATCATTTACAGACGATTTCTCTCTTTAGCTCCTCGAGGAAGTATTCAACTGGTTTAACAGCCAAGACCCAAAGGTGTGGAACCCTTGTACCAAAGACTTGCCTTTGTGAGTAAGATTTAACCATTATTTATTTGTTTACGTGTTATAAAATTGCTTCGTCAGAAAGTATTCAAAAAAAATTGTTGAAGATTTATAACGCATGGCTCTTTAAGGATACTATTGGAGAGCCAGTTATGATATATAAACAGTGCTGTTGAAAATAAAATACTTTAAAATTTTGTTTTCTTTTTTCTTTTTTTTAGGGGTATGTTGTCTCAAGCAGTTAATCCTCCAACAACGGAGCATGTTTACGCTCAGTGGCAGGAGAGGGAGGAGTTATCCTCCAGGACTCCACTGGGACTCTTGCAGGAGGACAATGGACAGAGCTTGGATATAAAAGAAGAAGAGGCTTTTTCTCCGATGTCGGGCGAACTCATTAGCCACAACCACTTCAAAACCAGCAGAGCTTTCAGACTCAAGTCCAAAGGTATTACTTTTTTCGGTGCGAGAGAAAGGTTAAGACTGTAATAGTTGGTAATACTTTCTCTAGGGTTTGGTCTATTAAGCATTGTCCTTTTGTATATTCATCAGGGAAACGAGGTCGCCTTTCAAAAGCTGATCTAGATACCGGATGGTCTAAAGATGACGGGAGACAGTGCTCTTTGTGCCAAAAATATGGAGACCTCAAACCGAACGTGAGTATTCCATTAAACCTTTGATTTTTAAATTTTTTTTACACTTTTAAACATTACTTGTTTACTGAATTGTTGTTTTTCACAGGAGGCAGGGCGGTTACTCTACTTAGGCCAGAATGAATGGGCACATGTCAACTGCTCTCTTTGGTCCGCTGAGGTGTTTGAAGAAGACAATGGATCTCTGCTGCATGTACACAGCGCCGTCACAAGGGGCCGTTTAATGGTAAGCTGTTAGTCAGCATGATCAATATGTTTCACTCAATAGAAAATGAATGTGCCCAGGCACAACATTAATCAATACTGAGATTTGAATTTTACAAAAAAAAACCCAGCACAAAACAAGTAATGATCACAGTGTATGTACACCATGGGAATTGATTATTGTTTAAATCTTGTTCTCCTAGCGATGTGAGCGCTGCAACCAGACAGGCGCCACAGTGGGCTGCTGTCTAACGTCGTGTCAGAGCAACTACCACTTCATGTGCGCCCGCTCCCGTCAGTGCGTATTTCAGGACGACAAAAAGGTCTATTGCTACAAACACCGACATCTCATCAGCGGCAGGGTAAATTCTGCTCCTCCATCTTGCTCCAACTAATAACAGACCTAATGTTAAAAAATCTGGACTGTAAATCTTTTAACTTTGCTTGTTGTGATGAACAGATGATCACAGGCCAAGAATTCGAAGTGAACCGCCGGGTCTATGTGGACTTCGAAGGGATTAGTCTCCGCAGAAAGTTTTTGACCGGAGTGGAACCGGAACTGATCAACGTCATGATTGGTAAGTTTCTTTAACTTCATTAGATATTTCTACCTGTACTCTGATTAGTAGTATGAGCTTTGGAAAAACTAACTACTGGCATTGTCACAATACAGGCTCGCTGCAGATTGAGAAGCTCGGTGTGCTGACAGAACTGTCAACTAGCAGAGGAAAACTGATTCCAGTTGGATTTGAGTAAATAGCATCTTTCTCTTTTGATACTTGCATATATAAATAAATCATACCTGCAGCATGAAATTAAAGCCGCTTTTCTATTCTACGTTTCAAGGTGCTCCCGTTGGTACTGGAGTACTGCCAACCCGCTGCGCCGATGCAAATACACGTGTACAGTCCGGGAGGTTCGTCCCCTTATCCCTGAGAAGCCTGTTGAAGAAATGCCGGACCAAGGAGACAATCACACCATCGCTCACAGCCCGTGTCCCCCACCTGGTATGTGTTTGACAACTGGAAAAACAGTTGGAAGTTGAGATGGTTGAGATCTAATAATTTTGTGCAAATCTTCAGAATCCGAAGCTCGAGAACCCGATGTGACAGAATCTCATCACCCAGCTGAGGAAACCTTTGCCGCAGGTCCTGCTTCCAAACTGGATCATGGTGCGAAGCCAAAGATTCCCAGCTATCCTCAACCTCGGAGACCAGCTGGAGGACTGTCCCGACCTCTGCCTTCACCAGGTGAGATATCTAATTTTATTTCACAAAGAAGGATTTACAGTACTAATAATCTAATGTTTTCAATATTTTTTGTTCTTTTTTTCCTCTTAAAGGACTAGTACCATTGAAGCCCCACCACATACTTACTGTCAGTGATCTGGAGGAGACACGAAGAGTTCGTCGTCATAGTCCACACTCACAGACACCGGGACTACGCAATCGTATGTCGCCCCCTCCTCTCGGCCCTCTGCCTGGACCAATCACTCTCCGAGCCGGAAAGTCGTCTCTTCCAACCTCCCCACTGTTTCCCCTCGGTGCTACAGACAACCTTGTAGGATCTCCACCAGCCCGTCCAGTTGGAGGTAGAAGTGCTTCCTTAGTCCGTGGTCCTGGGAATACAACAACCCACTCGTCATTCTTTCCTCAGTCACCCTGGCAGGATGGGGCAGCCAATTTTCCCTCTGCAAGTATGTCTTTCTCCTCATCCATACAGCACTTACCCAGAACTCGACTCTCGTTTGAGCTGAACCAGTCCGACTCAGTTGAGGTGCCGCACAACTTCTTGGCGTCGCCAGAGCCTGAAGATGTCTCTCCAGCAAACGGTGCATCGCCCCAAGGGGACATAGACCAACTGAAGCATGAAGATGAGTTCGCTTACAATTCATTCCATAAGGAATCCAGCATGAGCCTTGGCCAAGAGATGCGCACAGAACTTGAGATTGAAGAAACACTCCTGAATGAAGGGGTGGCGATGAACTGCGGTGGCCAGATAGTGGTGGAAGGGGACAATCAGGAAGAATTTTGGGAAAGAGCCCAAGAGGTACACAAGAAGAAGAACATTGTTCCCAATCTGCCGCGATCTGCTGCCTCAGTCAGGGATGACTTGGGCAATACATCCTCTGATGACGATATGGAGCACTATTTTGACTTTTCTCGGACAATAGTCAGCCGCCCCGGTGCTAAAGATCACTCGAAGTCCCCCTCCTCGCCGACCTCCAGGCCTTTGGCCCAGCTGGATGGAGTCGATGACGGAACAGAGAGCGATGCAAGCATAGCTACCAACGATGATGCTCAGAAAGTTGGTGGCACCAGCCAAACTCGGATACAGGCAAAAAACCTCAACAATAAAAACGTCCCAGATTTGGAAACTACAAAGTCTCCAGAAGCACCAGCTGATGAGAAGAAAACAACTTCTTCACTAGTCCCCGTCTCAGTGGCCAAAATTAGTTCTCAAGATCCACCAAAGTCCTGTGTGCCCAACAAAGCTTCTGCGACTCCTCCAAATCAAGAGATTGTGCCTCCTGTTGTTGATACTACGCAAAACTCGCTCTCAAAGGTGCACGAGACGTCATGTTCAGAGGAATCGTTAAAAGTTTCCAGTGTCGGCTTGCCCACAGTGACACCTCTTGTTCTTGAGAGATGTGACGGTAGTCCAGAGCTCACAGAATTGGTGCCTGTGTTACAAGACGCAGCATTTGAGCCCCAACAGTCTAACTCTTGCAAAGCCTTGAACTCTGAGCCCGGCACCAGCCACATTGTATCTTCACTCGAGGGATCAACGGTGGTGATGAACCATCTGGAGCCCTCACTGGCAGATTCTGCAGATAACAGCCAGGGCACCCTGCTTGGTCTTACTCAGCCTTCCACCATAATTTCTACTGATGTGCAAAACCCTTCCCAGGGCCTGGTAGACTCCCTACAGATGTATTCTTGTTTCAGTCAGCCTCCCCTAACAAGTATTACACTCCAGCCTGTGACTGCGGTACAAGAGCCGACGTCCTTCACGTCCCTGGATCCTTTGTCTACTAAACTAACAACGCTCACACCTGTTGCTGATGTGTCACAAACACTGCTCAGTGTTGCTCCCCACAATGACCCGGGGTTATCAGTCACCCTGGCCACATGTGCCCCAGCAGGAAGTTGTACTGTATCTGTGCCTGTATACTCCACACAAACACAACCTCTGGGCTCTACAGGTGTCACCATTGTTTCTTCCTCTGCTTCAATATCGTCTCTCTCTGGACTGTCGACACACTGTTCAGCTGCTCTGGCACCAATGCAGACCACCTCCGCACCCGTGGTCTTAAACGGCTACAGCTCCACGTCAGTGCAGAAGGAAGCCACATCTGGACACACGCTCTCCATTAACTTTTCCACGCCCCGGCCCGCAATGGAAACTCAGCAGCCGGTGTTACCCCAGGCTCTACCGGGCCATGCCATCCTTACTGTGAAGGAGGTGGGCGGTCCAAACGTCGACCCCACGCCTCACGTCCTTCTGGTGAACCGCCTCGGGCAGATCTTTGTGAAAAACCCAGAGAGCAACACCTTCCAGCTGCCCACACCCAACTCTCCTTCCTACAACTGCGTCACGCAGATCGCCAGCCTTTTGCAAAGCAACGCACTGTCTGCCACGCTGGCAGCGGCAGGTAACATGACCGCTCCACCACCGGCGTCCAGCGTGACGGCGGTTCCTCCTTCGTCACTTTCACCGGCAGTTCAGAATCCCGTCACAGTCACACAGCTACTCACACATAATAATAATGGTGCCGTGGCACCGGTCAATGTGAAGAAGTCGAGAAAAAACACAAAAACGTCAAAAGACGAAAGTGTGCCAGAGATGAGGAAACCAAAGAAGAAGAAGGAGTCCAGTGCATCCAGAAAATCCAAGTCATCTAAGACATCAGGACATCCCGCTCTGGCAGCTGAGAATCATCCAAAGACTCCGACTGAAAGTGCCCAGGCAATCATCAATCAAGCGATGGCAAGTAATTATACCCCCAAGTGGGGTGGGCTTCGAACAATGAGCCCCACATCGCTTGTTCTTCCACCCGGCCTGTTAATCGAACCAGAGACTTCAGTTTTACCTCCGTCACCCCCAACACCCCCAGTCGCTGCCACCACGCCCCGCCCTCGAACCCACGTCCGCATGAAGAGAGTGTCTTCGCTGTCAGACCGAATCGTCACGAAGAAATCTAAAGTCGACTTCCTGCAGCCGGAGCCCGTCCCTGAGGAGGAAGAGCGGCGTAAGCCCGCATTTCCCAGCATCTCCAGCCGAGCCTCTGGAGTCCGCATCAAGACGCCGACGGTGAAAGAAGTTCTGAATCTGGACGAGTTAAAAGAGGACGAGCACATCAGTGATTCTGATAGCTCAGGGTAAGTGGTTTATTGAGCCTATTTAATAATTATTAAATGTACTTTAATAAAATCCCTTCAAGTTTTACGGTAAACCCAAAGAACTGCTCATGGTTTAGAGTTACAATTATCTCAATTTACGCCGATTACCACTTTCTGCTTTTTGACTTTTAAACTTGTGTCCTCCTTTTTCCTTAGATCGGAACCTTGGAATTACATGATTCAGGGCGACCTGGGCAAACAACCTGCGTGGGAACCAGTGGGACACAGCAGCCTGATTGACTGGAGGAAATACTGTGGTAATTATAACTTAAAGTGCAGTCAATTGAGATCTACTACGTAAAATATATATATGGTTATAGAAGAGTTGGAGAAATGACAGACCTGTTGAAGTGTCTTTTTTAAAAAAAAAAAAAATTTCAGGTGCTGCTTCTACCTCAGATGATGAACAAACGCCATCTGATGAGGACGAAGGGTTTTCATCTAACAGAGACCAGCCGCACTTACGATTTGAGATCAGCAGCGATGATGGTTTCAGTGTAGAGGCAGAAAGTATTGAAGGTAAAGAGTTGTTGTTTATTGCAAGAACAACGATTCAAAAGCCCCAGAAATAAGGATTTTCTTCTTTTCTGTGATTGATGTTAATTTTGTTGACCTTACTAATTCCCACCTCTTCGCTTCAGTGGCTTGGAAAGCGGTGATTGATGGGGTTCAGGAGGCACGGGCCATCGCACGGCTCAGGCCTTTGACTTTCCAGAAGATCACCGGCGCCCGGATGCTTGGTCTGGTCCACGATGCAGTGATGTTCCTTGTGGAACAACTTGAAGGAGCTCACCGCTGTCAGCGCCACACTTTCCGTTTCTTCAAACAGTTCAGCCAGGAGGACGATCTACCCGTCAACCCCAGTGGGTGTGCCCGCTCTGAGCTTTACCTTCGGTACGTCGACAAACCCCTGAGGACTCTGAATCAGAAGGGAGATCGTCATCTAAGCACAGTGTTATTTCCTTTGTTCGAACAGGAAGTCTACGTTTGATATCTTCAACTTCCTGGCATCTCAGCACCGACAGCTCCCTGACATCGGGCCTTACGATGACGAGGAAGACGAGGTTCTTTTGAAGTCCACAAGGTGAGTCTTCCGCCATTTAGCTCAGATTTATTTTGTAATAAAGCCTTTATTAAGTGCCTCTCTTTGAAATGTTAACTACTATAGTACACGTTGTTTTTTTCTTCATTTACTTAACAGTGTTCAGTCTCTCATTGGTGAATTTATATATTCTCTCTTTCGCTCAGGCGGGCTACCAGTTTGGAGTTGCCCATGGCCATGCGCTTCAGACATCTGGAACGAACTTCCAAGGAGGCCGTAGGAGTTTACAGGTCAGACACATTTGGCTCAAATCAGTCTTGAGTGTTGTAACTATGGTAACTAATGTGAAACAGCTGTCAGGACACGAGGATAGTACTGCTTCAAAGCAAGAATGGAGTCATTACTTGTAGTTGGTGTATAAATAAATAAGACACAACATTCACAAGAGTGAACCCGTGAGAAAAGTTTCTGTTTCCACACATCAGTGAAACCAAAACATTTTAGATATAAACTTTAAATACAAACAGTTTAAGTCGGTTTTCACCCATATTTTCATTTTTGTGATGACTTCTGTCTCAAATATAAACAAAGAAATTTACAAAATCAATGAATCTGATCGATCCCAGCTTGTGTGAGCTCACCAGACCTTTACCCCTCTGTTGTAGGTCTGCGATCCATGGCCGCGGTCTCTTCTGCAAGAGGAACATCGAGGCCGGGGAGATGGTTATCGAGTACGCGGGCATCGTCATTCGATCAGTGCTCACCGACAAAAGGGAGAAGTACTACGATGGCAAGGTCCGTCAGCCTCTGAACTCTCTACTTAAGACCCCATTTACATGAGTCAAAACGGAAAACCTTCATAGCGTTTTGGGTGTCTCGTTTTACATAGCAACGGTGCTCGAAGCCACTGAAAACGCAACTTTTCGACATCGTTTTCAGCGTTTTCCCCCGTTTCCATGTAAACCAACAGCTTTCTAAATGTGTAAACGGGTTCTGATCGCTTTTACGTCATACACAGTTGTGGAATCTTGGAAAATGTCCTCAACAGACTATTTATATTGTTTTCCGCAGGGCATCGGCTGTTACATGTTCCGCATCGATGACTTCGACGTGGTGGACGCCACCATGCACGGCAACGCGGCGCGTTTCATCAACCACTCCTGCGAGCCCAACTGCTACTCGCGGGTCATCAACGTGGAGGGGCGGAAGCACATCGTCATCTTCGCCCTGAGGAAGATCTACCGGGGGGAGGAGCTCACCTACGACTACAAGTTCCCCATCGAGGACGCCAGCAACAAACTGAGCTGTAACTGTGGGGCCCGGCGATGCCGGCGCTTCCTCAACTGAGAGGAGAATCCTGTTTACGAGCTAAGCCTTAAATGAAGGTGGCACTGGATCGGGTTTCGAGGCGGCAGCAAGGGGGAAAAGCCACTATGACGCTGGTTGGAGGTGATTCTGAACATTCTGTGGTTTGGTGCACAGAAACATCTTTGCCACACATGGTTCACGACGTACTTCTGCTTGTGGAGAGTTTCAGATGTTAAGATGCCACGGCATATTTGAGGAGGCGATTTTGGGTATTTGTTTGTGTTTTACTTTCTTTTTTTTTGCTTTTTGACAACCGGACGTTCAACCCAGTGGAATCCCATGATTCCACGCAGACGATGACGCCAACAGAATCTTTTCTGAGACACACATCAAGCCTTATCTGTTTAAACTCTGAGAGATTCCTTTTTCTATTTTATTTGTTTTCTGGGGGTTATGTTTTGTCTTCAGTACACTTGTAATTATGATCGCTCCATCCCTTAGTGACGGGAATCTGTGCAGTGGTGAAGTCCGTTCCTGAGCCATACATTCACCCCAACCTTTGTGGTCTTTTTATCTTTTAATTCAACACTTCTCTTTTTGTTGTTTTTATTACCTACGTGTCTCTCTTTATTATTTTTTTTCCCTTCCTCTTAACAAAACCACCATGGTGCTAAAGCTTTGAAAGCTTCGTCTTCGTTTGAGTCGGACGTTTCGCAGATCAGGAATTGTTTAGCTGTTTATTCGCCCTACTGAGATCACGTTTCTTACGTTTATGCACTCGAGCGGTACTCTTGATGCCACCAGCGGAACACAGTCTCCGCTAAGTCGCAGGCCTGCTAGTTTTTTGGGGATTTTTTTTTTTTAACTGACTTCTGTCATGTCTTTGCGCTGGAAATTGATGCTTAAAGGTTAGCAACACCGAATCCTCATTAGGACAGAAACGCGTCTTTAGGACATGTTGATTTCTTGACGTAGCAAACACTACCCAGGCCAAAAGTGAAGATTTATGGTGAAATCAGTTTAGTTTTTTTTTTTCTTTCTTTTAACTATCATGGCAGATGCTCATAAAACTATTGCAATAAGTCTTTGCTGCCATGCGTTTGCACTCACTAATCCTACAAATTGTGTATATCTCGGTGAAACCTGCTACTGAGTGTGTTGATTCAGCCCCGTTTGTGAACGCCACATTCTAGCCGTCGGCCTTAAAACGGCGCCGACGGCAAAGCTCCTTTAAAAAAAAAAAAGAAAAGAAAATAATAATGTTTAATGTTGTGAGTTGGTGTTCAGTGATGTCTTGAGTGAGGCTCCTAGAAATCACACTGTTCAAATTCATATTTATTGTTGTTTTGAGTTCTGTTTTTAATGGTTAAACAGGTTGTGCTGTGGTGTATAATCAGTGGCGCTCTGGTGTTATTAGCCCCCCCCCCTCCATTTGCATCTTTTGTTTACAACTCGTGTCCTTTCGTTTCAATAATTTACTTGAATTTTTCCTCGGGCCAGTGGTGTCGTGCGCTTAAGCCTTCATGACAGAAATGTTTCTTTTTAAAGAAATTTTTTTTATTTTGTTTCAGTTGGACTAGAATACTCGGTGACACTGTTTGCCTCCTCGTGCCCATGATTGTGCTTATTTTTAATTTTTTTCCCTCCCTCCTGCTTTGTCCACCACCAAGTTCTTGTTCTAAAGCAAATTTGCATTTTTGTCTTTATCTTAATCCCCCCCCCCCCCTCCTTTTTTTTTTTCCCCCTTTTTGCATGTCCAATCACTGGGATGGAGCCCAGATTACCTGGTGTCAATCACCAAGCTGACAACAAGAGCAGAGTCACTCCAAACTCCTTGCAAGGATTCTACCTCAGCTGTTCAGGCAGATGTTTGGGAATACTGATGCAAAAAGAGAGGATGATGATTTAAGAAAACATTGGTTTTAATATCCTGGTGTGTGGGCGCGCGTGTGTGCGTGCGTGCGTGCGTGTGTGTGGATATTTGTGTGCTTGTCACTGTGTGTGTTTGTGTGTGCGCAATGAAGGATGCAAAGCACTAGTCAAAAACTGAAGTTATCATGACCATCTCTCCCAGAATCTGTTAAGAAGACTGTATGTTATATATACACATATATATAAATATAAATAAATATATATATAAAGTAGGGTTATTTTAAAGTGTAAAAGACATTAAAATGACAAATTGTGCTCTTTAAATTTACGTCTTTGTTACCATGTACAAATAAACCTGAGTTTGTAAATATTTGTATACATATTTCTAAACCTGTTTAATTTTTCTATGCACTTTTTTTATTTATAATGTTATTTGCTTAATAAAGATGTTAAGATGTTTGAGCAACGTTTGTGGTTTGGAGAAGCCGAGCGCGGGCACGACTCGTGTGGAGGGAAAAGTACTGAGTGGGAGGTTGATACTTGAAACTTAACGTTAGCTGAATAGATTATTGTAGAGAGGATGTTCCAGGAAGAAAAAATGACAGGATATTTTGTTACAGCACCAATTTATATAAACTTTTATAATGCTTATTGAGCGAATAAGTAAGGATACTCTTTTTTTTTTTTTTTTTGAAGCTGCAGCGATGGTGGGTAATATATTTTTCTTTGACATATTTTGCTTTTCATTGCACACAAAGCTGCTATTAATACAGGTTTTCCTTCATTGAATACTTTTGAAAGTCGTCCAAAGATTGAGTCCCACTGGCAGTGGGCGATGATGGGGAACATCCTGGACAGGCTACGAGCTCAAACACACGCTGCATTACACTGCATGCAAACGCAGTGAGAACATGCAAACTCTTTTTTTTGAATCGGCCCGAACTCCACTGTGTCCAGTCAGAGGTTCACCACGTCCGGTCTCAGCTTGGCCAGAGCGGCGATGGCGTCGTTGCGCTCCATGCGCTTGAGCATCTCGACCAGGTGACCCACGGTCCAGTCTGGGTTCCTGCTGGTGACCCCCTCCAGCACGGCTTTCAGGGGGCTCTTGCTCTCCTTCATGGAGTAGGTGTACGTGATCCAGGTGGATGGGAAGGAGCACAGGGAGGCGAGGTGCTTCGTGTTCTTGATGCCTCGGCTCTCGGGATCCAACAAGATCACCAACTCCTCCAAAACGTCCAGGTTGTCCAACACCGTCTGCAAAGGTGCTGACTGGACGGTGTGGTCTGTGTGTGAAAGACACGCCCGACATTAGAGACTGATGAGAGGGACTGATACAAGATCCCATTAGTTTTTGGTTTTTTTTGTATGAATTTAAGTTTACAGAGCTGCACTTTTCTCCACTAAATTAGAAATAATTGCATTATAATCTGTAAATAACTACAGCTCTTAATCTTTGTTTTAGTGCAACAAAGTATTGATGTGTCATCGAGAAGTTCACATTTCATGAACTATCGTTCCACAACACATGACTATTTACATTATTTACATCTTGAAAGGCATAAAACATTTAGTCCCATGTAACTAGAACGCAAGAGTGTAGTCTGCTAATTCATATTGATAAGTAGCAAAATCTAGAAATGATCGACACATTTCTACATCTGTGTAGTAAATCCTGATTCACTGGCTGAATGATGAGAGAAGATTTATTTTTATTCACCGAGCATTCCTTCCACATCACTGTTCCTGAAGGCTACATTGACGTACGACGGTCTCTTGTAACTCCCTTGGAAGAGCAGACCTAGACAGTTTGGACACACAAAGAGTCAGACTTAAAATAACAAACTGTAAAATTACAAGCTGGGATGAAGTCATCTATTTATTCCTCCAAAAAAGAAGAAAATACGCACCACCCAGATAGTTTCCTCGTCTATGCTTAACCCCTTATTGGTCACTCAGTAAAGTAACTGTAAACTTTAAATTAATAACTCTGAGGTGTTGTTAAAAAAAAAACATTTCTACATCAGTATAAAGAACCATCTTGCCCAATAGAATATTAAACCACAGCGGACTCACTGATCTTTGGTTTGAGTCTTTCAATACCTCTTTTCCGTCTCGTGTAAACTGCCACGGCAGCGAGCATGATGAAAACCAGGAGAAGTGATGACACGGCCCCTTGCAGGAAGAGAAGGAAAAGTTAGACCGCAAAAACAAAAGTCCATGTCAGGTAACGAGGAGAGTGTTTCACTTACAAAGGACGGGCATGTGACTGTTACTGACAGGAAGTGCAGGTGGAGGTACAGTGAATCTTTGAGGTTCCTGAGGTCGAAGGAAAGCTCAGTGTCAAGTTACAGTGAAATGATCCTCCTGCTGTTTCTTTGATAAACTTTCAGTAAAAGCTCAAACTTGGAGAGATGTGAGCAGATGAAGAGGTTCGTGTTGGATTAAACTGGCAAAATGTAATAAGAACAATTCAAAAGCCACAAACGACTGACTCAGACTGTGAAACTGGGGAAGTTCAACAGGTGGGTTTGGTCTCAGATTAAAACTAGTCTTGACGTGATGGTTTCCTGTGTGAAGAAGTTGCACCCACTCTAAAAGTAATGGTGTCATTAAACTGGATGAGTTGGAAAATGGTTCAGTGTGTTTGGGTTGATAATGATAAAAGAGCTGTATACCAATAATTATCATAATTTTCGCCTCCCGTTTGAGTGTTTGAAAGTCTTTATCTGTGGAGTTTGTGTTTTCCCTGTGCGGCATGGGTTTTCTCTACCACAATCTGTGCCATCATGGAGTGATTTAAAAAAAATTATTTTCAGACATGTGCAATTGCATACTAACACTGATGCACCTCTATCCATATGCTCCACATACATATACTAATCTATATTGGATCCCCTTCATGATACTATTAATAAGTGAATTGACATTTTTTTGGACGTACAGTATATTTAGTAGTATACCTTATCTAATCTGTCCCCTTGTTCATTATTTAATCGTCATGTTTTGTAATCTTCTGTCTGTATTAAAGATATCTAGTTTATATATAGTAAGAACTTTCGAACTGCATTTATTGATCTCATTGTATGTTTTCTGTGATGTGTGTTAGGTATAGTCGTTAGATTGCTTTTGCTATACTTTTGAAGTAGTATAGCAGTCAAGTATTTTTCTAGTTAAGTGATTGCGTTCAAGGGCAGCCGACTCTCACCGTGACCTGGATTGCGGGGGAGCTGCGGCTTCTGTGGAAAGATCGAAAGATAAATACAGACAGAGTGAACAAATGCAATAAAATTGCTGTGTTTCCCGTCCACGGGTGTTTCGGACTGGATGTGTTGTTTGTTTGCACAACAAACACACACAACAAACACACAACAAACAACAAACACAAAAAGATGGAGCGAGGAAAAAATGACGCGTTCCGATTTTACGCAAAAACCCCGATGTGATTAAAACCCCCACTCCACCACCACCACCACCACTACCGAATTTCCGAGTAAACATAGAAAAGGTGACGACTTATCTCACCGGGGTAAAGCGCACTGGGTGTCAGCGGTTGTGTTGCAGCGTGTCGACACGACTCGTCCCGATGGACACGGAGAGCAAGGCGCACAAAAGTCTCTCGTGCCATCGTTAAAAGTGTTATTTCCGCACGGTCTGGTGGTGGGCTCGTGGATACCCCCCTCATCATCATAGCCACAGTTAGGAGTCAATTCTCTTCCTGTAACCACATAATGCAATATAAATACAATATAACATGATGCCATGCGATCCATTGTGATACGTGTTGACCTACCTGGCGGTGCAGTGTATCTGTTCCTGACACAGGAGACGCACTGCGTTCCGTTCC
The DNA here is from genome assembly GCF_963383615.2 of Lipophrys pholis. Taxonomy (NCBI): domain Eukaryota; kingdom Metazoa; phylum Chordata; class Actinopteri; order Blenniiformes; family Blenniidae; genus Lipophrys; species Lipophrys pholis. Next base: position 26,584,427 of record NC_137639.1, on the reverse strand, counting down.
AGCGCGTCTTCGGGTCGGAGCGACATATGTCCGAGTGCCACCACATTGTCACCAAACTGCGCATTAGAGTCAAGACTCAAAGCGGATCAAGTTCCACCCTTTCCGGAAAAAATAAATAAAATACAAAAAAAACAACAACATCAACAACAACAAAAAAACTGCGATGTGAAGTCTGTACATGAATTGAGTCGTCTGGAGTTTGGGGAAGTACAGTCTCTACCTGACACAAAATGGTTTTTTTTTTTTATAAAAGGAGGAGCTATCCTGCTGTGTCTTTGGAGGTTTGGTCACAGTTCAGACGGTTCACTGACTGACAGAATACAGTTTTCTCTCTGTTTCCCCCAGTTGGTCATTTTCTGTTTGGATTGGGCAGTTTGACCTTCTCTGACATATTTTCTATCCTCATTTTGTGGTTGAATCGACTTTTGGTTAGTTTCTTAAGAAATGTTACCTTTCAGTAAAGAGTTTGTGATCTTGTTTTGCTTATAAAGATTGCACACTGGTTATGTTGTTCCCTTTAAACCCTGTAAACTCAGTTGAACTTGGACTGGAGGAGAAAGCACTGACCATGTGGGTTTTTTTTTTCTTTCTCGATGTTCCTGTGGCAGTTTCTAAACTGCACAGACAGTAATAGTCAGTGTAGAAGTGAATACACACATTCTTATTTCTTTCTTTTTTTTTAACCTTCAGTGGTATGTAAGACTATTCGATATGGATATATGCCAAATACCCAGCACTACTCCACTGGTATAGTCAATAAAAATGAGACTACTGCAATGTGAAGCGAATAGGAGCGACAGAAATCTTAAATAAATCTCCTCCCTACTTGCAACACAGACCTTTTAGTCAGTTTTTTGGATAGACTTGGACTTACTCATACACTTAGGATACAACCTGTCATAGGTGTATTTCTACAGAACCTAAACGTATAAACATGCTCCCACACACTTTATGCATTCTCACAATCCTGAGTTGTGATAACTACTCTTCCTCCTATGTGCGAGACTGAGGGTCGTCCATGTTAATAGGTTTATGAAGCTAACCTGAGCACGTTGTCCCGTGCATTCATTCTACATGAGGAGAGCAGCTGAGCTGCCACCCCCTACACAGGATGCAGGGGCAGGACTGCTGAATCAGCAGGATGAGGGAGCTTAGCTCCAGCTGGAGAGGATTTCCCATAAAGCTTTGTGTTACCTGCTCGGTGTCACTTAAAGTTTGCAGGCTGAACGCGTTGCCATGAAGGGGTGAACTTGTGTCTTGGATGCAATAACAGCTCTTCTGCAGGTTGGTTGATTCCATATCAAATATATCACATATATCAACTTTTTCGTTACACAAAGGAGAACTAGGTCTGCCACTGCAATTTAAAAAAATTATATAAGATTTGTGCAATAACACCTTTTTTTATGTCCTCAGGTTTTAAATCAATGGACGAGCCCTGACATCCAAGCGGCCCTAACCATGGTCTGCAGATAACCTTTACATTGCTTTATCATGTATTCAAGAAGAGACTCTAACATCGACAACAAAGGATGCTCCAGATCCACTGGGACTGCAGTGGGTGTCGGGGCAACAGTGCCTCGGGGGACCGCCCAGGATGGGACGATAGGTCGGCGGACGTCTATGCCATGTCAGCCGAAATCCATCATGGTCGTCCACTCCGCACCTTCGGGGAGGAGCGTTCAGTGTGAGAGCCATCTGATAAATGTAAGTCGGTGGGTTGTATCAGACGAGATCTTTCTCTGGGCTCATGACATTTGCCAGGCTGTTTCTTTGACTTTTATAAAAGGATCATTAAAATTACACTATTAAAAAAAACAAAAAAGAAGTCTCATTTCTAAAGTTCCAAATCAGGTTGAGATAAACATGTATTGTGCCAAAACACATAAATTCCGGACACACTGCCCTCTGTTATCTCAAAGTATTTCTTCCCATAACCTTGAAAGTGAACAGAGTTGATATGAGAAACAGTAACATGTTTTCCTTCTTCCAGATGGACGCAGAGGGACGTCTCCCACTTCCTGACATCATGCCAGGGACTCTCCCAGAGCTATCAACATCTAAGCGGCTCCACAAAAGCACCAACGACATTCCTTACAAAGGCAATGTTTGTCCTCCTCCCCCGTCCCCTCCTGGCCTTGCAGACAGTGAGCAAGCCTTTTTGCGTCGCTGCTCCCTGATGGACACCAACAGCGTTTCGTGGCGTCCTCGTCACGCCCTCAGTGTCCCCAACATGGCCAGTCCCCTCCTTGCCATCAACAGCAGTCCCCTGCATCACAGCACCCCACTGTCACCTGCGCACAGCAACATGTCCAGCCCAGCCCGAGACCTGGAGAGGCTGGCTAAAGCCCGGAGTAAACTCCTGGAGAGTGAGACCAACCAGACCCCGACCCTCACCCCCGAAACCAGAGAACAACTGCGCTACGTCTCCAAAGACGGGAAGTGTCGGGTCAACCTGTGTCACATTTCTGAGAGGGGACGCTTCCTCTCCGATATTTTCACCTCATTTGTGGACCTGCAGTATCGCTGGTTTCTGTTCGTTTTCATGATGTGCTACATAACGACCTGGTTCCTGTTTGCTGGGCTCTACTTTGTTAATGCCTCCGTCAGAGGTGACCTTGGACAAGATCGACCTCTCAACACCTCTGAAAGTCACCAATCTATGCCCTGCTATTTGGGCATAGACGGCTTCATTTCGGCGTTGCTCTTCTCAGTGGAGACCCAGCGCACGATTGGCTACGGATCACGCACCGTGTCACCCGCCTGCCACGAGGGGGTGCTGCTGGTCATGATGCAATGCATCGTTGGGTCCATGATCGATGCACTCATGGTGGGCTGCATGTTTGTCAAGATATCCCGCCCCAAGAAGCGGGCCGAGACGCTTCTTTTCAGCCGCACTTGCGTGATTGCGAACCGCGACGACCAGCTGTGCTTGATGTTCCGCCTGGGGGACCTGAGAGAGAGCCACATGGTGGACGCCAAGGTCCGCGCAAAGCTGATCAAGTCCCGCCAAACGGCCGAAGGTGAATTCTTACCCCTTGAGCAGACGGAGATCAACCTGGGTTATGAAAGCGGATCGGACAGGCTGTTTCTGGTGGAGCCTCAAGTGATTCAGCACAGTATTGACTCCAGCAGTCCACTGTGGGAGCTCGGCCCCGAGCAGCTGAAGTGGCAACAGTTTGAGATCATCGTCATCTTGGAGGGAATTGTTGAAGCGACAGGTGAGCGGTTTAAAGTAGCAGCAGTAGTGGTAGTAACATGTGAACAAATGTTTAAAACATTGGCATTGAAAATCATCTTGATTTATATTTCAAAAAGGAATCCTGACCAGCTGAATGTTTGCTGGAGGTCTTTACACAAATGTCAGGATTTTGCCTAATGGTTCTATTTAAATGACAATAGCTTTGGATCCTATGAGAACATTAAGGCCAAGTTTACTGTGCATCATTTTTGCATTTTCGTTTCAGAAAGATTCATAGCTTTTACAATGAAACGGAAGAAACACGGAAAATGGTGTAGTTTTTGTGTTAGAGCACTAGTAGGTGCTATTGCTTGTTTTTGTGATGAAACCACACACATTCGCTGAGAACAATTAAACATTAACAATGGCAATTATAGAGACCTTGGTATAGACAAGATGACAATGCTGGATTGTTTTTATGAGTGACTCTCAACTATAAAACGACAGGGAGAATATGAGCTGGGAGTCACTCTGGAGGCAGACATAGTTATTGTCCACCTCCTCGCGCATGCGCAGAAGAACTATTTACTACAGCGGTGGTACACATACGCAGTAGCAGCGTTTCCACCGTCCATGGAGACCGCGCGTTTTCAGAAAGTTACGTTTTCTCCCGTTTACACGGAGACACAGTCGGAGCATTTCCAAAAAGTTCCACCTCGGGAGCCATTTTCAAAAAGGCGCTTTCTTTAGTGGTTCCGAACACTGCAACGGTGTAAACAGACCTCCAAAATAAAGGTTTTGCGTTTTCATTTGAAAAATGATGTGTAAATGGGGGCTTTAATCTGATTTTGAAGATTTTTCTTCTGCCACTTGTATTCATGTTAATTTATTCTGAAGAAACCACTAAACTGACTTTCGTTTTTTCGTCCCGATTTAGTTCATGAATTTATGACTCAAAAAGAGTTTACGGTCACAGCTGCTGGCCTGAAACCAGGAAATATAGCCTCTTATCTTTAACTGCAAGATGGAAAGAAAACCTCCTCCTTGTTATGTCTTGAAGTAAATGTGCAAGACAAAAACAGATTCATCCTGATTTATAGAAGGATCTTTCAAATGCAAATTGAAACAAGCTCAGTTGTGTTTCTTGGCTGTTGCTTATTTATAAAATACACAATACATTTGCTGCACTAATTTGAAAATAGAAGTTTATTTCTGCTCACTATAGATTGGATGATTTTCGTCTATTTTTTTTTTCTCTTCTCACTACACATTCTCTGAAAAGGATTTTATGACGTCTGCCGAGGACTGTTTGTGTGTCTTTTAGCAAGAAAACCACTGGACGGATTTTGTTGAAATTTTCACCACAGATAGATATTAGGCCATGGAGGACTCCGTTAAATCCTGGAGGTGATCCGGATCCAGATCCTTTGGCGGATGTAAGAAATCTCTGATTGCTCTTGTTAAAATAATGCCACGCTGTCCTGAAAGAGACAGCTCAGTGTTTTAGGGAGTTAGGTCCAACATGGGAGGCAGACGTTTTCGTTTTTTGTGAGTTCTTCAAAACCATCATCCCTAGTTTGTTCGTATTTATCAGTGTAACAGTCACAGCGGAAAATGTGGGAAATGTTGAGCTTCTCTGACTGTACCAAGTTGCCTTTTCCGGGTAGATGCCACAGATACCACAACCAGGAAACACCATTCGACACCCACTCCAAAACTTTCTGTTCTCAGTTTAGAAAATGTTTTACGCCTCTTCTCAAATATTCTAAAGATTCTCCTGATTTATACTATAAGTCAAAGGGACAATCTTGGCCACACAGAAGCTTTAAACCTGTGTTTTCTTGAAGTAACTTAAGGTAACTTTGCATTGGATTGTTTCCCTGTTGAAGAATTTTGCCACCTGTTTTTTGTTTTTTTAATTGACTGTGAGATATATGCTTGGAGGATTTGCAGATCTCAAGTGAAACTCTATTTCCTCTCTCGATGCAAGGCTTCCTGTGCCAGTGGTTATCACGCAGCCGAATATTATACTCTAAAGATAACAGCTGGCAAGAGGTGCTATTTTTTTTATTTTTTTTTATGTTTGCATGTTGCTTCTTTTTTCCTCCCAGTACGTTTTACTTCTCTGGTGTGGACGAGAAGCTTCCTGCCCTCATCCAGCTGCTGCCCTGTATTGATTAGTGCTTGACTTTTGAGGTGGTGGATTAGGTTTCCACCTCTTATTATTTCTGGCCTCACAAGACCTGATGAATGCACGTACATATTTATGATTGACCAAACTGGTGCTGAAAATGTTGGAAGGAAATGACTCATTTGTGATTAATAACCGTTCAGACTGATGACATTTGATGATGACGATACAAATAACTCCCATTTAGAGGAACCACTTTTGATTGAGTATGTTATTTTTCATAAATTTTGAAGACACATCATGTTATTCATCAAGATTTACCACTTGCATTAAACATTTATTTTTTTGCAGAGTTAAGAAAGAGCATCAACGTGACAGGGTGTCATGAGACTTTTAGCTTACTTTAAGCATATTGAAGACACATTGAAGTCGTACCCCGGTGATTTCATAGCTAAAACGCAACTTGTTCTGAACTACTTGTTCTGAACTACTTGTTCTGAACTACTTTCTAATTATCTCTTTATCTCTTAATCGAAGGTGATAAAAATGCATGCGCATGGTTGCTTAGCACTGACGTTTGCATTTTGAGTTTATTATGTGAAATTGTTTCATCAGGGATTTTTACACTTGTTAAATACAAACTAAAATGTTCATAAGATTTAAAAAAAAAAAATCCTATTATGAAAATTGCAGCCGTCTGTTAAAAAAAAGGTACATTTTTGATTACGTGTTCTAGATTTTCAGGATTTGTAAGATAAATGGTAAAGAATAAAAGCATCAAAAGGATGAGATATTTTAGTTTGGGTGTTTTCACACATGCACACGCACACACACACACACACACACACACACACACACACACACACACACACACACACACACACACACACACACACACACACACACACACACACACACAATAAGCTAATATTTATATGATTGCTGAGAAACATAAAACAGTAACGGTGGAAACAAAACACTTCATCATGGAGACACTTCCCCACAATGGTAATATAATGACGTTACAGTGCAGCTGTGTCACTTGTTCCACATTTACTCATGTTAAAAACTTGTCAAAAAATCGATTGAGTAATTTCTTTTTTTCCAAATTCTACACACAATACTAATGAGATACTAACTCCAACTGTGATTTCAGTTGATTGAACAACATGTAAGGTCCCACAGTTGACGGAGCAGCCAGAGTACAAACTAAGCATGAAGTCAAAGGAACTCTGCTGCGCTCAAAGACAGGAGAGCAAATCAGGTGATTCATTAATGTGCACCGGTGTCAGGCAGGTAACCAAGAACCTGATGGTCACTCTATCAGAGCTCTGCAGCCTCCCAACAATCAGGCCTCTGGGGTAGAGTTGCCAGACAGAAAGCACGTCTTGGTAAAACACACATTGCCGCCTGCTGGGAGTTTTAACAAAATCCACCTGACTCATACCACAAGAAAATCCAAATCATCTGGTCTGACGAAAGAAAGATGGAAGTCTTGGGAGGAAACAGGCTCATTAGGCAAACACAATCTCCACAGTGAAGCATGGCGGCGGCAGCATCATGCTGTGAGGATACTTGTCAAGGTAGAGGGAAAGCTGAATGCAGCAGTGTACAGAGACCTCCAGGATAAAAAACAAAAGATTAAGCTAAAATGCAAAAAAAAAAAGGGCCACTGCATAGTAATTGCATCAATGCATCGTATTTTAGGACTGAAATGTTCAAATATTTGAGTTACATTCCGATTAATCTAGTTTTTTGGCATACTTGAAGGTACATACGGGATCACTCTTGAATCTCTCCATAATTTTTATCAGGATTACAGGTTGCTTCATCAATGTGTTGACTTCTACAAATGGAATATATCAAACGCATAGTGACATCAAAGAGTAAACGTTTGTTTTACAGAATCCCGACTAACAGCCTGATCTTCTCAAACGCAGGGATGATGTGCCAAGCAAAAACCTCTTACATTGAGACGGAGATCGAGTGGGGGGCTCGCTTCGAGCCGTGCATGACCCTGGAGAAGGGCTCGTTCAGGGTGGATCTGCGTCGCTTCCACAGCACCTACAAGGTCCCGCTGCCGACCTGCAGCGCCAGCCAGGCCAACCAGCTCATGGCGGTGGCTGACGCTCAACTACAAGGTCAGAAGGCCACCAGGTCCTGGGAAGCGTGGACCGAGGGGCTGGCCGAAGACGAGAGGGGAAAGCCGACATGCCAGGGAGGATTCACCATTGACAACATTCAGGAGGAGAGAGCGTCTGAAGGACATGAAAGTCGAGCAAGTGCAGACAAGATCATGTGACACAAGTCTCTCTTTGAATGTTAGATTTTATAACAGGGAAGTCTTTTTTCCAGAAGACTTTGTCGTTTCAGAATTGGAAATGTACCATGTAAGTGGGTAATTGTCAGTTATAGTGTGTGTGTGTGTGTGTGTGTGTGTGGGGGGGGGGGGGGGGGGGGGGGGGGGGGGGGGCTGCTGTGGGTCAGTGGGACACTTGAAATAAGGACCCTAATGAGATTAATGCCACGTATCCTTTTTCTGCAGCAGCACTTCGACATGTCTTTCCCTCGGGGAAGTCATGTTGTGTTCATCTACTGAATACGTGAAGACACAGAAAGGCCAAATACACGTACACGAACACCACAGAAGACTATAATCACTAACTGCATAACCCAAACCAGTAGTTAAACTCAGCCCAACCTTGCGTGTGTGAAGACTGTAGTCATGTCAAAATCATTTTAAGAGGATCTTGATGGAGCCCGACAATGCGGCTGATTTGTGTGTTCTGCCTTTTGAGGACCAACCAGGAGTGTTTAAAAGACCGATTTCATACAAATGAGCTCCAACTCAAAGCACATCTGCACTTTTTACTTCTCCGCAACTGTTGTAATCACTCGTTTGACGTGTCTGATTTAGAAAAATTATGGCATTGCTCATATGATAGGAAAATTCAATTAAATGGAATCAAAATCACCGATATGTGAAGCACATGAGTATCAAAAAAAACAACCAAACTATTTTGTGTGCACTGATTCCAAAGCATTTAGTCATTTACATCTACACTTCTGTTGTCGTCCGTGCAAATGACAATACTGATTTCCAAGCTTTGTTTAAGATGTAGCTTCTTGATCTATTAAATGGAGATAAGTGAAGCATGTTTTTATTTATTTATTTTGCCAATGCACATTATTTAGAACAGCATCTGGAGACTACTTGATATTAAAAGATGTGCTGCTCAGTTGCAGCGCGACGCAGATAGAAAGTCCCCGGTTTGATGCCTGGTTTCTCTGTGGGATTTGCGTGGGTTTTGTTTCCTCATACAATCAAAAAGACATGCATCTGAAAGCAACCGGTGGCTTTGTGAAAACTGAAAACTATTCAGGATGAAACGATAGACAAACTGGACAAATGTATAAAAACGATGTTATAAATTCAATGTTAAATATCAACGAGAGGATTTTTTTTTGGGTTGATTAAATTGTTGAAATGTTTTATTGTGAACGACGTTTGAGCTGCTGTTTTTTTTGCCACCCCAGTCCTGCATTTTGGGTGAGATTTATTTATTTATTTTTTTTAAATAGTTGCACGGTTTGTCCTGGTGGTGGTGCTATGAACCCAGGTCAACCTTGGAGGGTTTACACAACTAGTCCAATAATAGTGAAAGTCAGAGGGAAGATACCTGCGTCACCAGATGAGGATGAGCTGGTGATGTTGCTTTAATGGATCATGATATATTGTTTCCACGGGTTTTTCTTTTCTTTTCCTTTTTTTTTTTTAGACCAGGATTGCATTTTAATTTGAAGATGTAAATGACCATCTTCGAGCAGGGCGTATTACAAAGCGACGGTGAAACAAAGCATGCTTGAGGAGAGATTCTGAGTTTACCTCTTGAGTTTAATATAATGCCAATACACACAACAGACACGAGCCGAGGCCCCGGAAGTGTGAACACCCCCGCGGGGACGGAGGTTCGCCTCAAATGTGGGAGACGTAGAGGTAAGTGCTGCTGATGTTCCAGTTGGGGGGGAAGTCCTGCACTGCGTGGCTCTTGACGTGTCTCTGCATGAGGACCAGGCTGCTGCAGAACTCCAGGCACAACGTGCACTGGTAGGGCGCCGCGCCGCCGTGAGTCCGCAGGTGCTTGATCATGGCTGAGTAGTCCCTGGAGCGCTGGCCGCAGAGGCGACACTCGAAGGGTTTCTCCCCTGGAAGAGGAAAGGGCCAAGATGACTCGAGCGAAGGCCGCGACTTTTCGGATATTACAAACACACTTATTGTTCGTGTAGTGACACGTAGTAATTGTGCATTATTGTTATTGTTTAGTTCAAGTTTTTGTCCCAAAACACTTTAATTCTGGAACATCCCCGCTGTGAGTCACGACGTGCTTTTAGTCTGAAATCACACAATCTCCTTCATTCTTATGCAAATTCTCGTTGATGAGTCTTTTATGAGTTTGTGTCTGTCACGATGATAAATAGATAAAGTGACTATCATTATGAGCCAACGTCACACACACACACACACACACACACACACACACACACACACACACACACACACACACACACACACACACACACACACACACACACACACACACACACACACACACACACACACACACACGCTGTGAATGTGTGTTTTACCAAGTGGCCTTAACCTTTCACGTGTTAAACACACTATTTAAGTTAAGAAACAAAATTATTCCCAGGTTTATTTTCGTGTTAATATCTCTCGAAAGAGCAGAGAAAACTAGACACAATTTCGACAACTTATAAGGTCTTGTTCTACTCTCACTTTAAGAGAAATTAAAACAGACCTTTTGCTCCAGAATTTCAGTTTCACGGAAAATTCAAGTCGGACGATTTCAAGTTGAATGAGGCACAACTAATAGTATCACAATCAGTGAAAGTCTGTCAAAGATAGTTGACAACGGTTTCCACAACTTTGATTTGTCTCTGTTTAGAATTAAAATAAATAAAACTTAAAAAGATGTCTTGGACAAGTTAAAACATCCAAACGTCCTGAGCGTACGGCTTTAAGCAGAGATCCAACTTAACTGTAAATGAACTCTAAACTCTCAAAACAAACACGCTTTGTCTCACTTCTAACAGGAAGTTGTGATTCAAAGCCCGACTTGATAATATGTTATAAAAATACTTTTTTTTTTTATTTGGGATTAATGTGTGGTTGTTAGAGTTAGAAACTGTCGGGTCACACTCAGAGGGAGAACACGCAGACTCAACACAGAGGGATTTGAACCTACAATGTTCTTGCAATAAAGTGAGAATACTAACCGCTGCTCCACCGTGCACACAGCCTTATTGTATAGTCTGAAACACACCTCGCTGTGTCTAAATTACAATCAGTCCCAAAAAATATGTGTCTACGTTAGAATCAATCTTGAGTTTCACCTAAAGGTATTCATTGTTGACCGAGAGGATGGTTTGCAATATTTTGTTTTGTTGTGTCGTGTGAGATTTACTAGCAGAGGTCACGCATCTGAAGTATGTGTTTTTTTTTTTAAAATTCAAATTTAAAAAGGAAAAAAAAAAACACACACAAGCCACCTATTCGACCTCCTTCAGTGAACTTTCTCTCAGTTGACATCCGGTGTGTGTTTACCAGTGTGAACTCGGTGGTGTGTGTCCAGTTGGTGCTTCAGACTGAACTTCTTGGGACAGTGCTGACACTGGTAGGGTTTTTCTCCTCTGTGGTTTCTTCTGGGCTCTGCTTCAGGCTGCGGCGCGTCTCCGCTGCCACACAGCTGGCATCCGGCGCATCGTTTACCTGCAACAGCAAGACGAGATTGAACAGGTGAAAGTGTGAATGCTGCGGCCGGCGGAGTGGCCTATAGAGCTTTAAGAGCTTTAAACATTCTCCGAGTCAAGAAAAAAAAAAAAAAAGAGGCGTTAGGTTTCTAACAAACAAAGACATACATGCGAAATAATAAATGTGGATTATTTTCTTTAACTTTATTGTAGACGGTAAAGAGCAATGACAGCATATTTATACACATACATCATTTTGTTTTGAAGTCTTGCTATTTAATTTTGAAGTGATTTTATAACATTATATAAAACCTTTTAAATAGCAAAACCAGATAATAATAAAGTCACCACAGTCCAGTCAAAGGTGATATTAACAGCCACTCTCAGAGAGTTTAACTCAGAACTTTGTGCTCTTTCCCGATTTCAGCAGGTATTTGAAGAAATAGTCATTCAGCGGTTGAGGCTTAAGTCCTTTAGTTTGTGTACGACACTATATATCTGTGCTACTTAGACTTACTTTCCTGTCACGCTGTATATGGGCCTCCTCTTCGGAGGACAAAGGTGTGATTTTGAGGTTAAAGTAGCCCAACAGAAGCTTTTCCACTATACGGTTTTTTTTTTCTTCTGTTTTTCTTTTCTGAGTTTCTGAGGTGAAAACGTGGCCTTTATAGTAGAGACAGGAAGCTGAACTGAAGAGATACTGTAGTGAGGGAAATTCAGAGAATAAACCACAACAATTGGACACTTACGAATCATCATTAATGCATTTCCTGTACAATATATTACCTCAGTTAATGTGTGCGTCACAGCATAAATGAAGATCTGCGTGTGTGTGTGTGTGCGTGTGCGTGTGTGTGTGTGTGTGTGTGTGTGTGTGTGTGTGTGTGTGTGTGTGTGTGTGTGTGTGTGTGTGTGTGTGTGTGTGTGTGTGTGTGTGTGTGTGTGTGTGTGTGTGTGTGTGTGTGTGTGTGTGTGTGTGTGTGCATTAGGTTTTCTCTTGCCCTAATCTAAATCTGCACATAATGTTCCATTAACTGGATATATTCAAGATTAGATACAAAAAAAAAAAAAAGTACTCATTATCAACTGATCGTGCATGTACAACACAAAGTCAGTTTCATTTTTGCATTGCTCGCATTCAGCAGGAAAAATTGTAATCCGTCTAACTTTGGAGAACGACAAACCGCTGTTACGACGCAGTACATACTGTACTGCATGTATATCTAGCTGTATCTAGTAACCACAGTACTGCTCCTGCTGCACCATGCTCTCAAAACCACAACTCTCTTTATCACTTTCCATTGCGTTGCAGCTCAGGCTGGAGTCTGCAGGAGGTTAGGGGTCACGATGAGAACTGTCATGCTATCTTCTTAAACTAATCGGCCGTACAGAAGATAGCCACTTCGGCAGCCTTCCTCTCACTGTATGCTGATAAGAGGATGGAAGATGATAAAAAGCGAGAATGGTTCCTGCTTCGTGTAACTAGAATATTACCCGACTGTGAGGAGGCTGACTCCGGCCGCACCGCATCATCAAGTGCTCTCGTATCGCAGTGCTGGCAGTCTCTCTGTGAGCTCCCAGGCACACTGTGGAAAAATGCAATAATTATAATAATAATTCTAATAATAATAAATTAAGCCCTGTTTTGTCAGCACTTGAAAAATTTATTTCAATAACTTCCAAATTTAATTCATGTAATATAATATTTTTGAAAAATGGTCTGTATAAGCTAAGATTCTAACGATCCCCTCCCGACACACACACACACACACACACACACACACACACACACACACACACACACACACACACACACACACACACACGGTTAAAAATAGTTTCAGTTTATGTGTAATATATTGAAAATGTGAATGAGCTTCTGTCTGAATTGAATTATAGGAAAAATTGGCTTTTCAATTATATTCTATTTTTGTTTTTTGGATGTACCAATACTTCAGTACGCATCTTTCCTTCGTTCTCGACTTGCCCTTCTTTAAAGGCGAGTGTGGATCTTACTTTCATAAAATGTTGGGAACCATTGCTCTATATATGAGGGGACACTAGACAAGTGTTTGTTCCGCTGCAACGATGCGTGAATGTTATTGAATGTTTTTGTGGTGCAGACACAGAGAGTCTGAACACTCAATGCGTGTTTCAGTGGGTGGAAAAACTTGAATTTTGCAAAAGAGGGGAGAAATGTAGGGGGCTCCCCTTCACCTACTGTTTGATCACAGTACTGGAACACTGTATAATGCGTAAACTTAAAATAGGTCGGTAGATCACTTAAAAACAGAGTCACATGCTGTCTTGTAATCCAGGAAAGACAGAGGTTTAGTGAAATTACAGCAAAGAGTATTTTCCTTCATTGAAATGATTTAAAACAATAAATGAATAAAGTTGAATGGATTCAAATGCATGTCCAATTAAGCCCGTGTGACATTTGTCTAAAGGGAAAGTCTGAAAAAGAACTTTTCAGAGCAGCACTGAAGGGTTAACAGGTGAAACTGAATGTAGCTGGAAAGTGCAGGTTTGCTCTCTCTCTCGCTCGCGCGCACACACACACACACACACACACACACACACACACACACACACACACACACACACACACACACACACACACACACACACACACACACACACACAGTGAGTCAGGTGGCAGCTGTCGCAAAGGAACAATTGAGCAAATCAGGGGATTCAAAATGAGTCTGCGATTAGAAAAGCAAGGAGACCAACGGTCGACAAGAAAAACGAGAAGTTTCCAAAAGTCACATCCATGTTCGTGACTTACCTCGGTTTGTCATTTTGAGCGGTCCCGGTGAACGCTCGGTGACCGGGTTGCTTTCGTTTTAACGGGCCTTGCTTGAGTATGCTGCTCCTCTTCGTGGACTCGACGTACAGGTTTTGCGTGTAGCGTGGGTGGAAACTGGAGCAGCCCATGACAAAGCTCTGGACTGGGCTCTGAAAGCGGGAACTGAGCAGGGGGATCATGTGTGGGGGAGCGAGGGAGAAGGGGTTCGCTGCAGACGACTGGTGGGGGTACTGAAGAGGGTGAGCCGAGATGAAGTTCTCCGTTATCCGTCTCAGGGTGCTCACTGACTCCCTCATGTTTGCTGTGAACGTCCAGGGAGACGAGAAGGAGGAGGTGGCGCTTACCGGCCTGGTGATCACAGTGTCTCGGCAGAGCGCCGACGTCGGGGACAATCTAGACCTTTTCACTATGGATACGGGGTCGTTGTGGTTCTTCAGAGGATGAGAAAGTTTTTTTGTGACAGCACTAACACTCTGTCTCTCCTCTCGGAGTTCGTCCTCCTGAGCCGGCGTCTGGTTTCTCTCTCCTGCACTTTCCTTTTCCTCTTTGACGTCTTTGGTTTCCTGCGCCGAGGCCCTGCGGTCCAGAGTGTCCAGCTGCCTCCTGCACTGATCCTCCAGCTGCTGCATCTCCAGCAGCTCAGCGGCTCGGAGCAGCAGGCGCAGGTCGTCCACCGACACGTCCAGGGCCTGAGTGTAGGTGAAGTCCAGAACCTGCTGGAAGGTGTGCGGCGAGAAGTACTCCAGCGTGCAGCGGGCGGGGCTGTCGCTGCCGCCATTGAGCTGCTGTGCCAAAGCCCTGCTGGCGCAGGCCAAAACTAGTCGGTGGGCTCTGAAGGTCTGACTCTTCACCGAGATGATGGCGTCGCACAGCGACCCTGAGCGGCGGAGGACATCTGCATGCTGCAGGAAGTGGAAGTACTGGGTGTTGTTGATCCGGATCATTTCTACACTTTGTGTGTGTGTTTTCAAATGTCTGAGGAAAAAAAGACGCCAAAAAATGAAGTTAACAGTCAATTGTCAGTGTATTCATTCTCCTCAATACCTCTAAGTTTGGAGATCAAATATACACGATTTCATTGAGGAAGAATTCACCCATTTAAAATTGACATTTCCTTTTCACATTCTGATAAAGCTTTGATGTTCAGTTCTCTCGTACAGTCTCTCAAGCCACAAAGCCCTACCAGTATATGAAACTATCACCAATGACTGTACACACGAGTAAACATGAGGGAAGGTAAACAACAATAACATGGTATTTCGGTGGAAGAGAGACCAAAACCAAGAGTGTGCAGGCGTGCAATATGTATGTCGGCGAGTCGTGGGTTTTCAGAGATGTTTGCAATCTTAAAACTTGGATGAAGACGTAGTGGCTGATATGTTGAATCGGCTGGAGGCCGGCGTGGGTTGTTATGACATGTTCACACCCTCAGGCGTCTATAATGGACTGATGATCATACAGTGTGTGGTTGGATTCTGAAGAAGTGTGCGTGTGTGTGCGTGCGTGAGTGTGTGTGTAAATGACTAAATGACATTTAGCCATTGCATTACCGGAATTCTTTAAAAAAAAAAGAAAATAAAAATAATAAAGTCCATACATTGTTTCTTCACTCTGAAAATCTTTCTTTCTCTCCGTGTTGCAGTTTAGTTTCATAAAGTGATTTGGAAATAGTGCACAACCATTCGACCGACAGTTCTTGTCTTTCTCATGCGTTTGGTTATTTATGTTATGTAGGTGGTCTTGTATGTCGCACTCAACATGAGAGCGACAGGAGAGCCGCGAAAGTGCCGCTCACACTTATCAAACTTAAGACCTCGGCACAGTTCAGTACAATAAAATCTGTGTACATGAATATAAAGCGAAAAATTATTCATACACACGCACAGCTATTTGTAAGCATTAAAATATACTCTTATATTACAATACAGTAATACCAATTTATCACGATCGCGTTTTTAAATTACAATTACTTTTGGAATTTCTTGGCATATTTCACGTAACTCATTTGACTTCAATTGTGATTACAGAAACAAAGTAATATTTATAATATAAAAAAAAGAAGCAGTTTTTTTAAAAATGTACTTGTCGTATCTGCAATCACTGTATCAAGACCAAATTTTGTTATGTTCTGCAATATATTCATTGATGATTTTACAATTTAAATTGTGCCAAGAACAACATTTTCTATATATATTGTCATTAAAACTGTGTGCTTATGTGCTTATTTTTCAATATTATATGTTTTCTTCTGCTCAGATTATTGAGGTACAAATATGCTGGATGGAGTTTTTCTTTTTTTGTTTTTTTTTAGCTATTGCTGCTGAACGTTATTTTATTCAGTCCTCGCTGGCCTTGTCTGAATCTTTCAACATTTTAAAATACCCTTTGCATACGTATTAAACTGTCTTATGCAATAATCAATTCCCCCTTGTGCACAATTCATGAATGCACTGTTGCAGAATGGTGACATAGTTAGCAGGTGTTTGAGCTCCTCTCAGCCACAGTACAATCTCAATGCTCAGACGGTGGAGGGGGGGGGGGGGGGGGGGGGGGCGTGCATTCATGTCAGATTTACACATCCTTTGACAGGACATGAGCTCGCAGTCGCAGCTCACATGTGAGGAACTGGAGCCGCAGGAGAGAAATTTGAAAGACTCTGTTTGCTACAGAAGATGAGCTGCAGAGTGCGAGGGTATCGTTCCACTACATCACAGTAAACACAGCTTAAAAAAGACCAAAAGGGCGAGCAAAAGTCAGAAGATAGCTGCTTGTGGTTTTTAGGTCTCGGGAACTTGAGAAGCACGAAGCGAGAGCGAGACACTTACCGATGGTTAGTGAGAGTGCTCCCTGGAGAACGACGAGACACGGCGCATCATAACTGCCAAGTGACTTGTAAAGTGACATGTCTGACAGGGCACAGGTTACGCTGTGGGGCAGGGTGGTTTCCTCTTTGTTTTTTGCAGTCCCTCCTCTTCAAAGAGCTCATTCTCTCATTGGTGTTTTGATTCTGGAGCTAAATGGCTTACTTCGGTTGGTAAAAGATGTCATCTTCCTCTTAAGTAAACCAATATTTTGTTTTTCTAACGGGCACGTTGATAGTTTTTTGCTGATAGTCCTTTTTATCAGGTTTATTTCGTAACTTCCCACATGTCTCCTTGTTTCTTCCAAACTCACTCTGATGAGTTAAAAACAGAAACAGTACTGGAAAATAGAGGTGGGCTGAAGACATTTGCACTTCAACAGTCGGAGAGTTGAGAGCTCCAGAATGCTTGAGAGAGTTTCACAGTATATTCGAGTCCCCGGGTGAACGAAAGTGCCAGAACATCAGCGGTTTTGAGAATTCTAGAGAACTTGTGCATTATTAAACCCGGGAGAGTTCTAGAATGTGTCAAAGTTCCAGAGGGCGTGAGACTTTCAACAGTTTTCAAAAGTTACAGAATTTGTCGGGGCTCTAGAACGTTCTAGATTGTGTCGTGTGTGTGAAACTTTTAGAACATCCGAATTTCCGAATTTTAAAATTAGTTCTATAGTGAGTATTCCAAAATGTATCGAGTTCTAAAATGTTCCATTATATCCTCAAAAGGATGGCATTTCCAGGTATTTGAATAAATGTCCTATAACCTTTTTAGAATTCTGAGGATAGACAATATCCACTCGGTTTTTCCTGAGTGCAAAACACAATCCAAACATAGGAGCAAGAGAACGGTGTGTGCCTGTTTGAGATAAGACGGACAAAAATGAGGAAAGTAGTTTGTTGAAGAGTCGTGTGTGTGACTAATGCTGTAAATGTAAATGCACATGATGTCCTCTCCTCCTGTGTCGTGTGACGGTCGTACTTTAATAGATTTTTCTGCAGCGAGACAAAACCCACTTCAAAGACAGGAAACCTAAAAGGCCCAATTTTACTGACATGTACCTATATGTAAAAATAGGCTAACTACAGTGTTGGTCAGTTTGTCAGACCTTTTCGGTTTGAGCTTCTTTCCTGTAGCTTTGTGTGGTATCTCTTCGATTTCTTCAAACTCACCACCAATGCACTTTATTTTTTGCCAAATAATTTCTTCATGTGCTGCTATGGATGTTGGACTGTAGGTTATTGCATGCAGTCGGGGACAAATCCTTTCATTAGTTGACAGGGTGAGAACTTTCGTCATAAACCCCGCCAGCAAACACTTTCAACTGTGTGGAAGTCGGAAATGACAGCATCAAATAATGAACTGTGTCTGGGTGAGAGTGGAAAGCTGTTGCGGTTATTTTTGCAACTGTCATTGTATTTAAATATAAATTTAAAAAATAACATTAACAACTTGTTTGTTTATTTATTGTGTATCGACGATATGTCTCTACAAAATAATAAAATATCAGACATTTACTTGCATATACTTATATACTCATTTTAGTACAAAAGACGACTAAAAGGTGTCAAAACATCCGGATGTCACATTTGCTGACGACACCATCTTAACAGGACAGAGAGGGAACCACAGTGAAAAGGCCAAAAGGAAGAGATTCAGCATTTGACAAGATAGTATTCTCGTAATAACCTGGACATTAAGACCTCAGAAACCAAGAGTTTCTATAAGGCCTTGCTTACACGACAACGTTTCAAGACAAACTTTACACTGCAGCAGCTGACACACTAACGATGATGTAGTTAGTATGCCGGGCCACGGGAGGGTGCTGTTGCTTGTTTTTCTAATGAAACCACACAGACGTGTGCGCAGAGAACAACACACTATAAGCATTAACAAAATCGAGACTTCAGGGGATTGAGGCACATTGTTAACTGTCGTCTGCATACACTGTGAGAAGGAACAGGAAGAACCAGCAGCAGGCTTTGATGGTGGCTAAACATAAACAAGCCTTTACTTACACTTAAAAAATGTTTACACTACAAAAAAAGGAAGGTAGCTGAATCTGAAAGGACACCAACCTGAATAGAGATGTTTCACAACCTCTACATCCAGACCAAGTAAAAAAAGCACAAAGTTTTGCTGCGTTTTGTGTACCATAGCTATAGAGAAATAAGGTCTTTAGCACATGTGTGAGTCGAAGGACCAAATCAACAATGTTTACCTCCAGAGAGTCATGACTCCTCTTCCAGATTCTCCTGGGACTTGGTAGTTATATGGTTCAGTCACTGTAACAACAATCAAACTTCATCGTCTGTCCGTTATGAATGTCAGTGTACTCATTTCTAGCGTATTGTTCTCTGCACACGTATGTCATTACAAAAACAACCAACAGCACCCACTAGTGGCCCTACATGCTAACTACATCGTTTTCGTCATTTCTGCCATTTCCGTATCAGTGGACATTGTTTTCAAAACGTTGCCATATAAATGCAAAAGTTTACCAAAATGAAAATGCAAAAGCGATGCAGTTTCACATGAAAAGTCGTTGTACATGGGGCCTAAAACACAAACACAGCCGGCCACATTCTCTACTGCGATTGGCCGTGGTCACAGATTTAAAAAGAGGACAGCAATACTTCTGGTGCAATGAAATCTGATTCATGGAAAAGCACTTAAGCCTGTGTAATAAAAAAGTCTTTTGAGGTTGTATCTGGTCAAAACAGCTGATTCACTGTATTCTTAGATTATATTGTTGAAGGATTATCTAATGGCGTTACACAAAACAGTGCTATTTGTAGTTTTTGAAAGCCGCTTTCACATGGATTACCTTTTGGACAGTTAAACGGTGTTCAGAGTTGGCGTTCACCACTCTTAAATAACTCATGAAGCATGAAATGTATAATTATTCCTGACTGAAAATAATTACCACTGAGCCATAAAAAAACCCAGGAATTTATAAATGTTCTTTTTCTTTTAAATGATAAGTCAAATTGAAATAGGAATGAGGGTAAACTGAATAAAAGACACGGACATGATATCAGATGTGAGGATGAGGTCGGCCTTCTGACTGAAATAGAACTTCACCCTTCAAATGAGCTAAAAATAAGGAATTTCAAAGTGTTTTTGTGATAGTAGCTTATGTAGATACCAAAAACATATATTTACTATAGGATTAATAGGTTACATATCATTGAGTGTGCAACCCTGGTGGCACACTCACTAATCACAGCGAGAAGCTATCAAATGGCCTCTGTCTTTTCTCCTGTTTGTCTTGTTCTCTCCCGTCTGCTGTCTGAATGGTGTTAAATCATCTGATCTGCATACTGTGTAATCATCTCATCAACACTCCACTTTTCATTTGTCCAGTCAGTCAGTGTGGTGCATTCTGTCTTGGCTGCCTCAGGATGTTTCTCGCAAGTTGGACCATGGAAGTGTCCAGGCTCTCCAAGCTGCCAGCCTGTCTGCTTTCACTCAGATTTACCCCAAGCAGACCCCCTGCTGCTTTAGCACATGCCGCCTGCTCTCATACACTCACTGCTGGCTTTCCCCTGCTTACCTCTCACACACCAATCCACCCCAATTCCCCCATCGCACTGAAAACCTTTATTTCTCATAAATCTACTTTACTAAAGCACACCTCTTTGTTATGTGCTCTACGTTTGAGTCTCGTGTGTTTCTACGCCAAACAGGCTCACGTGCTTTCAGGTAGAACAGCGTTTTCAGCCTTGGAGGGTGTCATGAGAGGTGAACGCAATGAACGGTGTTTGATTTTCCATGACGACTGATGTGCAGGCTAAGAAATTCCCTATTGTCAGTTTGCTTTTATTAAATCACACCTTCTAAATGTTCATTTATTTTCGAGGGCCTTCAGAGATATCCTTTAACTACAGCAAAAGAAAATGTAGACATACCAGAAAGTATGACAAAAAAATTAATGGAGTGCATCAGTTATGCATAAAAATACAAAGGAGATGAAACCGGAGAGTTTCTATATTTAACATCTTTCTGGAATTCTGCAACTTTTCCTATCATTATCACCACTAAAGGCCTCAGTTCACGTCAAGATTTATTTAGAAATGTCATTGTGTGGGTGGATTCACAATGTCACTTTTTTTTGTTGTTGAATCTTATTCAATTGTCTCCGAGCGACCTTAAGATATCAACCCAAACAAACAAATATAACAACAAAGAAAAAACAGGAACATGTTGGGGGATCTACTTTACCCCCGTTGTTCTTCGTGAACTGCAGGTTCCCACCACCTCCTGTTTCCGTAGGCAGGGTTGTGTTGTGTGTCACTGACATGGATTCATGTCCTGATGCAGATACTGAAGAAACACATCTGTCACCTCACAAGTGTGACAGATTCAGATTTATTTTTTATTCCAGTGCTCAACACATTTTTTTTAACGGGAGGAACCTGAAGAATGTGGATCAGAGACCGTGCTTTGTTACTCCATTTTCTTCTGTGCCTTTAGAAATGTCAAAGCATCTTGACATAAGCTGTAAATTCATCTATACATGTACACAGATGATTACAAACTGAGTTGAATGACAGGAGCCTCAACAATCGAAACAGATAGAAGGTTTCAAGTTTTGTCCGTCCCTTTAATTCTTCATCTTTTTGACTGGGGCACAGGCGTGTGGTGTTAACCACAAAGTGTCTTGTAGGAGATGTGTGATTGCAAACAAGAAGCAAATTAGTTTCTCTTCAAAGTGTGATCTGTTAATTCTGGTAGAGCAAGGAAGCTGCACTTTTATCATTGCATGCACATGCACAGACACTCACACACCACTGGACAGTCTGATCTCATCATTCCTCTCAGACAAACGCCTAAATGTCAATCAACGCCACATGAGGTGGGGGAGACTGCCAGAGCTGATGCAGTGGGCTTCACCTTCCAGTAATATCAGGACTGTCAACCCCCCCACCCCACACCACACGTTGAACGATCGCCATCAGACACCCCTCCCAGGCATTGACGCTGACTCACAGAGGTGTCTAACTGTGCAGGGTATCTGAGGTAAAAGGCTCCTCTGTGGCAGATTCCCCACTTACCCTTCTCACATATTATCATGGTGGTGATGTTTACCTTTTAAAAAACACCACACACACATCGCACGTCGAATCATCTTTGATCTACCTACAAAGCGTTTTAATTTCTGCATACTGAGGGGTTTCACATTGTTGTCTTGTTGAATGAATCAAAGTGTTACTGCACTAAACAAAAAGGGCACACTCAGACTGCAACCTGTTTTAAAAGTCCGGATGAGTTGTCTCACATTTACCACAGTGGCGGTACGTGAGCAATTGACTTCGGAGGAATCACTACCATGATGAGTGTTGCGCGCTGGATGCATCAATGGCAAACTGTCACTGTAAGGCCACAGAGCTCCTTCACAGTAATCTGGGTAAGCAGGACTACCCGTCACTGTTGTGGTTTGGAAGAAGTGAACCTGTGTTCACTTTGGGTGGGGGGGTGGGGGGGGGGGGGGGGGGGGTGCTGGGGCTTGACACTTCTTTGTAATTTGTGGGTGAAGGAAGTGTGGGGCCTACCCACGCTAGTGATAGTCAAGCGGTGCTTGACAGCTGTGTGAAAGCAAAGAAAAAAAAATTCAAATTGCAATGCTTGAGTTTTTAAAGGTTGTAGATGCTTATTGTAACACAAGTATAGAGGAATATTACAAATGTGGCGTGTTACAATCAGACTTGCTTTCATCTTAAATATATTTTGCAAGAGTGACACAGACGATGTCAAGCAGCTTTTCCTGACAAAGGAAGTGAAGAGCAATTTTTGGTCTCACAGATATGACACTGTGGCTTGAAGAGTCACTGAAGGTCCACAATAAAAAAAACGAAATAAAAAAACAAAGACAGATCCTAATGTCATGCTTGGTTGGGATTTTTATCGTGTAGATGATTTCACTCTAAAACATCGAAAACACACATCTAAGGACACGAATATAAGAGCACTTTCCGTTGACATTGTGATGTAGCTAAACAAATTTAAGTTAAGGTTTCATTTTCCAGAGAAATCCAACTGCAGCGTTACTTTTGATGGGAAAAAGTAGTTTCCAGTATGAGCCAGTCAGAAGATTCACCCCTCTTTATTGTGGTTTTTACATCACAGGGATGCTTACACAGGTGACGGCATTGTCTTATTTCCTCCTCATGTAGATGTGGTGCTTTTTTCTTTTCTTTTCTTTTTTAATATGAAGAAATATGCACACAAAAAAAGCCAGGCAGTATTTTATGGGTCATTCATTTTTATTCCACTATTAATTATCTTGACCAGTTTTAATTTGTCAGATTGCTTGCACTACAGTTACACAGAAAACGTCTTTGCCAAATTAGATTATCTGTCTGATTATTTATGGAGCATGTCTTTGGTTAAAGATCTGAATGGAAAATGAAGAACAGCTCACTCAGTAATACAATCAACAGCCCTGGAATTATATGGTAGGATTAAAATCAGACAGAGTCGATGTCTAACATTTAGCAACCTGTACACACAGAGAAATTTTGTTCTACTTGTGCTTAGTGCCGCTTCCTCGTCAATTAGGCGGAGGCCACGTGTCTGTCCATGTTTCACATTAACATTATAAACCCGTCAGTGTTTTCTCATACAAGCTTCTAAAATTACATTGAATGTGAAAAGCATGACCCTTGATCCAACTGATTATTACATATAAATAAAAAATACAGATTACATCCAAAACACAGCATTGTAAAAGGCAATGATGCAATTAAAATCTCAATAACATTGTTTATATTTTGTCGGGAAGTAAGGGGGACAGACCAACAAAGAAGTCTAGAATCAGACGGAGGACGTAAGTACAAATGTGATTTGAGTAACTACAGTATACACCATTCTAAGTCTGCTAAATGCTGGTAGGAAACCTTCAGTGGTTTGGGAAACACAGGCAAGCTTATTCTCATCTATGGTTTCAGTAGTATCATTACAAGATCAACTGACTTAAACTGTGAACATACAATGTTTTCATTCACTAACGTAGCTGTACAAATTATACAAGGGCTATGACTTCTCTTCACCCGTCGCAACACAGCCGCAGCCTGCAATCAACCTGCCTAACAAGACAAACAGAAAACTCAAAACTCATCCAAAGCAAACTTTACATAGAAAATAAAAAAAAAGAAAAAAGTTTACATAATCGGCTTTTCTCCAACTGAACAACTTGCAGGTTTATACAGAAACACGTCCACTGTAGATAAATAAAATTTAACTTGATTTTGGTATGGATTATCTATAGCATATAGTTAAAGACTGATGAACCAAAAGCAACATCCCACAATGTGACCTTTCTTAACCAATGTGGTCTGACAGACTCGAGTGGCTAAAGGAAATCAGAGTGACACACTATGCAGTTAACACAATCAGCCAAGAACAACAAAAAAAAAAAAAAAGAAAAAGGGAAACAATCCCTAAGATACTATGTCGATCATAAATATGACAAACTACAGCGAGTCGTTTGGTGGAAAGCTTCTTTCATGAGAACGGTAACTTAAATATATAGCATCCATAGAGTACTGGCATTCAATGTTGTTGACTTTACCAGCGGATTGAAAGACAGATGTGTTTCAATACTCGTCATGCCAGAGTGCGGTGTGTCTTTCGCTCGCGACACACACCGAGACTTCACACTGCTTTAACTGTGCCCCTCTTTCACCTCCCAGCTCTTCTGCTCTAAGAGTCACCGGCTAAACGTGACGATGGACCGGCTGCTACACAAAGTGATGAGGAGGGCGTCGGGCGTGTAATCGGTTGGACGTGTTGAACTTCACTACTCCTACTAAGGTTCACTAGGGTGGGAGGGGGACGATGCGTTACCGAAAAAAAGAGGATGGATTCTCAACATCTACCTTAAATACATTCAGAAAGTAGTTGCTGTGTCGTTGTCTTGTGCTGGTTTTTACAACAGTCCGTTTTCAATCAGCCATGTTAGGAAAATGTTTCTCCTTCTCGTAACAGCACAATGTACTATTTTTTTTTTAATGCATTATTCCATTACATCAATGCAAATTAATCATAGAAATGTCTACATCTAGAAGTAGTATGTATTTCTTACGTTATTTACAGTGTCCATCTTTGAACGGTGACATTTCTGACTCTTCGAAAGCAATGACGGGAACAACACAAATAAATACAGCAGCATCATACACCAAGTTGTCATGCTTTCATTAAAACAACGGACTTGCCATTATCCTGTTTTACCGTTCTTTAGATAGCAGAACAAATAAAACAATCCCATTCACTGACTGAGTTAGCTATCATAATAATAATGATGATAATAATAATAATGCTGAGGGCGGAACCTCAGAAGACCAAAAACCAGGTGATTGTTGCACCACCAGCACGGAGCTCTGTATCGATTCATGTGGCCAAGTTTGATTTCACGCCATCAAACCTCCACTTCCTGATTTAATGGGCATGTCTTAATATTACAGGTGTTGTGTCATGCTTCTGAATTCATGGAGGTAAATTTGGTAATTGCCCTTTTATCACTCAGTATGTATTTATTAATTTCTTTTAACCCCCTGCCCCAAAAAAAATAAAGAATAGGTATAACGCAATGATTAAAGTCGGCTGTCATTCACACTCATCTTACACAGATACTTTATATTCAACTGTGGTACAATTTGAACAAAGAGACTACCACTGAAAATAAATGCTATAAAGCATTATGCACCGTCCAAATTCAGTTTCTAGTGAGGAGCAAAAGGTCAAGTCATGCCACGTTGGTGAGCTGAAGCTTTTCGGGATTATGAGATGTGGCACTGCTAATGCAACAAACAATCCTCACACTCTAACCCAGAGAAGTACTACATTACAACAGGTGACGTGGGGCTTATTCACACTCTGGTAATGTCGATAGGTTGCTGTTGGGTCATTTACAATGAGCCTGGGTTGTTTCCCCAGTACTTATTTCAGTGACTTTTGTTTTTTCTGCACATTATAAATCCATGTTAGAGGGCGTGGTCGGAAAGGAAGGGCTGCGAGGACGGTGTGTGTGTGTGTGTCTATATGTGTGTGTGTGTGTGTGTGTGTGTGTGTGTGTGTGTGTGTGTGGGACAAAACAAGAGGTCAGGCATGACTTGTTGGCTGTCCCTGTCCTTCAGTTCATCTGTTCAAAGAATTTGTAAGTGGGGTTTTCATAGCCATGGTTTTGCATCTTGTTGAGCTGTCGTTCTTCTGGCGTCAGCATCGGGTCGACCTGCTGCGAGAAACACAAGAGCCTGAATTATTACTCACTCGAGACGAACCGCTGATCAAGGAGCGCATCCTGAATGGAGACATGAATAAGTCATTTGTGAAATATAGAACAGACGACAAGCGAGAGGAGAATCGGATCTTTGATGTGTGTGAGTTTCACCAAGGCTTGTCTGCTGCGTTTAGGCTCAGGAGGGTGAGGCTCCGTTTACAAGACAACGTTTAAAGTGGAAACGTATCGTTCTTGCGTCTTTGTTTCAGAAAAGTTTACAGGTAAACGTTCCGAAAACGAAACAGCAGAAAACAATGCAGTTTCCATGTTGGGTCACTGGTGGGGGCAAACATGGTTGTTATTGTCCGTCTACTCGCGCACATCCAGAAGAACTATTTCCTACAGCCGTACTGCGCATGCGCAGTTGCAGCATTTCAAAAAAGTTGTGCTTTGTTCTGTCTACACAGCAACGTATTTGGAGCGTTCTCAAAAAGATCAAACTTGAGAGCAGTTTTCAAAAAGTTGCATCTTCAGTGGCTCCGAGCGCCGCCAAGACGCTACGAAAGTTTTGCTTTATCATGTGAAAACTAGATCTGATCTTGACAACCTCAGCACAGGAACCCGAAAGTCTGAATAAGGTCATTTAGTATACAGATATGTATGATTTGCATATGTGTACATCTAATACAAACTTACTGTGTGTTCACATTTCTGTTGTGAATATTGAATATAAATGAGAATATTACAACAAAGCTGTTCAATAAAGATGAGTTTTTTTAAGGTTCAGATGATGCTATCGTGAAAACACATTCAACAGATTGATAATATAGTGAACTGAGTATTATGAAACAATAACTGTAAATGTGTTGCACGTTATAGTTGAGAAGAGACATAAATGGAGGGCTTATAAACTTGATCTATAATAGGAACACGGCTGGTGTGACGTTCAAATCCTGAACCTCAACTAAAAAGTTATATTAAAATAAACATTTCTAAGATATTTTTTAGTTTTTAATTATTGAAAGTAACTGGAGCCCGTTTCCAGTTTAGTTGTTTGTTATTCTGATAAACGAATGAATCAATACAATTTCACACAAGCTAATAAATTAGAAGGTGATCACTTATTTAGAGGTGAAGTCACTTTCCGCATGTTTTAACATTTATTTACGATATTGAACATATAACGTCCCGTGCTGTAATTTGATTCCGCATTCAGAGAAACATATTGTGAAATACAATTTTGAAGTCACTAAGGTGACTGAGCTTGCAATTGTTTTTACTGTTGTAATTCAGAATTTTGTGTAAATACAGAAAATCGTCCTAATTGTTTTATACTACTTGTATGGGTGCATTAATCTGTGAAATGTTACGGAACAGCTGCTGCCCTTACACACTGCACATGGCATGAATGCATCCACTAGCTGGGGTCGTACCTCAACAATGCCGTGGCTGATAGTGCCGTACGGCTTCCTGCGCACCAGGAGCAGGCTGATTACCATCACCATGGCGATGGCCACGGCCACCACCAGCAAGCCTACCATGGCGCCACGGTTAAACGTCTCCAAGGCATCGGGTTGCTATGGAAAAAGAATAAAAGAATACGTGACATTAAAGTGAAGAGACGTGCGGGGGCAGAATGAAACAGACAAATGAAATTAAGATGCATATTACTTTCTTTGAACCCATCAAATACATCGACAGAGTATGCGGTATATTAAAGGTCACATGTTATACAGGTTTTCAACAATTTCACAAAGGTGTCAGAGGTTCAACAACATGGTATTCAAAGTGTATTTCCCCAAGGCCAGCCGTGGTCTTGAATTTCAGCCAGTCTAAAAGCCCCTCCCGTGAGCTCCACTGAGAACAGGCTGTTTCTGTGTCTGTCCTTCTCCACGCCTCTCTCGGGGAGGAGAGACGCGGCTTTCCGATTCCATGCGCTAATGTTTACAGTGGATTTATCGCTCCGGTTTATAGAAACGCTGCTTATACCGGTTTGAACCAGAGTCTGAGGCAGAAGGAGACCCTCCTGAAGTAGTTCAGACTCTGGCAGGATGTTTCACAATGGTTAGTTAAAAATATTGTGTCTGGGTACGTTACTTAGTTTGGTTGAATGGGTTGTTATAGTTACTACCAGGAAGCTAACGCGAGCCCCTGCTACCTGCGGGAGGGTCAAAGTGAGTATCCACTACCAGAGAGAGAGAATGGCTATTTCCCTGCATGACAACATGAGGGGAAAATCTCAAAATCACCTTCATGAGCACACCTTTGCAAAATGTGAAGCAAGAAAGGGAGGGAGATTACAGACTTTCTTCACTTCTTACAAAGGTTAGGTGGACCCATATTACTGTTAGAAAACCATTAGAAAGTGAATTTTGCATAAGATGCGATCTTTAAATCCACCCCTCTAATGGAGTGGCCAAAATTTTACACACATCTATCAATATAAAGCAGTTGAGGCCAAAACCACCACAAAGAAATAACCTAAAAAATGAACAAGCAAATCTAATGAAAGACAATCTCAAGTGAAATCTAACATATTTTGACTTTGTAAAGGCAGAATTTATTTGCTGTACTACAATCACATCACACCGTATATATGTACCCAATTAAGTGTCTGTTGTAGGTACTTATATATACTTATAATTAAAATGTTACAAAGCCTCTTTTTCCTTACCAGCTCATCTCTTGCGATCTCATTGGGCTTGACGACCTGCTTCAGCTCTACAGAAGTGTTGATCTGAGAGGAGAAGCAACGTGTAAGTACAACAAATTCAACACACAAGCACACAGATTTCCTCTGAACCACCACAATAATAAGCCTTTTATTTTTATTTTTTTACCTTTTCCTCATATTCATAAGTAGGGCCTCGCTCAGATGTGGTGTAATCATATTCATCCTCTGCAGATAAAAGGATGCAGACAAAAATGAGAAGACATACAAAACACTGAAATGACTGCAAACAAGACCTTTCTGTGTTTTAACTAAAAAGCTCACCTTTCTTATTCGGCTGCAGATCTATAAATCAAAGCAGGAAACATAAACACCATTAGGAAATCCGCTGAAGAAACACTTCGTGAATTTACATGTCAGTGTTTTTTTTTTAATTCGTGGGTGTGTGTGTGTGTGTGTGTGTGTGTGAGTAATCGGTGGATATGTATGTACCGATGCGAGGAGGGTACGGTCTGTTCTGGAAGGCCCTCTCCTCTTCCTCCTCGTCATCCTTCTCCTCCTCGCTCTCAGCGGGGAGAAGCTCCTCGGTGGTGCGAGTCTCGGAGAAGGAGGTGGTCATGAGCTCACTGATGTCTCCCCGTTCAGCTTTAACAAGCTCCTCTGCAGATAAACACACACACACACACACACACACACACACACACACACACACACACACACACACACACACACACACACACACACACACACACACACACACACACACACACACACGCACACAAAAACCCCCCAAAAAAACAACACAAGTTATCAATGATCATCTGTGATAACATCGGTGGAGATGAATTTCACTCTGTTACAACAGGCAATAAGATCAAGTCCTACTTCAACTGAAATAAATGTACTATTGTGGAAATTCTTGAGAACTTTGAACATTTTATTCGACGTAGCATTGTAAACTATCCAGGTTTAATGGAGATTTCTCTGAAGATTTCCAACAGAAATGCAGATTAAAACGCTTAAATTTGTATTTAAAATCTTGGGTGGATTCAGCTGTGACTACTTGACGTAGTCTGGTGCAAATTGAATGAACCAGTAGTAAAATGACATATAACATAATCTCCAAAAGATATTTCTTAACTTTATGGTCGTAATGAATTATCTCCACCCCTTCATGGCTGCATTGAAACAGTATTGCTGTGACAAATTAGCTGAGCTGTCAGTTCTGTGTGGTTCCGTCTAATTACTCATTTGATTCTGCTCAAGTTAGATGGAGGAAGACGCACGACAGCGGATGTTTGATAAAACCAGCTTTAGATAAAAACGCACATGCACAGCAGAAAATGGAAACAGGAAAAAAAAGATTTCAGCTCAAAGTTCTGGGGATCTTGAGGGCCGTGGACTCCTCAAGATAAATGTTTTTAAGGCAATTTCTGCCCATTTTAAAACCAATCTAGCTATATTTTGTACAAGAACAACATAATAATTAGACCTGGAATAAATCTTAAATATTTAACAAAAATCAACTCACACATTCTTTCTGATAACTGCTGAACACTCAGATTATAAAGGATTAAATTCCCTTTCTTTCTTCAATAAGTTCACATTTGTTCACATCATAAATCTACTTCTTCACTTTCACAATGCAACAGTTGATGAACACATCTGGTTAGTTAGTTAGTTAGTTAGTTAGTTAGTTAGTTAGGCACACTTTCTCAACACATTAGTAGTCTAAATGATGACAATAGTAAAAACATTTCTTAAGAACATGTAATGATTGGGTCAAAATTTTACTTTTACATAATATTCAATTGCTGTAATGAAAATCAATTAGATAAATATCATTAATACATTTATGTTCACTTTCTTAATTTGCAAAATATACATTAACAATGATTTTCTTTGTTCAACTATGTTTATTTTAAGTTACAGAACTAGAGCGCAGAGTTAATAAAGACAATTTAGCAGAAACATTTGTGCTGTAAAGCTTTTTGATTCATTATCTCCAAATAATGTTTTTAATACAAATCCTTTTTTATATCCAACATCACCTAAATCTAACAAACTGCGCACAATGTGTCAACTAAGAGTAAAATGAATCGGGCGTTCTCATTGGTTGAAATCACTCATTCTCAGCCAATCACTGATCCGTTTACTAATTCTTTGTATAAGACGCAATCCACTTCCTGTTGTTAGCGAGACAGTAGAGGAACATTTCTTTTCGATAAGATTCAACGCTACTTTAACCTTAAACTAAAACTTTTTCAATGGATTCAAATGGGCTCACAAATACGACCAGTTTGAAATTCAAATCGGCTCTGTGGAAAATTGCCATCACTCGTTTCTAACTGTTATTTAACGTCTGTCAGGACGAGGAGAGTAGACAGGAGTTCAGCGAAACAGTAACCAATAAAACTCTAGTGGGAGGGACAGCAGCTCTACAGCTCAACCACTCTCTCCTGTTATTTCCGTAACACGTTGCCGATGCTCACTGTAATATTGTTGCACAATTTAAACGCGCCAAATAAAAGAGGGAGAGCAGTCGCAGGTGTGAAAAATCACCATCATTTTATCATCATATCTTCCTTACGAATATCATTGTGCAGCTCCTCGGCCAATGTGGGATCCTTGTACAGCAGTGCGAGACTCTGGTTCATCCTCTCCTCAATCACATGGAGATGCGTGTACACCTGTAACACATAAAAAACCCGACTCAGGATTTTTTGCTGAACATCCAGACAATAAGTCTCAGTGTTGAACTTTGATGTGGGCAGAGAAGCAGCCTACTTGTCTCAATCCACAGTGAAAAATTAAGATAGATCTTTTTTTTTTTTTTTTTTGTATCGAGTCATATGTACGAAGCAGCTTTTGAAGTCAGACGAGACTGGCTTTGATCTCATTTTAATGAAAAGAAGATTGGTATCTGCTTCACATCTGTGAGTTCAGTAATTATTAACTTATCTGTGGCACGGACACACAACCCTCCTGCGCAACGCAAAGTTCTGCGGGTTTCAGCAGAAAGGAGCCTCGCGTCTCAAAGAGCACAGCTTTTTTTTCTTTTCCTGGAGCGGACACCTTCACACACCTGGAATTTCATCTGTTCGGCCTTCTGGGGGTCAACAGCCACGATGTGCTGGTAATGTCTCAGCGTGTGCCTGCGGTCCTTCTGCTCCGCCGCCATGTAACGCTTCAGCGCCTGCAGCACGCGCTCCGGCTGCAACAGGCGGGAGAGGATCAGGCCAAACACCCCATGTCACACACAGTCTGAAGCAGAGTCAACTTTATAATCAGGGACAGATTGGTGGAAGATAAAAGGAATACATTTGGGAGGATTTTGTGTGGAGGACATTACACCTGAGCTTCAAAATCTCACTTCTTTGAATGGTCTCGGGTCTAAATACATCTCAGACTAACTGGTAGAATATGAACGATCCAGACCCCTGAGATCCTCAGGATGAGGTTTAATAAGTGTTTCAGAGTCAGAAGAAACAAGGGGAAGCAGCTTTTAGTTCCTAACACACAAACTTCCTGACACGCTCACTTCTTTTAAATCAGGACTTAAAACACAATTGTTTACTCAGGCCTTTGATTAAACAATAGATTTTAAAAAATTTTGCTAGATTTTTTTCTGCCTTTCTTAATGACTTTGTTTTAATGTTTTTTCATAATCTTAATCACTTAAAATTAAGGTTCTTATTCCCCTTGTTTAAATGTTTTTCCTTAATTTCCCAGTAGTTATTTCCCATTTTCAAACTGAATCTAAGGTGACTGTGATGAAAATACTAAAAGCTTCTTACGAGAATTTACCTCTGGGATTAATAAAATATTTTATTTTATTTTATTTTATTTTATTTTATTTTATTTTATTTTATTTTATTTTATTTTATTTTATTTTATTTTTTTATCATCAGAATCCCTACTGCTGTTCACAATATAGGATTTTACTGTGAATTCTATGTGGAAGCCAAATATCAACCAACAGTATCTGCTGTGTTTCACCTTATACTCACGTTAGAGTGTGTTTTACTTTCAATGTGTGTGTGAGAATAGGTAGCCCTAATTTCCTTGGACCTTAAAATGCAATATTTGTGACATGTTCCGGGGATACATTGACCGAGTACATCCCCACCATTCTGCCTTATTCCTGTGATGAACATACCTGCGGGGGGTCAGACTGTACAGCTGTCAGGTAGTTCTCGAGGGCCAGGCGGCGGTTGTCGTTGAGTATGGCCTCAACTCTGGCCAGATGAGTCTCCACCAGCCTCTGTAGCTCTCCGGCCACCTGCTCCTCCAGCGTCTGCAGCACGGACTGAAAGTGCTGCGAGCAAAACAAACCCAGGAAAGAGGAAAAAAAAAAAGCAAATTAGTAGTTTACATTTCTGCTGGAAATGCTAACTTATTGCACAGAATCAGTGAGTAAATGTCTGTTTTACCTCATTCAGGGCCTGCCGCTCGGACTTTGGCAGATTCTTTGATTGATTGTCTGCTTCTGCCCATTCCTTCATAATCTGATGAACAAGAAGACACACAATCAATTAAGTATTACAAAAGTATCACAAACTGTTCTGTTTCTGTCCATTGAGTGATTTACTAGTTATGTATGAGTTAGACTGGCAGCATTTGTGCCTATAATATGTGAACGCCGGTGTGCAGATCCTTAAATATTGTTAAAAGCGATTGATCTTTCAGTCTTAGGTGGTTGTAACTTTGCCTGAGAAATTATTTGTGTGAATAAATACAACAATTACAAACAAAAGTGAGTTTTGGAATGACACATCGCATTCATCATTACCTGCTTATAATTCTGTGTGGGTGGCAATCTGTTGATCTATCTTCAGATTGTAAATGAAGATAATGTATAGAGACACGCGAAGTCGGTCGGATCTATAGCTGCAGCCAAAGATTTTCCTTTGATTACTGATTAATGTGACATTCAGATTAGATCTGTGGTAAGTGTCTCACCCAGCCTGCCTTGCTTCCTGTTATTTAGGTAAAATTGTAAAAAAAAAAAAAAGAAGAAAAAAAAAAAAGAAAAAAGAATAAGTGCATCTGAAACTGATGGCTAAATTGTCATTATATCACAAAAATAGTTTTTTAATAAGTAGTTGCAATGTAATTGTATTAAAAAAACTAATTAAAATGATAAAAAAAAAAAGCAAAAGTGAACTACGATACGTGTACAATGGTATTTGTGGGTGATTCTCATCAACCCTAATCTCCTAATTTCATATATTTTTTTTTAGGATGTGAAAAGGCAGAGAGGCAAACTGATCATTTTCCAAATCTTTGGACACAAGTGATGCATCATGGGAGTGGTTGGTCAGTATAGAAGCATAGTGTTGATATTAGACAACAAAGAAATCAAAGAAAACTGTACTTTTGGTTTTCTCCATCCATCCATTTTCTCCCGCTTATCCGTTTCTGGGTCCCGGGGGTGGTGAGCCCACAGGAACTTTTGGTTTTCTCTAATACTAAAATAACTCTTAGTGGTATTTAACATAAAAGCAGACGAAGTAATCTGGACACAATCTGAGAATTTAAAGTTAAGTTTGATGAATAATTATTGAATACTATAATGAAAATATAAAATAGCATGTTTAGTCTGATTGTACACGTTATTCTCTGAATAGAAAATATAACTATTATGTACTGAATGTAATTTTTGGAAAAAACAAAACAAAAATAAAAAAGCCTTGGACATGCTTATTAAAACTTCAGGAGAATCAACCATATAAAGACCTACTTTATAATTAAAATCCTACTCGCTCACCTTTATTTCCACTATGGCTATAAGCATTGTATGTATATATGTGTAGTATGTTGACAGCTCTGTTTTCAATTGGTTTCAAAAAGTAATGGTTTGAGGGGTGAGGTCTGCTGGTGCTCGTTAATCACCATGTGATGGAGATTGTACATCTTATCAGTGCCTCCTACTTAGTCTACAGGGGAGTTTTTTTGAGACCAAGTTGCGACCCCCCGAATAATTATTTACTATTTCTTAACTTTGTAAAAGTCACCTTATTGATGCGCTTCATTCTGCGCTCCTCCAGGTCTGTTTTGGCGCGGAGGAAGTTGGCGTGCTCTGTGTCGTCCACTGGCTTTTCAAAATAGACATCGACACCGTCTGTGGGCCGAGGTGTAGTCACTGGACGGGAGAGACAGGAAATAGGTAACAAAAATTATTTTTTGGTGTTTAAGCAGGGGAAATCCCCTTAAATAGGGTACTGAATTATTCATTCTCACTATTCTCAGCTGGAAAATGTTAAGAAAAAAAAAACCAACTACTGAAAAGAACAGTCCAAACTGATAGAACAAAGCTTCATCCCATTTTTGAAAATAAACATGGTTTTAATACATTATGAAAGAACTAAAGCTTGTACTGGAAAATTAATCAGATAAAACAATGTTGAAGGATCAACAGATTTATTTTTTTTAAAGTTTCAAACTGTTGGGATATGTGGACTTAACAAGTGACGTCACTTCAGTTGGATTTTAAATAGACTGGATTATTTGCAGTAGAGTAATTCTACTTATTTCATTTAATCCATCATAGCATCCATAAAAAAGTAAGACCATAAAACAACACTGAAGCAAAATAAGTGAGATTAAAGCTGCAGCTATTTTTATTCTTCTTCTTCTTCTACTTATTTTTTTTATTATCATTTTTAATTTTTAATTATTATTTTAAGTCACATAATCATCACAAAGGTTTTGCATTTGAACTGTTGAATTTACTGCACACGCTCTCGTTCATGTTTGAAGTGGTCAGCTGCTCCATTTATTGTGCATTCAGAGCGTAAACCCAGCAGGGTGTTTTCTGGTGGTGAAACAGTGGGTGAGTTTAGGGAGGTCGGTGGTTAGCAGCAACTGATGGGAAGCTGAACTGGAGATTTAAAAAAAAGCAGCGTGAAGAAATGTGAATCTGGGGCTTGGTGATTTGGCCTAAAAAAAAATCAAAAAAAAAAAAAACGACAAGAAAAGTTTGAGTTTCGATTTGATTTTCGATTTTTTTTTCCTGAAAGAGACATCACATATATTGTCAAAAGTGCAACTTTATTGCTGTGATTGTCCTCAGAGTTAAAATACATATAAACAATCTCAAAATCAAAAGTAAATGAGGCACTGTCATTCAACAAATTCAAGCTTTAAACCCAGGTTTAAGCAAAAGTGCAACAGCAACTACAGAAACCCACGAGGAATGGTGGAAGGGAAAATAAAAAACTGTGGGGAGACAAAAACTTTAATTTGTTAAATACATTTTTTTAGCTACAAATTTGAGAAACTGATTAAATCAATTCTTTGCATGACATTCAAAGATTTTTTTTTTTTTTTGTGTGTGTTGCAAACCACATTGAGTAAACAGCCACCAATAGATGAAGAGAAGATATTACTCACGGTCGCCCTTCATCAGAGGTGAGGAGGTGGTGGGCTTGTGGCTGTTCTCGTAGTAGTAAGAGTCCAGGTAGTCTGACGTCTGGTAGGGGCCCGAGTCGATGGGGTATTGATACTGCTCTGGGTCTTTCATAACTATCGCCTCCTCTTCTTCCTCCTCCTCTGCCTCCTCCTCGTCAACGTCTTCCTCCTCTTCCTCCTCCTCTTCTTCCACCACTTCGTCATCCTCCTCTTCCATGTCGGCCTCGTCCACTTCTGTGTCAGGGGAGGGGCTCGGAGTGGGAGCTGTCACTCTGGTGCTGTGGGAAAAGTGGCAAATCGGTAAAATGACGACTAAAACTAATAAGATTAAACCACAGCTTCATCCTACAACGTCACCGAGTGGTCAATCTGAATCGTCTTACACAGAGTTGAGTTTTCCGCTGGTCTGAGAACCAGCGAGGACGTCTCTCTCCTCTGTCTCTCCTTTACCGCTCGAAGTGGCCCGGCCAGGGCAGCACACGTATTCGACGCCCCGGTAGTGGTCGCCGCATGGCAGCAGCATCCCGTAGCTGTGAAGCTCCAGATTGTCTGCACTGCATTCCTGAAACGGGCAAAGGAAGCGGATGAACCATGTGCAATAAGACAACTACTCTGTTTAGGCGGTAGGGCAGGGAATTGTTTTTGTACCAAAAGGTTTCATTAAAATGAACTTTATGTTGATATTGTAATAATTTGTCATAGTATTTGTTTGGTTTTGTGAAAATGCAGACATTTGTCTCATGTATACTCGTTTAAATTCAAGGTTATCAAGTAACTATTCCACCAGTCCGACCGACTCAAGATGAGATTGAGCTGCATGTGGCCCCTGAACTGAAACGTGCTTGACACCCCTGTACGACAGCATAGCCCAGTTTCCACTGTTCTACTATTTTATAAAGTAATCAGCCCAAAACTTGATCAACACAAGTGACTATAATTGAAATCTGTACCAACATCTGCCTTCCCAGCAGCAGCTTTCATCTCGATATGAGCTGCGCTGACAAGATGTGCATGAATCCATCGTCTCTGTGCTTAAATTAGCTCCAGTTTTGGACGTGTTTTGTGTGATGTACTGGTGAAGTTGGCCAAATTGCAATGTTTTTTATGTTTTTTATTAATCCTGGAAATTCCATGTCCCAGAGCCAGGGATAATTACCCTCTTTCCTCTCGAAAATCACTTCCTGTATTTATCCTAAACTTGCATAAAATAGGATAAAATTAAAACAATAATTATACATTCTGAAATCCTTCATAATTCTGAAATGTACTTGTGTGCCTTGCCATTGATTTTAGGTGAGAGTTTTTCAATCTAACCTTTCATTTATTTCATTCGTTACTGTCAAACCAATCAATTTATCTGCTTCTCACCTCCTTCGCGATGTTGTGCCAGTAAATGTGACTCTCGCAAGCATCCATCTGCTCCTGGTGGAGGAAACGGCATCGGTTGGGCACCATCAGGGCCTCGCTCACATACTCGCCCTCTGCAGCGGGAGGGAGGTAAAAGGTGAGGCCGCTGTATTACGAGTGTCATGAGACTCAAACTGGGATTCATTCATCCTGTGCTGGAACAAGGAACATCAAACTTTTAACACGCTGAAAGACCGAATTCATGGACGACCGGAGGATGTGCAGAACATGGAAGACATGAAACAGCAGTACGAGGTTGAGCTGGACTAGCTGAGATGGGGATTGGGTGCATAAATTAGGCCTGGCAGAAGACATAAATGTGTAATGTGAGAAGCACTTTGAAGAGACAGGCTGCAATTATGGGAGCAAGTCGGTGCCGTAAAGTCAGAATATATTCTGCTTAAAAATGACTGTAAAACGTAACTGGGATCATAAAGTGCTTTATTTTATAGTGAAGACTAAACAGAAACACTTCAAGACATCTTCATCATTTCATGCTGTTCAGTGAAAATTGTTCACCTACACATCCGATATTAAAGCTTCTTGCATAAGACTGGGTGAACCCAGAGTGACTCACCCAGGCATTGTTAACCTATTAGGCCCCCTAGTGTTTTGTTCACAGACATGGCCATTGTTGATCTGAATGTCACACTTTGTGTAGGAATGTAAATGACTGATTATATATTTTTTTACTGTTTATTATTGTTGCTATTGTTTTACATGCTTATTATTTTATTGTTCTTTTTTTTTTTTTTTGCTACAGATCAGCTACAGGTGAAAGTATTAAAACTTAAATACCGATTCAAATTAAATACACTGTTAAGATTACGTATGCTAAAATAACACCTGCATGTTTACTCATATACAAAACATTAAACACATTAGGAACAATGTAAAAATTCATTCGGTGTCAGTAAACTTGAGGATATTTTATTGATCTGTAACAATAGATTTAATTGTTTATCTGATTTTGAAAGTATTTCACACTGGGTGTGATCAAACGAAGGCTTGAATCAGCAGATAAATACACAGAAGTCACTTTTAAAAACCATTAAAAAAAAAATGCAATATGAATATCTAAATCGTGAAAAAGCTAAAATACATCATGCATATCTTGTTCGTGTAGCTCTCGGACGGCGGTGTGGTGTGTTTACTTACCCAGACAGCGGTAGGGCAGAACTATGAAGGGGTGAGTCTGGCAGTGGCCCCAGCCCTTCTTACACCAGGCCTGGATGGTGACGGGTCTTTTTGACTCTTCTATATGGGAGATTGGAAGCGCTGGGTACATCTGGGAGTACAGGCACATGCAGAGTTGACATAGACACGGAGACAGAGAGGTGGATGGACAGAGCGGAGGGTTTAAAGACAACGGGGGCGTCGGATGAGGGAAATTGGAGGATGAAGAAGGAGAAAAGGAGGGAGAGAGGAGTCAGTGGGGAGAACACTAACAAGGGAAAGAGTCATGCGGTTTATCTTCTGAGTACTGAAGTAAGGCAAAGGCTCAGAGCCACATTACACGAAGCTGAAGTTATCGTTTTAATGAATATTTTTAAATTTGACATCAAACATTTTGAATTTTAAGTTGAGGGCCAGTTATCAAAAGTGCAATTCCATAATAAAATGTATTAGTGAGGGAAAGTAATCTGTCCCAAAGTGATATATGACACACAGTTTCCTTGAGTGGTTGTATTTATAAATCATGTTATGGTGGGTGGATTGAACGCAAATATTTTAAATTCTTTTGTTTTGTTATTTTAGATTGTGGGATTTAGTCTATGAAACCTCACTTTGTCCTGAAGTTAAAAACCTACTGATGATGATTTGTTTTCAAATAATGTTTTTGTGATATAGTCTGCCATGTCAAAGAATCGCCTGTGTTTTCTTTACTGCGTGTCGGATATCTGCAGTCATTTTGTGGTGACGCAGTGTAAAAGTGTTTTTTCTTCAGCCCAGTTATGCCTCAGTGGTGAAAGTCATTTTTCAGCTTAACTCCCTGCAGATAAATTCGGCGAGAGATGTAATATCTGTTTAAAGGTTTGCTTGTGAACAGCGTTCCTCATTGGGTGGGCTGTATGTTTAGTGTGACTATCAAAGGAGCATCACTTCCTCCTGGACACTCACACTTTGGAAGAAATTGCACAGAAGTTGTTTTAAAACATCTTGGATTCTGTTGATGAAATCTGGTTTACGTTTTCTTTCTTTTCACGTGAATCTAGATGGACTTCATTGTGTGTAGATCAGTGCTTTGCATCACTTCCAGGAGTCTGGGTTCATTCCGTTGAAGAGACACGGGCGTCATAAGACCTGGGGGTCATATGTGGCCCTTAAACCTCAGCTTGACTGGCCCTCAGGATGTCACTGGGAAATCCTCAATCTGAGGAAAATTACTGCTATAATTGTCTTCATTACATCTAAAATGGTCACGTCTTTCTCATTACTGGCCGTTATTACATTATTGGTTGAGTCTAGCAATTGTTCTCCCACAACATTGGTGTTTAAGAGAAAAAGAAAGATGGCTATTTAAATGATTTTTTTTTAATTTACTAAACTTGAAATTTATAACAAAGTAAGGATGATTTCCAGACAAAGACTAGAAAAGAGCAAAAGGAAGCTGTTAATAAACACTGGCTGTATGTTTGTGGCCTTTTTGTCTGCTTCTGAGTAAATTTGGTGCCAATCAGATGTTTTCCTGCCGGGAGGACGTGAGCGACAAGTAGCATTGCAACACACCTGCTTAAACTGTCACAGAATTTTACTGTACATTTATTCTTTGTACATGATTTGTCAGTAATTCATATTTGAGGCCTTCAAGGCTCATGGCTACGGATTGTCTACAGCTGCTATGTTCACTTTGGCCAGCAGATGGCAAAAATCTGCCTTTACAGTTGCATTTAAATCTAATACATCTAAAGAACAGAATATTTGTATCACTGATAACTTTGCAGCAGAACGTGAACGACATGAACAATAACAAGAGGAGGAAGAGGTGGATGGTGGTGCATATGGAATACAGCTCTATTCCATGAGACCACCATCACTCCACTATATATGGTTAAATATATAGATTAAATGGGAAAGGTGTTCGACAAGTCAGATTAGGGAGAAGAAACAGAAAATATTCTTGCTTGTTGACTTCATGCAGCACATTCTGATTCCTGACTTGCTGTTAGCAGCTCTCAGTCGGCTCTAAGCTGCTGCTCATCAGAGCTCTTTAGTTGTTTTTGATTTATGTTTAATCCCCTGCGCAGAATCACATCCCTACCTCCTGACAGTAGGACAGGATTTCGCTGGGCTCTTTGAAGCAGCCCTGGCGGCCCTGAGGATCTGGCTCCCACTGGCCAGTCTGTATGTTCATGTGCAGGAGCTGACGGCCGCAGAACATGACGATCTGTGGTTCCGCCAGCTGGGGTCCTGGACCGTTCACCTCGGCCATGGCCAGAGCCTGGGGGGGAAAAGGCGAGAGAGATAAGGAGGATTCAATACAAACAGTGTGTGTGAGGCTCAGCAAGAGCAGATGCACCACATATAAATCTCAACTCAGAGTGTGAGCCTGTGTAAGACTGAGAGATCAAAACAGATATAGAGGAAGCTAATGCATGGGAGAACTGACTACAGCGCGCACTTCAGAGAGAATAATAGTCTGGAATTCAAAAAAGTTTCCTTGGAGACCGAGTGTTTAAATTTAAGACAAAAAAACTGTCAATAAATGCCTGACTCATTGACCCGCGCTTGCTGTCTACTGACACGACTGACATGTGAGATAATAAAGGAAGTGTTAGTAGATGAAGGTAGTGCATGAAATCTAAAACAACAACAACACAAAAGCATGTAAAAGATGGCTCCTTTCCTCCTCCAGCGGCCTTCTAGGATGTTGCTATTGATCGTGGGATATGTTTGCCTCTGCCTCGGGGAGGGCCCAGGGGAGTCCACATAAAGGAACAAACAACAGCCAGGGCTGGGAGTCAGGTGTTAATACAAGCTCATTGACCGATGCGCCACTTCACTACATTAACACACAGGACAGAGACAGAAAGAGCCCAGGGAGGAATAAAGCAGGGGAGGGCTGAAGAAAGCAAGAATAAATAAATAAATAAGCTCCATGAACAGCACAAACAAGGACTACTTGTACTTGAACAGACTAAACATGACAGCAGGGAGCCCGACAGAGAACGGTGAGGAAAAGCGTTTCATGTTCCACCTGATGCTTGAGTCATCTCTGATACCGAAATGAGACGTTTACCGAAGACAAGCAGTGTGAAGTGAAGCGGCCTCATCGCCTGACACAGTCATGTGAGAGAATGTACAATAATGTTTACTTTCTTTGCCCGAAACTCCCCGAGAAGGCTGGCCGGCGTACCCCGGAGCCCGTGTACAACTCGTATCCTTTCATCTGTGCTGACAGACGCAGAGATGGACCTACTGACGACAGAAGAGACGAGCGACGCCGAGCCAATTAGAAGGAAGTTGCCCAAAGGGAAGGAATAGAGGAGAGAGAATACTGGAGAGTGACGCCTGATCAAAGGAAAGCCCTGCTTCGGCCGATCGGAGCTAAAGTGTTTGAAGTCCTAATTAAAATTCACGCGGAATAAAATAAATATATAAAACCCTCTAAGTAAATGTACAATAAATATAATAAGCCCCGAGCAGTCTATGCGTTATAATTACGCTAAGAGGAGTTTGTGTTTCTGCATGTCTTAGCAGATTTCTTACAAATTACAGATCTACTTTTCATTACTGCTGACCATTTCCCAAAGTATACCACAGCTTTCTTTTTTTCTTTTTTCTTTTAGATTTATGAATGCTTTTACAGACCTTACTGGAGACCGTTTCTCATTCAGTGAAATTGTTTGAATATCAATGAGAAGATGTGTGCATTGGAGCTTGGAACAAGTGCTTCATCACACCAGATAAACAACATTTTGTTTTTCACACCAGCATTTCCTAATGTTTCTAAATCTGCTGTGTGTATAAAAAGAAAAGCTACTACTGTTCACTTTGTGCGCCCTGTGCTTCCCTTTCCACGTATTCCACTCTTAATTCATGACACAGGGGCTGGTGTAGTGGTTAACGCTCTCAACTCTTCACACAAAGTTCCCTGGTTTGAGCCTTTCTGTGCGGAGTTCTCTGGAGTGTGTGTGTGTGTGTGTGTGTGTGTGTGTGTCTGTGTGTGTCTGTGTGTGTGTGTGGGTGGGTGGGTGGGGTGTTTGATCGCCTGTAGGTGTGACCGTGAGCGTGGACGTCTGCCTCTCAGTGCACCCAGGACTCGTGATCTGTCACTCCATGATCTTGTTTGTGATCATTTACTCTGGTTTCAAGGTATTTAATACTTCTATAAAATAAAAAAAATCGATATCAACAACAGATTGAAAAACGTTGTTTTCACCCGGTCATTAAGGTTATTTTATACCATTATGAAGTCAAATTTCTTCATTAGTATTTAATAACCTCACTGCCCCCGACTGAGTGTGTCCGTTATTGACGGAGCTGGATTGGATCTTTTAATTGGTTGAGTGTTTTGTAAGATAAGCAGTACAAAACACTGCTGAAGCTGCTGAAACAGTCTGTCTGGAGGAGCTGCTGAGCTCATGTCTAAATAGATATATTTCTTTGCGTCAGGGAAGGTCAGTGCCACAAAGAAGAAGAAGGAGGTGGGGGGGGGGGGGGACTAAAAAAAAAACTTCCGGATATTTGAGAAGATAACCTGGCAGCTCCCCCTGGTCCAGCTCTCTCATTCTGCCTGCTCTCCACTACTGCACTCGCAGAAAATCGATGCTGAGCGACTGCAACTGTATCGCCGCGTTCCCCCCAATCAATAGCAGTCCATCAGGAGCCTGAGGCCCTGACCCTCAGCTCAGCAAGGCCGCACTCCAAATCTCCTGCTCGATCTGTGAGACCAGACTCCCTATTATATGACGACTCCTTAATAAGAAAAAGAATTTAAAATCTGCATTTTCTGTTCTGTTCTGTCGCTTCACACCAGAAGAAAACCTCCTGCTTGTTTTTGACCCAGTTTTGGAGTTTGAGCACTTCTTCTCGACAGGCCGGTCACCGAAACGGCGTCGTCACAGGGACGTCAGGGACGTGTTTCTGTAGCGTCACAACAATGAAATGTCTATTTGTCCTCAAGTGCAAACATGAAGCGTTACTAAGGTTTCTTGTGGTGTTCTACATCTGTATCGACACGTTGCTTTCAGTATATTAGTCCAATTTTTAAACTGCATCAATAAAAAACAGAACTCTCCTTTAAACTTTTTGTAAAATTATATGAAAATAACCAGTTATTCATACTCTAATAGTCCGACACCCTTTACTGTAGATTCACATATTTTACATTTATTCCATATAAAGCATCTTTTGGTTTATTCTTTACGATTGTAACTTAAATATCATGAAAAAAAAGGACTGTCTCAAAACATGAAAACAAAAATCCTATTTATTTTAACTGCAATCTAAAATTAGCAGAATTCAAATAAAGAAATGCTCAGGACTCTTTTATCTACTTTATGCTATGAGTGAAAAAATAACTGACAAAACAATGTTGCACCAATGTTTTCCAATGATATCCATATTTTTGGAGAGGTTTTGCAGTAAAACTATAAGTTTTGATGCTGTGCTATTGATATTTTGAAGGTAAAATGTGTTCAGTGGCTCCGGACAAATGTGTTATGGAGCCTGCAGACTCCGCTGTAGTTTAATTCCATATTCTAAGGAGAGCGTGATAGCTTCTACGTGACAGGCTTGGACGGAAGTCTTATTTCTGAGAACACTGTTGTCATAATTTGTTCCAATAATACTCTGCTTTAATTTGCTTTCATTTATTTCGCCATGCTTAGTCACACAATGTTCTAATTAGTGTATGACAGTACAATAAACAAAAGAAAAAAAAACAAGGCAATTATATTACAATGTCTTCACACTCAATTGTGCATCTTGTATCATTAAATTAATGGTTTTATGTCTGCTGTTCTTAAGCTCTTAATGATGTTTAAAAAAACAACCAAAGACAAACAAACACGTTGCTGCAATGCAACAATGCAGTACTAAACAAAACAGGGAAAAGGATCTTCAGGAGCCAATCTTGTTTATAAAATGAAACGTCTACCTGATGGATGAGATCATGGAGACAAATTTTAAGACATATGCTCAAAATGCATCACCTCCACTTCTTAAGGGCTTTATTGACTCTTCCTCTTTAACCCTCCAACCAGGAATCTGAAATGTTTACTTTTACATATTCTGCTGCACTATTTCACGCTTTTGCATTATGTTGGACGTCTGCCTGAGACATGCTGAGCTGTGAACTGCTACGCCTGCAGAATTCTTTCTAATGGCCTCACAATTCTTTAAACAATTTTTCTTCATTGGAATAATTATCAGTGTTTTTATATATTTTGTCTA
Source organism: Lipophrys pholis (assembly GCF_963383615.2). Classification (NCBI taxonomy): domain Eukaryota; kingdom Metazoa; phylum Chordata; class Actinopteri; order Blenniiformes; family Blenniidae; genus Lipophrys; species Lipophrys pholis. The sequence continues at coordinate 26,539,567 of NC_137639.1, read as the reverse complement.
TAAGCAGACAATCTTTTGTTGTCCCATGGGAATCGACTTATTTAAATTTGCACCCTGCGAATTTACAAACTGAGGTGATGAATATAAACGCAGCTCATTTATCTACAATAGATATTGAATGTCTGCCAGAATTAAAACAAAACAAAGTGTTTTTCATGGGAACTCTTTGCTGTGGTCAAAAGGAGATTGACTAGTAACAGATTAAAACCACACAGACAATTGTCCTCTATTGAGGGATTAAGCTTTCAGTCACTGCTAAAAATAGCTTTTGCAGTACAGAGAAGGAATCATATGTATGAGCTTAGATTGAGCATTTGCATCCTGACAAATTATTGCCGCAATTCCCTTATGGACAGACAGACTTGCAGAACAACACATTCACAGTGTCTTTGTGGTATTCAGTTTTCACTTGGAAGCCAATCAGACTGTTAACGACTGTTGTGGCTTCAGCGTGGCAGCGTCTCTCTGTAGAACACACTAATCCAGTCGGCTTCACAATGAATGCCTCACAATCTGTCATCAATGACGTTTCCCCAGTTCAAGGCAGTCCGCGGAGCTGCTCACCATGTCTGAGTGAGAAAATGCAGTGGTGTATTGAGGCGTCTCAGTACAGTACAGTCTTCAGGAGTTGGTTGAGGCCGTGCTGTTCAACCCCTCCTCAGCCCCACATATCACGTCCAAGTGCTGATGAGGCTGAACAGGCAGACAGCCCAGAAGCCTGACAGCTCCCCACTGCAGGGAATGCTGCATCATTAATAACAACCTGGTGATATAAAGCCAGACATCGATTGGCTTCCTGCCTTTTCACCAGATTCCTTGCCTCAGTTAGCTCCCTTGATATTCCACAGCCGCAGCGCACTGGCAGTATTTCTTAACTTTGAATCGCACAATACCTACACGAGAAAACTGAGCTCTCCCACAAAGCACCTGGCAGAAGATCCTTGAACAAATTGTTCATATTTTGTGGATAAACGTTCACATTTATCCGTCATGTGAAGGAAATTTTGTGCATGCAAAAAAAAAAACAACAACAAAAAAGACCTCAGACAGGATGTTGTAAGATGAATCTAAATATCCATTCAGGGCTGAGTTGAGCCGGGCAGTTCTTTTACATGTTCCACCAGCATCTCCCATCCTGTTCTAATTAAATTTTCAGCACCTGTTCCACCCTTATGTTGCAGGATGACTTCATCCTCTGTAATGATGCAACCTCTCGGCCCTGGCAGGCAAGCCGAAGCGGAGGAGGCAGAGGGAGGAAGCCCACCCATCATTTGTCACCTTTTTCAAGCCGCTGCCAGACTGTACATTGAAGAGAACCACACCAGATGGCCCAAGTAGATCCGGGGTATTTTATTGCCGATGCTCTGAGAGCAACATGTCATGTTATGCACACAGTCATTCATACCGAGCCTTTGATAATGCAAAGCATCGTTACTCGCTTGCAAGTGATTATGATTAATTCTGATTTTGCTTTCATGAGTGACTTGAGTGCATCTATAATTCATCTGTTCTATACCTTCTTTGTCACCTTACATGCTTACAATTATCTGAGGCGTGTGTCATATGCATGTGGACCTGTGTTAAAGCGAGGTGCCTGCGCTTGTCTGCGCTCCGTTGTGTGAATCGCCTCATAAGTTTGTGTGGAAATCAATTTGAAAATGCACACCGTATAAATACTCACACGCCAAAGATTTATGATGGAAAGCTTTCCTGGCAGCTGACGATTAACTGGATACCTCAGACCCCTCGGGGACTAATCTCTACTTAGTATCTCCTCCTCTACAGGGATCTGGAATATCCCAGGTAGCCAAAATACGCCCTGTTGTGACAATGCAATCAAACATCAAAAAGACCAGACATCTTTTGAAATCCCAGGTTTTGTGTTTTGGCTTTGAACAGCGTCACAGAATTGTGTCTCAAACTTGTGCCATTAAAAAAAAAAAGAAAAAGAAAAAGAAAAAAAAAGATTAAATTAGAAAGTAGAGTCAAAAGTACAGCGGGATCATTGGCACAACTTCAGATGATTCAGTCAAGACAACAAATTAAGCACATTTGCTGTCTGTGCTGCTTTATTTGTTAAATTGGGGATACACACAGCTGAAAAAGAAATAAATTGTATGTAAACATTAAACTACTTTGGGATCCTCCTTCACTGTAGACCGGCCATCCTTCATGCAGGGAACACAGCCACGTGCAAATAGGCCTCCAAGACGCACAGCCCATGCACTTATGAAACAAACAAGCGGCTTTCCTGAGCATGTCTTTGTCCTTCGATGCGGCACAGATGGCTGATTCGTGGGTGTCTTCCTGCCTCTGAGCCCCTCCTTCACTCTTTCTTCTGTTTTCGCTTTTTTGATCATCTCCCTCGGCCTCCTCTCAAGGCTAATCCACCCACAGCCACCTTCATCCTGTCTCCCTCTCCCTCCCTAACAGCTTTCACACAATGCGTGACACTTTGCCGTTTGCGCCCCCCCCCCCCCCCCCCCCCCCCCCGCCCCTCCCCAGACTAGTGCTAAATGGCCAGATAGATTTAGGCGCATTCATCATAGTAATCATGTTGATTAATTATTCATAGCCTCCATCAGGCCTCTTCCTGGTGTGGCATGCAGTTATTAGACAGTAGCAACATTAGTCTGCCAGACTCTCCTTGTGCAGAAGGGACAAAGGAGGATAAAGCAGGTTAGCTCTGCACATTCACTCATTATTCTACAACTCAGACTAATGGCTAATTGCAGCCATTAATTTTCTATTCAGGGGGAGACTGATGGGCACAGCGGAAAACATTGCTTTTTGTTTTATGTATTCTTCTATAGCTTCCTACTGTAAACCACATAACTGTAAAATTACTTATTGAATACTAAATGAGTGTCCCCATTTCAGTGCTTTATAACTAACCATTACGGCGGAGGCTTTTGGTTGCGGGGATGTGCAAACATCACATGCTAAGTCGGGCCTCATCAGTTCAGATTACAGCGGTCCAGCCTCCAGCTGGGCACACTGGGAGCAGATGGCCCCATAATCACCAGGGTTCATCTAGGTCTGCAACAGCAGCCAAAACCAGCTCCAGAATATTTGATTTAATTTCAACTATAGCTTAAAACACAGGGCACGGCAGCTGGCATCAACACAGGAGACTCCATAGATTTTGACGTCAGCAGTGCCAGTCGTTTTATGACTGCGGTTATGTAGGAGTGCACTTACTCAGTGCTGTGCGCAGTAGGAGCTGTTCCTACAGCACCCCAAGTACATTCTTTCTCAAGGTTTTAGCTCAACATCTATGAATACGGCTGATTCCTCTCTTTGGGTAAGGTTGCTGTCTCCTTTCGGAATCATATAACTTTAAACTTCCACATGGACGATGCCACCACGAAGGCAAAGATTTCCCGTTTCCCAACTGGGACTCTCATTTTTTTTATGATGGATGTCATGTTCTTTTTTCCATATATGAATCTATACAATGCACATTTTTCAAAAAATGGTCAGTACAATCACTGAAGAAAAACACGTAAGTCCCAGATATATTAATGATCTCATACAAAATGTTTCCACGTTTATAGAAAAGAGGCATTGAGCAATATTCAGAATGAAACAAGTGATAATTGTGTTGCATAGACATGTCTGCCTCTCAGTTCCACCCACATTTCAACAAATGCTCCTTCTGAATCATGTACCATAATGACGATACGTTGTGCAAGCTGTCTCCGGAAAAAAACTGAGCGTAGTCAGTCACTTTCACAAATCTACGCACGCACCTGCCTCCTGCAGATATGTGGGAAACAAACAGCTGCGTGACAGTGTTTCGCGAATTTATCCAGAAACACCGAGTGCTTGCGAGATCCAGTTCCTTCGGTACAGTTAAACCGAGATGACTCTGCTTCTGTTCATATTGTTGATGAATTATTTTGCTGTTATGCAACACCGCTGAACCTCCTTCACAGTTAAGCAACACAACATGGGAATGCCAACATGTTAATGCCAAACACTGTGAGCCTGCAGATACGATTTCAAGCCAAAGAGCTACCTCAGGGGATTGAAGGAATCAACGGCTTAGCGTAGATTTAAGTACCGCAGGTCTATCTGAATCATCCTAATGTCACCACAGCTGACTGTGAGTCATGGATTTTGCATACGCAGATTGAAATTGACACAATGCAAACTAGCTATGTAAATCGAGATTTAGTTTTTTTTTCCCCTTTAAAAAGCTTGAGTCATATGTTTGGGCTCACCAGTTCAGATTTCTATTTGCAAACGTTTCCACGCTTAAGTGAATGCCGAACTAAAATGTATTAAGCACTAGGGCATTTCTTCTATAACATCACACTGGATGTCAAATCATGAGAATCGACATCACAATTGTCATAATATATTTAGAATGTAATGCATAAGAGCTATAAATCAGTGCCAGACTCAAAGCCGGGCCCCTGACATGGTAATCCACTATGCATCCAAGTGGTTTAGTGAGTTAATGGACATCCGGAAGTACCATGATTGTCAGTTTTAGAAAGATGACAAACCCGATTCAGATGATAACTGTATTTCACAGTGGAGCGAGGTATCAGTTGAGGGTGTATTAGTGCAGAGGACAGACAAGGCTGGAGGTCTTAAAGCAACATCATCATGCCCTTGAGCATGTTTTAAGTAGATTAAGTTAATCTGAAAGCCTAAATGAGGGCATGTTTAGGTTAAAAGACTGTAACAATTGATCCACTTAAGGGCGGCCAGTCTTTCTACGATGCCCCTGACAAACAGCAGGCGGCCGGTATAAATAAGATCTGATGGTTCTTCTTTCCTACTTCTTATCTGGTACTCGGGGCCTTTCCTGTCTCTCAGGCCCTTCACTCAAGTCTTTGATTCAGTTGTCTTTGCATCAGATCTGAACTGGAGTCTTTCTTGCTGGGTATTCTGCTTTGAATCTTCACGTCATCTCCCCCCCCCCCCCCCCCCCCCCCCCCCCCCCCCCCCCCCCCCCAGTTCTGCCTCTCCTGTCACTTCATGCACTTTCTGCTCAGGGCACACAGCCGGTATGTGTGTGTCTCTAGCCTACACTGTGTTTTGTGCCTGTTAAAACAAGCAAAGAATTCTGCTAATAGATTTCTTCATGCCGTTACATCGTTGAGGCAGTTATAGGTGTGAGTAAAAATGTTTAATTACTACGCACGTTTGAGTTCTGTTGGGAATTTATGAGCTGAGAAATGTGAAACAAATAAAACTGAACTAAACGTGCACATATGCATGAAGGCAAAGCCATAAATCCATCAGGGGCTCTGAGCAGAAGACGGAGTAATATCATGCATATGGAGCGAGCTGGCGACAAAGGAGGGGGAAGAGGAGGAGGGGTGGAGGAGGTTAAGACATTCATATATCTCTTTCCCTCTGTCTCTTATTTATGCACATATACAATTCTGATCACACTGTGCCAGCTCCCCTGAGAGCTTGTCTAGCAGATGCATCAGAGATGGAAATGAGGCTTTGAGGTTATGTACTATATGCCGTGTGAACCACATGAAGAGACAGCGGCAGGGGAGATGGGGGGAGCTGTGTGTTCATAATAATATTACTAATACGCATTTGTTAAAGTGGATGTGTGACCAGGAAGCTAAAAGCTACAAACTGTGTTTTTCTTTCTATCATTTCATTATTGTGGAGACCACTCTCCCAAGTGTACCACACACACACTACATCAAACACCACATATGATGTATTCATCCCATGTGTTTTTATTGGTTTATGTCAGAGATGTGTTGTCACCGCAGTGAAAATTGAGTGGTCTTTAACTCCCATTGAGAAGTCAGACTGCACACTGATGCCAATAAAAACAAAACAAAAAAAACAATCCCAGCATGCCCGGTGTGACCCCTGCGACTTGTAGAAACATATTGAGAGGATGACCTCTTCTCTCAGAGAGTGTGCTGCCCTGCATGGCACCTCGGGCCGACTGCTTCTGGTAATGAAGCGCTCTGTTAATGAACAGCGGGATAAACAACTAACCCGGGGTCAGCAGGGACCGACCAGGCACACACACGCACACACACACACACACACACACACACACACACACACACACACACACACACACACACACACACACACACACACACACACACACACACACACACACACACACACACACACACACACACACACACACACACACTTAGAGGACAGGCTGTAACTCTGCTGAAGTTTACCATAAGGGCAGAAGTGGATGAGCTGGTGTCGCTCTCCCACGTTCTTCATCAGCTTCTGCTAACTCGCTGTCCTCTTCATCTGCCTCACTTGTTCCAATCGAAAGCATAAACACACAATTTTTTTTTAGCCTTCTCTACGTTCTCCCTCTCAGCATCACTTGGCCGCTGAGGCTGGTTGCTATGGTAACACCACCCACAGGAGCCAGCTACCTTCCCTGTTACCGTAGCAACTGGTTCCCCACAGAATTTCAAGCATGTCGCTATCTCCCCTCTCTCTCTCTCTCTCTCTCTCTCTCTATCCCCTCTTCATTACAGGTCTACACCGCTCACGCTCTCTCCTCTTCTCACATGAAAGAGTCAGCATATGTTTGGTTCGACTTTCTGTCCTCGGCTTGTCACCAATTGCCGGCCTAATTGTTGGTTAGCTTTTGTTATCACTACCTACTGGTTGTTTACGCGGCACTGAAAATCATAAATACAATCATGAACTTGCTGGGAGCTGGGCCTATTGTGTCTACTCTGACAGAGCATTTATATTTTTTTCAAATATATAATTGGAAATAGTATTCATATGCAAATAATGGGATAAAACTGTGAAAATCTGATTTTTATTTCAGTCTTGACAACAAATTAAAAACAAATCTCTGGTAACCCCTGATCTCATGCTGACAAATGTATGACGTACCATATGAGTAAAATGCCAGAAATGAATGATTATTTGCAAAATCTGTCAACGTATTTCAAACTGGCCATGGAATGATGAAAAGCTGTCTTAATTTGGCTCAACCAAAGGTCAGAGAACCAAAATATTTTATTACTACACAGGCCGGAAGGAGCCAAATATTCTTAACATTTTGGAAAAATAGCTTTGGAAAATGATGCAAAATTGAATCCACCAAATATCTTTTTGTTGCATCACAGAATGATGATTCAATCATGTGTACAATTATGACAACACGTGTAATATGGCGTAAATCCTGTTTTCCTGACCTGTTGAAGCGTGAATGCACTATACGTCTGAAGGTGTGCTGTCATGGCACTGTGACGTCCTCAGCAGATAATTTAAGAGGGAAGTGTTCCCTCCATGGAACCACATGCATCAATGAGCCAGCAGATGAACCTTTTCACCAATTCATTGCATTTCCTTTATTCGACCACTTTGGAAGGATATTAATCACTGCGGGCAGTGAAAACCTTGCATGAGGCACGGTTTTGAGGATGTTCTGACCCAGTAATGTACTCACAATCCAGGACACAATGTTCGGTTGCTGCTTGACATACCCTACTCACTAAAAGATGTCATGATAAAAAGAAAATCTGTTATTTCCTCTTCCTGTCAGAAGTTGATGTGTGATGCCCCTGTAATGTAGAATATAAATTCATCATCTAACAGGGATTTTCACGAAACTAAATAACTGTTTAAAACTCTGTTATTTATGAATGATATTCATAAATATGACAATTTCACATATTTTTTGCTTCACATATGATATGATACACATGACAGCAACATTCCAACCTGGTAATAAATTCTCTGATAAAGCAGAGGAGTTAGGTAAGAACCATAAAGCAGGTTATTACTGATATTTAACCAGACAATAAAAAGAGAAGATTCATAAACAATGGTAATCAGCTGGGTGACACCATCAAACGACTTTGGTTTTGATGAGCTCGTTTTTGCTCTCTTTGTATGTCTCAGGGTGACAAATCAGTCGCTGACTGGAGCGTCACATTTTTGCTTATTGCCCTCTGTCTTTGTACCGTCCTTTTCTCTCTTTCTATCCCCTAACACCAACCGGAACGGCAGAAAGTCTCCACCTCCGAGTCTGGTTCTGCAGGTTTCTTCCTGTTTAATGGGAGTGTTTCTTTTCCACCGTCAATTATGCTCGCTCATGTGGAATTCTTGGGGTTTTCTATGTAAAAGTGCCTTGAAATTACTTGTGTTGTACTTTGTGTTATAGCAATACAATTGAATTGAACTGAATTGAATTGAACTGAATCGAATTGAACTGAATCAAATTGAATCGAATTGAATCAAATCAAATCAAATCAAATCGAATCACATGTACTTTCGATTTTGCTGCTTCACGACTGTATGACTGTGTGTTGCAAATACCGCTAATGGAAATTCCCATTGACCTTAATTAACATCACCAAATGTACAGTGCACTTTTAATTTGAAATGTTATTTAAAGAACAAGTTAAACTTGTGTATTACAATTAAGAAAAACTCCTAATCCTTTTTAGTAATTCACTACTATAAGGAACATTTTGATGAATTCTCTGAAAAAACAATGATAACTGAGATCTCATTAGGCAGGCATGTCCTGTCTTGCTTTGATTTGTCTTTTTTTTTTTTTTTCCCCAGACCGGAGCCACTCTGGTGGGATAATGTGTGCGGGCTGTGCCGTCTGCAGCAGATTAAATATTAGTGTTATCTCATTTCCTCTGGATAGAAAGTCTCCACAGACCGTCCAACTAAAGGGAAATTGTTTAATCAGTCAGGCAATCTGTAAAGAAAAGAAAGACCCCTCAACAGGATGTGGTTCCTCCGTTAATGCTTTGTATATTCATTACAGTTTTCAAAGCCAGAGTCAAACTCTAGCTCTGCAGCTCAACACCCATCTTATATTTCAGCCTGGCTTGTCAGCGTATTAGCTGGCACACTCTGGCAATGGCCTCCAAACGACCCTGAGCTGAGGATAAAAAAAAGAAAGAAACACTCCACATCATTTTCTAAATCTTATTGTTGATGATTTACAGCATCCACAACAGCACCTGATTGTTTTTATCTTGTGCTACTGTCGGCACCACCGGCCCACTTCTTTAAAGTTGGCATTCCATCTGTGCGTGTAGAATAAACAGATTGAATGCTGTGGGAACATTTTGTCTCCAGGGAAGGGAGGGGATGTTTGAGACTGGAAGTTTACCCTCTGTCATAACAAATTTCATCTTAACACACATTAAAACTGGTAAACAACTGCTGAAATTGGCCAGAAATAGAACACTTTCCAAACACTGAATAAGAAAAACACCTTTTCTGGATGACTATAGATGCAGTTATACAGTAGCTTTCTCATTAGATAAATAGAAATAAAGCATCTCTGCAAACCTCTGAAGAATTCAACAATCTGTCACACATGTAGTAAATCACTGAAACATAATTTTCTATTGTGAACGAACTATTTCCAACAAGTGTGAATAAAAGTGTTTTATATGGTACAATATGAAAGCAATTCAATATAAAGAGCAGTAGTCAGGTATGGAGACACTTGAGAGGCAGTCAGGGGACTCTAAAGAAAACATCAGAGCTGAAGGAGAAAGGACAAATGCAGCAAGGCAAGGGAAACAAACTACAATGAAAAGATGGGCGAGCTTAGAGAATAAATTATTCACGAGCAATCAAAGTACACACAAGAAAAGTGAAAAGATGTCACTGGCCACTGAGAGCTGCTGAGGCAGATGGGGGAGCGGGGGCTGTGTCTGTGTGTGTGTGTGTGTGTGTGTGTGTGTGTGTGTGTGTGTGTGTGTGTGTGTGTGTGTGTGTGTGTGTGTGTGTGTGTGTGTGTGATGGGGTGGAAGGGGGGGTTTATGATGCAGCAGTGGAGCACAGAGCAGGCTGAGACAAAGACCGACAGCAGGGATGGGGAGGAGGGGTTAAGGCCAGGAGACGGGCGTGGAGGAGAGCTGTGGAGGTGGGGAGCCGGGTGGGTCTGAATGACAGGGAGGGAGCAGGGGTGGGATGGTGCCTGAGTGGGAAACATGAAAACCAGGTAGCATGAAGAGACCGGGCCAGCGTCTGAGTGTTGCGAGGGTGCGTGACAAGTGCCAAAGCCCCGTCGACAAGCGAAAGCCCAGACCTTTCCATGGCCTTCAATAATTGATGCAGCTTCTGCAGCGTGCCATCTTTATAAAGCAGCAAGTGTGTGTGCTGAATGTGTGTGTCTGTGTTTGCACTTCTGAATAGGATGTCAGTGTGTGTGTGTGTGTGGTGCCTTGTTCCTCTATACTAATGGGGATCGGGTAAAAGGAAGAATTAATTACATTTTGGGGTATGAATGAGCTTTAGAAAAAATCTGAAGAAAATTAAATCAAGGCGAGGCGTGTGTGTGTGAGTGTGTGTGTGTGTGTGTGTGTGTGTGTGTGTGTGTGTGTGTGTGTGTGTGTGTGTGTGTGTGTGTGTGGCCTTGTTCTCAACCTGATTGCACACGAACCAAAAGAGACTCGTGTCATCGAGGGAACAAAAATGGAAAGTCCATATTAATGAATAGATAATTTTTTTTTAGGTTAAGGAGTGTTTTAAGGACAGGCGAGGGTTAGAATGTGATTACAGTGGAGATAGGCAAGTAGTAGTTATTCTGTGTTTGTTAAGGTAATACATATTGCAGGTGCTTTAAAGTAAGGATTAGATTAAGATTGGTGTTAAGGTTTGAGTTTAAAGTCTACAGCAAATGAATGTAAGTCAATGTATTGAACTTTTAAGCCTAAAACCATATATAATCTTGTGTTGAGTGTGTGATCTGACTGTTTCCATTAAACCTGTATGATATGAAGAAATGAGCAATAAGAAGGAATAATTAATAAACATCAGTATATCAATACCAACTATCTTCACCAGGAAGTGACTGCAGATTGGATGTATTACTGTACTTTATTCAAATCCACGTGTCATTATCAGAGCTGCCGGTCTTAGCCCAAACTCAATCATTGTGAGGTTTTCATTTAAAAAAACAAACAAAGAAGAAGTAGGTTGATACCTTTAATTGCTCTGAGGTCCAAATAGTTTGTCTCATTCATGCTTGACTAAATTTGAGGCCAAATAGTTGAGAAACATTCGGTATGGAACCACATGTTCTCTGCATTTGTTCCTCGCTCTTATGTCCTTCTCCAGCCATTCTGGAGGCGGATATGTCATTTGACACCAATGACAGTGAAAGTACTTTCCGGCTTCCCAAGGCGTTGTCTGATATTTGCATGCTCAATTTGATCTCACGCTGCGTGTTCTTATTCTTTGCAATCCCGCCATTATTTGTGATGTATCTGCCGCACATTTGCATGTAACAGTAATGATGAAAATGTTATTGAACGATCAGCGCGAGCGTGAGGGACTTTTTCCCGTCGTTGTCACATTTGCAATAATATGTCAGAAATTAGCACTTTGTCTTTCTGATGGACGACAATATCCTGCCAATGAGGACATAAATTTTTCTCGGTAACAGTTTCCAATGTCTTACAGGAGAATAATAATCCTGCTGTGATCAATCTTGCTGAACCCAACAACACCGCACACTCTTCAACGCTGGAGCCAAGGCCGTTAGAAGAATTAGATTTTTGCAGCCCCACTTTCATGGCACACAGCTCCAATCGAGCCAGGGCTTTTATTTTCTTGCCTCTGCCAGCTCCCCGACGCTGAGGGGGAAACGGGGCTGGGTTTCTCCACACTGCACCATGCAGCCCACATCACATTTTGCATGCTCTCCATCACTTCTGAACTCCCTCTCGTCCCGTTTCTCAAATCGTCTGCCGTGCCAGGGCAATTCTGACTCTCTCTCCCTCTCCCTCCCTCTCTCTCTCTCAATCTCATTCACTGCGCTTGCCCTCTTCTCCTCCTGAACACGGAGGACAAGTGTTATCGCCACACTGCAGATGTTTTGGAGAGGGGCCTCTGCTAAAACCTCCCATTGGCTGCGGCACTACTAAACAGCTCACATCGCGCTGGCGTTAAACTTTCCCTCAGAAAGACAACCCATTAGGCTTACTGAGGTAGCTATGCCGGGCGTGAGGACCTCGGCCTGCACTGATATCTGTGCTGTGCACACGACTCGGCACACGCGTCAGAGCTGGATGTCATCAGGTTGTCTGAGCCGCTCTTGCAATCCCTCCCGGTGACGCTGGACAAACTTTATGATGCGCAGGCAGACTGTTTCCTCTGCACACATCCAGGGTGCAGAGTCCTGTTTGGGCTTCAGCTGTGACAGATGCAGGTGTGAATAATTTTTGCTGCAGCTCTCCAAGCTTGAGAGTGCATCACGAATCTCAGTATATGATTCAACTTACATTCAGTGAGTGTGCCTGGAAAGGCAAATGGATGGATGGATGGATGGATGGATGGATGGATGGATGGATGATAAAACTGAAGTGTTTCATGGACAAGTATTAAAAAAATGTAAATAAGGAGTTTATTCTTTGCTTAACTCAACCAATAATTTGAAATATTTCAGAAGACAATAATCATAACTGGGATTTGTTAAAGGCTGCCTGAACCCAACCTAACCTCCCTGACCTATTGAGAAGAAACCATGCAAGCATGCAATTAATTCCAAATGTCTACATTTCCACCCCAAATCGTTATGAACAACCATAGCAGCAAAGAATTAAAATGACCTCGCCCCCCTCCACAACAACCGTGCAGCACAAGTTTCTGATTTAATGCTGTTTATTGCAAAAATAACTCCAGAAGGCGCAATAATGCCTTTCATTAGTGTGTCACCTCCGGTAACAACTCTATTTGCTAAAGCACATTCACAGTGGCGCTTTCCCTGCGGTGCTTGTGTAGCTCTCGTTTCACAATGACGCTGCAAGATCTAATCCAGGGTCCGCGTGAGTGTGTGTGTGTGTGTGTGTGTGTGTGTGTGTGTGTGTGTGTGTGTGTGTGTGTGTGTGTGTGTGTGTGTGTGTGTGTGTGTGTGTGTGTGTGTGTGTGTCTGTGCGTGTGTCTGTGCGTGTGTGTGTGTGACTTCAAAAACCTTGGAGAGGAAAGCCACATGCAGAGAACAGGGGAGGAAAAACATGTGACACAATAAAATGGTGCGTTTTATGCCCACTGGCGTACGGATATAGTGGAGGATAGCAAGCACACGGGAATCCATTAGTAGAACCCGATTATCTCTTGGCTCTAAAATTAATTAAGTGAGTGTAGCGCAGTGTGCGTGTGTGTGTGTGTGTGTGTGTGTGTGTGTGTGTGTGTGTGAGTGTGTGTGTAGAAGAGAGAAATCTGGTTGTCTTCATCTTTTTCCTTCTTTTTTTGTATTTTTTTTATTTAAACAAATCCTCTTGTGTTCCTGCGTTTGAAGGCAGATGGGTGTGGGAGGTGCATAAATCTGCGTGGCAGTGTTCCAGGCCTAAAACTGACAGTGTTGATGACAAATCAGGGTGACGTGAGTTACGCAGCAAATTTCTGACTTACTATTGTGTGACTAAACTTCAGCGCCACAAAATGTGTTTCCTATCTCTCTGCTCCTACGTTCCTGCCCCTGGGTCGGGCCTCTCCTGGCTTCCTCCTTCCTCCTTCCTCCCATTATGCTCCTGAATCTCCTGGAACCTGCATGCAGGTCTGTCTCTGGGTCCGCCGCCGCCACTGCTCAGCCTCTGGCTCACATTCCAGCAAGTTATCTTGATTGATACAAAACTGAACTAAAACCAGAACATGAGCCACCCACAGTCCTTCAACACCTTTTTTTTCTTTAAAAAAAAAAAAATAAAAATATGGCTTCACACAAGAACATAAGTATGATTGCTTATCAAAATATCCTGTTTTGGGGATTTTCTGAGCTTTCTGGCTTTAGTTTGGCATTCAATTTAATATTATTCTCCAATGATGAAGCCTAGTTATGTAATATACACTGAGAGGCCGTGTGAACTATGATCTTTTGCCAATATTCAAACTATTAATCGTATAATTGAATTGAACATGAGCTTTTAAAAGACGATAATAGATTTGAATGAGGATTATTACTACTATTGTGTTGATTTATAAACTTTGTTCCTATATCAATGATTATTTTTGCAAATTAACTGCTAATCAACATAAAAACATAATGATTTGTTTGCATCTTTTTGGGTTTCTCATTCTACTGTTGTACAACAGAGCTGACTGAAATGTACAAAAAACACTTTCCATTTTTAAAAAATTTATATTTGGTACATTTCATGAAGGATTCATCCAACAATTATTGAACAGACCAACATAAACACAACCAAATATTATCACTATAATGCTCTGCGCCGCCACAGCTTCAATTTCAAATGAAAGATTTTAATCAGGCTTCAGAAGAGCTTAATCAGAGCATTGCAGCAAAGTGAGGGTCAGGATTGGGAAACACTGTATTAATAAAGATTAATCATTAAAAAAACAACACTGGATTTGTTTGTAAAAACAATGTCTTTCTGGCTGAATTGCATCCTCACATATACTTTTGACAACAACAACAAGATAAATATAGATATCATGTTATATATAACATGCGATCCAGGTAATCAAGTATTCCACTTTACATTGAGGTCAAACTATTTAGCTTACAAGCAGTTATAAAGGTGTTTGTCTCTGTAACCTTCTGTGTGTGGAAGGAAACCGGAACAAGGAACAAAATCTCACTATGTTTGGTTTTCAGCTACAAATAATTGAAAAAAAAGGCCTGTTGTGGCTTTATTAATCCAAAAATTCAAATTTCATGTCTGATTACTTTTAATGCACTACCACGTTAAAGATATCTATAAAATAGCAGAGATCAGAACAAGTTTGAGAATTCATACTTTAATGGAATTAATGCTGAGTAAATTAAGGGGAGCTGACAGTTTTATTAGGACTAATACCACAGTGTAATCCAGCCACTCAACCCTCTCTCAGTGTAATCTTCAGCATAAACCTTCATGGGCAGGTCTCCTTGTATGAAGCTAAAGCCTGTTCCTCAGCATAGCAGTAATCCCACTAAGGCTCTTAGAGAAATGGAAATTATTTCAGAATGAAAGGGAAGGCTTTCAAACTCTCGCAGGCTCACTGGAGGAAGATGGCTAATAAATAAACATCTGACAGATCGTCTTAAGAACTCAAGACTGGCTTTGAATCAGCAGTCGAGACGCTCCATAGTCTACCTCACATCAGAAGCAGGTGCGCTGGCTTTTTATTTCCAGGTGGAAAAGTGTGTTTGACACACAGCTTCCAGCTGGGACATCATGACTCATCCTCAGCCCCCAACCCCCCACACCCACCCCCACCCCCCTCCTCCTCCTCACCTCCCTTATTTTATTCTTTTTTTTGTTTACATTCAAAGCACCCTGCTCCTACACACCAGTGAACACGCAACAACGTGAATTCATTCCTCTGGTCCACCAAAATGGGGGAAATAGGATGAGTGACTGGAGAATGAGTGGGAATTAAAAGGTCAACTCTATTAAAAAAAAAAAAAAAAAGGGTATGTTCTCAGTCTTGATGAGTCAGGGGGGAGCGGGGAGAAGCTGGTGGCCCATTGATCCGCCACTCTACAACAGACTTTCCCAGTCTCCCCTCCACCAACTGATGGAGACAGACGTACGCCGACAGGACGACCCCCATATCTCTGTACCACAGTCTTGTCCGGCAATGTATCAAAGTCATCCCCTCCATGCATTCTCAAGGCCACGGCAGATAACCCATTGGGATTCTGACAATGGCGAGATTTTAATCTATTCTTTCGTGGAGATCCAGTGTTGAATATGCATGACTCCATGGTGGTGAGGAGCAGCACCACTCATCTGAAGGACGGATGCAGGCAGATTTCCTCCCCTGATAGAAGCTGATGGGAGGCATTGAGATGGGTTTTGATCTCCATCCTTTCCATAGAGCAAAAAAAAAAAAAAAAAAAAGGCCTCTCACATTCATCATGTCAGATACAGGCCCAGACTTGACGCAGCGTACAGCACATCTTCATGGAGCCCCTCCAGGGTTTGAGCTACATTTAATATCACATAACAGTGTTTATTTATTTATTTATTTATTATACACACCATCACTGCGTTTTAGAGTCATTATTCTTGTTGACGGGGCTGGAGGACGCATTTAGAAACCAAACCTGCCCTAGATAATAAAGGCTGTGAAATATGCAGATGGGCTCAACTCTATGCATGATGATGTAGGAATGAATTAAAAAGAAAAAAAACAACAATATTTCATGCAGAAGTCATCAGCAGTCAACCTGCACTGCGCCTTTAGAAGAGGATTCAGAAGGTGTCGCTCCTTACCTCGACGTTTCCCCGCACGCAAAAGGACAATACGGCCATCAATATAGGTATTGCGGTATGTCCCATTTTTCCTCTCTCTCGCTCTTCCTTTTGTCTCTTTTTATGACGGAAGTTGCTAATGTAAGACGGCTTGATCCAACATTCGCTGCCTGGTTACATGAGCTGAGGTGATGGACGCTGCGATGGTCGCGATATCTCCTGCGTCTTCCTCGCGCCAGCGGGCTCTCCAATGGCAGCCGGGGCTTTTATGAGGATGAAGTCTGACAGAACCAAGCCCTGTTTCTGCGGGTATTTACCACTGACTTTACTCCCCTGGTCCTTGCCCTGTGTCCTGGTGGACAGCGACATCTGTTGGCGGCGAGTTGCGGCTGCAAGGGGCCGAGTCTCCTGGAGCAGGAAGGAAGGAAGGAAGGAAGGAAGGAAGGAAGGAAGGAAGGAAGGAAGGAAGGAGAGCCGCAAACATTAGTGTGGAAAGCTCACAATCTACAATTCAACGTCACTGGAGTGAAACTGCGGGGTTAGTGCAGGAGCTACCGTCCATCAATAATGTGCAATATTCGGAATGGGTCAAGGGTCAAAGGTCAAGGGAGGGGGCAGACATCTTGGACAGGTCGTCAGTCCATCCATCCATCCATCCATCCATCCATCCATCCATCCATCCATCCATCCATCAGCAGTCCAGGTTCATACGGGTAATTTAGTATCACTATTTCATTTATTTTCATTTCATTCATTTATTTTCCACAATTTCACACGTATAACTAATGATTTTGACTTGTGCATGAATTATGTGAAATCAGAAAAATGTACACCCAAAGAAGCTTGGAGCTTATCATGCTGGGGTCCATTTAACCTCAAACAGTTTTTTGTTCACCCTGGCAGCTAGAACTGGAAGACCCAGAACCCCGAGAGTCTTCCTGTGTGTAGTTTTCATGTTGTCTTTGTAGATCTTCTTCCCTTAAGCCCTGAGTCGGATACAGGAGGGATGGATGGGAAAACAAAACAAGATGAATTCGTAAAGAAAAACAGGCCCTCTGTGCATTTTTAACTTTTTAAAGTTCAAGACTGATGCAAAATACAGTGACATATCTAAAACCATGTCCTATTTGAACCCCGTTGCATCCCGAAAGATAACAAATGACTTCATTTTCAACTTTTTTTTTCTCTCGGTGAATCTGCTAAAAGGTCCATAATCCTGTTGACCACAGTCTTTCTCTTCAGACTAATGTTGGTAAAAGCTTCGTGGGGTCACACAATTTCTGCAGCCTTCAACATATTTTTTTGTGACCAATACCCTCATTGTAGGGTTTCTGATCTCTCTGTCCACTACTCTCACTGAAATGGTGAAATCCCCAATCAATAAAACCATATATTCCATTATTTTAAAATATTTTTGTGTTGCTCTCTGGACCCTCTAATAGCATGCAGGCCTGATGTTTGACACTTCTGCTCTAAATGCACTCTCACGTTGTAGTAGGTAGTAATTTGGTTGACCCAATGTTCATCACCGTAACAGTTTATTGGTTTAGGTTAATGAGGGGTGCTATTAAGTGGCTATTTGGTTTAAAAGCAGAGTAAATCTCTATCTAAAGTCACAAAAATTGTCCAGGTTGGTTGGCTGAGTGGCTTCTAGAGTGTTGGGCAGGCCTCCTCTAGGGGGCACCAGAGAGCTGTGGGTGCTCGACAGCAGGATCAACATGTGGGTTAGAGTAAAGGATAAAACTAAATAGTTAAACTATTAATTACTTTAATAAAGCACACAATTTTAGAACCTGATGAATTCTAACTGTCATAGACACAAATTGAAGGATAAACTTCACACACATGTAAACATATGACAGTTTTAGACATTATGAAGCAATTTAAAGACATACAATACAAAATTAAATGATTAAAGTATCATGACCCTAGTTCAGAGGCAACACATACAGCCCAATTTAATCTTAAGCGGGCTGGACAGGTAAAATACTGCCGTACTAACTTTTGAATTTAAACTTTAAAGTTTATTTTTGTTGCGGCACAGAATATATACCATTCACATATTTTTATATTCGCAAATCCAAACAATAATAACTTCTAAAAATTAATCCATCACATAAATGAAACCTTCTGGTACAAAATGCACTACCACTGCGCACGATGAACTGCCTCAGAAAACCGGGTTTTAATATCACTGTGAGTCAGGTATTCCAAGTTTGACTTTCAACTCGTCATTTACTCCCATTCACTCCAACACTCAACCTTTAAATGGCAACAGACTATTTTTTTTTTTTTCACCTGGAAATAGGACACTGCAGATTTAAGAAACCAGACACATTGTGCTCATTTGAGATCACAAGTATCTGCAGCCATCCGAGTTTTCATTTTGGACCAGCTTTGACTGTTTCGGTTTAAAGCTAAATAACAATGAATGGGTTCGCAAGTCCCCTGCTGTTTGACGCATTTATTTTAAAGGTATTTCTTAATGCATTACTCTTATCTCACAGCTCATGTGCTTATTGATTTGTTATTGTTATTTTGGTTTTGATTGACCTTCATCAGTTCCACATCATAAACAGCTTTTAAAAGGGTCACATTACCATGAAAAGCAAAACACATAAACAAACAAATAAACAAAGGCATTTAATGCATGTGTATGTGTAGTCCTTTCTGTGAGCACTCGAGTAATGAAAAGGGCCTCCCGTACAAATATTGGCAGAAAGTTGCAGTTACTGGTGGCATTTAGCTCATAATTGGGCAAAACTGCACGCAGATTGACTCTGAAAGGAAAAGAGGCCGTACACACAACCATGTACACACAAACAACCTTTACCTCGGCTGCGAGGTTTAGACAAGGGGTGTCAAACATGAGGCCCGTGGGCTGAAATCGACCTGCAAGAGGCTCCAAACTGGCCAGACTACCAAAGGAATTGTCAAAATGTTGTGGAAGAGTCGTGGACCCGACACAACACTGAGACCTGAGCTGAGATATAGATGCTGCTGCCATGAAAGACAGCTGCCTCTTTGTTAATTTAAAGAATAAGTTTGCATTCACATACATTCATTCAGACAGTGCAGACCGCTACATAATGCAACAGCTATAGGAGAAGGTTTTTTTGGGACATTTCACTGTATTTCACACTAGAAGGTTTAATCAAAATACGCTTTATGTTGAGATTGGAGTCATTTTAAGTGGTAATTGTTTGATTTTGCTAAATTATAGACATTTCCATCACGTATAAAGAGCGTCACAATGAAGAAAACCTTTACATTTTTTATTTAAATGTTATTGTGGCACTATTTTACTGGTCTGACCCACTCAAGACTAAAGTAGTCTTAATGTAGAACTAACTAAACTAAAATGTGTTTGACCCCCCTGATTTCTCATTGTGCACCCAAGTAAAAGCAAATCGCCACGTATTGATCGCCTGTAAGAAATATGATTGTGGTTATCATTGCTTATTTAGAACCATTGTAATACTGGAGAACATGTTCTCGGTATTAAAGGTGCAAGAAGTTTACATGTTTTCTCTCTGGAGAAAAGGGAACTTTCTCAGGGTCGGACCACTAAAAGGCGAAACTGAAAGTTTTAGGAAAGGGCAGCGTCTGACTCTTCCAGAACACTTTGTACAAACTCAAATAGTTGGAGCCAAATCACGAAAAGTGAGGATCCCATCAGAGGATCGATACAACAGGCTTCGTCTGGAGATAGGCACAAAAACAGTCTTCACAGATACAGAAGTCGCTAAATACATATCTGAGAAATGCAATCAATACAAATAAGTCAATAAGTCAGTAAGTAAGTAAGTAAGTAAGTAAGTAAGTAAGTAAGTAAGTAAGTAAGTAAAAGAGAAGAGAAGAGAAGAGAAGAAAAGAAAAGAAAAGACAAAATGTAAAGATGAAAATATTATGTTTAATATTTTTATACAAACTAAAAATGTAAGCTTTTTTGATGCATGAAAAATAAATGCAGCAGCTGTGAGATTTTAAAAAGTTTTTTTTATTCTGGGGACAGAAATCACTGTTTTTATTTGATTTTTTTATCGGTCAAGCACATTGGAGTAAAAAAAAGAAAAAAAAGGCTTGTTTATTTCCCTAATGTTTCCATTTAACCCTTCCTCACAACTCAAACACTATATTGTCAAAACCTCAAGTATATTTTAGGAATATTGTAGAAATAAAGATAAATGTGGGGAATTAAGAACAAAAAATGCCATTAAATACAAAAACACAGGTTATTATTATTATATTTTGCATGCCCCCCCCCCCATTCCACTGCCTGATTTGCTGTTACTTCTTCTCTACATACATGAATGTTATCTGATGTCTTTATCCTTTTCATCATTGGTCCAATTCGTCTACTATCTCTCATGTGCATACCATCTGAACCGGGCAGGCCTCTCGAGCTTTATCTCTAAACTGCCGCACCGTCCCCTCTGATCTGTTCATTTTTAATCCTGTCCATCCTGCTCGCTCCAGCATCTCCATCACTGCAGGAAGGAACGGTTGTATGCAATCAAGTCATCATTGATAGTATGTCCGAATAAAAACAGTGCAATAAGTTAATATATGAAAGACCAAAATGCAACCATTGTACTCATTTGCAATCACCCAAACCTGCTGCTGTCTGATTTTTCCGATTGGACTAACTTTTTATTATTTCATAACAGTTTTAATTAGAAAAATAAAAAATAAATAACAATGTCTTTGGAAAGAAAATTATACCTTTAACCTCATAAGACCTTTATATTCCATGCTCCACCTTCAGAAGAAGCTATTGCATCAATAAATAAATATTGTGTTTAATATGTATCATTATTACTGTTAATAATACTTTACTACTTAAAGTGAATAAGAATGATACCCATATATCATTCCATATATATATATATATATATATATATATATATATATAGACATGTAGATAAAGATGTAAGTATTTTGTGATATGTATAATCACAATTTTTTTTTTATTTAAATCAATTTATTGTGAAGCGATTTTGTGTATGTATGTATGTATGTATGTATGTATGTATGTATGTATGTATGTATGTATGTATGTATGTATGTATGTATGTATGTATGTATGTATGTATAGATAGATAGATAGATAGATAGATAGATAGATAGATAGATAGATAGATAGATAGATAGATAGATAGATAGATAGATAGATAGATAAATAGATAGATAGATAGATGGATAGATTATTTTTGGTATGTTCGCATTTTAAAATCCCCCTTTGATGAAACATTTTTTCTCAGTAGAAACCCTAAAATTCAGCTGTAATAGTAAAGTTTCTTGGGTGATCCTTCCCTCTACAATTTGCTATGTGATATTAAAAGCTGGGAACTTGGCAGCAACGTCCATGAAAGGTCAGTCGGGGAAACACATGAAATAAGAAAAGAAAAGGCTTTCTTCTGCAGCACGTCTGTAAAGACTGAAAAAAGAAATGCTGCTGGTACACCAACCTGCGTGATTACTGTTCCTGTAATCATATTTAAAAAAAACAACTGTAGAAAATAGTTAAAAACAGACCCTGCATAGATCTATTTGTAAATAGCCGGGGTTTGAGGTCACGTGGTTCGCAGCGCTGTGAGGCGCTGCAGGTATTTTGGGCGTGGTCTCTGGCATATGAGGAAAGGTTTTGTACTCAGGTGTTTCCGCGTTAGACCCGCGTGACGCCTCCTGACTTTAATCCAAAAACTACCCCGAACACCCGTGTCTTTATATTGCTGAACTCTTCACATTAATATCTCCATTGATTGGATACCGGTTGGATCCCCGCTGCGCACCAGGCGGATCTGGAGGAAGATGAATTCTGCCAGATATAATTACAACGTAAGTCCTTGTCAGTTCTGACACAAGTAATCATAAATGTTTGTTTGGTATGTTTGAAGGAGTGTGCAGATTCAGTAGTGGATCCTGCGGGCCTATCTGTTTTTTACAGGTAGTTTCATGCAGAAAATGTCTGATTTGGGTCATGTCTGGGTGTTTTGACATGCAGCTTCCGTTTTAGGGCCTCGATCATTGAAAGAATTTCACACTATGCGTCTTACAGTGAGTCACACCTTTGTTTTAGATCCTCAGGTAGACTGGATGTTTACAGGTAAACTGTAATGTAACATTTTACTGAATTATATGAAGTGTTTCCGTTTATATATAGATGTATTTTTTTTTTCTGTCTATTACTCACAAATCAGTCTTTTTATCTGCATAATGAAGAATCTCAACAAACTTAACAACAAACTCAAATTGTGCACTCTTTCTAAGTATTTTGTCAGCATAGTGTAGTTCTGCTTTTGGGGGTAATTTTTTTTGTCTACTGTTAAAAAAAAAAAGCCTCCAACAGACATGGATTCTAGAGAAATTGAGAATGTCTTCATAACTACAGACTACAGATCATTTGCTATTGCAAGCTCATCTAATACATGTTCCTCAATGAATGGCCACATTTCCTCTTTTCATTTCCTTTCCCCAATGTGTGTCTCTTATTGTTTACAAGGATTAATTTTTTTGTGTCAGATATAGCAGGTATAGTATTTTACATTATTGTTTACATTTTGAGTTTTAGCTTCCTCCGTGCAGAAATAGTCGTCTTTGAAAGCTGCACTATATTTGTGGTCTTTGGTGAAGATATGTCTAGAGTGATATTCTAGTGTGACTTTGTCGCAAATAGTTCTGAGTTCCTTAACTGGATCAGCTACAGAATCCCGTAGCTAGAGCCCAGTCAGACATAGTCCATCTGCAATCAACTGCTTCATTTTCAACTTCACTGACTATCTCAAGGTAATTTGCTTATATTCAAATGTGATTGATTGTGGTGATTCACAAGTGTAAACTGAAAGTTTCTGAGACTAAAGAACTGTGTAGCCTGCGTTGGTGGAGTCTCATTGAAACTCTCTTAGAAGTGTGTGTGTGTGTGTGTGTGTGTGTGTGTGTGTGTGTGTGTGTGTGTGTGTGTGTGTGTGTGTGTGTGTGTGTGTGTGTGTGTGTGTGTGTGTGTGTGTGTGTGTGTGTGTGTGTGTGTGTGTGTGTGTGTGTGTGTGTGTGTGTGTGTGTGTGGTCTACGGCAGAGCCTCATTTCCATTGTGCCCCCACACACACACACTAAGGTGGGGGTGTTTCAGTGGGCAGAGCTGCTGGCAGGTAGTCACATTTAGATTGGTTTTGTGATCCAGGTATATCACTGTTTGAGGCGATTGCTTTTTATAGCAGGAATTGAAGCAGACTTGTATGTTAAGTGGTAATAGGATGTGAAAACTGCCAAAAGCGTATTTGGCCTAACCTATAGGTCAAATCCTTCTGTATCATGCATACATTATGTAAATGTCCACGCAGTTATTGTTATTTCACACTGCAATCCAGTCTCGTTTGAGACATTCTGCTATGCCAACGGAGGACGTGGGAGGACGAGAAAATGACAGACAGCCAAAGGTGAACTTCTCTTTGCAAAAGGATTCATTAATGGTTACAAGCCTTTGGTCAGTGCTGCACAAACTCGCCGGCCCAATAACCTTTTATTTCACAGCCTCGTGTTGGCTTTTGTGGAAATGCACAAACTTGCATAGGTTTAAGTATCAGGCTAAGGAACATGAGAGAACAGTAACAGGATTTAACGAAAGTAAACAGTTTTTCTTTGTGTAGAATTACATAATATTGTGATAATAATAGTATATAGCCACAATATCTCTGCTGACCTTGCTCGCACATGCTCTGGTGGCAAAGGTCCTGTTTATAAGTTTCAAGGGAAAATTCATTGTTTTTGCATTTTCGCGTCAGGAAAGTTTGGCGTTCACATGGCAAAAGTTTGAAAACGATGTCCATTTTGCACGGCAACAGCAGAAACGCTGAAAATGATGTAGTTGGCATGTTGGGCCACTCGTGGGTGCTGTTGTCTGTTTTTGAATTGAAACCACGCACACATCAGCAGAAAACAAAACTGTATTAAACATCAACAATGACGAGTACACGGACACTCGCATGAACAGACGACTAAGTTGGATTGATTTTACGGGTAATGCTCAACTATCAAAGTCCCAGGAGAATATAGACTGGGAGTCCAGCCACCATGAAGGCAGCCAGATTTGTTTTTGCCCATCTACTTGCACATGTTTAGAAGAAGTATTTTCCAAGGAGCAGGGCTCCGAGCGTTTTCAGAGAGTGTCCTTTTCGCCCGTCTACACACTGACGAAGGCCAAGCGTTTTCGAAAAGTTCCACCTTGGGAGCAGTTTCCAAAAATTTGCATTTCCAGTAGCTCCGAACGTCGCCGTCATGTAAACGGACACCCAAAACACAATGAAAGTTTTGCGTTTTTCACTTGAAATAGTTGCCGCCTAAAGTATTTTGACATCAGTGATCTGTCGGATATGTATTTGATTATGTTGAGACGGAAGAAATAAAAACGGCACATGTGTTGAGTAAATATTTAGGATGATCTCAGCAAAGTTGTGTAGTACACCCTGAGAAGAAATCAAGTAACATATTGGCAGACGTCAAGATAAAAAAAGGTAAAAAATCTGAATTGGAATGTTATCCATCTGCTTGGATAAATATGGATATATAAAAATGTAATGATGAAAGAGGAAGACGCTGCTTGTATTGCTTGACTGAGTTTGTTGTGTGTTAACAGCTGTTAGATCACCTACAAATACAGGGACTGTTAAGAGAAGAAGTTATTGTCTTGCCATATGTTGACTTTCATCATCTCATCTCAGAAAGAAGGGAGCACACATTCGCCTGCTTTCCTTATTGTTTGCAGTTCCCGTGTGCTTTGTCAGGAGAATGCGACATGGTATCAACATGCATTTCTACCGTTTGATATAACATTTCTCAGGCTACAACCGGTTCATGTGGCATCGGGAATGCTTAGGTTCCCCTGGTGGCGCTTTGGGTTAAGTGACATTGAATGTGGGACCCAGATTTGACTCCTACTGTAAGTTGTAATGTCTTGCTGTGGCGACTGTCTGTTACTTTACTTTTTAATGGATTAAAATTAAGTCAGAAAAGGTTTATTATTTTCTTTTAATGCTTGAGCAAAACTGTTTGTAACTGAACATTTCGTCTTTTGTGAAGTTTTGATGACTCACAGCGACGAGGACAGTCTGAGATATTGGATCAAATTGAAACACTGTGATTAATGCAGTCAGTCTGTTCCCTGTTTATGTGGTGACTCAGCAGACGAGCCAGTAAATAATTGTTCAGGCAAGGCTGTGCTGCCTTTCGTTTGTGTTTTAGCCCACGTTTAATAAAAAAAAAAAAAAATGGTCACAATGAAACTGAACAACAGAAGTGTTGTTGTTCTTATTCACTCCAGTGAGTAATGCGTTATAATTTTGACTCCGCTTGCTACAGTCAGTTCTACACTGACATTATGTGGACTTTCTAAGGCCCCTTTCAGCAAGCACAACCTGAAATTTCAGTCTTCCTTCATTCTTGTCCCTTTCTGTAAAGAGCGAATAGACTCATTTGCTTGAAGCCTTCTGCCTAGTTTCACATGGTAATGTACCTCCAGGCTGAACCCCCACTACCCTTCATACGCAGCTTCATGGCTGCACCTGCAACATGCAGCGAGATTAAAACAAGTAAATATGAATTTGAGGCTGCTGTCAGGTGAGAGATGTATGTGTGGGAGTTTCTTCACTCAAAGTTTAGAATTTGCTGTTGAAGCCTAAATCGCCCCGTTTGGCTTGATCTACTTCTTTGGCTGTGATACTGATGGACACGAGAGGTTTATAAGGATGGTAAATGGATTTCACTTATATATATAGTGCTTTTCCACCGCTTGAGCAGTCCCCTAAAGCGCTTCACGTTGTTGAATTCACACACCAATGGAGGTGGCGGCCATGCAAAGCGCTTAATTCACCCTTTGGGTGCATTTAAGGGTTCAGTGTCTTGCTCAAGGACACTTTTACATGTGGATGTATAGGGAATTTAACCTGCAATCTTTCCCATTAAGAGAGGGCTCACTCTGCCTACTGAGCCACCCCCTAGGATAAATAATGTTGATTTGCCACATTAAAGTCCTGGAAGTCTGGCACCATATGTCCAAAAAGTCCTAAAACTGCACGGCCGAGCTGCAATAATTTATGGTCGCATGCGTGCAGACGCCTTGGCGAGTGTTGTGATGGTCAAAGAGACGGCGAGGAAAATCTGGACAAAGAAGAACTTTAAACGTTTGTTGCATTTGCTTTGTTTGTTTACACTACAGCAGCGTTTTCAGGCTGGAAATGATTTCTCGAGAGAAATGAGTGTGATCTCGCTCTCCGTGAACAGAGAAGCTTGAAAACTTTCTGTAAGAAGTAATAATGACGTCACAAGTTACACCACATGTGCTTTAGCCGAACCCAAACCTGTATTTACTGCCCTTCATGTGTTTACCAGTACCAGGCTCTCAGAGATGCTGCATGATATCTCAACATCATTTAAAACCTTTTGGTACTACGAGCATTGGCCATCACCAGAAACACTATTTTAAACCTCCCAGATACCCACAACTCGATGGTTAAATCTGCTCGCCGGCCATTTTAAAACTTGGAAAAAACTAACATCGACTCTGAATCTCATGAAAAGAAACTTGGTCATCATTTATACAATACCGACGACGGGGAACGCTCGCAACATCCACATAAGTCCCGCAAGTCACCAAACCATGCTGTTTACCTCAGATCTATTATATATCATCCGCCACTGTCTCATCTTTCTATCTCCCTATTGTCACCGTTGCACGAAAAACAAAGACACCCATGTTGATCCTGAGATTGTGACGAGATAAAAATTTAAAGCTCAAGTGTCGAGAAAAAATACAAACTTTTAAAGCCCATGCTGTAACGGTAAAATTGACATTTTTCAAACAAATGTAATATTTCTACAGGGCCTCCTTCACATCGGCTGTGGCTTATGCGAGTTATTCATGCGTCGCAGGCTTCAGAGACATAGTAGACCGGGGTGTCAAAGATACGGCCTGTCACAGGATTCATTCCTCAATCCTGAAGTGACCTTGCAAAATAGGTGAGGTGGGGGGGCAGAAATGCACTGCAATTAGTTGTAACTGCTGTTCCTGATCTGTAGAGTGGAGAACATGCAGTTTAATAAGAAGAGCTGATGTAACACAGAATTGGAGATTAGAACTGAACAGCAGGGAATGTTCTTGATGCAGCAGCTTTGAAAGCGAACTACCTTAATGCTGCAAAGAAGGGAAAAGATCAAAGAATGTAGATTTTTTTTTTATTTATTTATTCGGCAAGTACAAGAATATTGGTATGATTTCTCAGGATCGCCCAATTCAATCAGATTTTGGCTGTATGTGGCCGCTGAACTAAAAATGAGTTTGACTCCCCTTTTTCAGATAATGCTTGTGTTTCTAGCGATGTGGGTGTTTCTCCCCACAGACGGCACGTCTACGATTCTTGAAGTGAAGGTAATCTTTGCCTCGTTAATCTGATCATCTTCAAATTAGGACATCATTTCTTTTCTGCAGAAATTCAAAGCATAAAAACACAAAAAAAAAAGATAAAATATCACCAAAGAAAACACCCATCCTCTTCTGAGGTGCTCGTAGTGGGATCTGCAGCCAAGACAACAAACAAAATCAACAAATCTGAACGCAGAAGGACATTTATAACAAATACTTCAGTGTTTGTATCGATCACAAATCGCTTTTGACCTGATATCGTGAAACATTAATACAAACATTATTGGACGAAGCGCAATTGATGATTTTAATTCTTGGTATTCTGTTGGTGAATGTGCTGGATTGGTGTCCTCACCGGGCTGCGGCCCCCCCCTTTTGCCTGCTGGTGAATCCTACTTGACTAAGTACTGGCTGGGACTGAAAGCAGAATTGTAAAAAGTTATGAGACCTGAGCAGCCTCTCCTCATCACTTTTCAAGGCTGCCATCTTTTATTTATTGCTGACATGATCCATCTATCGCGTGAACCTGCTTTATTCAAGGTTGCAAGGGGCCAAAGCCAATTCCAGCCAAACACACATTCACACACACACGTGATCTATTTTAGAATTGCCAATTAACGGAGCAAGCTTCAGTCACTGGATTGTGGAAGTACTTGTATAAAGTCGCATGGAGAACATGCAATCCTAACACTGGAACTTTCCTCTTGTGATGCGGCGGCGCTACTGTGCTGCTTTTACTCACATCAAAACAAAGGAATGCAGATGTGTCCTGCACAAGTTTTTTTTATTTCTTTTAAATTTTTTTAAGCTTTCAAAATGTTTACATGGAAATCAAATTGTGTCGGGTTTTCTGTCCTTTTGTGCTCATTTATCAACGTGAAACTGCACAGCCTCAACATATTTCTCATCTTTCCGGAGAAGCAGCCCTGAGAAACATGGAAAGCAACCGCCCAAAATATCTTTCAAGTTCTGTGCAATGTAAAACAAGACGACACAGAAACTATTCTCAGTGGACTCCACTCAAGGCTCCAGTGTTTTTTAATACCGCCATCTTGCAACGATCAGACGCAGCGTTAAGACAAATTTGAAACGGGTGTGCAATTAATATGGCCTAAAAGTTCCACGCCGCACCTTTTTATGAAGAAATAAGGAAGTCTGAAAACGGTCACACCCAGCACCAGAGGATCAACTGCAGTGTTGCTGATTTGGTGAAGCGGCACAGTGTGAGGCGCTGATTGGGTGAAATGTGAAAATGAGTGTGTGCAATGTAGAACTCCAGCAGACCTTTTTTTTTTTTCTTTTCCTGAGTACATTTTAGTATTTCATTGTATTAACGGTACCATTTTTGAAACATCAGGGTTATCCCCCCCCCCCTCCTTTTTCATTTCTAAATGTGCTGATTAGGTTGAGACGGTGAGCTAAATGTCTAATTTCTTGTGTTATTTCAATTCTTCTTGCTGTGTCGTGTCAGAATATATTTATCACAGCAATCCACAAATGTAAATAAACCTTTCTGCTTCTCTGTGGAAGTTGATTCAGTTATATTGCTTCAGCGATATTTCACTTTTTCCCGCACAAGAGAACAAAGGTATAAGAAAGAAGTTTAAAGTGAGAGGCAGAGCTCACATTTATTCTTTTATTCTTGGCTGTGTTACCTGTGTATTAAAGTCGTGGATTTTGGGTTTTTTTCTGAAACTACAAGACACTTTAAATACTGGAAGTTGTTCACTTTGTGTATACAGATGGTGCCAAGTGCATTTATCAGAAAAATAGAATAACCTAACGCAAGGAAAATGCATTAAGTGTTGAGCGTCGGCACCTGACAGAAACAAATCGGTCATTAAAAAATAAACAGGATCAGTTCACAACAGCTCCATGTTTGTTTGGGAACTTTTTTTCCTTTTTTTTTTTTTTTGTTTCCCCTCGACCACACCTCCACGTAGCCGTTCATACTCGTCAGACTGGATCCGCAAGAACAATTATTCAACAGCAACTGACTGTTTACCAGAGAAAATACAGGTCAAATTGTCACTTTTCTGATTTTGTTTAGTTTTTTCAGCATGTTGTAGCTTTTTGTTCTTCTTTTTTTAATTATTTGCATTCATTTAGAAATGACTTGTTTCACTGGTAATTGTGGTCTGGCATGAAAAAGAGTCCTACATATAGTACAAAAAGTGGATTCATTTTTCCCTAGTCGTAAAGAATTGATTATGATAAAGAGTATTTAATGGTTTTATTAGGCTGTGATCAGGGTGACAGATAAGAAAGAGACCCCGGAGCCCTCGCTGACCCCATATGTAATGATTCCCCCCATTCAGGCCCATGATTGCCGTTACAGATTCCAATTAGAAAGCATGTGTGGAAGCCAGAGCTGGGCAAGAATAGGCCTTAATTGCCATGAGTTATCATCTAGACTCATGTAATTGAGCCCCCATCTTAAGGGGCAGCACATCTGACAAATTGATTTAATACCAAAGTGATTCTCCATCCCTAATGGCACTCAGGCTTCTTCACTCATTGGCTACAGGCACTGAATTCATTGTGTGTTGATTACTAACCGGCTCGAAACCCTTCTCTCAGTCCACCCACTTGAGAGAGATCAACAACACACACACACACACACACACACACTCGCACACATGCAGTATTGACAGATACTCAGCCTAAAGCACCTTGCCCACGTTCTGTACAAGGTTATCTTGGAGGCATTGTGCAATCTCCAAGTTTCATGTTAGAGCAGTGTGTTATGGCTCTATGGTTTACTAAACGGGTAATGCCGGTTGTGCAAACAAACGTATATAGGCGGCCTGTTTAAACCTGTCGCTCTGTGAGGAGTCGGCGTTTAACATCCCATTGGTTAATGGTGTCATTGTGTAACAACTGTTTTATTCCTGCTCAAGTCGACGGTCTCTTTTAATCAACAAGAGTTGGTTTCCTCCGGCTCCATATGACAGCAGGTCAAAGATGTTTTACCAATCTGATAGTAAAAGGAGTTCCTGTTAGTAGAACTGATGCATTCATATCTGCCTCTTCAACTAAGAACTGACAACGGTAATCGTAATAAGTTGTATAATGAAGCTGTAAGCTAAAATAAAAATATCAAACTGAAACAAGACACATTAGCAAAGATGAAATGATATATCGCTGCTAATTACCTACAAGAAGGCTATTTGATTTGGGGGAAAAAAACGAACAAAAAAAACATACTGACGAGATGGAGCTCGTTCCACAACCGTGATGATCAAACAAATGTATTCATTAAACCTTTTTTTTATATATATAGTTCCTCAATATTTATTTGCATAGAAATAATATCAGTGATTCTTTGTTAGTGGTTTTACTGAAAAGAAATGGGTGCATCCAAAAAAAAGGATACAATGGAAAGATTAAGTTTTCCCTGGATTTATATCGAACAGTGAAAGTTACAGAAAAACTGAAATGTGTCAATATTTTTTGTTTTATTCTTCATGATTTTATCCTGTCAGTCCCAAAGCGATTTACAGTGTTACTTTCACATAGAAACACACACACACACACACACACACACACACACACACACACACACACACACACACACACACACACACACACACACACACACACCAATAGATTCAGCTGCTATTCAAGATGCTCAATCCATCCATTGGGAGCAGTTTTGGGTTCAATGTCTTGCTCAAGGACACTTCTACATGTGGACAGGGGGACATTGGGAATCGAACCTGAAACCTTATTGAAAGATGACCACTCAACCAACCGAGCCACAGCCGCTAAATCAGAACTGCATTTTTAAACTAGTAGTTATAAACCTCACCAATAATTTAAGAATTTTTGCAACTTTTTAATGGGTTAGAGGTAATCACCCAAAACATTTAACCTCTTGCACTAGTAGATTTGCATTCACTCTGTTTTGTTCTTTTTCTTCTCGCAGAGCAATGGCCGCCACGAGCAGATCGACTTCCTGACTAACAAAGAGAAAGTGTCGTCCAAACGAAACAAGGGCTTGTTCATCGGTGGTCTCGTGGCGCTTCTCCTCCTCGCAGCCCTTGCAGTGTTCCTCATTTGGTTTTTCGCCTGTAAGTTTTTTAGATTATCCCAATTATCAATCCAAGATTAAGTACTGTGCTGTATTTCTCTTTCGGCGGATTAAAGATGACGACAGCTACTGCATGCAGGAGGTTTTTTCTGCATACATCCAAGTAGTTATTGATGGAACTAAATGAAAAATTCATATTATTTGCATTGCTGACATTACTTGCTGCCAAGAGTCACATCATAAACTGTAAAGTGGATCATTTACACGAGCTCTGAAGGCACAGCTCTTTGATTTTAAAATGTAAGCGTGGCTTGTTTAGATGGTAATTTCCCATTAGTGTTAGGCCATTTGACAGCTCTGACATTCTGCTTTAATAATGCAAAGGAGGAAAGTGTCACAGAGTCTATGGCACTGCTTTCTTGTCATTTGCACATGTAGAACTTTGTTAAAACTAAAAAAACAAGGCCTTAGAAGTCTTGATTGAACGGACGGCCTTAATTACTCTGGGGAAAAATAAATAAAACTGTCTTCGCAGTTTGAAATTGTGGCGTACGACTTACGACAGTCCTTCAAGCCCAGTGTGAAAGTTTACGCTCTCATCAGAGGCAGCCGTCTTTTCTCAGTCTGTTGATTTCTCCTCCCAGTCAAAGATGATTCAGAAGCGACCCTCAGTTCACATCGCAGCACATCAGACCAGGTCTTCAGTGGACACTTGAAGCTGGCGGATGTTCAATACAATGAAAAGCTGGAGGACACCAACAGCAAAGAATTTAAGGATTTGGCGGTCAAACTGGAGGAAACTGTGAGTCCTACAAGCGATGATGTGTTTCTCTATTTTTGATCTTCCTCCTTTCTTGTACACTGTTTTTGTTAACTATTTTGAGCAGAATGTTCCCCTCACTCCCATTGTTAAGGATTAGCTCTCGGTGATGTTTACCATTTGTGGAAATGCTCTTTTAAATACATCCCATCTATTGCATGGAAGCAGCTGAAGGCACATTTGTGTGGGCGGAATAAAACTTTTGTGCATTCCCTCGGTAATTCCCTCAACGGCATCTCCTATTATTGGTGGCGGTGGAGATGTTTTGTAGCACCACTTAGGAGCATGTGGATAACAAAAAGCCCTCGTTCAAACCCCATCCAGCACACACTTCCTCACTGAAAAGCTCCATAAGTGAGGGTGTTAGCTGAGAATTAGAGTGGAAAGTGGTGGAGTAGAATATTAGATGACTAGACAATTGGGAGAAAGCTTTGTGATGTACTAGGTTTGGCTTTCATATCACAAAACGAAAAAGCTTTTTACTGATACGGGTTACTCTTAAAGTGACAGGTACAACTCGTGGAGGATCGCTTCAGGTAAACAACCCGGCGCTCAGGTGCCCTGGAGAAAGGAGCATCAACCAGTCGACCCACAGCTTTACCTGTTAGCACCATCTGTCTGTAGAGTTTGAAACCATTGTTCTGCATTTCTTTTTCAGTTTCTCTGAGATGAGTTTTGCTCATGTGGATTGAAAAAAAAAAAATTGATATTGTCGAATCTGGCCTTGATATTTCCTATTTTATAAGAATTCATTAAATCTTCCTGCAAAGTTTCAGTGTCTTCTTCCCATGTCTGATCCCCTTCAGCTGCTTCTGAAAGAAAAAAAGAAATCTAGCCAAAACCTCTCACTTTCTCTTTATGTTGCCTACACTGCCAAATATCCCCAGTTTATTCCCACAAAGGGCACATGCTTTGAATTTAGTGAACATTGTTCAAGTTTTATGAGAGGTGGGATCCTGCATTTAAGGGCGCAGAAAATGACTGCAGCCTTTTTGAGTCGGTGTATAGATCACTTCAGCTGATGCCAAGGTAGTTTATCCAGAATTGCATTGTGCACTCAAGAAAAGCAGGTTTCACGTTCAGGTGCTGATTTATATGTTCCCTTTAGGTACACAGGAGTTTCTTATACATCTTCTGATGACTTAAAGGTGTCTTTTCTCTACACAGCTGGCAGAGGACTACAAGACAGATCAGCTCCTTGGGAAATATCATGAGAAGTCTGTGGTCACCGCGTTCAGGTAATGTCTGTCTTCAGCTCTTTTAACTGTTGGCGAATACTTAAAACTACACAACAAGCCACAGTGGTTCTACTCTGAATGGACTTCACTTATTGACATTAAGACCGCTTCGGTGGTCTCAAGTCATTTTAAATGATCAATCGCATTCAGCCATTCACGCACTTTCTCACATGACTGCTGCCGTGCAGTTTGCTGACTCAGCGTGAGAAGCAACACGTGAACACAGAGACTGGAATCAGACCACCATCCACGTGATTGGAAGACAGTCCACTCCACCACCTGAGCCACAGCTCTTATAGGGGAGAAGATGTGCTGCATTGACTTAATTCTTTTGAGTTTGTGGCATTTCGTGGCACAACATAGTTAGATGTTTTGTTTTGACCTGTGATTCTGTAGTATTGTACCCCTGTGAAATATGAATTGCTGCACAGCATCACAAAGTTATAGCAGCTGGCAGCCAGCCTAGTAGTACTGTACTCCACTATATGTGTGTAACAAAGCATGCAGCCACAGCTCGATGGGCTGCGGTTGCAGGTTTTCAGTCTTTATTCAGTTTGTTTTTGGACAGCAGTGAAAATCCACTCGATCTGATCCTTTATATTCTGTAACATGAACTATTTAAATGTTTACGATGCCCCTCTCTATTTTCTTTCCATTCTCCTTTCTGCTCATACCAGTGAGGGTGTGCTGGCCTATTACTGGTCCAAGTTTCATATTCCTGCCAGTGAACAGGAGCTCGTGCCAGAGTTCTCGGAGGAACGGGTGTTGGAGGCTCTGGAAACCAGCATTCAGGAGCAGAGCCGCAAGGCAGGTGGCGGCATTAGAATCACTGAAGTCACCGCTGCAGGTAGGCAACACCAGGGCCAGCCGGGGTGGGCTGAAGCTGGAAAGAGAGTCACAACAGGCTGTTTACCACATTCAGCTCGCGAAAATAGTACTTACCACTAAGCAAAGAGGGTTCTTTGTAGATATAAATGTGTATAAGGTTGTTGTCATCTCGGATAAGCATTGGTATTCTGTTAGGTTTCTGTTTGTATTGCAGGGACTTACTCTGAGTTCTGCTGATAAGATGATAACAGATAAGCCAGACCTTTCAGCTTGTGCTGCATCTGAGATTGCACATTTTATGCTGTTTGGATCCTCCTAATGATATTAGTTGGGCGCTGGCCTGACTTGAGACAGCCATTTTTCTTCCTTCTGTCCTCTCAGCATTCACATTGCATTTGTCTACACACTGGCCACCAGCCAAGCACTGGGCCTGTGACTCAGTGGTTTTGGTCCTCTTTTTAAAATGATTTCTGTGGGTATGATTTGATGTTGCTGTCCTAGATAGTTAGACAGAGATGTATGGGCTGCTGCTGCAGGGCAAGGTGAGATGGAGCAGAAAGAGCTGCACACCATCACCGGTTCCCTTAACCGCAGGGAAATGGAACAGAAAATGTGCAACCCAAATATTTTAGGCTCATGCATCAAATTCTATCAGCCTTCCTAACTTCCGTGACCCATTCTTACCCTCTCTCCTGTTTTTGCCGTCACCCCACACCCTTTTCTCCCCGTCTCCAGCCACAGATCCTCGCATGGCTAGAAAACCCACAGCCCGTGAGTACCGCATGTCCCATCTCAATCACTCGTCGCTGTAATTTTCCAGCTGGCTAGATGCTCACTCTCCTGCCAGTCTGTAACGAATGGCTGGCCCGGCCCGTACTGTACATGTGCCGCTCTAGTCGGAGATTGAGAGCTCGCTATCAGGCCGGGGCGAGTCAATCAGTATGCCCGACACTTCTCTTTGACACTGTCTGGTGATTTACAACCTTGGGATGATTAGACTACATTACATTACATTACCATACTCGCTGTACTATCTTTGATGAATTTGTCTTTATGCACACTCAGCATTAAAGAGAGAGCAGCTCCCGATTACACGCTGTTCAGAAGCGTTATTTGCGAGGCTTCACCTCTCTTTGTCATCGTTGCGTCTCTTAAGAAGATACACACTTATTTTGATACGATAGACACACATTATGTTGGTCTGTGCTGGTCACACACTGTATAACCAGTTCTGTTGTTTCAGAAGAGTGTTTCTTCCGTCTGGAGGCTGCACAAGAGATGAAGAAATTCTCCTCCCCAGGATACCCCAAGGGCTACCCTTCCAAGTCTCGCTGTCAGTGGCAAATCCGAGCCTCGGAGGACAAAGCTATAGTCCTCAAATTCCCTTTTTTCCACATTGAAGATGACTGCTTTGATGACTTTGTCTCCATCTATGACTCTTTGAGCCCCGATGATTCCCAGGCCATCACAGAGTGAGTAACACACCAGGGGTACAATCTTGGTCGTAGTTCAATTGAAAACACACAATGTATAAAACAATAAGACCATCATTTTGAATAAAAAAACAAAAAAAGATTACCAGACCTGTTTTATGTACAGTGTCCAGAGCCTTATTCCTTGCACAAAGGCAAGGCAAATTGATTTGTAAAGCACCATTCAGACATGTGGCAATTCACAGAGCTTTACAAGGAAATGCATTAAAACAAGGTGATTAAGAATGACATTAAAAGAGAAATACAGGATAATAACGTAAAATTTTGAGTTAATAATGTTGTTTTAGGTACTGATTGAAAAGAAGTGCATGTGTGAGCAGGAAGTTTGTAAAAAGTACAGGAGTGTACAAACTAAAAGTTGCTTCACCTTGTTTCTTCTGACTCTGGGACGAGAAGTCAGATTTTGAAGTGGATCCTTTGACACACGGTCAACAAGATTGGAGCTCAGGTGTAATAAGCTCCTCCCTCTTTGTGTTGGCGAGGTCTCTGGATAAGCTGCAGTTGTCTTAACAGATTTTTTTACTTAGACATGTAAACAAACTGTTGCAATAATTCAGCCTGCTGAAAATAGATGCATGAAGGGGTTTCTCTGAATCGCATAAAAAAGGCTGCCCCACTGTCATTGCTCTCGTGCTCTGGTTCCGCTCCGCTCCTCCCGCAGCTCGTCAGCCATTTGATATGCAGCATTTTAAAGCTTTTGAACGGGTTTTTAAAACCAATGTACAGCGTCTGTATCTGGTTCCTCATCCCATCATATTATTATCAACCAACTCACAAACAGCATGTTGTTTTGTTTCTGATACAGAACTCATCATAACATAACTGAATATTGGACCCTGTTCATAGGATAACCCCCCCCCCCCCCCCAAAAATCACAATTTCTATCTGATTTAATAGACAAAACAGGTTTTAAATTTTCCTAGCATCGTATTCTGCACCATTCAGTCCTCACAGGAGGGGAAAAAAAACAAACAAACATTTTACTCATTTTGCTGCAGGACATCAAACCGAAGCTCA
Source organism: Lipophrys pholis (assembly GCF_963383615.2). Lineage (NCBI taxonomy): Eukaryota > Metazoa > Chordata > Actinopteri > Blenniiformes > Blenniidae > Lipophrys > Lipophrys pholis. The sequence continues at coordinate 26,502,561 of NC_137639.1, read as the reverse complement.
AAAATCACATTCCCACATTGCCTTTAAACCTTAGTAGCAAGGTTTGTTTGATAGGCCTCAGCCAACATTTGTCTCATTTATTTATCCTTGAAGATCACAGAAAGACTCCCAGAAGACAATCATGAGGAATCACTTTGTATTTGACTGAAATGTGGCAGAGGGATCTGGGAATGAAAGCTGTTTTGATGTGGGTGGAATATGTTTCACTTCATTCTATTCACTGGATTTGTGATCACAACTTCTTTTCTTTCTTTTTTTTTTTTTACATTTGGCTCTGAAACCTTTAGTGCTGCGTTTCCCATTTACTGTCAACTTTTGAGACCTCTGCGAGATTGAGTTGGCTCAAAAACAACCTCTCCTTTTTTAAATCTGTGAAAGGTGCCACCCTGAATCCTGCCACGCTACTGTGTGTAATTGCACTTTGTCTACCGAGGATGGGGATGACTCCGAAACCACAGGCTCCTGAATGCAACGTCAGTTGTAGCTGCAGGCAATCTCCAACTCAGAAATCATTGCCAAACAAATACGCTTTACCAACCGATGCATAACATTTTTATAATGTTATTGAGCGATCAGCTTTATCCAAGGTGACATGGGGTTTATGAGAGCCGTAATATAATACTCTATAATGACATTATTCTACTGGAGGTAGATGTATTGCTGCTCCTGCAGTGTCATTCACACTTCCGTGCCTCTGCCGCCAGCAGTGCTAAAACTTTTTTGCTAATATACCTAATGTTTGACTTTGAAACTCCGCCTTAGCCGTTTCTATCCGATGCTTGCACAATCTCCCTATTTACTTGTTTCTCTGAGATGAATCACTGTTGTATTTGAGGTTTGCACATCTTGTGAGAAAACGCCATTCAAATGTCAGATAAACACTGAACGCTTCGCGGCTGTTTGGTACATTTTATTTGTTATTAAAGTCGCTTTGCAGTTTATTTATTGCACCTGGCTTGACTGCTCATTCTTCTCTCACAGGAAATGCGGGCACAGGCCTCCCTCCAACCCTCTGGAGGTGGCGTCATCCGGCAACATCATGCTGATTAACTTCATTACTGACACTGATGTCCAGAGGCCCGGCTTTGAGGCCGAGTACAAAGCCATTCCCAAGACTCAAGGTGATTAAGTGCCACTTTACGAGACTTAATACCATCCATTTGCCAGCTGTACACTGCTCCGTATTTACAATTCCTGTAGATTAGTTTAGTTCAGGTTATAATGTGAAAACATGACGCGCTATATTTCAGTTAAAACGTGTGGCAGCGTCCTCTCCGAGAAGCAAGGAACGTTTACGTCCCCACTTTACCCCATCTTCTATCCTCCTGCCGTGGACTGCAAGTGGACCATTAAGGTTTGCAACACTACTTTCCTCCTTGGCTCCCTCCTCTGCCTGCACCCCCACCCCTACCCCCCTCCTCCTCCCCCTCCTCCTCTTCCTCTAGCACCATCCTTAGCCTGCCATGAGAGGAATGCTGAGGCAGCACTATAGAAGCCAAGCTGTTCAGTACCTCTTCTATCTTCATCTGTCAGGCTGCTGCAGCTCGAGCTGAGCTGCAGTGTTTTCTCTTGATTTTGTTTGTTGTGTGTGTATGTTGTGTGTGTACTTGTGCACGTGTGCCTGTTGTGATGTGTTGCAGCTCCTGTGCCTGCCTTCACTTGGGAAAGATGTGCAAGTGTGTGTGTATGTGTGGGAGTGACATGCATGGTAAATAAGGTTGTTAGAAACCAATCAGCCGTTTTCTTGCACTACAGGTCCCTGCTGGGCAGAAGGTGCGAGTGAAGTTCAACATGTTTCGCATAAAAGAGCCGGGAGTAGACGTCCGCAAGTGTCACAAAGATTACGTGGAGATTATGGGCACCAAGTAAGACTTTCGGATCCATTTAAACATACTTGACCCTGTGTGACAGAATGTTGGCTTTAAAAACAAAAAAAAAAACGCCTTGGCATTTTTTTGGGGGTGATGAAAAATGTATCAAGATGTTAAAAAGCTGAAAAGAAGTCAGACACTGGTAACCGAAGGTGATATATTTTCCTCAACTGTGCACCAATGCATGCAACTCGGCCAATTTTCTGCTCAATTCTTGACATTTACCGTGCTTCCACTTTCATTATAATTGCAATAAGAAATTGGTACAAGATCAATGTTTTAAGCCCTCCTGGGGGATATTGCCATTTTTGTTAATTTCTTTGTAATTAAAAAAAATCAAAATGTTGTTTACATCGGTCTCATCTCCCAGGTATTGTGGGGAAATCTCAACTTTGAGTTTGACCAGTAGCACCAACGTCCTTGACGTGCTCTTCCACTCCGATGAGTCGTACACTGACAAAGGCTTCAGTGCGGAGTACAGTGCCTTCGACCCTTCAGACCGTGAGTTTCCCCTCACCCGAATTTACACAACACTTTGCTCGATGGGCGAAATGTTAACGTGACAGTGACACCCCAAGCCTTTCATTACGGAGTGAGACAGTGGCAGCAACTGTGTTGTCTAAAAGACTAGTAGGCAACGGCTGAGTGACAGTCAAATAGAGCTGTTTAGTGATAGAAGCTTAGAAACTGCGGCAGTGAAACTCAAGAGCTAGACTAATCACCAGAGAGCTTGTTTATTGGGTCCGTTTTATTTGCCACTGTCAGTCAAGAACTTGTCGTTTTCAATACCCTCTGCTCTTTATGCCGTCTCCCAGTTTCAGCAAAAATGGATTTATAATTGCTCTGATCAACAGGGACAGGCATTGGCAACGTGACGGATGTTGTGAACATACTGTCACTCCCTCTCGCTCGATTTGTCATCATCGTCTTTCTGTCCTTTTTTATTTATTTTTTCCCCTGCTCCCTCTCTCTTTTCCGTGTCATGTGAGCAGCTTGCCCCGGCAAATTTGCCTGTTTCTCTGGCATTTGCATTGGAAAGGAGATGAAGTGTGACGGCTGGAACGACTGTGGTGATATGAGTGATGAGAACCAGTGCAGTAAGTCCTCCTTTTGACCCAGCAACATTTTCTTCACCCCCCCCCCCCCCCCCCCCCCACCACCCCACCTCAAAACTCATTTCCTATCCTCTTTTCCATGTCATCCTCTCATCTCTTTGAAGTACTAGTTTGACATTTGAGAAATGTTTTCTTTCTGAAAGTTGGATGACCACATTTCAAGAGTAAAGATAACAAGCAATATCTTCCCCTTTTCATCATCATGAGTTTGCCAGACTTCAGGAAATCACAGTGCCAATGTCCGAGGGAAAGTGGCCTATAAATGTAGATGGTAAATACAGTTGACCTATATGGTACGTTTTCACTGCTTCCGCAGACCTCAAGTGTTTCACACTATTAAACACAACCTCCCATTCGCGCACACGCTCGCACATTAGTGTAGGCCAGGGGAGACAAATATGAGGCCTGTGGGCCGAAACTGGACCGAACGAGGCTCCATTCTGGCCAAACCACCAAATAAATTGTTAAAAATGTCAAAGAAAACATTGATATTCTTTTAAACAAATATTTTAAGAATAGCAAACACAACACTGAGGCGCGAGCTTAGATATTGGTGATGCTGCCATGAAAGATGGCTACCTCCTTGCAAAAATGCAAACTAGCATTTGCCTCAATGCCATGTTGGCAGCGTGAGTTTGTAAAAAATGTGCATAACGCAACCGTTTTTTTGACATGTCACTGTATTTTGCGTCAGAAGTTCTCATTAAAATTGTCTATGTTTAAATTGTGGTTATTTTCAGTAGTAATTGTTAAGCTTTGTGAAAATATAGATATTTTGATAACATCTACACTGCAACACAATGAAGAAAAACTTTAAATTCTAGATTTAAAGGTTTTTATGGCAATAGTTTACCAGTCGAGATGAAACTGGGCTGCATTTTATCCCTGAACTGATATGGGTTTGACACCCCTGGTGTAGACCATGGAGGGTGTTGGACCTCCATTGGGAGCAGTCTTGGGGTTCAATGTGCTTCATTTTAAAAGTGATGAATACAGCAAGTCAAGAAATATGGAACTCAACTGATCTTATAACATTTTGAGATGCAGTATGGATTGCCACATGCTAGTATGAAGAAAACAACAAACGTTTCAGTTTTTATATTGAATATAAAACATAAAACTTCCACCATCAAAATACAATGGGAAGTTATTTTTTCCATTTAATAAATCTTTTGAAGGAGCATTTCTATTTCAAAATAGAGTTGTTTGGAGGTGAACGTTATCAAACTGAGCAGCCGTTTCTCTGCTTCAACATCTTAAACTCCATCTTTGACCTGTATCATGTCAGCCTTTAATTTATGATACATCCAATGATTTGTGTCACTGATCACCTCGCATTGCGTTGATTCGTATAATTTCTCCTGCCCCAGAATGCGGGAAGGACCAGTTTTCTTGCGAGAACGGTTTGTGCAAGCCGCAGCTCTGGCTGTGTGACGGTGTCAACGACTGTGGAGACTGGAGTGATGAGAAACAATGCAGTGAGTATCCCCGTCTCCGGTATAGCACTCTTTGGGGATATAAACTCCCATTTAATGCTATGCTAATCGTGCTAACATTAAAGGCACATCACTGCTAATGCTGTGGTCACTGACTCCTGGGCTGTGTACAGTCATTACTTGCTTTGTAATGGAGTTTGTTTGAAGCCTTGCCCAATTTCCTCAGCGTCCTTCAAGACACCTAATCGTATGTTCTGCACGGACGGAGACGGGACACGGATGCTAATGTCTATTGCGGTTCCAGCGCTAATGCCTCTGTGAAGCTTATTGGATTGGTGTTCTTATTCAAGCGTCCTTTATTGTATTTTTTTAATATTTTTTCACACAATGTGGCCTTGCCTTCAGGTTGTGAGGAAAACGAGTGGCGCTGTGGGGACGGGCAATGCCTGCCTCAGGACGTCGTGTGTGACGCCAAGAACGACTGTGAAGACGGGAGCGACGAGGCCTCCTGTAAAACCTGTAAGAGCCAGTCGTGTGCACACAGTGGGAAATCTTCGCCACATTTTATTTTTTAAGATACTAAGTTTAAGTCGATGCCCTCCATTCACTGTTTAAAGCTCACCAAAGAACCGATTCACTTTTCTTTGTACAATGTTTTTGCTCTCTCCCGCATTTCCTCTCACCCGCCATTTCTCGATATCAATTTCCCTTTCACTCACTCTACCAAGCACAGATACCCACACAGAGGGCACTCCCGCATTCCCTTTTGATTTTCACTTCTGCGAATAAAGAGGGATATTAGACCTCAACTCCAATCAATACGCCCAATCAATGCAATCTGCTCCTCAATCACTCTGCATTGTGCATTCAAGCTTCACTGTGAAGCCACTCTGATTGCCTAGTATTTTAATGGTTAAAAAAAAAAAAAAAAAGAAGAAATGTTTTCATTTTGGAACTTGTCTTCCATCCTCTTGCAGCTTCTGGTGTCTGCTCCAGCTTCAGCTTCAAGTGTAAGAACAAGGAATGTGTCAACAAGGTGAACGCCGAGTGCGACCGCATCGACGACTGCTCTGACGCCTCAGATGAGGTCGGCTGTGGTGAGAGAGACGTTTTTATTCCGTGTGAAATCCAGCTTATGAAAAATGACTAATTGTGGACCTTATGTCTGCAGTGTCATTCAAACTAGATTATAGGAGCTGGGTTGAGTTGCGTGTTGAGCTGTCGGTTAGAAAAAGGCCCCCAGGCCTTGACTGTTTAATTTATTTCATTTTTCTTTGAAAGCTGCTCTCATCATCGCTGAAGGTTTTTTTTTTTTTTTCTCCCCTTCATTTAGGCCTCAGGGTGTGTCTGTATTTTTATTTCATTTAGTTATTTATTTTTGGTCAGTAAATATGGCAGTTTGCCTTATTAGAATTCCAAAGAGTCACAGTAGCTTTCGCGGCCAGCGTCGACATCATGACAGCTTCAAGTCAACTTAATCTCATTTTCAGATTTTCTGTCTGATCTTTCATGCCAGTGCCACCTTGCAGCGTGGCGTCCTTATCGCCGGTTAAACTTTCTGTTCCATTTCAGATTGTGGCACCAGGCCTTACAAGCTGAATCGCATTGTCGGGGGGCAGAACGCCGCTCTTGGGGAGTGGCCCTGGCAAGTCAGCCTCAGCTTTATGACTTACGGACATGTTTGTGGGGCCTCAATCCTTTCTGAGAGGTGGATTCTTTCGGCTGCGCACTGCTTCGTCACCAATGACCCCAAGTAAATCACACATCTATGTTATGTGTCATTATCACATTCGTCCTGCTGTGGGGGAGTAGAGCTGTGCACAACAGAGGGCATTTATACCGACATGTACAAGAAATTCTAGCAGTTAGAAAAGCACCGTGGTGGCAGTGGGGGCTTAATCCGTCTCATCCATGGAAGCATCAAGCTGTATTAAGGACAGTGCCCTGTAGGTGGTGCACTAACCATGCTATTCAGCTTGAACTACTTTCTTTATGATTTAAAAGGGGATTGTGTTTATTTTCAAAGAATCTCACTCTCTGATGAGTTTCACTGTAAAAAATGCCTTTGTCACAGTTATATATTTATCACATGTCTCATGTGATGTTGTTTGGTTGCTGAATAATCAGACCCAGGTATGGTTTCCCCCCGGCACGTTCCCCACATGCTGCACTACTTTTGTGCCGGGTTGTATTATATTGCCTGCATGTTCAATGCGCTGGCTGCATCCACCAGTGAATGAACGAGACCTTTGCCCTGTGCTCCTGTACTATCACAGCAACCATATGCCATCCAACTGGCAGACCTACAGTGGTATGCAAGACTTATACAAGCATGATGGTGTCCAGCACCGCACAGTGAAGAGGATCATCTCCCACCCGGACTACAACCAGATGACCTTTGACTATGACATTGCATTGCTGGAGCTCAACGAGCCACTGGAGTTCACCAACACCATCCAGCCCATCTGCCTGCCCGCTTCCTCCCACGTCTTCCCTGCAGGCATCTCCTGCTGGATCACAGGCTGGGGCGCGCTCCGAGAAGGAGGTAATATGCAGGAATTGTGTGTTTCTGGGTAAAACTGCAGCCTTATATAGTTTTTCCCACACTAACTAATTATTATAATTACTGTGAATATTTATGCTGTGTGCCTCACTTTGCTATTGTTTTTCTAGTCTTTGCATATCCAACTCACCTTAAAATTAAGACATCCCACTCCTCCCCCATCCATCTCACACTGATCTATTCATCTGTCCTTTATCTTCCTCCCCTGCTTACCTTCTTTCTATTCATCTCTTCCTCATTTTATCCTTTTAAGTTCCTCCCCTTTCTTTATAACCCCACTCGACATCATGACACACTTCATCCGGCCTACCTTTTCTCTCATGTTTTTCTAATCTGTTCTATTCAATTAGGCTTTCCTTCATATCCATATATCAACACGGACGTCAGCCCTCCTGGGAAGCCTCTTAAAGCTTCATTAGCTAACACTAATCCAGCCCATTAACACCTTTGATGTTGGCGATGAACACGGAGGTCACGTGGCCGACGAGCGCTGACCCCTTTGTCCTGCTCTCCCAGGTCAGAAGGCGCAGATTCTGCAGAAGGCATCGGTGAAAGTCATCAATGACTCGGTGTGTAACATTGTCACCGAAGGACAGGTCACCTCCAGGATGCTCTGCAGTGGATTCCTGAGGGGGGGGATTGATGCGTGTCAGGTGAGATTGTGCAACAGTTTCTCTTGAAAATAATAAAAAAAAAAAAAAAAAAAAGGAGGGACGATGTAGCTGTATATTCTCGCACTCATATAATTCTCATGCTCTCCCATGGAAACCCAATCTAATGACCACTCTCTCGCTCTCCAAACGATGCTCGACAGGGAGACTCTGGAGGCCCACTGGTGTGTTTTGAGGAGAGCGGGAAGTGGTTTCAGGCTGGCGTTGTGAGCTGGGGTGAGGGCTGCGCTCGTCGAAACAAGCCCGGCGTCTACACGCGTCTCACCAAGCTGAGAGACTGGATCAAACAGGAGACGGAGGTTTGACAGTGTCCGTAGGCTGAAGGAGGGATGTAGACGGAAACATCACAGTGCTAAGAAAGCTGGAGACGGAACATTGTCCGGGCAAAGACGAGTCTCCCTAGGATTTATTCGTTTAGCAGCAGGCTCAGGATACTGTTTTGTGGACTCAGCTACATGAATAACTTGAGCACTTTGTTTGGTTGTCACCCCCGACGTGAGCTCCTCCTACTTATACTGACACTCACAAATCAACCACAGTAACTTACATTCTGCATAATTCTTAAAGACATTCATTTTCACCGTGTCTTTCACCCCATCAATTAATGACATATTTTACTGGTCAGTATGCCCCGAGTGCAAGTAATGAAATATGTATAGTTTGGGAATAATATCTCCATGATTTGGCCTGGGTAGTTTTTTTTTTTTTTTTAATATGGATTCAGAGAATGTGTATTCTACACAGCTTTTAGAGTGTGTGTCTGTGTCCAGTGTTATTCCTTGAAAAAGTTATCGTTTTTAAGCTTTAGTATTTTATATTTTTAATTCTGTAATGCCTTCTTCTTATCGCAGTGGTTTGGTGCACATGGCCGACAAGCTCACGCAGTGACCTGCTATAAAATTTGGAGTTTTATATGATAACATAATTTTCACAAAAGCTAGATGGGAATTAAAAAAAAAAAAAAAAATCCAAGATAAACAACATTCATGTCAGGGCATTTTCATATCATACTAAAATGAATGAAAAACGGAAGCTGCCCGGAAGGTGGAAAATGCATTAATCAATCTAAAAGCCCACGGTTTGCTTTGGAAAATGTCCAGCAGTGAAGTATTCTAGACGTGTAGTCAGCACTCTGAAACAGGCCAAAGCACTAGCATGACTGTTGAAGAGTGAAACCGGAGTGATGATCTGTTGTTGATCTGCACAGGCATTCCAGATCACTATTTTATATCTATTTACAAATCCGTAGTGGCCTTGCATGGTCTGTGAATGATGTGCCAAAATTATTCCATTCAACAGGGGGTGCTGAATATGAGGATAAGGTCCAGTTGGCTTTTTGCACAGGTCTCCAGCAAAGCTCAGGGTGACTGGGGTCTTTAATCACAACAACTGAGAGTCAAAGTAAATCAGTGGGGTTTTCAGTACTTGCCAGAGCATTGCAATCTATTCTCATCCCAGTGAGAGTTTCCTCTCCTTGGTCGTGACCAACTTAATCAAGCTCAGCCTAAATAACACGTTGGATTGGATAGTTTATTTTCCCCAGCCTTATTGTCTGACTCCTTGTATTGTTGTGTCCTGGATAAGCACACCAAAGATTTGCATAAGTATTATTTATTGAAGGGGAGAACATTAAGGAGAACCTATTGAGGATATCGCTCGACTGGCCTTTTTTAGCAATTATTTGGAGGTTTAAGTATGTAAATGTGCTTTTAGTTTTTTTTTTTTTAGAAAGTTGGAGGAGGCCACAGTTTTTAGATTGATTATCTCATAAGAACCGTACATGCTGTGTTTTTGATTATGAACTTACTCGCCATCATTTCTCTGTTTTTGTATGTCTACTTTCTTTTTCTTTTTAAATATGAAATAACTGTGATAATAAACATCTTCTGTCTGATTCCACTGCACCTAATTGCTTCACCTGTATCATTTGTCTTTGATGGGGCCTTGTCTGGTATTATGTTGTGTATAATAAATGCATGTCTTGGGAGACCGTGTCCCTTCTCACAGTCGAATTGTAATGAGCATGTACTTCTCCTCCCCGACGTGAGCAGCGCGCCTACCTGGGGAACAGAGGTGACAAGACGATCTCATATTGTCAAATAATACCTTTCTTTGTCACAGTCGTATCCTATTCCCCTACAAGATGGGCATGTTGGCTTCGGGAGGTGGATGTGCATACAGTGGGGGTTCTCCTGTCTCATCTGTCTTCATTAAAAAAGCGCTCCACTGGGGGAATAGGAAAATCAACATAGACACTGCTGCTAATTTATGTATTCATCACTTTTGCTACATGGGAAGCTTTGTTTGTCGCCCCGTGCCCGGGTGATTTACTCTCAAGATTCACGGCAGCCAGTTCTTTATCGGAAATGGTTTTATTTAAATATAAATATGTGTACAAAGGTACAAGCAACAATAGCTCATTTTTAGCAAATAAAATTCTTAATACATTATTAAAAGAATGAACCAATGGCAATTAGTTGTGTTCCAAAAGAAAAAGGAAAAATAGCATAGTAACTGCATTCAATGATTGATGAACAACGTAGACAAGAAAATCTGTGGGTCCAAATAAATCAACCAAGATAGACACGTATGTATATAAAGATACTTTACAATAGAGCAGCTTACACGCTGTACTTTAAGGCTTATATAAAATATAAAAATAAAGACAAGCGATGATGTTTGCCTCCTCACTTTTAAGTGACATTTGTTCTCTCATTAGGCTGTCTGGCAACAGCTTTGTAGACAAATGGCAGTACAGGCGTCCATACAGAAACATCCAGAAAGTGGAATGCAACCGGACTGGGTGCGGAAACCAAATGTCTCGAACATGAAATGGACATGAATATAAACGCTGAAGAGTTTCACTAGACACATCATTTTTTGCATGCAACAGAGAGAAAGTATGGGCTCGGCCATTTGTACAGATACTCAGTGTTTCAGGGTAGTACTGTTTCTTGTAAACATGTTGAGACAGTTTGATTGAGTTGTAAAACTTGAGTGTGTATGGTCCACTTTAGGACTGCTTTAAACGTCATACCACGCTTGAGCCCACGGACGTCGATGCTGCATTCAAGTTTATTTCAAGATTGCCACCATTTTTTTTTCGCCCCCCCCCAAACCGCCACTTTTGATTGTTCTGGTAATATCTCCACTTTTTATTTAACAATCAGATAAAAACAACACTAGGGTTAGGAAAGCAGTTTTTAGCATCAACCCCCGTTTGCCCCCCACCCCCCGGTACACTTATAACCATCTTTGGGTTTTCTTGACCTCACTTTGTCCGTCATGGTACAACAAACAGTTAACACGGAGTCCTCCAATAAAATGAAGTTTAAAATACACATTCTCTTCATTACCTCCTTTTATCCACTGGAAAGCAATACTTATGTCCAACATGATACGGTTATCATCACAAGAATCTCCAGCATTACGGCTCAGGCCCGAAAGTATTCCACTGTTGATTAGACTCTTCATACGATTCAGTGCCTGAAGCACTTGTTGGTCAGTACAGCTAGCCTGTTGTGCAGAATAGTTTGTCTGTCTCTGTGGATAGCTCAGTCTTTAGTTGATGAAAGAGACACAGATGTGCTTAGGTTTCCTTTCGCATGCCAACGAAACATCAAATGACGAACAACAAAAGGTTGTTCATATCTTTTTTTTTTTTCTCAAATATGCCTTAGCTAATTATTTTAGAGGTCATGTTTGATATTTAGTGTTGACATAAAGTAAACTCTGGAATGCAAGTAAACAGGTCTCCCAGTTGTCTTTTTTCTTTTTTCCATACAGGCCCCTTGCACTCACAGAACATCTCCACAGGTTAGCGTGGAAACCACGTAGAGATAACTTAGTGAGGTATCACACTGCAATGTTTCGTCAAAGGTTTGACATGAACATCACTGTCTGCCGAGTTTTCCAGCTCAGGAGCTCCTCAGTCCACGTTGTTGTAAATCCCATCGTCCATCGCAGGTTAGTTGGTTATTTACATAACCTAACTGACGACCGCCTCCGAAGGCCGTCCAAACAAATCCATGCAGGACTTTTCTCAGTAAAGATGATCTCTGTTCGTGTTAGTCTGCACCACGCACGTCTGTGCAGGTGACAATGGTCCTCTACTGGTTTGCTCCCGTGTTCTTGTCTTTTTCCCCAGATCAGACGTGAGTCTGCATTCGTTGTGACGGACGGCCATAGTCAGACTGCTGAGAAGACACTTGTGAGGAGGCATAAGAGAAACGAGACGAGCTCGACACCTTGCTGGCCTGATCTGACTGGTCGTACGCATCCACCTTCTCGTAGGAAGCGGGCTTAACGTAGCTGGTGAAGGCACGGCCGTAGGTAGCAGGTAGGTAAGCGGAGCCGCTGTAGAGGGGATCAGTGGGATAGATGCTGGCTGGCTGTGCAGCCTGCTGCTGGGCAGCTTGCTGCTGCTCGTACGACGTCCTGCCTGCCGTGGTGGTTGCATATCGGTTGGAGAAGTCGTACATACGAGGCTGGGTGCCGTGCTGACCATATACAGGACTGGGGGAGGGCAACTGTGACGGGGTGTAAACTGGCCGAGAATTGGGCACATACTCGGAGAATCCACTGCTGCGGATATGGCGATCATCGTGGCCACGGACGTTGTAGTAGCCATTTGTAGGGTCCTTTGAGAAAGACAGAAGATGCATCCATCGTCACCTCAAATTTGTTTGGAATCATGTGCAACAAAGATGAAAAACATGACTATTTAGCTATTTTGAGAGTGCTCCCTTAAGGAAGAGTGTTAAGTTTTACCTTGATGTCCGATCTTTCGTCCTCCTCCTCTTCCAGGAGGTCGCTGTGTTCTGTGCGTGAAGTCCCTGGAGACTCACTGCTGTTTGGAGCCTGAGGGAAAACCAAGCAGTGTTTGAAGAATTGCTAGAAAGAACAAGACCTTACATCAATAGGAACAAGAGTAAGTCACAGTATTTACGTGTGAATGTACAGTGAAGGTGGATGAACCTACCATGGGTTCTTTCACATCTTCCTCGTCGTCATTGCCACGCGTGGCGTTGTGATCGCTGTGAACAATCTGCACTCTGATGTCGCTCTTAGACAGACGAGTGCACCTTTTGCCTGCGAGAAATTAAAGAGAGAGATTTTCTTTCAAAAAAATCTGCCTGAGCACGAGTTGAAAGTGCGACAAGTTGAACGTGAAACTGTTCGATATTCAGCTCACAAACAATGTGCTTTGCAAGATTTGAAGAATTGGCTGTTGACCCTCTCGCCCATACTAACCATTGAGCTCACCTTTGCCTGTGTGCCTGCAGCAGAGGGAGACAAGAGTAATAACGCAGATGAGCAGGACACAGCCTCCACCCACCGCTCCACCGACGATTATCAACATAGGCAGGGCTTCTGCAGCAAGACGAGAGGCAGGAACAAAATAGAAAGGGAGAGCGAAAATGAGAGACAACAGAGCACAATTGTCAGTGTCAAGAAAGTACGGCTCAGAGCAAAGGAAAGAAAATAGAAAGATTCATTCATTTGTTTTGCGAATCCAGAAATACACCGGTGCCTATAAATTCATCTGCAGTGAAGCCTCCTCACAGCTACTGTAGCATACGCTCAAGCACGCAATCCAGCGTCTCACAGCCTGGCTATTGTCTTTAATCTCTCTGAAAGAAGGGTAACAAGGCCTGACATGCAATGAAGCAATAGACAGTAATCTAATTAGAGATTCCAGGAGATAACGCTGCCCATTTCTCCGGAGACCCTGCTCTGCTACGTTGATGTAAATTAGTGGCGAGGACCTTATTTTTGGTGTCTGCTGCAACAAAGGTTTGCGCTAGCGTCAGGGCAGCGGTACCATTGTTTAAATCTAAGACCACTTACATTGCAGCTGCAGCTTGAGATTTTAGTTTGGCTCTGAGAGTGATAAAGGATATGATCCCAACTGCAAACAAACGTGGGTTCTTCTAATTTACTTTTGTCTCCAATCAATAACTATATTATCGGCCAAACATATTCATTAAAGAAGCCATCTGCTGATTAAATTACATCGATTAGAGGAGCATAATTAAGATAACCACAAGACAGGAGCACTGCTTTTACCTAATCTAACCCCCTTTACAGGATGGCTGTAATTTCTTTATAGGAGCCCGGTGGGATTGTCACTCTTGTCTGTGCATACCTTGCTCTTTCAGAGTGACCAGGGCGGTGCCGGTGCCGAAACGGTTCCATGCAGTGCAATTGTAGCGCAGCTGGAAGTCTTGTGCCAGAGTCTCAGAGAGCACCAGAGAGGACAGGACTCCATGGTCGCTGGTGACCGTCTGCACTGAGTAACGGCCAGATGAACCGGAGGACAGACTCATGTCTCCAAAGTTCCACACCTGTGGAGAGGAACAAGAGAGAAGACGACAGGGAGTGAGCTGCTGCCGTACGGAGAATTCCTCACCGGTGAGCAAAATGCGGGCTTGCACAGCTGTTTATCCTTAGATCCCTGCCCGCTGCTGACTGAACATCAGTTTCTCTTTTCTGTTCTCCTTTCCCTCTGCCGACCTCTAAGGTGCTTCAGGGCTGACACAGCTCATAGGCTCATGTTTAAGCTGCCTCCCACGTCTGCCCTGCAGGTGAGGCCTAAGGAGGGTTAGGTAGCTGCACTATGAAATAAGGCTGCTCTGTGCACAGAGCCAGCAGGGCACCTGTCTCTCACTCCTCCTCACACCCTAATTATCCTCTCTCAGCCCAGCGTATGTTCAGCGGTTCAACGGGGTCAGCTGAGTGATGCCTCTTGGGCCGCTAATTGAATGTGGTTTGGCTGAAACCTGCAGGAAGCCAGTTCTCTGTAGCTCTCCTTACTCCACAATCATTCCCGTCGCTGTCTGTGCAATTACAGCCGAGAATGAATATATGTCTGTATATGTGTTTTTTAGCGAGTGAAGTGGCGTGTCGGTGCAGAGGTGTGAAGGAGAGGTCAAGGTGAAGCTCCTCTCAGCGTTCCCTTTATGTGGGTGTGGCTAGTTGAGTGTGTGAGCGCAAAAACACAAGAGAATGACCCACAACATAAATAAGAGGTTCGCTTACAATCTTTTCGGGCGGGGGGCTGCTTGCCACCCGACACTCCAGCTTGCCCTTGGAGTGCTTGACAGCATGCTGTGTGGCTTCTGCTGTAATGATAGGTGGGCCTGGTGTGAGGAAGAAAGACAAAACAGAAGAAATTGAAGAGAAATGGAAAAATAGATGTCAATTTTGATGTTACTTCAACAGATCATTTCAACTCTCCAAGCGACCATGCAAAGCTAAACAAGCCTAAACAAATAACTTATCGTCTTTCCACTTTAGTTTGTGTCGTGTGATGAATCACTTCAGATGATCAGGATTATTACGCAGATGTAAGAATGTGTCTGCAATAATGATAACTTAGAATTTGACAAGTTATTCCGATAGTAATATGAACTAGCCTACTATATTTGAGTTTCAACTACATGCGGCCAAATGTTTCATGCCTTTCCAGATGTAAATAGTGTAATAATAATCTACTGTGATCTGTAAGCTGTAAAGCACATGGGGAGTCATAATATTGTTGAAATTGCAGTTCTGACGTGTGTTGTTAAAAGATAGTTTATTAAATGTGAATTTCTTAATGATTATAATAATACTTTGTTGCAATAAAACAAAGACAGAGATTTGGAGTTCTAGTTATTTACAGATTATAATGCTATTATCTACTAGTCTGGACTACTTGAGATCAAATTACACTGCATGTGGACCCTGAAGTGAACGAGTTTGACACCTCTGGTCTATCTGTATTTAAATTGAGTTTATTGTTAATAAGTAAATTATGGCTACTAACTCTCATGGGTCAGCACATTTTCATTTAAGATGAGTTTAGGCATTACAGCTGGCTGCTTAGTTTTAAGCTTTGAAAGCGAAATTTAGGTGCACTGGTCCGTAAACGTAGGTCTGCACTAAAGCTTATTTTATTATTTTATTTTGTCTTTATTTCGCCTACATTACATTCAGTCTACAGATGTGTGTCTTAATAAAATAAACATTTATCAGTCACAATTAGTAAACCGCTGGTCAGTGCAAATGTAGTTTCAACTGCTTTATCAAAGGGATCAAAATGATGCTCACAAGACAAAACAGTATGAATTTCTAGATCAAACAACCTTATTCTGTGGATTCACGTCATAAAGATGAAGCTGGGCAATTTATTCATTAAGCTTTAAGTTGCAGCTGCAGGCTGTTTGTGCAGAGAGTGATGAGGTGAATTGACCCATCCTGTATTATTTTCCGAAATCCAAACTGTCAGCTGCCTCGTGCAAAGCTATGAATCTCCAAACAAACTCAGCTGCATGTCCACACCTGCCGGCAATAACGCTGCCTATTTAGTTTTTTTCTTCCAAGGTGGGCTTTCATGGAGAAACAAAAATAACAACAAAAGAGGGAAGCTCCATGACTGGAAGGTGAAGTGTCAAAAGGCATTTTAAGACCAAATATGATCAGCACTACTCATGGATAAGTGGTGATGACAAAACAATCATGCTGTGTTTTCTGCTTTTCATCCTCTACTTGGTTTATTGGAAGATTTGTTGGGTTTACCGGCTTAATAAAATCAACAAACCATCACAGACATCCAGGCACGGGCTGGAAATGCAGCACTGAAATCATATTCTTGCCCACAACAACAAAGTGAAAAAGATCAGGTAGGTCGTGAGGCGCTTATCAAGATAGTTGTATTTCAAGGGAAACGAGCTGACATTTTGAGGAAATGATGAGGGAAAACATTCAGAAAACAAAGGGCACTAGCTGGGGTTGCTGGGAGTTTTGCACAAAAAATGACAGCGTGCTGTGTTGTTCTTATTCCGGCTTTGTTTGTCTGGTAAATTCAGGTGAAATTTGATTTTCTTGAGATGCTGTTGCTCATGAAGACAGTTGACTAATTCAATTTGATCAATTATCCTTCAGTGCTTTTGTGGGGATGTCCATTGCGATGATATCAGACTGAGACACACTGACACGAACAATATATTTTCATGTTTGCTGCATTTAAATGGGGTTGATATTCATTGAAACTATCTGTCTAAATGATCTCAAAAGATCCCCATGTGTTATGAATCGTTGATGGGGGATAAACACAAATAAGCCTTTACAATCATGGTAAACGTCATAGTGTACCATATATTCACATTATTTAATCAATTGTCAATTTTGTCATCCATCCGTCCGTCCGTCCGTCCGTCCATCCATCCATCCATCCATCCATCCATCCATCCATCCATCCATCCATCCATCCATCCATCCAAATAAATATAAACAAGTACAAAAATTTGTATTTTCTTTTGAAATGTAGATAAGCAGCACGATTGGAAAAACACTAAATTACTTGGAAAATCGTACCTAAATAAAAGACTCAACTAAATGTACTTAATTGCTTTAAACCGCTGAGGAAGCCACTCACCATTTACAGTCAGAGTCACATCTCTTTCTGCGACTCCAATCCGAGGTACAATGGCCTTGCAGGTGTATGTTCCAGCATCCTCCTGGGCAACAGCCTTCAGCTGCAAGGTGTTACTATTACTGAGCACCTAGTGAGAGATGCAGAGAGACAAGTGAGAAGTGTGTTAGAGAGGAAAAAAGGCAAGAAAGAACAAGGTGCCGGCGAATGGAGGCAGACAAAGGCAACTAGGACCTCTATCAGAGGCCCACTCATTGTGGAGGCAGCACAGAGGTGGGCTGACCATTGTAACAAATGCTGGTGGTTTGAGTTTAATTTCATTGTGAAGAGCTTTAATCACAGCATTAAGCACTCCAGCCACCGCTGAGTGACCGTGCTGCTGGGGAGATTGTTGTAATTAAACAGTGGGTACAGAACGGAGCGTACAATGTGTGAGTGGGCCCTAGCCTTTGGAGCTGCTACACTTACTCACTCCTTAGCTCATTGATCCTGTCATTCCATCAAGCTGTGATTAATCCATTTACCCCCACTCCATCCTCCACCCTCCATCTTTACACCCCCTCTTTCACCATCTCCATTTTTTTTTATTTCAGCACACTTATGGAGTAACCCAATTAATCCATTACTTGTGGCTGTGTGAGGGATAGTGGCAGTAGGTGGATTAGAAAAATGCCTGTGCATTTTCCTCAGAGTGGCTGAAAGCGTTTTCTCTTTGAGATGACAGCATTGCTTAGGCCATCCCACAGCATTTTTCACTGGGGTTGCTTTCACCAACATAGCTTTATAAATTATATTAGTCGCAAGGAGAGAAGCTCCTATGGGATGGCCCCACTAATGGCGTGCACACTGAAAGACTTTTACCAGTATGATGTAAAGTGAAGGTGGAAATGTCCCATTTGTTCCACCTACAAAATTGACTTTGAGGAGACTGATACACCAAGTGCAGATGAGCCTTTATAAAATCTGAGAGGCAGAGAGGCGACTCTAAAAGTTGCAGCACATGCTGCAATAGTGCTTGTTTGAGTGGGCCCCGGCGCACTCGTCGGCTGATTGATTGATTGATCGACTGATTGAGTTGGAGTTGTGACAGCATGTCATGTGCCCTGATGATGCTGTATGAATCTGTCAGTGGACAGACAGTTTTCTGCCAGAGGCTTTAGCCCTCCGGGAGCATGGTGAGAGGAGGTGTTGAAGATTCAGCCTGAAAAGAAATGTGTGGGAAAAAGTGTGAGGGATTCATGCCTCAAGGCCATGTGTGAATGTTTCTCTCCAGAGGACTCGTGTGGAGGGATAGTGTTGAAACTTTGCCGCTGAGATAAAGTGGAGACTCGCGCTTGCTGCCTTACCACGCTGGAGCCCTGCTTGGTCCAGGCCAGGGTCAGAGGAGGGTTTCCAGTCCACGCACATGTAAAGGCTGCATCCATCCCAATATCCACTGTCATTGGCTTAGGCTCCGACAGCAGTCTGGGGCCAACTAGGGTGAAGCGACATGCACACACACAGAGAGAGAATCAATACGAGTCCTGAATAAGTGTTAAAATTCAAAGTACGACACCACATACAGTGTCGGCCTTCACTTAAACTCACATTGCACATCTACAAGGGTGCTGACGTTGGTGCTGCCTACAGAGTTGGACACCTCACAGGAGACGGGGTCTGTGAAGTACGAGAAGTCCACCGTTACCTCCAGGCTGTCCCCGTTTGCTTCAGAGATGGGCACTCCTCCTTTTGACCACCTGGGACAGATGAATAATCACATTATACAGTCGCATTAGTTCAAGGAAGGCACTTAGCCATGCGTAGCAAAGTGGCTGTTAGCTGATTTGTGGCTTCTGCCAATCAAACGCTGCCAATCATGCAGCTCATTTAACCCAATGAATCTGCTGTAGCGCTTGGCATCCTCACTCTGCTTTTTTCGTTGTTTTCTCTACTCTGCCATGTTTTCTCGGGATACCTCGACTAGTTTATTGCATTACAAGAGTTGGAGATGCTCTCGGTTGTGTTCGGGGCAGAGTGAGACAGATGATGGATACCTGTATCCCGTGATTTCAGGATTAGCTGAAGCAGCACAGATGAACAGAACCTTGGCTCCCTCTGTCACAGTCTGAGGTTGGACTGACAGCGTCACTGAAGGAGGATCTATGAAAAGGAAAAATTATCATGTTATGACAACTACATTTGGTTTTAATATATAAAAGTTATTGTGTTCAGTTGTGAAGTCTTTCTAGCGTGCATTCCACCTCCAGGTGAAGGTATTTTTAGGTAGCGAGTTGAGGCCGGACTCACGCTGGACATTGATAGTGACTGATGTCTGTCGTCCAGCCGGGGCAGCCGGGTTAAGAACCCTACAGGTGTAGGTGCGTCCAGAGTCACCGTCTTCCGGGACAATCGGAAGCATACTGACAGCTGCCTCCCTCTTTCCGTCCTCCATTGGCGACTATAGAGTTAGACAACAAAGAAGTACAAAATCAGGACAATGCCACGTGGAACCTTGGCTACTTGTGACTGCACCACTTTGGAATATCTCTATGACACTGCAGGTCTTATTTTTTCATGTGTGAAGCATTAAAATTGCCATCATGTTCTTTGGCGTGGCACTTAAATCATATATTTTATGATGCAGCAGGGGATATTGTGCTGTTCCCACATTTCTGAGAGTGTTCCCCGTCAGCGCTCCTTGTTTGTCATCATCTTTTAAATCTATTTACTGCTCACAGAAATCAATACGCCTAAGTGAGGAAAGGTGTAGATTCTGAGGATATGGCTCACTGCTCCCTCGCTCTCTTCTTCATACACACATCCATGGGGGGAGGAAAAAAAAAAACCTGATAGCCAAGGTGCTTGTGTGTCTTTTTTTGTGATGGGCAGGGGAGGGTTGGTGATGACAGTGAAGAAGAAGTGTCACACATCTTCGGAAAGGAGCAAGGGCGAGCTGGGCCTTTTCCCTCGACAGCCAAATCAATGGAGCAGGTCTTTCACTTCCTCACCCAGCCGCACAAAAAGCATTTTTATGCTAGATCAAATCACATCACTCTCTGTCACCACACGCTCCTCGGACCGGGCTCTATCCGCCGACTCATATTTTCACAAACCTATCTCACCATTTAACTCCATGTTTATTTTCAAACTCTACTCCCTTCCTCACATCTCGTATTCTCCGCTGCCACTCCCCTCCAGGTCTATTCCCCCTCTTCTCACTGCAGGCGCTCGCCTCCTTAAATGCGGCGTTTAGCGTCGTTTAGCGTGGTCAGAGAGCATGAAAAATGTGACACTTTCCCAGCCGTGGCTGGCTTACGCTCCGGCGCATCCCCATTGTGTTTCTACATTGTTGTGGGTGATTTCTTCTCTGCAGAAACTCTACTGTATGAAACACTCATGCCTGTCTGAGCTTTGGCATGCTCCAGTTATGCTGTAGTGTCGCGGCATTAGCGAGCAAAGGGGGGGTGTAGCGAGGAGGAGGAGGGGGCGAGAGTGGGAAGGGGGAGGGGAGGGGGTGAGGCAGTGGAGGAGGAGGAGGCAGAGGTGGGGTGTCTAAAGGAGGGGGGGGGGGGGGGGGGGGGGGTCAGCCATGAGAGGGAATGGGAGGGGGACTGCAGAGAGTGAGGGAACAAATCTTGTGAAAGAGAGGTGGTGATACAAAAAAAAGAAAAAAAAAAGCTGTGAGATACCATGGAAGAAAAATGAGGAAAAAAAAATATGGAAGAAAAGTGATGGAGCATTACATCCTCAGATAAAATATCTCTGTTTAGAATAGCTTTGCATGCATTTCTTTCTGCTGATACATTTTGTAATATTGTGTGGGTGTTAGTGACTGAAGGACAATGCCGGGCATAGATCTGATCGCTCTGTACCTTGGAATAAATTGCAGTCTCCATGACCTCTCCATCTCTGTACCAGGTGATCTCAGCAGCAGGTTTGGCTCCCGAGGCTCTGCAGGTGAGGTTGTGCGGTGTGTGGGCCTTGAGACGTACAACAGGGCCGCCTTCCACCACAGGGTCAGCGGGAGGAACTGCAAAGCAGAACAAACATACCACTCAAAACAAAAGACTCATTACAGCTCCAGGCAAGCACGCAGACACGAAGAAGTAATACTCATATTGAGCTGGCTGTTGCTTTTAGCTCTGCATCAATATATAATAATACGGCCTTATTGCCAAGTGTCTATTTAACAAGGTGTTTTTTCAGACGGGAGAAAAGACCAAGAACAGCTGTCATTTACTGTAGATGAAAAAAACAAAAACACACTCAACCTATTTATTTCCCTTTCTTGGGAGTAGCATTATTACTGTGTTTGCTCTTACTGTTGCAGAGTGATGTTTCTACTGAATTGCTTATTTGTTCATTTATTTGCATGGTTTCGCACGCACCACTGGCAAGCCGAGCGTGCCACCCCTGATGAAGGCGTCTATCTCCCCGACCAATAAGGGAAGGCGTAAACATGGGGTTTGTGCTGGCCTTTCTCGCACCCTCCACCGAACCAATTTCACTGTGTGTATCTGAATTGTCAGAGGTCCTTCCGCTGCCGCGGCACGGACACTAATGGAATCCGAGTGCTAGGTGATTTTAATTTCCATGCCGATTCCCCTGACTGCACTCCCACCGTTGACTCCTTTGACTGTGCTGGATTGCTTTGGTCTCATCTGGCCACATTGATTTATACACACACACACACACACACACACACACACACACACACACACACACACACACACACACACACACACACACACACACACACACACACACACACACACACACACACACACACACACACACACACACACACACACACACACACACACACACACACACACACACACACACGCGCAAAGGAAGAGCCCCTCCTTCCTCTTAAACACTCCTTATGGCCACACAAAAACATAAACTGCAGGCTTCCGAGCACTGCACCTGAGTTCATTTATATGTTTATGAAATTCATATAATGTTCATGAACCACCTGCTTTGGTCTTACAGACTGCATTTTAAGTAAAAACGAATCTCAGTTTTATCAATGCTCATGGATCTGTCCACATAGTATATGCTTTTATCCTTGTGCGTGGGCAAGTGTTGGCTGCACTGCTTTGTGTGGCTCTGACAGTGACACCAGTGACACAAAGGTGGGCAGACAAGAATGGCTGAGCTCACTGAATGTATTCATTTAGTTGAAATGTTCCTACATTCTGCTTGTGATCTCAATCTATTTGCCTTTCCATGGCAACCCGCGTGGCGCTGCTTGTCATTCAGCCACGATGAGACTGAAATGTGTGCTTCAATGGGAACAGATGGATTCAGAGACAACAGGCTCTAAGTTGAGACGTTTCCACGATGCTGCGGCATCAAGAGCAGCAACAGGTCTGTGTGATTGTTCCGACTGAGTTTAATTCTTTTTCTGTTGCTCGAGGGGCCGTTCATGGACAATTGACAGAACTAATTAATAGTGGTATTCCCCTGCATGCCACCAGATGCCAGCAGTGCTTTGCCAAGTCCCACAAGACATGGCCCCCTCCGCCTCCCCACACCACCAACCCCGTCCACCCCACCCAACTCCCACCCCCAACGTCTTTAAACGTCTGTGTGAAGAAGTAGATCACTCACATCACGTTAATGTAGGAACTGCCTTGCCGTTGACAAATGTTGTGGCTCACTGTAAAATGTGCTAACTGTGCAGACCCTGACTTTCAAGCGACTACGCAAGTCATTTGTGACTGCAGCAATCACATTATCCTAGACATCCACAGTCTTGATTATCGCTACTGAGAGTACAGGGGCTTTCTTCTTCTTTTTTTTTTTTTTCATTCCATCACGAATCTGGTGGCTGAGCCCGGCTTGGATTGAATTATGCTTTCAAGACATGTTTTTCATGGGGGAAACGAGATTTACAACATTGTTATCTATGAGTGCTGATAAGGAAATCATTCTTTGAATTGCAAATCACAAGTGCATGTTAATGTATTTTCGTCTATGACGTGTTTTGAATGTGATGACTTCGCCTTATTGTGCATGTGTTCTAATTTATATTTGTGCAAAGTTGCTTTTGTGCCTCATGGTGAGGACACTCCCAGGATTTCTCCCAAGCTCTGCCAGGCTGCAGGCCTTGGCACAAGGGCTGCCTGTGAGGATCATGCCTGAGCTGTGTATCTTACCTAGTACAGTGAGCTTGGCACGGTGGGAGCGCAGCGCCGCCTGTGTAGCCTGACACTCGTACACCGCGTCATCCGCCAAGTCCGCTGAATCGATCAGCAAGCTGTGCTCGCCTGATAGTGGGTCCCCCATTAAAGAGTAGCGCGTCCAGCCTGCGGAGAGAATACAGTCAGGGACAAACAAACCAGCCAACAACAAACATAATGAAAAGAACAGTCTTGTGCCCTGAACAAAAGCAAAAGAAACATGGCAAGACACAAAATGATGGCACGCAGCACCTCACAGGGCCAGGCGTGGAGCCATTGTGTTAGCAGAGCAGCGTGAAGCTCCAAATGCAACACGTGAGAAGGCTGCTGCATGAGGAGACTGTCCTTTAAACACAGGCACAATAAAGATGGGGTGGCTAAGGTCAAGAGGAAGCTTCTCCACCTTCTCTCTGGTCTGCAATGCATTTAAATGTCAGTCTGTGACAAAAGCCAATTGATTATCTACCTTCCTACAAGACTCTTAAAATGCTAAACAACAAATTAAAGTTCGGTGTGTACAGCCGTATCCATCCTGTCTGCACTACATTGTTCTCTCACCATTCATTTGTGTAAAACCCCAACGGTTGACAGAGAGAGACTTGATTTCTAATGAGACCTGGCATTGATCGCAGCAAGACGGACAGAGACGGAGAGAGCAATAAACACAGAGAGGGTGGTTGGAAAAAAACAGGGAGCAGGACAGACAGAGATGAGAGGTCAGTGTTAGAACCTGGTAGGTCTCTTTCTCCACCCAGCGCTAGTCCATCTTTGGTCCATTGCACCATTCCTCGGTAACCCACGATGACACAAGGCAGAGTCACTGACTGACCGGACACCACCACTTGGTCCTGGGGTTGTTGGGAGAAGTAGGCCGCTTGGGTGGCTGCTGGAGGTACAAAAAAAAAAAGAAAAAGACAACGTAAATATCATGTATCACATTATTATCCATGGTCAGATGGCCAGTTTACAAAGAAAGCCTCTAAAAAGCTCTAAAAAATAAAGGCATATCTTTCAAATGTAATGATGGTGTGGTTCTGCAGTGCCAGCAGAGATATAACCTTAGAAAAGTGAAACTTTCTTCAGTAAGGAGTGCAAAGAAACTAAGTATAATAAAGAGCAGACTGCCATGAACTCGGCTGCCTCACTCTCTTGTTTTCAAGGTACTCACTGAGAAAAAGGACAAGGCTGACATGTGTGAAATTTTTTTTTTTTTCTGTCATAAATGTGCCTTCTAAGAGGAAGAGTCAGCTGCGCCTCATAACTTATTTAACTCTTTCGCAAGACCATATGGTTTTATGCTCACTGACATGAAGCAAACACACTTTCGGAGAGAAAAAAAACCCTGCCGGTCTTTCAATGTGCTTTTTGTAAAAATGGATGTTAAACAATCAAAACTCCATTAAAGTTCCCAGGGGAACCATCCGTTTGTGCCTGCTGAAAGTCAGTGGAGACACCTGCCGCCGTTTCACTGCTGTGTTTAAGCATGGCACGCCGTCTCCTCCCGGATTGGCTGGCTCGCCTTCACACGCATACACAAACACAGCGTGAATACGGATTCGCAGCTCTCACTGTTTGTGCCACTATGCTAAAGATTGAGTATTACAAACCCCACTGGCTGGGGAAGATGGCAACACTCCAGAGGTAACTAATCCGTAGGGGAAGGTAGGAGGGGAGCGAGGCAGTTGGTTGGTTATCTAAGTAGGGTGTCTATGTGAGTTGGGAAGACGACTTAGAAAAAAAAAAAAAACTTCCCTCATTCTCCTTCTCTCTTTCTTTGTTGCTCAGTGGAGGATGGAAAGGAAGGGGGACAGAAGAAGATAAAGAGGGTTCTATTCAGGCAGTGCTAAGCCCCCCCTGAACTGCTTCTCTTGGTGGGAGCGCTTAAACAGACAGGGCTGCCCCCCTCCACCCCACGGCAAAGAAAGCCCCTGAAAGGAGGGCAACATACGGCGGCCAGAGACGAGCTATTGTCCCCTTGTCCCTCTCTTTTAATAGGCCTCTTCATTTCCAATCAATCCTGCTAAATGCAAGTTTAATAGCTTTTCAATAGCAGCTTTTCCCCCAGAGGGTAGCTGGGATTTTCTCTCTCACCCCTTTTCTCTTCCCCCCTATTTCTCACTCCATTCTCTCCAGTTTTTCTCTCTCTTTTTGTTTCTGAATAGGGGAGGGGGGGGGGCTTCCGAGGTTGTTGGCAGTGTTTATTCCACACTCAATTACCCACTTCATCTCGGAGTGCACCATGGACTGAACCTCACCCCTCTTGCCTCCCTCAACCCCGTGCACCCTCCTGCCTCTGTCACCCAGCAGCGCGATTAAAGCCGCCAAACAGTGAGCTCATCAGGAACGTGAGTTCTCCGCGGCTCAGACCGTTGTGTTTCACAGCAACTGCCACAAACACCATTTTCACATGTGCCCATTGTCTCTTATTCTCCATCTGGGCCGTGAGAGGTGTTAATAGTTTTACTGAAAAAAAAAAAAAAAAGAAACATATCAGAAAACGACGCATGTCAGCTCACCAAGTGCTGTCTCGCTGTACATCATTTTACCAAAAGGGTTTTAAAGCTGATTGAGTTGTGGCTGCAAACAGGTAGGCTGTATGTGTGTCACGCGCACCGCGGATCAAAAGAGGCCAATTTGAGAGCGTCAATGAGAAGTGAAACGTCTGCGAGCGCAGGCTATTAGGCGCTTGGCAAAGGCTGGCATTTTCTCGTCATACCTTCAAAAATGCTGTTTTTACAGTCTGTCCCTAACATTCTGCCTTTATGAGCTATCGAGCGTTTTCATATTCCTCTGCTGGCAGAGCGAGTTGTGGATTTTCCTCTTTTCTGCTCGCAACAGTACAAACATTGATTGCAATTAAGTATCTTGCCCAGAGTATCTAAATGTTTACAATGGGTAATAATTCACTGCATTGGTTGATTGTTTAG
Source organism: Lipophrys pholis (assembly GCF_963383615.2). Classification (NCBI taxonomy): domain Eukaryota; kingdom Metazoa; phylum Chordata; class Actinopteri; order Blenniiformes; family Blenniidae; genus Lipophrys; species Lipophrys pholis. The sequence continues at coordinate 26,476,393 of NC_137639.1, read as the reverse complement.
ATGGATTACATGCAGTGAATTGTTTCTCTTTGCCTCACCCACATACAATTTCTCATGCTCCCAAATGGCAATTAACGTCACACACACACACACACACACACACACACACACACACACACACACACACACACACACACACACACACACACACACACACACACAAGCATACAAATATAGAGTACAGAGCATGTGCTGTAGAGAATGTCTTCACGCCATATGAGTGATTCATTGCTCTCCAGATCCCTTATTGAAAATGCTCAACAGAACATCTCGACTGGCTAATGACTCATGCCAGATTCCTTTAATTCCTCCTTGCTGAATTAGACAATTCTTTGACGGTGTATTAGCAGCTTAATTACATGAATACATTTCTGACGGCGAGAGAGAGAGGAAGGAACAGAACCAGACAAAGAAATGGTGGAGGAGAAGCAGTCAGAAGAAGTAGCGAGCTGTGGGTGTGAAGAGCCTTGTTCTTGGTGTGCTGCAGTGGTACACACACACACACACACACACACACACACACACACACACACACACACACACACACACACACACACACACACACACACACACACACACACACACACACACACACACACACACACACACACACACACACACACACACACTATAGTTCTCAGTGTTTTTCACCAGACTAAAAATGAAGAGCTTGGCTATTGGCTGCAGTTGAATCACATTTTTGAAAAGAAAGGACTTCAATCCCCTTGAAATTCCAACATTTATATAATGGATGAGAGTTTATTTACCATGTTACCTTGAATATTATGCAGGTAAATATGTGCAGAGTAGATTAGTTGTACCATAAGTGATGCATTAATGTGATATTACAAGCTTTTGAAATTTTGTTTCACCACATCCCGAACAACTGCAGCACTTATGATGCTTTTTTTTTTTTACCTTGCTGTGTGTGTGCGTCCTCTCTGCTAACAAGGTCAAAACACATTTGGCCTGATACACTTTAATCCACATTTCTCAAAATGGAATATCATTTCATACCGGCGGATGCACACAGAGCTAAGTTTATGCGTGTGTCTGTGCATCTCGGCCTGATTGTGTGAAGTCAGTGCCCCGGCGTGTGCGTTTGCCTTCCTGAAAATGAGCTGTGTGTCTGTTTATGTCTGTAAGTGTAAGTGGATGCCTCCGAACGTGTGAATGAGCGTGGAGGATGGGCCGGTGCTAATAGGCAAAGCGACTTGTCAGGCACTGGAGGGCACATTTAGCAGTTACTTTTGACACAGTGACTTTGCTCTTTCAGTCACATGGCGGGAGTTAAGTGCAAACAATCCGCTCCAACTTGAATGCAACCCATTAAAGAGCTTTGCGTTGACCCTAGCGTCTCTCTCTCTCTCTCTCTCTCTCTCTCTCTCTCTCTCTCTCTCTCTCTCTCTCTCTCTCTCTCTCTCTCTCTCTCTCTCTCTCTCTCTCTCTCTCTCTCTCTCTCTCTCTCTCTCTTCCATCTGATCTCATAGGGATATATTCACATGAGGAAGGATCAGGAAGAGATGGACAGATGTCAGCAATGATCCGTCGACCACTGGACATCTGCCTTGATAGAATTAGATGCAAGCAGTCCTTCTGAGCTCGTGTATCTGTGTATACTGAAAATATATATGTGTAAGCATGGGCAATGATGCTGAAGATTGAGAAAGATAATGGCACTGCAGATGACCTTTAGATATAATATGGATCTAACACGCGGCGCATTTACTACCACATTTCCACAGTCATAATCAGCTATACCATCTGACAAAATGAATAGAAAGATAAAGAACCTTCATTCTAAATCGCAAATCTCTGGAAATCAGCAGGTCCAGTTCCTCGGCGACAACATGACATACAGTCTGCACTCTGTTTTCACGTGTTTGACAACTGCTCTGAACTACATGTGTTGTTGAAAGAAGCTGCCTTTTCAGGAAGAGTCCCTATTTTAGTCCTGATTTTACTCAGTGTCCTCATTCCCATCCACTGCGAATAGTGCAGCGTCCCATCCTGTGGGGTCTATAAATATAAGTGCTCTCAACTTGACTGGACGATTTGCTCCTTGCAGTAATAATTTAAAATGCTCAAAAAAAACCAAAAAAAAAACCCAATATCTTCTTGCATTTTTGCCCTGGTGGTGAAGGCAAAAAACCCTCAGGACAGCTTCTCTGAGTTTTCCACAAAAAGAGCCCGAGAGGAGAAAACAAGGAGGGGAAAACGAGACAAAAAATTACCCCAGTACAAAACAAGGCAATTGGCAAAAAAGTGTCAAGCTTGGAATAAACAACCCCTTTCCCCAAATGCCATCCATTGTGCCTTGTCTCGATAAGGCTTCTAAATCGGGCTGGAAAATGGGAGCTCCATTTCTCTCTGTATGAAATTATTATCCCTTTGTTTTGAGTCAGGCTCTTTTGTCTTCCTTTCCTGTGTGTGTGCATGTGTGCATGTGTGCATGTGTTTATGTGTGCGTGTGTGCATGTTTGTGTGCATGTGTGTGCGTCTACAAACAGACAGTGGTTGTGAGAAGTAGCTGAACCAAAGAGTATGTCCCAGTGGAGACCACGTTACCCATCTCATGTTTGATCTGGCTACTAAGCTCATTACCGTGAATCCTACAGAACTTCTCGGGGCTTGAAGGAAGGAGGGGCAACAACAAATGCCACCCACCAGCTCGCGGCTCCACGGCGCCCAGCACATGCACTACATGTGTGAGAACCTCTGTGTTTTTCTTTGCCTTTGGACCGCTGCAAACGGCTCCAGCTTGTGCCTCTGCAGATGGTCCAGCCTGGCATACCTTAATGCAGCCTGGGCCCTCGTCAATCCTTTCTCTCCCACGTTGCAATCCAGCTGCACTCCCACCCACCCACTCTCACTATCTCCTCTCCCATTCTGCGTTTTTATGCCCAAATTGCAGTCTAACAGCTTTTTAAGAGCTGTTTTGCTGGAGTTTAATCCTCCTAGCCTCCCCTTTCAGCCTTTATTCCATTGTGAAAATCTTGGCTCAGACCTCGGCTCTTTTTAGAGAGTGGACTCGCTCATCCACCCAGCCCTCCCCTTCTGCTGCTCTGCCGATACCCCCACCCTGGGCATTCGCTCCCATTCCTGCATCCATCTACAATCCAGCCCCATCCTCTCGTTCCTCCGCTTATTACTCGTATGTCTACAGTCAGTGAGGCATGATCCCTGAAATCAATGCCAAGCAGTCCCCCCTTGTGAGTTATATAAGGTGTTACTAATTGTTGATTTGCTTTCTCCGTGGCTCTTTCTGCCATCACTCTGCTTTCCCAGACTCTGTGTCAGCTGTCATCTCCTGCCAGACTCTCCCTTGCACTTTTTTCCCTCCTTATCTCTTCCTCTCTTCTGTCCTGCATCTCCTGTCCCTTTCTCTCGTTCGCTGCATCCCCGGTGTGAAAATCACAGGGGTTTGTGTCAGCTTGTCAACACAACACTCAAGAAAGCAGGGTAAGGGGGGAACAACAGGAAAAAGAAAAAAAAAAGTGCTACTATATGTTAGAAAGACCAGAAAAACTGAGGTAAGGTAAAAATGGAAAAAGTGGGCTCCTGTCAGCTTCCGATTGCAAGAGGAGGAGGCCTGAGAGGGGATTGATGGAATGCTGTAATCAGTCTGTCTCCAAGGCTGTCACCACAAGTTTTTTTTCCCCTGCTGGAATAGGGCGCTGCACTCATCAGGGCAGCAGTGAGGCTGATCGCATGGGTGAGCAGCAGCAGAGTTTCTCCCTGGGTAGCTCCTACAACAGATGCAGTGGGTAGTGTAATAGAGTGGTATGCATACAAGGAGAGGAAGGAGTTGAGGGAGAAAAAAAAAAGAGGTTGGGGGAGTGGGGAGGCACTAAAAGAGTGCTGATGTGACATAGTGGCTGTGTAAGCGCATGTGAATGGTTCTCACTGCAGTGCCCGACAATGTGCCATAAATACGTTCATTCTTCTACAGCCTTCTAACACTTTCCACTCACATGCACACGCGAACGCACACTCAGCGCCCTCGTCCCCTATCTCTAGGGGTTTCTAGTGGGCATAAGCATCTCTGTGAGTATAATTGTAACACAGCTTTTAAACAGTTGCTTCACTCTGAAGGCAGGAGCCAAAGAGCTGAGAGCTGACTCCGAGCAGACAGATAGCAAGTGACTGGCTGGCTGGCAGGAGGACAGGAAATAAAAAGCCATATAAAGAAGAGAGAAAAGGGGAGGGAGGGAGCGGTGGCGGTATGAAATTGTCTGTACACATCAGCTAGCAGTGTTGACAAGATGTTGATTGAGCTCGTCTTGTCATTTCGTTCCTGCTTACCCCCTGGTGTTTTCGCTGCAAGACAGCTGCTGGCTGGATCTGTGTCACAGTTCCAGCCCTTTTCTGTCCCCCCACTGCTCCTCTCGCTTTTTCTTTCTGTCTCTGTATCCCAATTTCCCACTCTGGCTCCCTCCCACTCTTTCACCAGTGTTTGGATGGAAGGGCTTTCAGTATAATTTACTGTGCTTTTAAATCATTAACTTCTTGTGCTGTTTGCAAAAGCCCTAGTTTAGTGTGTGCATAACAGCTGACACGGTGGATAAAAAAGCCGCCGTACACAACATGTGGCTGAGAGGCAGCAACTCAAAGATGGGACGGAAGAGAGGAGAAAAAAAAAAGAAGAAGCATTAAAGCTTTCCATTCCCAGTGACAGACATGGCAAGTAAACAAAACAAGGAAATATATTAATAAATGATGAATTAAAAATCCATAAAACAATGAGAAGATAATGTTAAAATTGCCTCCATCTCTTGCTTTTTCTAAAAGGCTGTGGATATGAAAACAAAGGAATCCGCTGCATAGATTCTGTACTGGGACTCTGGGCCTAATGCTCTGGGGTATCAATTAATTTAGTCAAGGGATTTGCGGCCTGCTCTTCCTAATTGAGCCCAGTGGAGCCCCCCTTGGCTCTTCACGATAGTAAGTAGTGCGTTTCATAATTAATACTTTTTTCCCTTTATTATTATTATTTTTTAATGAGGGTGGTAATGTTGTAAATGTATGCATCTCATTACAGTAAAAGGGCCATCTACGCTATTGTTCACTTCCACAGCGTTTGCTGCTGGAGAGATGAATAAGAGAGACAACCTCATTCAGAAGCAGCAGTGGCACATTGAAGTCAGAGCCATGCTTTTGTGTGTGTGTTTGAATATAAAACACAGTGAGCTCAATGAGAGTCTCATTAGTGTTGCTTAATATGTGTGCTTTTTAAAGCTTAGAGGTTAATGCCCGACTTGCCTCCATTTCACTGGAGCTCTCTTTAATTTGATGCATAATTCTTTTTTGTCAGCAGCTGACAAGAGGCTCTTCAGAGAAAGCAGCTGAGCTGTGTTGTGAACTCTGCATCCAACAGGAACACAAAGGCACAAAAACACTTCTAATTAAACCTGTTTCAAAATGTTTCTCTTTCCTCTCCTCCTCATGCCCGCTGTGTATTGCAGAGCATATTTTCTGAACTCTCCTATCTTCCCATCTTTCTGTCCGGAGAAAATAACTCCTGGCGATTAAACAAATTACCTCCGCTCCCAGGAGAGCCATGGATCCAATGAAAACAATAAATGTGTGATTCCCAATGCTGCCACCTCTCTTTTCTTACGCACAGCCTTCAAACAGCCCCCTTATTAATCAATTTCTGTGATTAGTCTGTTTCCAGATTTTCTCTTCCTTTTCACCCAGAGGTGGAAAAAAGCCCCCGCTAGTTTTAATTCAACATCAAATATACATTCAGTTCATGAGATTGCCGGCAACTTGAAAGGTTCTTTTGCCATTTCTGATGACTAAGGGCTTCACGAACACAAGAAATGGAGGGAAAAGTGTTACCTGCCGACCTCAATACATCCGGCTTTGTGCTGAGAGAAAGAATGGAAGGGGAAAACTAATTTCCTGAAACTCCATTTCTTAAGCGTTGATTAGTAATAGAGCATAATTAGAGTGAAATGTGAAGTCAGGGTTTTTCAGATTGCACCGCTTCCTCTAGAAAAATCAGGCCATGATTAATGAATAAATGATTAATGAGCAAACTAATTAATCAATTAATTATTAAACAAGCACTCTGAACAAGAAATGGGTAGAATGACAGAGAACAGTGGATAAAAGAGATGGTTGGGTTGTGTGTTAGTGGGGAAAGAAAACGGGGTTTAGGATAATTTGTTTGTTCTGTCAGTTTGTTTTGTCTTCTGTTAGGAAAGCAGACAAAGTGAAAAAAGGTAGATGGGAGGAGATACGCTTGTTGTTGAGCTTTCTGAATGAGGCAACACCACCTCGTGTGGAAGCGCTGACCTCAAAAAAAAAAAGAAAGAAAAAAGCTTGAAAATATGCACACTGTGGTCAAGTCTTGAGGTTATGAGCGAGTGAAGCCTGGCACAACATTAGCCAGACTCACTGATGGCATTCGCACTGGGCTGTAAAAGTCCACACGCCCCTCAATCAACACCTCCCCAAAAAAGAAAAGGCTGAGGATAACACAAAGTTCACCCACTTCAACCAGTCGTCCCTCCTCCCCTGTCTAACTAGGACATCCCATCAATCTTTGATAATATGCAGTGTGGGTCTCTCCTGTGTGACCAGGCTGATGAGACATCACAGCAGGGATTGATGTATGAAATGCAGGCTCCAAATGTAACTGTGATATACTGGACCGTTTCAAGTCAAGTTTGACCTTTTTTTCCTCAATATTAATCGCTGCAGAGAAAGAATATATGTGTGATATATCACTCCCCCTGGAGCTCCACACACTTTATTCTTTGGCATGAGCTTCCTCCATACCTTAAGCTCAGTGGAGGTGAGCTTTTTTTTTTTTTTCCATGTCTGTCAAAACTCCCCGGAGCTGCTACACAACAGGATATGGGACACAAAATAATATTTTATAAGCGGATGGGTTTATTGTTTCTATTAAAATGCAGCATTACTCTATAAAGCCGCATTTTCCCCACCTTCCCCTGACACCCGGAAACACAACCTCAAAGCAAGAACATGGGAGAAGGATCTTTCATCCCTGCATATTTTTCCTGCCGTTTACTGCTGGCCTTATTAAGAGAGTTGTGAGTGACAGAGGCAGAGTGTGCTGGGAGAGTCTCGGGGGGCTTTGATGGAGGCAAGCAATGGAGCTGTAGCGAGCTGAGGGCAAGATCATGCCTGCATTTATCCACTCAAAAGTGTTTTATCAACTTCTTTGTCTACATGCCCCTTTCCCTTAACACTCCTTTATTTCTCTTTTCATTGCAGTTCATTGTTTTCCTTTTCTTTAACGGCCACTGGATGAACTAGTGCTGCATTCTGTCCAAAACATACCATAGCACTGCAGATCTCCTCAGAGTCAACAGGCTGTGAATAGGTCTTTGTCAGACTGGGTGGGTGAGCTCATTGACTGTGAAACCCTGGACATATGGTGGCTGTGTGTTGAGATGTAACACAGCGGAGAATGCCATGGGTTGGGCTCTTGACCCTTGACTGGCCTTTAACACCTTACCGGCTGCACCCAAGTCTGCAGCGTGATGAAGTAAAACACTTCATTGTGTGCTTTGTTTTGGGGTGCGTTTTCTTCAGGGTTTTACTCCGGATGAAGATTGTGTGGTCTGCTGTGGAGGCAGATGTGTGCGATGTGACTGTTTTACCAAACACTGAGCACACGTCTTTTCTTGGGCTGCAGAGGCACACGCAGACGATCACTCTTAGCCTGTAATGCATCGTTTGGCATGGAAGGTGCAAAGTTAAGCTGGAAGGTAACGAGACCTGTATCTTTGAGAGCCAGACTTCTACAGAGAAATCTCTCTTTTTCATGGTGCGATAAGACAGTTAACAGGGATGTCTGAAGTGTCCACTACGGTGACATGGCCACCCATAGAGAACCGCATTTAAAAGGGAAATGAGCTCAGCTTCTGTCCACATGTTGGATCATACTAAATAGATGAAAAAAAAAAGTGAACTTTCAGCTTTCTGAATATGTATCTTATCATTTCAATTTTTTTTTTTTTTACTTTGTGCGTCGTATCTTTCCCTCTGCCAAACGAGACTCTCTGTGCAGGTCACATCTACCGAGAGCCCTCAGGTTGGAGACTCTGATAAACAAGTGAAGCGTTACAGGCTCTTAAGCCCATCTGGCGAGATGATCGATCATTAGACAGAGTGTGGAGATAACTCCCTCAGCTTGCCTGCTGGCCACCACTGATCCCATATCACCCTCACAGGATATGGTATGAATCACAGGAAGTTCAGATCAATCTATATAGATTGTGCCGCGTGATTACAGATGAAGAAAAAAAAAGAAAGAGGAAGTCTCGTTTGGCTGTGCCACTGGCATGCTTCGACATCTTGCTGCGTCTGCGTAAAACAAAAGCTTTTAAACTCTCTGTTTATTTATTTATTTTTTCGTTGCTGATATTTGTGGAGCCCTCTCAACAGTCTGTCCTACCTTCACTCATTTACTTTGCCGAGTCCATCCTGCTCTTAAATCTCCCTTCTTGAGGGAGTCGTCTTTTAAATCTTAATTAAAACAGACTCCAAAACCCCCATCCTCCCAAGGGCTGACTGAAAGCAGCTTAGAACAATCAAGAGGACGGATTAGAAGTGAGAAGAAAAGAGGAGAAGAGGAGATGCAAGAAGAAAAGATGGGAGTGTTAGGGAGGGTAAGGGGGGGTAAAAACAACGCAGAAGGAACGGCAGTGGACAATATTGAGGGGAAAGAGAAAAATTGCCCCGTTCCTTCATCCTGCTGATCCTCTCTCCTTCCCCTTTGCTCCCTCTCTCTCTCCCTCACTCTCAGGGCTCCGGTCTTGGCCTGACCTATTGACATTCAGCTTCTCGGCAGATTAAGCAGCGAATGGAGCCTCTGGAAAGGGTAAACACACTGCGGGAACAATGACCAACAGGCGGCAACCTTATTGGATTCTAATTAACTGCCAGGAGAGACGGCTAGGGGCATGTTAAGTGCTGTGGGACACAAGTTAGAGCCTCAGACCTCAAGTACCACAACCTACATCACTTGCTGCCCCCTCATTCTGTAGATTGTTTCACTCTTCTCTTTATCTGTGTATATCTCCGTCCTTTTTCCTATTCTTCGTTCTTTGAATCTATTTGCTCACTGTCTCTCATATGGCCCATGAGAATGGCAAACAGAGGCTCTGAAAAGCACTCCTGAGAGTTATTTGCCATCCGTCTGTCCAAGACTGCCTCCTTCTTTTGTCCTCCCCCACGTTTTTTTACAAGTTGGAATGAAGCTCATCCCCGCAGAGGTAACCATTTGAGCGATAAGGTTAAAATCGGTTGAAAAATTGGGAGAGATTATTTGATATTAAACAGATTGAATTATCGGTGGTAAAGAAGAGGGATGAAGGAGAAGAAAAATCATTTCTCTGCATTGCCCTCGGGAGGAGCACTACCAGAGGGAGTGAGGCAGCTAAATGGAAGGGAGCAAAAAAAAAAAGAAAAAGAAGCTGGTCCTTGGTGATCACAAATCTTAAAATACAACCACTTCTTCTTGTCTGTGTGTACGCATTTCTTTTCACCCTTTTACTTCAATTCTGTGAAGAGGCTCACTAATTTGAGTGTGAGTCCAAGCAGGTCTCTATATGTATGTGTGAATTTTCCCACTGGTGCGGCGGGCCCTTTGTCTTTGAGTGGTCCCCTGATTAAGCCAACTCACAATAGTGCTGTGGTTTCTGGGGTCCCCAGTATGGAACCACAGGCACTAATTAGACTGGTCTCATTAACGTGTTAGTGTGAGAGAAGGCCCTGGCCATCACAGGTTGAAGCCGACGAAGAAGCAACGCCCCACTGGAGACAGGCCATCGTCACCTCAGTAAGCATATAAAGCAATTCATTAATTGGTGTGAAAGTACACACGCACACATATAAAGCCTATACATGTGCCAGGAGACACTCACACCCCTGTGCAAATACACATTCTAACGTTATGGGTGTTCCATGAACCCATTGCTTGTTAGCACATTACCTGGGATCAAAGAGGCAACGGCTGGAAGGAGAGAAGACTAGAAGGAACCGTTATTTGTTGAGGAAAATTGCAGCCCAGTGTTGTGTTTGTCCTTTGGCAAACCTGGCAGAATAGAGGTTTCCTCCATTTCACAAAACGTTAGGATCTCTCCCCTTGTCACCATCATGTGAGCCTCTTTGAAATCCTCAGAGTAGTCTTTTTTTTTTAATCAAAGCTGTGAGGAAATGAATCAGAGCTTCAGTTGTGATCCGAGCCTGGAGGTGTAAAAGAGATCCACATGACTACTGTCCATTTCCACACCATTACAGCAACAGTCATGGCTGTAATAGGTTGAATTGGGCCATTGATTTCTCTCATGCACCCTCGCTTTCACCCACAAAACTAGTCTGTGCCAGTTCTGAGATACACCCAGTTCTTTTTAACAAAACATCACATGCTCAAAGACAGCTCACACAAAACCTAAAGCAAAGCCATAAAATAACACACACAGACACACACAGACACACACGGACCACTACCAATGCAATATATCTGAGCCGAAGCTCCTGGGGAGTTAAACAAAAGCTGAGTTTAAATTGGCTTTTAAAGAACTCTACAGAACAATCAGGGAGTTGACTTGAGCCACTATAGTGTGTCAGAGGACTGTTTAGAAAGAGACGGGTAGTTAGGCCGAGGTCTATAGTGCAGTGAATGGCTAATCCAAAGTGTGACGACTCGAGAGCTTCACTCAGCCGCCGTCAATAGGCCTCCAATCAGGCCGGACTGCCCCTCAATCTCTGGACAGCTGTTTTAACTGGCCAGTGATTGAGTGGCTTCATTAAGAGCCTATTTATCTTTCCCTGTACCACAGTCCTCACAGTCTGGTGACGTGCTCAACACACCCATGTACCGCCTACATGCCAACCTGACCAGATGCACAACTGTATGAGCACATAAAGGGCAGTCAGCATAACAACACTGATTTAGCTCCAGCCACAGTCCCGTTAGTCGAAGGGACGGTTTCTGTCCCCCCGAAATTGTGCAGGACTTCTCTGTTCCTTACATCGGGAAACCTACATCTGCTCATCAGCTTTCCTGCAGATTCATCACCTTTCTTCTCTCTCGAAAATTGTTGCGGGCCATGTAGCCTGTGGAGGGTTTGGCATGTGGCTCTTTTAATCCTGCCTGAACAAAATAGCGGGCCAGCTGAACCTGTGACCCCACACAGACAAAGACCCTCCCAAATAAGCCACAACAAACGGCTTTCTGTCGCAACTCCGTGCCTTTGATCTGAAGAAGCTGAGATGAGATCTGTCTCCTCTGTCCTCTCTTCTCTTTTGCCCTTTTTTCTTTTTCCTTGCAACGTCTCCTTATACGTCCCTTTCCCCTCCTGCTGAGCAGGTGTATTAAATGAGGTGACTCTTCCAGCAGCATTGGGCCGCACCTCAAAGTGCAGTCTGTGAAGAGGGCTTTTCTCTCCCTCCCTCTTATCTTTTATCCTTTCGATCGCCCCATCTCCTTTGCTCTCCCTCTTCCTTTCCCTTTATCCTTCTCCATCCCCTTTAGTCCTTTTAACATGTTCTCTCGCACTCTTGAATGTGAAATAGAGAGGGCCTTACCTCTCATCCGTTCAAATTCATCTACACCTCCCAGTCTATCTCCTTCTGTGCATCTCTCTCCAGGCCTATTGTCTTTTTAGCTATACGTCTAATTATGCTGTCTCACTTATGTAATTAGCACAAAAATAAATGGCTGCCATAGCTTAGTATCTCCCCTTCACCCCACCCGCTGCAGGCTCTGAGAAAACAAATTATGGAGAACAATAGGTACAAATGGCTTCTGCACCAAACCACATGATGGATGCAGCCCAGGTTCCCTGCATTTCATCCCTTCCTCTTTCCCTTCCTCACTCACACTCTTTACTCTCCCTCCCTTCTCCATTATCTCTGGCTCTATATGTCTCTGTTTGGAAACAGGGGAGGACTTGAGCACTCTCTCGCCCAACTACCCTATCATTGTATGGCTGTATCATCTGTCTTCCCTTCTTGGCAATGACACTATATTCACACTGACATCATATTAAGTGAGGTCCTTTTTCTATCCCTTTCTTTCTTTCCCTTTCTGCTTTACTGTCGCTTTCCCCTCCCCTGCTGTTGTCTCCAGTGGTACTCACATCTCTTCTATCCCCCAGAGCTTTTCCATACACCATGACGGCAAAGCAAACGCCTGGGACTTTCTAAAGCAAACAGTGAGCATCCTGTGCCATCGCCCCATCTGTGGATAGTCTGTGGAGGGAACAATCAGTCCCCTTCCTCCTCTACCCCGTTCTCTCCCCAGCCTCCTGGGATCCGTGCAGCTCGAGGATTCCTCAGTCAGATGGGTGCAGTGTGCTGGAACAATGGTTGAACTGCTTCCTCCAGGAGGGGTGTTTGGTTTACCACAGCCAGTTTGGGAAGCACTTAGCCAGTCGCTCCTGCCCTCTCCCTCTGTAAATTCTCAGGAATGTGGCAGGAGCAGCAAAGTATCCCAGCATGCCCCCCTACTACCTCTGCTACCCCCCAGCCCGACACACACACGCGCACACACACACGCACACACACACGCACACACACACACACACACACACACACACACACACACACACACACACACACACACACACACACACACACACACACACACACACACACACACACACACACACACACACACACACACACACACATTCACTATCCACAACTCTATTCTGACACAGGCACGCACACAATCACTTTCTTCGTGTCCAAGTGTACACTCGAGATCCAATGTTTAGCCTGAGGTGTTGAAATATCAACTTTCTATTAATCCCCCTCAGACTTGCAGCCAGTTACACCTTTGTTGTTTTTTCACCTCTGCTGTGCTGAAGAAAAACAGCAGGTTTGGCTTACACCAACACAAGCATATCCATTACCTGAAATGTTAGGCTCCTGGCAGTAAATCCCTTTGACCCCTTTGCCTTCCTTTTGTTTCCTCTACCTCCCTCCCCGTATTCTCATGTTGAGTCCATTGTTGTCTTTGCATTAGTTTTCTTCGCTCGAACAGACACCAGGAGAGCGAGTGAAAGAGAGAGAGAGAGAGCGAGAGAGAGAGGGGGACACACCTTACAATCCTACCAGTTCAACCGCCACCCACCTCAACGTCCCACACACACTTCACTGTTACTCACGTCGCCACACAGCTCAATAACATTAACATGTTTTGCCATTGAGGGAGCCGCACTTAAAAGCTGGATCGATAATCTTTGACTGACATCCCTCAGTTGATAGCAAATTGGCTGTCTTCTCTCGCAAGCCTCCCAGGGTGAGATTCTCAGTCCTGCCCGAAATTCCCCGTAGAAGGAAAAAAAACAAAAAAAAAAAACAACAGCAAAGAAACAAGAGCACTCTGCTTGACTTTCTCTAACCCCTTAAAAAATCCCTTACAACAACAACAAAGCAGTCATTCATTGTGCGGAGTGAGAGAAGACAGAGCCACAGCCAACCCAGTATTTTGGTTAATGGTTGAGTCACTAGCACAATATTAGTCCTGGCGTTCCAGGCAGTTTGAACTGACAGGAAGGAGAGATGAAAAGAGGAATAAGAAGCGGGGCGGGGGGTGGGGGGGACTTCAAGGAACAAGCAGTTGGTATATTTACTCCCACAAGGGTTTGCGCTGTTTCCATCACTAATAAAGTGAGCAGCAGGCAGGCACTCTCTTGTTTCTTTCAATGTGTTTTTCACCCCTAGCTGGTTAAGGAGATGACATGTCCTGAGAGCTGGAGCATCATTAATTAGACAGTTGGACTTTGACTAATCGCTCCAGAAAGAGCACACAGCCCCGAAGATGCCAAACACTCATCTTAGCTTATCATCCACTGGCCCAGTGTGTGCCCTTGACCCCCGTGAGTGAGTGTGAGTGTGTGTGTGTGTGTGTGTGTGTGTGTGTGTGTGTGTGTGTGTGTGTGTGTGTGTGTGTGTGTGTGTGTGTGTGTGTGTGTGTGTGTGTGTGTGTGTGTGTGTGTGTGTGTGTGTGTGTGTTAAGTTCCTTCTGTGAGCTCATTGTGAGTCATTTCTTGATGATGTGCACATGACATACGGTCTGGAGCACTCTGCCAAATTTTTCAGATGTGTTATTTAGTAATTGCACTGACAAAAGCATTTCATATAGGAAAGAAAAAAATGCGATTAGCGTTAAATAAATGTTGTCTGATTGCATTCTGAAGTGAACTTTTCTTTTACGTGAGACCCCGCTCAGCTGCCTGAGTGCTTTAACAATAGAGATATCTTGAATACAAGGTTAAGGAACACGGCTGGTGGAGATAACACAGGAACAGATATTGCTGCAACGCAGAAGATAAATTTCAATTTGCTGTTAGTTTCTGTGTCTCGGCTAGAGATATGAAATTCTTGTCTTGCAGGGCAGGAATTGATTGGAAAATAAAAATGGATGTGCGGTCTAGTATGTCTGTGATGTTTCTGTTGTATGTTAGTTTCTGGGCTTAGGGTCTTTTCAAACAGTGATACATCTCTCTGCAAGGATGTGACACTTGCATTTTAAGGGGGGAAAAATGCAACACAAGTCTTTCTTAAAATAGCTTCAACTGTATGAATGTGACTTTTTTTTTCCTTGGGGGGCTGTTTTAATGACATGCACGGAATTAATCCTGCACACTCCCCCTTTCTATTCTTTCCATAACTGTGTTTGTACAGAAAGAATGAAAGAGTAAACAATTTTTTGCTGTCCCCACCAGTTGGTATGCTGATGATACAGCCTGAAGAGCCGTTTCTGGGGAAGAAGACTCTAAGCAATGGCAGGAAGCTGACACGGCCCTTCATTGTGCTATTCTCTGTCATTTCCTCCCCGGATCCTCCAACTGCCCCAAAGGAAGACAAGGTGAGGATGTGCAGAGACAGACACAACGAGAAAATGAAGACAAAAAGAGGATGGGCGTGCAGAGGCAAAAATAATACACAGGGAGGCCAAGAGTCATCGGCAGCTTGCTACCTGGCTACTCTGGCTTCCTGTGTTGAGCCATACCAGCCTGCACATCCAGTTAAGTTGCTAACAGCTGATAACAAAGCCTCAGAATACACTGCCAAGTTCTTTATCTGTGTTTACCCGCATGGCAAAGCTGATTAGAGATGAGCAACATTATGAAACCCCATTGTTTCCTTTCTCTGTCCAGTTTCTTCTGTAAATGTTGCAAGTGAGCGTGCAGGAAAGGGGGAATTGGAGGATATGAAGAAGGGCACAGAAACAATGCCATGTGTGCATGGGAGTGCTGCAGGATGAAAACAAACAGATGGGCATTATTTAAGATCTTAGTCACTCATTACTGTTGGTTTGTCTGTTCTTGTATGCACAGACAAACCATCGACTTCCTACGAGACAGATTCAACCAGTCGGCTGTTTACATTTCAGGTTTTTACAGTAAAACACTCCAAGTAACTCAAATAAAGGTCTTGAATATAGATTGGTACAGGGCTGCAGCTCAACTCTCTGTATTTGATTTACAGCCACAAGTGATTCTAGAAAATTGGGATGATGCTCAGTGCAAATCCCTAAAAGAAAAATCGTTCCAGAGAGCTCACATTGACAGGAAATCAAAGTAGACCAAAAATTATCTATATCTTTGCCATGACTGTGTCTCTTAAATAATGCAAGACACTTCTGTTCAAAACTCCGCTGCATTTGGATTCTGCTGTGTCGGCACTATTGTGCGCCTCATATCTCATACTCCTCATCGGCTGGCTGGGATGCTTTCCACCAAACTTTCTAACACTTACCTACTTTATTTCAAATCTTACTTATCATAGAAGCTCAGAGAAGTGAAGAACATGAGACAGAGAGAGAGGGAAAGTATGGGTATGATTGTGTCTGGTTGCGTGTGTTTGTGTGACAGTGAGACACCAGTAACAAGATAGAGAAAAGGTTAACAATGCTCAGCGGTCTTTCTTCCTTGTTTACCCGGTGCTTGTCTGCTTAATCATCACCACACTGGTGACACATCCAAGCCTCATGCCTACAAGACTCTCTCGCTCTCTCTCTCTCTAAATTCATCCTCAACTTCTTCTTGAACTGTGTTTCTCTCTGCCCATCTCGACTCCCTCCGCAAGAATATTCAAAGAGCAGCAGAACGGCAGTTTATAAAATATGCACAGTTCCCTAAAAGAAACCTCTGGGGCAACGCTGTCACAGCGTCCACTAGCACAGTGTGCCCCTTGTGGAAAAGACAAATCTGTGATAATGGGGAGAAGAAAGCTGATGGGTTATGGAGGAGACAGCTCGGTCTGGGTTTATCACTTCTTTAGCTGGTACTCAGCTCTGTGTTTGTGCCCCATGTGTGCCGCCTGCATGGTGTATGTATGTATGTATGTATGTATGTACGTATGTGAGCTGGCTTTCAACCTTTGGGGAAAGTCTGCCATCTGCCTCCGGCCCTTTAAGCAAATACATTCTTATATCCTCCTGTTCCAGTCACACACACGCACACGGCAACCGAGCAAAAGAGTTGTGTGAAGAAGCAAGGTGGAACATTTCCACTACAGTGAGGCATGAGGGGCAACGCGACTTAAGAGGAAGGGAGAGAAACTTGTAATCTCAGCTCGCAGCCTTTGAACTTGGCCCGATGAGACGCAAGCGACGCAAAGCAAAAGGTTCCAAAGAAGGGCTCACTGAAGATTACTCAGAATACTGATGCACTGTGGAATCCAATTCCTCCGGGAGCCCAAGGGACTATCCGGGAAAGCAAATTATCAATGTTGTACAGGACCACATGCATACAAGTGTGTGCAATGTGTCATACATTACATATTTTGCAAATTTCAAAAGTGAAGCCGTGTGTAGTCACTAAATTCTCTGCACTACAAAAAACATTTATGAGTATGACTAATTTTTAACATCTGGTACCCTGTATGAGAGTGACACAATAAATGAGGTCTAGGGTCTCTTAGGTTCTAATTAGGGCAGCTGTTACCATTTCCATTATTTGCTTGTGTGAGTGTGAGTGAGAGGGATTAGTGTGTGTGAGAGTGTGGGTGGGTGTGTGTGTGTGTTGGGGTTGGGGTAAGGGTAGGAGGAAACATGCCACTGTCTGGCTACCACTCCTTCTCATCCAGCTGTTGCTTGTCTGTTAAACAGTGGAGGTTTACTGGTGTCATGTCCCTCCCCCGGGCTTTGAATAATGACAAAACCATGTGGAACCGGGGCTGGAGGTGAAGATGAATGCACAACAAATGGCTATTCGGCATGCTTTGCCATTTGTTACAAGCTGGTAAAACTGCATGTGATTCTGCCAAGAAACTAAACAAACACTGAAACTCAAAAAGATTAAAGAAAAAAAGCCAAAAGGATTTAGATTTCATTATTTTATCTTTTTTTTTCCTCCCAGAGAAGATATATGAGTGTGAAACTGTCGTTTATTCCCTTACACTTAGATTTAATTATTTTTTCCCAAAGTATTAATGCCATGCGCTAGTTTATTGACTCTGAAAAATGCTGATAAGTCAACAGTTGCCGGGTGTTAATTGCTGAAAGCTTCTTTTCTGCAACAAGAGCAGCGCAAATTATTCTTATAAATAGTCCCAGCTGCTCAGAAAGCCTGCTTGTTCGTGATGATTTTATTTATACTGAAAAACACATCTGTTTTTTGCATCATTATATGTTAATTCTATTACTGGTATCACTTTGATAAGTTGGATGCGATGATGAATATAGATTATATGTAAAGACAAAACAGCCAGACATGCAACAAAATATTGTGTTTTGTTTGTTGCTGATGTTTTTTTTTTTTAACAATTAATTTGTGTTATTTCCCCGTTTAAACACATACATGATCTAATTTCAGCTGTATTTGAGCGTAATAAATGTATTTTGTCACAAGTGTTTAAACAGACTGAGCAACTCAGTTCTGCAAATAAAAACAGCAGGGGGTGAGATTTGGTGTGTGCGCGCGTGTTTCTGTCAGCACGGGGTGGGCTGGGCTGGACAGAGGAGGGGGAGGGGGGGCAGACAGGTGCTTTATGTATCTCCCTGCCCTAAGAAAAACAAATGCTTTCCCCTCTCGCAATTCATCTTTCTCACTCATTCTCCCTTCCCCTCCTCTCCTCACTCTCTATCTGCTCCTGCACAAAGGCATGTGCCAGAGTGCGCTGCGCGCACCCTCATCGGGATGAACGCGTGGATCCACGCACCTTTTTGTCCGTAAACACGCCTCAAGAGGAATTAAAAAAACAACCTAAACACTTCAGATCCCATACACGTCACCCCAGCGCAATATCGGCAGCAACACACGTTGCTTCAGATTTGTGTTAGACTAAAAAGGAGAAACATGTGAGAACTTCAGGGGAGAAGACGCGGAGCTGCCTGCCACCTTCTCTGCGCTCACACACTGCAGCTGCATTGCTACTCTCATCCATTCACTTCTATTCCCAGGGACTCATTCCTATTAAAAAAAAAAAAAGAAAAAAAAAAAAAGCACGAGGAGGTTTGTCATGAATGGGACAAGCGCACGCACGGGGAAACGACGCGGTATGGCGCAACGAGTAGCTGAGATTTCCAAGGCATGTTGTTAAACTTTCCTTTCCGTGCGCCCCGAAGCGATGCGTGCAAGCAGAGAGATCGCCTCTCAAGACCGTCTGAGAATTCTGCACAGAACAGAAACAATCGAGGCAAATTCAAATTACGCAGTTCCATTATTCATCCAGGACCGCTTGCGCACAGTCGAGACCTCCTCATGTTACCCACTCTTTACAAACTAATTAAACATTTACAGGCAATTAACGGCAGTAAAATGTAGCATTGCAGCAGATCACTTGTCCCACTCTACCCGGCGCACTGAGCGGCTTGACGCAGCGCGCCCGCACGGAGCGCGCTCCATCCATCCTCTCCATCAATGAAGACCTGCATAAGTGACGAACAAAAAGCACGTCTTACCTGTGACCATAAGGCAAAAGATGAGGTATAACGAAGACATTTTAGGAGCTCTGGCCGCTTGGCTGTGTCGCGTGGAAAGACTCTGGCTCCGTCTACGAGACCGAGCTGGTTACGGTCCACCGCGGCACCAGGATCACCGGACGGACAAACGCGCTGAGATTCGCATCTAATAGCATCCAGTTTAGAGAGACGACTCTTGAATTGGTCCGCACAGTTTTGGGAACTCTCAGTTAACAATACATCTCCATAGTTGGTAACTTTCTCCCCTTTGCGTCAGCTTCTCTTTCCAATCATCCACTGTTCTAACAGTCCATCAGTGAATCCGCCGTTTCAGTCAGTGCGCTGATCCTCACTCCACTTTTTGAACCTGCATGAGCACGCTGCTGCGCTGGAAAGCGAGCTCCCCTCCTCAGTGTGCACAGTGCGCAGTGATGATGATGATCACCCCGGTGAAGTTGCCTCTCGCCCCTCGGCTGGAGTCTCTCACTCTGTTCACACTCCCTCCTCTCTCGCGCGCGCTCTTCCCCGGTCGCCTGTCCTCCGCTCACTTCTTTACTCCGTCTTGTCGGCTGGAAATGCGCACTGACAGTCATCCGGTTGGGGGGACTCACCAAATCTGGCAGGAGCTGAGTCGGAGGAGCCCCTCTGCCTCTGGTGCTCGAGGGGGGGCCCCGAGCCCCCTCCGCCTCCGAGGGGCTCCCATTGGCTGAGTGGGCGTCACGAGGAGGGTGTTTAAAACACTTATTCTCAGTTAACATTTTGGTGTGGACTGACTATACTAATCTAAAAATATGGTGGAAAGGCATTGTTGTGTGGTTTTTGTTCGAAAATGTTGTAATCTGGGGATTAGCTGTTTTGATTAATATTACAAAGGAAATATCATCCTGCAGCAGGATTTAGTTCAGAGGCCACACACAGCACAATATCATATTTAGGGCTGGGCAGGTAAAATAGTGGCATAATATACTTTACATTTAAACTTCAAAGTTTTTCTTAAGTATCGTGTACATGATGAAAATGTCCTTGTTTACACAAAAAAAAAAAACCCTAAACGATTAATACTGAAAATCACCACAATCTAAAACCAATTTTGTTGACATGTTTTGGTGCAAAATACAATGAAATGTCCAAAAAACTTCCCCTATAACGATAGCATGGATTTGAGGTTAGTTTGAGAATATCTTTCATGGCTGCCTGATTGATATGTCAGGTCAAGTCTCAGTGTTGTGTGATTTTCATCACTTTTGAGAAACTTGTTAAAAAAAAAATTTAAATCCATGTTTTTAACAATTTGCTTGTTAGGCAGACCAGATTGGAGGCTGTTAGGGTCACAGTTTTGGCCCACATGCCTTATGTTATATCACATTGAAACCAGATATAATGTAACTACAGCTGAAGCTTTTCCTTGGTTTTTACATCTCAAATGGTGAGTTAAACATATCATATTATTATAGTTGTAGCATCTTCATACAATAATACGTCCTTAATACGCCTGGAAATGAAGATATTTTGATGAAAATGTCCATAGCCAAATTACTGGTTTTGATTTTAACTGCGCAAACACTGTTTTCGCCTTCGTTAATCTAGACAACAAACCATTCTCTTATCAATTTTAAGTTGATTTTAGTATCTGATCAATTACCCTCGCTCCATTACCCAGCAGATTTGGGAAATTAATTAAGATGAAGTCGGTGAGAGCACTTACATTAGTTCAAAATCAACTGAAGATGGTTTAACATATTAAGTCAAGATCACTTGACTCTTAACGCCTCCAAACTTTTGTTCATGAACTTTTGTTTACTCAGTTTTCCCCACAACCATTCACGACAGCTCTCTATGTATTATCAACCTGCCTATGGGGTCATACACGTTTGTTCAGTTAATTACTCCGCACTGCCACAGCCAGCAATCAAATGAACAAAATCTTTGTGGTATTTCAACAAAAGCTGAAACTTTTATTCAGAGATGAAAACACTGCAGTCAATCACTTGCCTGTGGCTGTTTGGAAGCTTGTTCTTTGATGTTGTTGATTAGTTATTCAGGGATGTATTGATTAACCAAAATAATAGGCCTCGCACTCATCTGGTTAGTCGGTCTTGTATATTGTGGCTTGTGAAACCTTAATTCAGTGTTAACACCGCCACTTCTCTCACTCTCTCGCTCTCGCTCTCTCTCTCTCTCTCTCTCTCTCTCTCTCTCTCTCTCTCTCTCTCTCTCTCTCTCTCTCTCTCTCTCTCTCTCTCTCTCTCTCACGCAGACATACGCCCTTTAACTAGTCCAGGTGGTTAGAGCTCCAGAAGATTGTGAAAAATTCATCAAAGTGTGTAGACTTGGACACTAAGGACCTCAACATGTGTGAACCAAACAACATCAAACTAAAAAAAAAAGTCCAGTCTTACTATTTTGACATTTATTTGGCCTGCATGTAATTAAACAGCCAAGCACACAGTGATTAGGGTTCACCCCACATGAGGGTCCCCCCCCACCCCCCACCAACAGTAGTTTCCAAACCCTGGGGCTGGCCCTTCCTGTTTATTGCCTCCCCGTAATGCAAACATAAGGGTCCCCTGCCAGTAAACACATGTTGATGGAAGAAACAGCTTGCACAGCTGGGAAGCCAACCCAGGTTAGTGTGACTAAGCACATGGGTAAATGAGCGTGCATGTGTGTGTGTGCGCGCGTGCATGTGTGTGTGTGTGTGTGTGTGTATGTGTGGCAACAGATAGGCTACTGGTTTGTTGTTTTCACTCATATCAAAGTACAGTTTAGGTTTGATATTCACATTTGAATATGCAAAAGTGTCATCAAAAGAAACCCATCATCCATACTATTTCTCTTTTTCGTGGGTGTATTTGTGTGAAACCATCAATGAGTGACTGAAGGCATGGGGCTGCGGCAGCAGTGAAACAGCGGGGTGCCTCCACCAGTTGTGCCATGGTAATAAAATCAACATCCATTGTGTAAAGTCTGTCACCAGGCCTGGTGCTGTGATTGAAATGCATGATCTCCTATGGCTGCCACAGATGGACAGAAAGACGAGGGTATAAACCAGATGATGCAGGCATCAGCATCACTTCGAGCCAGTAGTCTTAATTATACTGGCCTCAGTGGCATCAAAATGGAGGGCGCCCATACTCCCCAAGCTTTTCAGGATGTGAATAATTTATAAATAAAAAGGGGGTTTTCAGCTGTGGGTTTATTAATAATAAATATGGTTTGATATTTACTAAACTGTTCAGAGGGAGAAAGGGGTGACAGTTAAGACATCGTTTGCATGGTAATTGTACCGGGGTAATAAATAAAGCATGAAGGGGAGATATATGGAAATGTGATTCACGGGGAAATGAGAATAATTTAACAAAATATTATCCCAGGCCCTATTTGACCTGAGGTCAATTAAAAAAGAGATGTCAGTCACGGTGAACGGCATCCAGTGCCTCAAAATTACAATCGCTTGCTTTCTCTTTTGTCTGGCTGCAAAGTGGATAACGTTCAAGTGGAGGAAAATGTATTCACGCTGACAAGAACCGTGTGTTTAGTTTGAATGAATATTAAATGGAATAAAATCAACCTCATTATTACCGCCACAGAAAAAGAAGACATTTCTCTTTCAAAAGTACATGCAGTTTAACGGAAGCCAGAAGTTGAGGAATATCACTTTGGTCGCTTTTGAAGCCCATTAAAGTGCTGGAAGAAAACTCCAAGTAAAATCAACAAATAAAACACTTTTAAATGAAAATATAAGATAATGCATCTTATCTTTCAAACTACTACAAGTGGTACTTCATTACAAATACTAGTAGCTTCATTAAAAAGTAGCAGAGTTACTGACTACTTCCTGAAAAAACAAACAGTTACTAGTTAAGTGTGAAGTAACTACCTTTAATTGTCTCTCTCAATGATGATCCCTTAATAATGTGCACTTAGCTGTAATATCGTAATATTGCTGTGATACATTAACGGACCAGGCAGCACTGTGTGGGTCAGACTGATTCGCTCATTAGGTTCAGCTGAATTTCTATCAGTTTGTGTTTCAGACATGTTATTTTGAACTTTTTGAGCTTTGAGTCAATCAGACATTATTAAACTGTTGAATTTTAACTTCAAGAGCTCCATTGCTCAAGCTCCACTAAAGAGATGTAATGTTCAGCAGTCATGACTACTCTTCTTGAAAGAAACACATTAGTTAACAAATGGTGTCAACGGAAAAAGCAGCTGGGATGAAGTAAAAACATGAAGACCGCAACAGCTACGTCTTATATGATTAGTTAATGTTTGTTTAGAACATTTGGAGGAAAAGAAAGTTGAGGCTAATGCTAAACTCAAAGACGGGAGCAGGAAAGAGATTGACAACAATTCCACGTCTGTCCTAGGCCCGGGTTTATACGGCAACATTTCAGGCAAAAACACATTGCTTTTCGCGCTCTTGTTTCTGTAAAGTTTCACATTTACACAGTGTTGGGGTCAGCGTGTGATCAGAATATGCAAATTACCCTAGTGGTAGGCTACCGGAAGGTTCTACCCTGTCAGAGGTAATTTACATATAAACGAATCGCCAAACAGAAGTAAATTGTTATTTACGGGTTGACAATTACTGATCACTAGCGGTAGGCCACCAAAGTAATGGATTACTGGAGTAATAGATTACTAAGGTAATGTACCAAGTGTAAGTTATGCAAAGCTATAAAGGTTGATTGGAGTAAATAGTCAGTTATCGGCCAACAGCTTTGAGCTAAAAAGGGTCGCCTGACGGGAGGAACCTCCACGGGGTCCAATCGCGAAGGCGGTCCACCAGTGGCACGACCGGTCAACAGGCGTGACGGGTCACTCCTTTGTTGACAACTGCGGGTCAGTGGCGTGACCTACCGAAGCGCCTGTGGACCCACAGGAGGCGACTCGCTGGAGTAACCGGGGAAAAGCTCAAGCTGCGAAGGCGTCACAAATGGCTATTGACCTATCAATGAACAACGGTACTTGATTACGAGTGATGATTAAATTACGGAGAGCAACCTATGATTCAAGTTATCAATGAAACAAACCTGCGATTTGTAAGTCAATAACTGAGGGGAGGCTGAATTACTTCGGTGGAGTGGACCACCGAAGGTGATCTGCAAGTAATTTAGAATGGATTGTTAATCAAACAAGTTTGGTTATTTATCTAATAACAATCGGGAGTAATCAAGGAGGAGTTGGAATTAATTAAGTAAAGTCGGGGTTTACTAATTAAATACAATGAGTTATTTGAATGAGCTAAACCATTGAAATTGAATTAAATGCAGTTAGGATTATTAATTGGATAAACTTGCGCTTTATGAATTAATAATACTGGATAATTGGATGCTGAGATGCACGAAAACCACTTAAAAATGATTAAAAGCACTCTTGAGTATTAATTGAATAAATTGACTAATTTATTAATTAATAAAGCATACAAATTATCTATCTGCAACAAAAATAAATGAACAATAGCTTAGAGACAATTCAAGTTGTGATTAGGTTAACTGGGTAACAGATCAATCAATAATAGTGCGGGTAATTAACCACAGAAAATGCGATGAAACACTTAAAATTATTTAAAAGCAATGCGGGTTATTCCCGTGGAAAACCTGCATTCATTCGCCAACGCCTCCTAGGTGTGTTAAATTACCCAAAGCGTTAAAATCATTGAAATTGATTTAAACCATTCAAACTATTAATCAATTGAATATTACCGTTACTTAATCAAAGTCGGGGCACCAGCTGAAGTTAGGGTCTTAAACGAAACATCAGTCTTAAAAAAGAAAGTTCAATTAAAATGTTTAAATTATTATTTCTGATTGAAATGATAATCGCAATTTAACTGAAGCAGGAAAGGAAGGCTGTAAATCCGAGCACTGACTGTTACAACCAGCAGTTGTCGCTGAAAAGCACACAAAAACCACCAAGAATCGTTCAATTCAACTATTAAGTGTTTATTAACAAACGTCTATTCCTAAATCATCAATCTATGAATCACATCTAATCAATAAACATCAAGCAAGATCTCATAAAACAACACAATACAAAACAAAGCCGGCTAATAAAGTGTGTGTGTGAGTGTGTGTGTGTGTGTGTGTGTGTGTTCGAGTGTGGGGGAGCGATGTGTGTGAGTGGGTGTGTGTGTGTTCGAGTGTGGGGAGCGATGTGTGTGTGTGTGTGTGCGGGTTTGTGGAGCGAAAGGGGCGTGACTTGGTGAGAGGGTAATGACCACGAACGTCCACCAGAGGGAGGTAGACGTCGGCGGTCCGGTGTAATCACCCGATCTGGCCACTAGGTGCGCGTCGGCGCGCGGGGCAGTTGTGATGACTTAATGCAACCACCAGATGGCGGTACGAGCGGTTGCAATTACCCACGCGACTACCAGAGGGCGCCAAACGGCTCGGCGACCCGGCGAGGAAATCGATGTGATTACCCACCCGGTCACCAGAGGCGCTCGGCGTGCTCTGCCTGGGATAGCGTGACGTCACTGAGCTCCGCACGGGCCGTAGCCGTCGGGAGCGCGCCGGATTCCTTGTGGCCGAGAAATCCGAGCCGCAGTGAACTACACACGGTCCCAGGGACGCACTGAAAGGAGGCGCTTGGAGGCAGCGGCGGCCGTACCGTGCGCTGGTTAGTGAACAGGGAAACAGAGGAGAAGAGGAGAGAGAGAGAGGAGAGAGGAGGGGGTGTCTGACTGTGTACACTGACGCGACCGCCTCAGCTACACGTACAGAGTCCAAAAACGGCTGTTCAGGCAGATATGGACTCTGGGAGCAGAAGCGTGAGCTGAGGATGAGGAGGCTCGCGCGTGCGTGCGATGATTCGCGTGGATGGCCGTCCACGCGTAGACACAAAAGTACTCAGAAACAGGGATCGGCGTCCCAAAGTTACAAGTACCAACAATAAACACACAGCAATAATAATATCACGTTATTCTAATTCCTGCCCAGACTCTAAGCCTTACTTGGTTGGACGAGGGGGAAACGTGCTTCCGTGGCCAGGTGAAATCCGTCGATTTGTGGCCGCGGGCGGTTCTCTGGCGTCCCAGAAAATAGAGACCTGACGTGGACTACGGAGGGGAAACCCGTAGTGTGATCCGAGGGGCGATCAGCAGCTTCTTGCGATGAGGGGGGGAGTGAAGAAGCGATGCTCAGGTCGGTCTGCAGACGAGCGTGCGGTTGCAGCGCGCGCTCGGGGTCCGGATGATGCAAACAAAAAAAAGGGAAGAAAAAAAAGAAGGGGAAACCAAAAATAAAGGGGATTCCCGCTTTTCTTGAGCTCGTCCAGCGAGGTGAAGAAAATTCAGGCCCGGTCCAGGTGCGTTAACACGAGGCGCTTTGTCTCCTTACGAAAAGGTGCGTCTGGGTTGACGCGATTTCGTTTTGGAAGAGGCTGGATCTCTTCCCGGGCCTGAATTTATACCGTTATGATGTCTTCCGGGCTCCCCGCGGCGTTGGCCGTGGTTCAGCCAATCCACGCGGGGTTGGCTTGCGCGTCACCGGGCCGGTGACCCGGTGATGACGGGATTTTGGGTCCCCCTGCCGTTGAGCTGCAGTGCCGCAGCTAGAGGGGGGGGGACCCGGGGGCCCCCCAGGGGGGGGGTCATGTGATCAATGGCGAATTTTCCAGGGTTGAGCACATGGTTTCTTTGTTCTCAAAGAAACGTGGCTCACCCCCCTCCTCGCCCCCCCCCCCCTTCCTCATGAGGGTGAGTGAACAAAGGATTTTGGCTCCAACATCCCCCCTTTGTTCCGAAGAGTGGGATGCAGGTCACAGTCTTTGGAGCAAACCTGGGCCGAACAATCCATAGAATCTGTGAACGTCCCCATGTCCTGTGAAACATACTGTCCTTCTCTGTCCACCAGTTCACATGTGAGGTTATTTCCTGAGCAGGCTGGGCTAGTCTGGGCAGGCTAAGGCTAGTCTGGGCAGACTTACTATTTCTATTCTAACTATCTAAGCACACATACATTTCATTTCTTAAGGGTCGTCACCAGTGAACATGAAAGAGGTAGGAAAGGGACAGGAGAGTGAGAAATAGGAAGGGAACGGGTGGTTAGGAAAAGGGTTAGTAGGCCGTGCCTTCACCTCTTGGTTGGGTGAGGGCTGGCCTATTGTGTGTTTGTGGATGGGCCCACAAAACGTGGCGAGACCAGGGTCAGGGAATCCAGTCGGGCCTGTAGTTTCTGGATGTACTTGTACATCGCGTACGCCACTACGGCCGTGATGATCCAGCCACTGAGCAACATTCCGAGCGCTGCCATGCTGATGGGATGGTCTTGGTATGGGTGTCCACCTGCCCGCCTAGGGAAAGTGGCTGAGAGCCCTGTGGGCTTTAAATTGAATTTAATCAATTTGGTTCCCTCAGCCAGAAGCTGGCTTTGGAGGGTGGCATCAATTGTGAAATTGTGCCCGACGAATGCATCCATCATCTCAATCTCCACCTCGTGTCGGTCGGCATCGAGATGATGGAGGATTATGTCGTCAATGTGTACTGTAGCCCCTGGTGGGACATTGAGGAATATTGTTTGATTGGGCAGGGTGAGCTTGGTGGCTATATCATGGCGGTCGTAGGACATGGTCGCTTCAGAATGAGGTGTGTTGACGAGCCATCGACTACCTGCTCTCTCTACTCTGGTCTCGGTTCCTTCATCTTTGATGGACAAACTACCTTGACATTTCTGCTCCGGGGCGTCTGCCCTCAGCCCACATAGATAGTTGGTGACATCTCTAATGAAAGGGTTGCTGGGACAGATCCAGTGAATGTCTTTGGTGTTTGTGCACATGCTGAGATTGGGGACCAGGTAGAGTGAGGGGTTGTCGTCGTGGTAGGCGAGTGTGGGTGGCGTTCGGAGGTGTACGTGTGTGTTACCCTCCCAGAATCCCACATTCAATACGGTTTTTAAACGGTACACATTCTGCTTTTCAATGATTGGTAGGTTTAGGATAAATCCTAACTCTAGGTTCTGTGGGTTCACAGAGATCGGAATAGCACTGCCGAGACTATATGCCAGATGTACCTGTGAAGGTTGTACAACAGTGGTGGTAGTGGTCTTGAGAATCTGTTCAACCAGTGTTAGTGGAACTAAGTACGTGGGGATCTTCCCGGTACTGAGGCTACTCACGGAGGAACTGACTTCTCTAAGGAGATCTTGCATAAGATCCCTGACTATTCGCACATACGTTATGTCCTCACTGACGATACTTGACAAGGTTGTTAAGGCATGCAAGGTGTTATTGATTAAAGCAGAATGCAAGTTTACAGTGAGTATGGTTCCCTGAACCGTTTTGGTCAAGCCTTGTAACTGTTCACTCTGTATTAGGAGTCTCTGTTGGATTTCCGGCATTTCTTCTTCGAGTTCCCCGACATGTCTCTGAAGGGCCTTCAGGCTGACCGAGTTGGCTGCGGAGAGGCCAATCGAGAACAGCGAGCCGATGCCTGCTGCTGCGGAGAGCAGTGCACCGAGGAACCGCTTGGGTCGCTTACCGTCGCTGAGGGTTGACCCACAGATTGCCTCCTGTGCGAGGGCTTCGTGACGAGCAATGGTGATCATGCGGGTGGGGAACGTGTACAACACCTTGTCGAGTGTCTCGTCCCTGATGAGGGATGGAGGTAGGTCGCCAATGACGGGCACCCTGAGCTCGAAGTCGTGAAATGAGCTGTCGACCAAGACGCCTCGTGGTTTTCCCGCATTCACCTGAACCGGATTGTGGGTCAGGTTCTGGACTAGCAGGTAGGCTGAGCGGTTGGTTAGCTCTAGAAGGGGTGTGCCACAAATTGTCAGGCAAAGGTCAGAAAAGCACGGTAAGGGTTGAAAGAATGCTTGTGGGCCAAGCATCCTCTGCCCCTTGAGAAGTGCGAGACGGATTGGGAACCCGGCTGTCCGTGCTGGAATTGTGGCTTCCAACTCACTAGCAGCGTGACACGCCTGCGGGATCGTCTGACCGGATGCCATTTGCTCCGGCTCGGTCGTCAGATGCTGCGTGTCCGCGCTCGCCAGTGACCACAAAACCTGGTTCACGGCGTCCAGCTGGCCTCCAAGCCTGACAAGGAGATCCGCTCCTATGTGACAAGGAGGGCGGAGCTGCGGGACGACACTCATATAGTGCATGGCTTTCTTCTGCCCTATCTGCACGGAGAGGGCACATACACCAGTTGCTTTGATTAGTGTCTGCGGCGACCCTGCAGCAAGCAGGCGATGGCTGTGCTGCACTTGGACAAGGAGTGCGTTGTGTTGGCACAGATCCTTTAGAAGATCGGCATCAATGGCAGATTTCTCTGACCACAGAGCCAAGAGTGTCTCTGGGACCAAGGTCCCATTCAGGTGTACCCCCCCCACGATGTGGGGATTGTATAGTGGAGATCCATCGTTCGCCAGTGCGCATAGGAATGATGGATGCTCTCTCAGAGACTGATAGCTCCTAGACTGCCGCGACTGCTGGCCGTCAGGGAGCATGACAAGAGGGGTGTTTGAGCCAGATTCTTTGGAAGGCGTACACATGGGATTAGAACTTCTGGACTCGATGGCAGCGTTCATGCTGTCAGAAGAGGGAGGGTCCATGTCTGGACCGATTCGAGTCGGGTTGCGTACTTGGGCCCAAAGGTACCCGCGACGGCAATCGATCAGTGGGGCTAATCGGTTAAGGAGATCTTGGCCAATGAGTAATGGTTCTGTGTCCAGCGTGGTGACATAGATGGGATGCACCAAAGACATCTCTTGGAAAGTGACATCCACCCAGACGCGTTGGGTGATGGGTGAAGTGTCCTGAGTGAAGCTTCTGATGTTAATGCTGCAAGCTTCGACCTGCAGTGGCTTTCCAAGAGACAGCAGAGCTCTCGCAAGCTCGGCGAAGGTGGCTGAACACATTAGGCTTATTTCGGACCCGGAATCTAACAGCGCGAGGGCGTTTACACATCCTCCCACCACCACGGATGTGTAGATGCGGTTGGCGTTCTCTCGGTGCACGAGATTGCCTAAGAAAGTCAGGAACGGCAAATCGGTGGACTGGGAAGCTGTCGTTCTTGAACGTTCTCCCGCCTCACCTGTTTCTCCCCCCCACCCGACAAGGTAAACCTTGTTTGTGGTGGGTCGGGGCCGCCGCTCTAGTCAGGAGGGAGGGGGCCTACGTCCCCGTCCCCTTGAGGGGGGGTGGCGCCCCCTTTGGTTGGACAGGTCCAAGTTCTGTACAGCCTCTTTGATGCAGGTTTGAACCCACTGCTGTAGCTCAGTCTTTAACTGGTCAGCTCTGTAGCGACCGTGGTCCCTTTCCGAACCTTTCATTTTCCACTTTGAATTCGGGTCGGGCCCTTTCTTCGGTTGGAAGTTTTGTTCTGACCTGGCCCATTTTCCACCCTTTTGATTCGGTGGAATACCCTTCTGGCTCTGTTGTCCCCCCTTTTGATTTGGTTGTGCGCCTTTCTGCTCAGACGGAGAGGGTGTACCAGACCCTCCTCCAGCATTCGTTCTGGGTGTCGGCAACTCATCGCCCTCAAGCCTCAAATCCGTGTTTTCCCTTGGCTCCATTTCCAGGACCCTCTGGTCAATGTCAGGCTTCTTACCCGGGCATTGACGCAATTCCCACACCATCTGCGCGTGCTGGCGCAGTTCCTTCATGGTGGGTTTGGCGGTCCTGCAAAATAGAGCCACATCGAACCTCCCACTGTCGTGGAGGTTGTTGACAAACAGAGACTTGAAGGCGTGATCTTCCTCCAACCCCGGTGCATTGCGGCCTTGGAAGTAGGCCACTCGTAGGCGCCTGTAATACTCCTTTGGAGGTTCAGACTTCCGTTGGGTGATCGCGAATGCACCAAACGTTGCCGAAGCAGGGTCATTGTACAATGAATACTCTTCCCGGAGAGCCTGGCAGAGGGTGGAGTACCGGTCTCGGGTGTCTGGCGGCAGGGATTCCATGAAAACATGGACTGTTCTGGACGTTGTTTTCCAGAGAAGCTTTAGCTTCTCCCGCATGGAAGGACGTGCGATGTCGAGGAGGCAGCGTTCAACCTCACGGAGGTAGTCCTCGATACTCGCGTCCTTGTTGCTCGGGTCAAAGCGTTCGATGTCCTTTGCGAGGGATTCGAGCTGGCGGGTCCGGACATCCCACCCCCTCACGGGACTGGGGCCGTCAGAGTCCTCTGACGACAGTTCCCCGTGGACTGCTGTCTGACGCGGGTCGGGGCCGCTAGGGCCATACAAGGGAGGTCTACTGGGGTGTAGAGGCACCCTCCTGGACCCCTGCTCCCGACTGCTAGCGTCGCGTGGGGGCTGCAGATGGGAAGGAGTGGCGGAGTCGTCGAAGCGCACCGTGCTGCGGCTGCGCGTGGGCTGAAAAGAATCACCATCTAAGCTATATGAGGCGTCATACCTCTGCGTTGTGGCGCATGAGGAGTCGATAGTGCCAGACCTCTCTGGCGAAGCCAGATTACGACGACCCCAATTAGGGTCACGTTGCGCACCTAGGGTGGCAGTGTAAAGCTGGTGTCGGAGATTTTCTTCCCTCTCCATGCCCATCGCGATTAGCGACTGAGCTTCTTCTAGGTTTTCCTTTAACTCCTGGATCTGAGGCTCACTCTCTAGTGTGCACTCATCGACCTTCGTCTCCTTATGAGGAGGCAGAGCCCGTTGCTTCTCGGGCTCTGAAGGCTGATCCTCGTCCTTGGAGGCGTCCAGCTCCTGTCGGAGGCGAGCGTTGTCCTTGGATAGCCTCTGGTTGTCCAGACGCAGCCGATCCGTACGCTCCTCCGCCTCCTTTGACTGTAGCTCTGCTCTACGCTGGTAGAGCAGGCTGATCTGGCCCAGGACGTCCGGCACTGTACGTGCCGGCTTGTCCCCTGGGTTGTTGACAAAACTTACCAGCTCTCGGATCTTTTCTTCGCAAATCTCAACGCTGTAGCGTTCGAGATTTGCTTTCTCCTCCAAGGAGAGACGGACGAGGTGGGACACCACGTCTCGTATGGCCGGCTCAGTTAGCACCGGCGGAGCCTCGGCTCCCTGTGCCCGGGAACTCTTACCCTCCATTGAGTGGTTGAGATTTACGCCCGAAGTCAACAACGTTAGCTGTGGTTAACGGCAAATTAGCTTTGCTACTGCACAGGTAACGGCTGTACCTGTGTCTTACAAACCTCTCGGTTTCGTTAATTGCTCGAGCTGCACCCTATCCAAGTTAGTCAGATGCGTCTAACACCTTGGCGAGCAATATTGTTAGTGTCTATTAATCGTAGTCAGAAATCTTAACACAGCGTGTTAATCATGCGTAGAATGCAGGGAAAGCAAGGCACTAACCACTTCACAACTGATTTCACACCACAAGTGACTTTGTTCGACAGTGCTGAAAAAGTGTATCTTGAAAACCAATTCTGGGAGAATAAAGTTAACGGCTACACCTTAAGTGAACGATTCAGGATTATTTTGTGCAGTTATTCGTAACAATGCTGGTTTACAACAGCCTCACACGGGGCACCATTATGTTGGGGTCAGCGTGTGATCAGAATATGCAAATTACCCTAGTGGTAGGCTACCGGAAGGTTCTACCCTGTCAGAGGTAATTTACATATAAACGAATCGCCAAACAGAAGTAAATTGTTATTTACGGGTTGACAATTACTGATCACTAGCGGTAGGCCACCAAAGTAATGGATTACTGGAGTAATAGATTACTAAGGTAATGTACCAAGTGTAAGTTATGCAAAGCTATAAAGGTTGATTGGAGTAAATAGTCAGTTATCGGCCAACAGCTTTGAGCTAAAAAGGGTCGCCTGACGGGAGGAACCTCCACGGGGTCCAATCGCGAAGGCGGTCCACCAGTGGCACGACCGGTCAACAGGCGTGACGGGTCACTCCTTTGTTGACAACTGCGGGTCAGTGGCGTGACCTACCGAAGCGCCTGTGGACCCACAGGAGGCGACTCGCTGGAGTAACCGGGGAAAAGCTCAAGCTGCGAAGGCGTCACAAATGGCTATTGACCTATCAATGAACAACGGTACTTGATTACGAGTGATGATTAAATTACGGAGAGCAACCTATGATTCAAGTTATCAATGAAACAAACCTGCGATTTGTAAGTCAATAACTGAGGGGAGGCTGAATTACTTCGGTGGAGTGGACCACCGAAGGTGATCTGCAAGTAATTTAGAATGGATTGTTAATCAAACAAGTTTGGTTATTTATCTAATAACAATCGGGAGTAATCAAGGAGGAGTTGGAATTAATTAAGTAAAGTCGGGGTTTACTAATTAAATACAATGAGTTATTTGAATGAGCTAAACCATTGAAATTGAATTAAATGCAGTTAGGATTATTAATTGGATAAACTTGCGCTTTATGAATTAATAATACTGGATAATTGGATGCTGAGATGCACGAAAACCACTTAAAAATGATTAAAAGCACTCTTGAGTATTAATTGAATAAATTGACTAATTTATTAATTAATAAAGCATACAAATTATCTATCTGCAACAAAAATAAATGAACAATAGCTTAGAGACAATTCAAGTTGTGATTAGGTTAACTGGGTAACAGATCAATCAATAATAGTGCGGGTAATTAACCACAGAAAATGCGATGAAACACTTAAAATTATTTAAAAGCAATGCGGGTTATTCCCGTGGAAAACCTGCATTCATTCGCCAACGCCTCCTAGGTGTGTTAAATTACCCAAAGCGTTAAAATCATTGAAATTGATTTAAACCATTCAAACTATTAATCAATTGAATATTACCGTTACTTAATCAAAGTCGGGGCACCAGCTGAAGTTAGGGTCTTAAACGAAACATCAGTCTTAAAAAAGAAAGTTCAATTAAAATGTTTAAATTATTATTTCTGATTGAAATGATAATCGCAATTTAACTGAAGCAGGAAAGGAAGGCTGTAAATCCGAGCACTGACTGTTACAACCAGCAGTTGTCGCTGAAAAGCACACAAAAACCACCAAGAATCGTTCAATTCAACTATTAAGTGTTTATTAACAAACGTCTATTCCTAAATCATCAATCTATGAATCACATCTAATCAATAAACATCAAGCAAGATCTCATAAAACAACACAATACAAAACAAAGCCGGCTAATAAAGTGTGTGTGTGAGTGTGTGTGTGTGTGTGTGTGTGTGTTCGAGTGTGGGGGAGCGATGTGTGTGAGTGGGTGTGTGTGTGTTCGAGTGTGGGGAGCGATGTGTGTGTGTGTGTGTGCGGGTTTGTGGAGCGAAAGGGGCGTGACTTGGTGAGAGGGTAATGACCACGAACGTCCACCAGAGGGAGGTAGACGTCGGCGGTCCGGTGTAATCACCCGATCTGGCCACTAGGTGCGCGTCGGCGCGCGGGGCAGTTGTGATGACTTAATGCAACCACCAGATGGCGGTACGAGCGGTTGCAATTACCCACGCGACTACCAGAGGGCGCCAAACGGCTCGGCGACCCGGCGAGGAAATCGATGTGATTACCCACCCGGTCACCAGAGGCGCTCGGCGTGCTCTGCCTGGGATAGCGTGACGTCACTGAGCTCCGCACGGGCCGTAGCCGTCGGGAGCGCGCCGGATTCCTTGTGGCCGAGAAATCCGAGCCGCAGTGAACTACACACGGTCCCAGGGACGCACTGAAAGGAGGCGCTTGGAGGCAGCGGCGGCCGTACCGTGCGCTGGTTAGTGAACAGGGAAACAGAGGAGAAGAGGAGAGAGAGAGAGGAGAGAGGAGGGGGTGTCTGACTGTGTACACTGACGCGACCGCCTCAGCTACACGTACAGAGTCCAAAAACGGCTGTTCAGGCAGATATGGACTCTGGGAGCAGAAGCGTGAGCTGAGGATGAGGAGGCTCGCGCGTGCGTGCGATGATTCGCGTGGATGGCCGTCCACGCGTAGACACAAAAGTACTCAGAAACAGGGATCGGCGTCCCAAAGTTACAAGTACCAACAATAAACACACAGCAATAATAATATCACGTTATTCTAATTCCTGCCCAGACTCTAAGCCTTACTTGGTTGGACGAGGGGGAAACGTGCTTCCGTGGCCAGGTGAAATCCGTCGATTTGTGGCCGCGGGCGGTTCTCTGGCGTCCCAGAAAATAGAGACCTGACGTGGACTACGGAGGGGAAACCCGTAGTGTGATCCGAGGGGCGATCAGCAGCTTCTTGCGATGAGGGGGGGAGTGAAGAAGCGATGCTCAGGTCGGTCTGCAGACGAGCGTGCGGTTGCAGCGCGCGCTCGGGGTCCGGATGATGCAAACAAAAAAAAGGGAAGAAAAAAAAGAAGGGGAAACCAAAAATAAAGGGGATTCCCGCTTTTCTTGAGCTCGTCCAGCGAGGTGAAGAAAATTCAGGCCCGGTCCAGGTGCGTTAACACGAGGCGCTTTGTCTCCTTACGAAAAGGTGCGTCTGGGTTGACGCGATTTCGTTTTGGAAGAGGCTGGATCTCTTCCCGGGCCTGAATTTATACCGTTATGATGTCTTCCGGGCTCCCCGCGGCGTTGGCCGTGGTTCAGCCAATCCACGCGGGGTTGGCTTGCGCGTCACCGGGCCGGTGACCCGGTGATGACGGGATTTTGGGTCCCCCTGCCGTTGAGCTGCAGTGCCGCAGCTAGAGGGGGGGGGACCCGGGGGCCCCCCAGGGGGGGGGTCATGTGATCAATGGCGAATTTTCCAGGGTTGAGCACATGGTTTCTTTGTTCTCAAAGAAACGTGGCTCACCCCCCTCCTCGCCCCCCCCCCCTTCCTCATGAGGGTGAGTGAACAAAGGATTTTGGCTCCAACAACAGCAACGTTTTGAAAACAATGTCCATTTACACGGACATGGCAGAAATGCGGAAAATGATGTATTTTACATATTACTCCACTAGTGGGTGCTGTTTATTAGTTCTGTAATTATTGAAATCACAAACGAGCGGAGAACAAAACACAATACGGCGAGTACACAGACATTCGTACGGACAGACGACCAAGTTGGATCGTTATTACGATAAAGGTCAACTTAAAAACTACTAGGTTCCAGAAGAATATGGACTGGGCGGCATGACAGGCAAACATTGTGGTTTTTGTCTATCTACTCGCAGAAAAATTGTTTACCACAACTGTGTTGTGCATGCATAGAAGCAGCGTTTTCAAAAAGTTGCATTTTCAGTGCCTCAGAGTCTAATAGTCCCCCAAAATGCAACAAAAGCTTTCCGTTATCTCTTGAAAATGGAAATCTTTTCATGTAAACAGGACCTTAATGTATAAGTAACAAGCTCAGGAAAACTCTTGCAGCAACAAAAATTATCTCACAATAATTTAATCACTGAGGCGTTCCTGCCAAAAGTAGTAATGTTATAGTTACACGTTACCGGTTGAGACACGCACCCTTTATTTCTTTTTAATAGAGTCGTGGGACTTGAAATATAGTCCGCTTAACTCATTACCGTCCCGCTCTATATACTGTAGTGGACGTCCGTCTTGCAGTGGTTCGGTTTGTGGAGGGGTCCAAGGTTTATGCTACCATCCATATGAGAAACATTACACCAGCTTTTACTGTAATTGTGATATTGAATGTTGAGCTGATCTGTGTCAACCATAACTCTGAATGCTGCTACAAGCTCATAACTCATAAGGACATATACCTTTGCTAGGCAGTGGTATCCATCTGCCCAGCGCGTGAGCAATTCAAAACCTGTCTCCTCTCTCCCATTCCAATAATATGACGTAAGTCCACTGCGCTAGTTTGAAACTTGCAATTAAGCATTTTCTTCATGTGTGATTGACGAGCAGGAGGAGAGCCATTAAAGCTCGACGTGGTCCCGGAGCTCATGACAGCCTATAGGACTGTTTCCTGGCTGGTATCAAATCCATGTCCTCTGCCCTAATATCGGAATATAACTCTGGCCACCCATGGATTCTGTTTTTGTCTGTAATAAAAGTCTCTCTGGGGATCAGGGTGAGGGATTCTTTTCCTCAGGGGTCAAGGAGAGGTTGAGGCTGCTGGTTCAAGCTGTGCTTAGAAAAGGGTGTGGATTACAGGAATGTGCTATTGACCTCTTTCTCTACAAATATATTTGAAACGATCTGCAGTCTGACATTACACTGGATAAATAAAGACTAAAGCTTTGACAGAATTCTCAGGATCTGAGCTCAGGCAGGCACAGAGTTTTGTTATCCAATAAAAAAAATACTACACAGAAAAAAAATGTGGACAACTTCAACTTCATCGGCCCCACTGTGCATTTCCAACA
The DNA here is from genome assembly GCF_963383615.2 of Lipophrys pholis. Classification (NCBI taxonomy): domain Eukaryota; kingdom Metazoa; phylum Chordata; class Actinopteri; order Blenniiformes; family Blenniidae; genus Lipophrys; species Lipophrys pholis. The sequence goes on along the minus strand of NC_137639.1, from coordinate 26,439,298 downwards.
ATCTCATCAATAAAGTGATTACACCATCTTAACATTTTAAGATCAGACTGGCTGGTTCCTTGGCCAGGCTGACTGTGTCTTCAGTGATAAGTACAGCAGTAAGCTGTCTAAAATATTCATGCACTGATGCAGAGTTGTTGTCCCTCGATGGGCCTCACCATGTGCAACATCTGTTCCTGATGTCACAGCGCGTTCTTGTGTGCCAGAAAAGCCCTGATGGCGTCCGCGGCATCACTGCTATACTCAGCCGCGTCCAGACACACACTGCTCGGCTCAGCTACGATAAATATCTCAGACAACGGTAGCGATCCGCTCGCCGGGACAGAAAAATTGAACACTTCTGCCAATCCATACGCATAGATTTAGCTACCGCAGCCTCGCACAAGATCAGCAATTCTGCCATTCACTGATGAATGTGTCGTTTGATCGTTGGCTGAACCAACAGTCCATGATTGTTTGGAGACTATTCTTCAATGAGTCCTCACATAGTGCAATAGAGGAGTGCGTTGTGAAATGAAATACTTAGTAAGCAGTGAGCACATTAGACTGCCAACACACTCCTGTTAATGCAGTTAGCTCAATAACAATCTGATGAGCGTGATTCTCTTCAACCATGGTGCCTTTTATTAATGCAGCAGGTGCAGCCTCATCACGTCATCAAGAATACAAGCGAAAAGGTAAACAAACATCTTGTTTTGAACCATCCTCAGATGTCGCTCGCCGCACAGGTCTGCGACATGAAACAGAGAAAATGAGAGTGACAGAAACGGAGTCAGCAGCAGTCGAGGTGAATCCCGTCTTGGATGCGGTGTCCACACCGGGCCGCGGCTACAGTCACAGCTTCCTTCACCACTGGGCTCGCCTCGCTGTCCACTGACAATCACATGAATAGGCCACGACTGGCTGCTTGTTTTGTGCCATGATCCCTTGCTGCTCATGCTGCTGAAAAAAATAAATAACCCAGCAATGCACTGCTATAAATAATGGATGACTCGTCCACTGTCACTTTTCATAGCATGTCAAGCTACGGCCCGGCCATTATTAGGGTCTGTCCTCATCCTCTTTCTGCCTTTGACTCCAGTTTTGTTATTGTTCTGGTCGACTTGCCAACACACCTCCTCAGCGGGTCGGCTGTCAGTCTTTCTCTTGGTTGGTGCAGTTGATGGTTGCCACAGAGAAGAAAGAGATGCTTTGGGGGGGTTGGGAGCTTAAATAAGAAGGGTGATACAGCAGGAAATCTGCCTTGACCTGGAACAGATAGCTAAGCCGTTTCACCTCAGATGTCATCTCCCTGCTTGTGTTGGATAACCTGTGGTAAGGTGTTGCCGGGGCTGTGAGAGTGGACTGACCTCATCTGTCGCCTTCAGACCCAATGTAATACTGACACTGCTTTAAAGTCATAAACAGGTGGACACCCCCGGTGCAAAAAGAAGAGAGTGCTTACTTAAACAGACACACAATATGCCCCGATCCACACATCCAGCAGGAAAAAGCATGGATTATTTACACATGCAGCTGCATCTGAAAAAATGAATGAGGAACATCTGGCTGAAGGGGGAATGTGAGAGAAAGATATGAGAAAGATTTAGTCATTTGGCCTCTGTAACACAAACATGAGGGTGTGTTGAGAAATCAGAGCAGGATGTTGTTACAGGGGGAGACACCGAGAAAGTAAAAACTGTTTTTCACTCTCTTATAGGTTTCGGCTCTCTGTTTGTTCAAACTATGCTTGGGTGCCACCAGGCCAGGCCTGAGGCAAGTGTTGTCCACCAGCAGCTCTCGGCTCCCGCAGACTGAGCCAGTCCCTCCATCTGCAGAGTAATAGCATCAAATCAAGGCCTGCAGCAAACAAACCCTGACAGATCCTCTCATTTGGGATTCACTTTGGGACAGCTGTGGTGCCATCCAAAAGGGGGTGGGGGGGGGTGCAGAGATGGGGAAGCCAACAGCCAGTAATGTATGCAGAGTGTCTGCACGTCCTGGATGACAGCAACACGAGCGCTTGTCACAGGAGACATCAGTTCTACTTAGTCACAGCGCTGCGGGGCAATCCATATGACTGCAGTGCTGTGCGAACTCTATTAATAGTTATCTACCTTTCAGGAGTTATTATGCTGAGGAGGGGATGACAGAGAAATATAATGGAAGTAGTCCCAAATGAAGGAAGGATGCAGGGTTTGTGAAGCATCTTACGCATCACCCGGGCCGCGTACAACTTAAAGAATCCCCCTCGAATCCCCTCTCTCACCATATTCCTGTTAGCCTGTGTGGCTGGCAGCATGGTGCCAGAACCACAGTTTATGTGAGAGGCATAATAAGGATTAGTTATGGGGCAGGAAGAGGAGTGGGAGGAGTGGCAGACCGGAGGAAACAATCAGCAATAGTGAGGTGCAGAAAAAAGAATCTGAGAGCGAGCCAAAGAGATGGGTAGCAGAAACTGGAGGATTTTGTCGGTCCTCTTGTTTCCCAGGATTCAAGACCAAATTGAGTATTGAGTCAAACCAAATCCAATGTCTACAAACTTTGATTGTTTCAGATATTGACTGGCCTCATTGTTTTGGGTTCATATGTCAATATATCGAGAATAGAGTGAGACTCAATGGACTCAAGTGTCCACTTATTCTAAACTTTATTATGTTGTGCAGCAATAGTGTGTGAAAATAAGACTTTCTGCAATAAAGTTCATAAATATATCATAGCATACGTTTAGGCCCATATCGATAAATAATTAATATTTGTTTCTGTGAGTTTATATTTGCAGATGGTTGTTATAAAATGCTGCTTTCTGACTGATTCACTTGACCGACAGTGTATCATTCTGCTCTGGCTTTCTGTATTTGTTAGCACCTCTTTGGGTCAGCCATTTATTCATTTGGGTCTAATTATCTTCTGGTCAATTTATTTATGATTTCCAAGGGTCCATATTTATAGCTTTGTAAAGTTTTGTAACCGAGAGAAAAAGTAGAGTAGGGAGGACAGTTAGACCTGTTAAAAATCAAGGTCTTGAGCTGTCCATAATTAATATTTTATCCTACTGCTAAATTAAAAATGTGAATGGTCATCACTTATTTGTCAAATTGTCTCGGCTCAAAAGTTGGATGTCACATTGGGTTTGCAAAAGGTCAGGCAAGCCAACGGCTCAGGAGGAAGAGAGTGGATCAAAGACTGCTGATCCCACCAAATGCTCTGCTAAACTACCTTGTTTAAGGGGCTTTTACTCCAAATGGAGTTCCTGGACTGTTACACTAAGTGGAGATGACAGGATTTAAAATGCAACATCTGGAATGGCTCGGTCATACTGATTCAACATACCTTCACGGTCCTGCATGAATATATCAAAGATATAAACAATAATATACCATGGCGTAGTTATATCCCCTACTTAAATCTTAAAAGCCTCCAAGTTAATACCCACATGCTCTGAATCAATACCACATTTCATTCGCTGAAAGTATAAATATGCTTCTCAGTCTTGATGTGTATCATAGCCACAAACATTTGAAGTAACTATCTCATTGGATCTTAAGTGAGTCTGGTGGATTTCTGCATTTTTTTTTCTTCCATTAACTCCTACTGTCCACCATTTTCTGACTCTCTTCTACTTTTTTTTTTTTTTCATGCTCAGTGGAAAAGAAAGCAGCACATCTGAGGTAGATACACAGCCAGAGTAATCAACTTCCCCTGGCTGTGCTTTTCTTTTTATGCCTCCTTTCCAAGATTTCTAAGATTAGAAAGCAAGAAAAGCAAAAAAAAAAAAAAAGATAGACTTGTGTTGCTTCTACCTCTTCAAAATTGCAAATGTGTATATGGATGAGTGCGAAGCCCACAGCTGCCAGCCAAAGGAGAGAAAGACACAAAGGTCCCTTGTGTTCGGGCCTAAAGACTGGCCAAGAACGGGAGCTAAAGATCTACTAGTGTATCTCAGCTGTCTCAAGGGTCAATGGATCTTTTCCTTCCCAGTAAAGACACTTACAACCCCTCATGTCATTTTGTAGACAGGTCAACACTGGTTAAAAGATGTAATGAATTTAGGTAAAACAAAAACAAAACATTTTTAAAACTGTTGCTTCAACTCAATTATAGCTGAATGTAGTTGTTTTCTCTTCTGTTTGAATTCGAAACAACAGCATGTAAAATGGGAGTGGAAGTAGATCCTTGACACTGACAACACGCTTCTTGTTTTGTTTCAACATATCCGGAGAAGTGGTTAATTTTACCTCGTCTCTTCTCAACAGATCGAGGATAAGCATCTGTTAACTGAGGACATTTTGGGAGGTGGAGCTGCCAAACAGCTTGTTTTTGATGATGGAGAAAAGGTTGTTTTGATGCAAAAAGTAGATCTTATTTACCAGAAAGCCTTCCCGTCAGTCTGCTGACCTCGCCTACAGAAGATAAGGAATTGTGATTTTCAGTGGCTGGAGGATTGGGGGTAACTCGGGTAACTGCAAAGCACCAATTCTGTTTTGTGGCATTGAAGTCATCCACCGGCATTTAATGCATCTCTGATAGTTGTGATATAAAACTGAATTAGTTGTTATGTGAATCTTCTAATCTTGTTGTCAGCTCCTTATTTTTTGGAGGAAAAAAAAAACCAAACAAACAAACAAACAAACAACCAAAATACAATAAAACTGGGAATATTTCATTGCATCCGCACATCTAAGTCATGGGGATTGCTGGACTTGGGCAAATGATTAACTCATTTTCCTGCTGGGACACATTTAGAGCAGTTAGTCTGTGTATTGTTTGGGCGACATTGCTCTCTTATCAGCTCTATTATTAGCCGGCCACTCGCTCTCTGCAGTTGCCTTCCTTCCAGTATTTCCTGATTGCATTTTTCATCCCCGTCTCAACCACATCCCCAAGCCCTTGTGTGCTATGTACTTTCCCTGGCAACTCATGTTTAAAGCCACATCCTTGCGGTGATTAGAACAGTTTTTTTAGGAAATAGGATCAGAGAGGATGTTTATTTTGCCCTTGTGACACCAAAGCGACATGCCCCAAACCTCTGTCAAGACGCAACCCAATTACCCCTGTGACTTAATTATGTTTTACACAGGGGGTTGAAAGCCAAGGTTGTGCCCCACCGTCTGCCAAAAGCACAGCTAACAACATGATTGTCGTGGATTGTCAATCATTATTCCCCAAACCATTATGCTTGGTAGGAATAAAAGACTCAGGAGGAATCGAGACCTTATGTAAATATTAGTGTTATTATTTCATAGCTTGGCACAGACTTTTATCCCGAGTGACTCACAAATTCTGGGACCCATTTGCAAAGCTGAGCTTTGCACCAGTGAAATGCAGGTAAAGTACATTGCTCAAGGGTACAACCGTTCCACATAATACGTGTTGTATTAAAACAGGTCGTGCTCAAATTAAGTGGATCCATGAATTGAAATGAAAAAGGGCCCCTTTTGAGAGGAAAATAGATTAGTTTTGCTGATAGACGATCACTTGAAAGCTCTGTGATGTGAATAAGGAAATTTTTGACCAGTTGCAGTAAAGCTGATTTATATCAGTTAAGATGTTGTCCTGAGGGCAGCGGGAGAGGGGCGGAGGATCTGGCAATTTATCCATGAATACATCAAAGCCTTCTAAAGTAGCTTATTGCTGCAGATATGCTATTTCATTGTTTACATTGTCTAACCTAATTTAGTTTATTGAAAGAAATTCCTGAACAGTTTTTTTTTTTTTTTTTTTGGCTTTCCCTTCCCGAGACATTAAGTTAGTTGAGTTAGTGACATGTAATATTGCAGGCCTTTGCCGAACACGTACAGTATGCAAGTCTGGTGCAGCACTGACCTTTCAATACGAGTATATTAAACAGAGATCCCTGTGGTACTATTCATTACTGTTGTAACACTGGCTCAAGTACTTTAGTGGAAAGTAGAAATTGTGGTTCCCCTCAACCAAAACCTGCTCATTATTGTCCATGTGAACAGCTTGTCTGATTCATTAAGCGTTTCCCGCAGTGTGCTCAGGAGACACGGAGAAAGCAAACAGGAAGAAAGTGTAGGAGTTATGGGAGGAGGGCGATGTTAGGTTGTGGTTGAGCCCGAGCGTGCCTGAAGTGAAATATGATTGATTAGTGCATTCTTGGGTTGACATGCCCCCACTGCAGCTGAAACCTGTTAACTCAATGTGCATGGACTGGGCCGAATGAAGGCTCAAACCTGTTGTGACTGCCACATGGCAAATATTATGGTTGGCTGGTCAGGCTACAGCTCAAGTAGGAGAGAAATAAACAAACGGTCTGCTGTGGGAATTAGGCTGTGTGTGACACTCCAGACCCAAGTTTGGCAGAATATGCCCGTTTGTATTTAAGTGGATCCGTGCAAGAAATGATGGGTTACACTTTTCTTAGGGTTGCATGTAAGTCGGTCAGAAGGTGATCATTTGAACAGACCAACCCACGCACAAAAAGAAACTAACAAAGGCATAATATATTATGAATGTAATATATAAACAATTAAATCTTTGAGATACAGTGATTCAGCCCAGTAGGTTCAGTCATCTATGGTGGATTAGAGCGTTTGAGCTAAATATTAACAGGCGCCACAGAACATGCAAAGTCAAGCAGAGAAGAAATAACAGACCAAGAAAACCGTTCTCTTTCTCACACACTACAAATGAATAAAACAGGATTGTCATGTAATTAATGCAATTTGTATCTATTTTCTTTATGTAGCTCAGTCAAAAACAATACTATCACATGGACAAAATGAGAACCATCCCACAGATTTTAAAAATTAAACTATAGACTTCAAACTAAACTGATAAACCAAACGGCTCTTCCACATACTACTGAGAATTCCGTTTGATTCCTGCTGTTTCTTCACACCTCAATCATCCAATTGACCAAACAACAGGAAACAGGAAACAAAAAGCCAAGAAAATCTGTTTGGCAATGGCAAATTGCAGAATTAAAAAAATGTATGTGAGTTTGGTCACCCTAAAATGCCCATAGATGTGAACATGAGTGTGGGATCATTTGTCTGCGTGTTTGCTCTGTGACAAACTGGTGACCTGTCCGGGGTGTTTCCTGCCTTCGCCCGTAGGTAGGATTGGCTCCCTGAACGGGATGAAGCCGTATGGAAGATGGATGGATGGATGGATGGATGGATGGATGGATGGATGGATGGATGGATGGATGGATGGCAAATCTGGCAATTTCTGGCACTCAAAAGAGAAAAATACTAAACAATGAATAAATAAGATGTATTCCCAAGAATCCCATTTTTTAAACCAACTACTTATTCAACATTTTTAGATGAAAACAATTACAAAGTCACAAAAACCAAAAATAACCCAAACACTTGTTCACAAATCTGTAATTTCAATATGCCTACTTAACACAAGCTGAAATGAAAATGTAACAATAAACCTCCCACTTAATTCCTATGCCTCGTTTACAAGACAACATTTCCAACTGAAAATGCAACTTTCTGAAAACCCCTTCCAAGGGGGAACTTTTCGAAAACGCTCCAACTCCGCCGTTGTGTAAATGAGGGAAAAAGTCACTTTTTAGGAAAACGGTCAATCCCATTCTCCATGTAGATGGTATAAACCCTGCTACTGTGCGTGCATGTGCCCCACAGCAGTAGTAAATAGCACATGCGCGAGTAAATGAAGAGTAAAAACAATGGCGGCCTCCAGAGTGTCATGACGCCCAGCCCATGTTCTCCTGGGATTTGCCATGCCGAGAATCCTTGTTTGAACAAATAAATAGTCTACCAAACACAAATTTCCTGACTACAGGTTACTGATTCATTTCCATTGATTTCATCCTGAATATGGTATGATAAGTTGAACCAATGATATTCAAGCCTGGATGCTTTATTTGCTTCTGAAATATAGTATTTTTCATGCCATGATATAATGAGGTTTCTATAGCCATCAATAGAAAAGCGTTGAAAGTATTTTAACCTTGTAAGACAATAATAAAAAAAAAACCCTCAAAATGATATAAACTAAACAATTTGCCAATGGAGAAATGATCTGCAAGGACCCGGCTGCTTCTTACAAAGTCTCAGAGCAAATAAAAGAATAGAAAAATTTATTAAATGAAATTAAAATAACAGAGAAATTGTCACATTTACCACAGGATCTGCAAGTTGCTCTTTATAAGTGTTGAGGCCGAAACGCATGTGTCCACAGTCAGATATCAAGGAGTGGTCATGAATATGTACGTGGTAACTGCACCACTGGAGCTTAGGTCAAAGAAATTGCACAACAAAGACAATTGAATTTCATGTTGTGTTGGTTAGGGTTCAATCCTCTAAACAAAACATTAAGAAGCAATTTTAGCATTGCAATAAAATACAGGGTTGTGGTATAGTGGTTAACACTCACACTGGAGTAAAGAACACCCTTGGTTCGATTGTGGCCTTTCTGTGGAGAGTTCTCCTGGTGCATTGTGAGTTTTCTCTGGGTACTCCACTGTGAGATGAATTGGTGTCTCTAAATTGAGCATAAGAGTGAAAGCAAGTGTTGTGCGTGTGTTTATCCAGGCGACTTGCCTGGTACGCACCCTACCTTCCGCCTCATTGGGGATCACCTTCAACCCAATGATACCCTACGGGACTGATCTACTGAAGGTTTGCGTACTTAAAAACGGCCACAAACTTGATATTGGCAGCAACCATGTGGAAGCTGAATCCACTAATGGGATGCACTGAGGATTGTGTTTGACAGACGTGCAAAATATCATACACTATTGATTTAGCACGTATGCCCTCATGGTTATTTAATATAATGAATAAAATATCATGAGGAGAAATAATACAGTTTCTAGCAGATTTTTTCTCATTGTAAACAAGGCCTAAAGCACAGGCAACCTTGCTTTGAATACTCCCTTTTGAAAGTTGGTTTTATTCTTTGATGATCACCTGCTAAAAACACACAAATCTCAAAGACCATCTGTTTGTGTCAGTATGCAATTTATCCTGGCTTATACAGTAAATCAGGGCTTAAGTTGGATGAGTTGGTACAGTAGATGGATGGCTTGCAAAACAATCAATGAAATGATGTAACAACAATAGACACCTTTAAGAGTATTTTAGGTTTAAGGCAGATGCAGATAAGTCCATCCATCCATCCATCCATCCATCCATCCATCCATCCATCCATCCATCCATCCATCCATCCATCCATCCATCCATCCATAAGGAAGATAAAAGACCATGGTTCTGTCTGGTGCACACCTCTATAAAGAAAATACTACTGACGTAGCTTTTTTTTTTTTTTTTTTTTTTTTTTAAATGGAATTGTTTCTCCTTTTCGTATTAAACTTGGGCCAGTTAATGCAGATTTAACGCAACCCAGATTCCGTCTGATTTAAAGGTCAGATGAAATGAATCCTCCCTGAAGTTATAGCTCAGTCATGGTAAGACTGGGGAAATACGATTAAACCTATCTGTCAGCAGCCATTACCGGCCATATTAGAGACTCAATGAAATCACTCTTGCTGAGCGCACTGTCATTATAGGTCTGCTTTAAAGTTTGCGGTACCAGGGTCCAGATTTCCCCCGACTCCTATGCACTCTATGGGGAACCAGGGACTCTTGGCAGCAAACACCAGTCACTATTCATTACTCTGGCATGAGATCACACTTATCTTCTACCACTAATTAGTGAACAATGAGGTGAGAAAAGGAGGTGTTTTTAATTCATGATGTGTATCAAAGAGAGTATTTCCATCACTGATCCACATGTGTCTTTATCTCCGCGGTGAAACCTCCATTAACACTTTTATTTCCTTTTCTCAGCGGTTCACCGTGATGATTTAGCACAAAAAAAAAGTAGAGAGAAATATATCTTTCAAATAAAGTTGCTGGTTTAACACTGCTTTTTATAGTGAAATGGAAATGAACTGTCTTATTTTTACACTACCAGCACATTCAGCACAGATGATTAAGCTTCAAATGTTAATTCATGAATTTTTGCTTGTCTCAAACAACACATGCACCACAGGAGACTCAGGTGTCATGCAGCTACACAAGCTTATCCTACAGTAGTTCTGCCTATAGTGTACCATCACAGACAGGGATTTCAGCATTTTTTTTAACCGGTTTGTCTGAACATCTGTGTCTGCGGCTTTATGGGTGGCCTTTGCGGTGAGGACAATCATTGTAATCTTGACCGTGGTGGGGGGAAATCGTAGCTCGCCCGGAGCTCAGTGTGACTGTCACAGGAGTCTGTGCTTGACAGGCTTGCACTTGAAAAGTCCCTGTACTGTGAGTGACTTTCCTCTCTCTCTCCTGCCCAACCCCCCCGCCCCCCCCCCCCCCCCCCCCCCTTATCTGGTCCCCTCAGCCTCTGTCACACACTCACACATGCACACACACATGCTATGTTTATTCACCCATCACACAACAGTGTGCCGCAACAACTGTCTCCCTTGGCCACCTCTGTTCCCTGCCCACTCGGGGAAGATGACATGTGTTTGATGGCCAAAATCGCTGCACTGTCTACCTTCTCCGTCTCTTCGGCAGCGAGCGCACCATGGCCCGGGGGCGGGGGGTAGGAGGTTGAATGAGTGGCATGTTTGTACTGCTCAGCGCCTTCAGAAGAGATTTAATGTAGCTGATATGTTGTTTTGTTTGTTGCTTTGTGTGTCGCTCCTAATTAGTTCCGTGGACCAACAGTCACAATGTGCCCGCTCAAAGCCACTACAACTAATCAGGAATGCCGAAGAGCTGGAGATGAAGAGCAGAGTGATGCTGACCTCAAAATGTCAGCTGGTGTTGCATTTCTTATTATTTACTCTCACTATTCTGAGCATTGGTGTGCATGATCATGCTAAAGGCTATTTACATATTTGAACTCTGCTTTTTGTCCATAGCTATTTCCTACAGAAGAAATTAAAAAGCCACAAAAAAGCCATTGTGGCTTATTGTTGAAAGGATAGAAGCTCATTATGGGTGAACAGGATGAACCATGACCACCCACGCCATTCATTTGGGCAGCCATGATGCTCATTATCCTTTTGGAGAGACTGCAGGTCAGGGCACCGCAACCTGCCCTCTACAATCGCCACAGAAACAAATCCAGCAAAACTCAAAGGTTAGATGGCAAATTAGAGCCTTTTTTGTTGTTGTTTTATTTGCAAGTCAGTGACTGAGCCAAGAGGAGATGACAAGAATGAGATAAGGAAAGGTGACACCTGTCAGTCATTTTGAACTTGAGTGACTGATGTTGGTAATGCAGAGATCTTCATTTCTGCTCTTATCGAATTTTAAGGTTTCGTCCTTCAAGTCCTGACCAGTTACACGAACAAATATAGGGCAAGCAATCAATTCCCATATAGTACAAGTTTAGATAAACAGGTGACTATAGGTTTTAGATTTACCAGGTAATTGAAAAAGATATCATATCCATCATCATCATCGAGCTGAGTGTCTCAACCTGATACAAGCATACCTGTGATTTTAAAGGGCTTGGCTCAAGTGTTATTCAATCATGTTGTTTGAAAGAGCCCACAGAGGACCCACTGTCGGTTTAGTTGTGACAGAATACATTTTTTCAATTTTGAGTGTGCCACACGCTCGTTGTCGACTTCAAATCACCTGGAACAACAACAAAATGAAAGTGAAATCAAAGTAACAAAAAACGAAAAACAAAACAGAAAAAAGGCTGGAACAGCTGTTTTTCTCCTTAAGGTTTAACTGGTGTGACAGTGCAAAGACTTGTTAAAACATCAATGGATATAGTTTTTGAAATCCTCACTTTTTTTTTTTTTTTGTACATGATTACTGTTGTTGGATTGCCTCACCACTGGGTATGTACCAAAGAACGCTGAGCATAAAAACCTACAAGAGGCACATAAACCCAAACTTGAGCCTCCTTCATGGTTCTCACCCCTGGAGCTACACTTTCCATGCATGTTTATGACTGTAATGTGCGCAAGAGGCTCCATAATGCTCTGGAAAGCCTTGCATGCACATTTAGGAACTTTAAATGGTTATGGGCATACACATGATGAAAGAAATTATCTCACCGATAGGCTGCAGGAATTTTACAGTCCACCTGCCAAAGCATCTTCAGAGTCTCTCTGACAATAACACACTCCTAACTGGGTAAATTTTACACTTTACACCTCTTCAACTCTAGATGCTCATTGTTGCTCGCACTCCTCTGGACTTTCCTTGGTACGTGTGCACTGTGTTCCATGCAGTGATAGTTTGTTCTGTGGCATAAACACAGGCAAAGTAAGTGTTTTAATAAGTCGCATCCTTCATTCACCTCCACTATCCAGACTATCATCAGCCTCACAGGTAATTGAAGCAGTCAACTAGGAGCAAACAGCTCTTGTTACTCCGGCTGATATATGAGTGTTTATTGTCTGTGTGTGTGTGTGTGTGTGTGTGTGTGTGTGTGTGTGTGTGTGTGTGTGCGTGCGTGCGTGCGTGCGTGCGTGCGTGCGTGCGTGCGTGCGTGCGTGCGTGCGTGCGTGCGTGCGTGCGTGCGTGCGTGCGTGTGAGAGAGAGAGAGAGAGAGAGAGAGAGAGAGAGAGAGAGAATTGCTGTGTGCGTGTATGTGTGACAACGTTAATGCCGACTGCTCCTATCAGTGTTAGCATGTACCAAAATTATCCAAATATTGAAAACAAATATGAGCATGCTGTGTTTTGGTTACTCTGGCAACACGATTTTTTTTGTATTTCACCTGTCTTCTTCCGTAGTCTTAAGCAAATTGGCAGCACAGCTCTTCGACAGGCACCAGCTGTTTTTATCTGCTTGTTGCTATTGGAAATGATGACACTTGTACTCAAGGGCCCTTTCTTAGCCTTGATAGAGCTAGCTATCTATCCTGAGCCTCTTGGCTCTTTCTATACCCTAGCTAACAGTATGGCCACAATCTGTTCTTATCACTATCCCCACCATGTTCCCCCTCTGTGAATCTGGCTCAAGGGAGGTAGAAAAATGATGGTTTGGGTGATGTTTATGATTCCCACTCTCACTGTCCTAAACCCTCCCCGCCCCATACCCACCCCCACCCCTGAACATTCTCTGAATCCCATGGCTGACTGATAATGGAACAAAGCTGCTGTCCACTCATCTGTGTGTGTGTCACATGTCCTGCTCAGAGCCCCCCCCTCCTCAGTAATGGTGAATCATCTGCCACAGAGTAACTGGAGCACACGGTCACTGTACCCCTTGGCTCTGCCTCGCCAGTGCCAGTGCTGAATCTATCGCCTGCCCAGGAAGAGCAAAGAGAAAGCAGGCAAGACGTTGCAGAGATTACCCCCTCCCTCTTCCCCGAAGCTCGCCCGCATGGGTGGCCCTGTCTGAGGCTGTTTACTCTTAATTGAGTTGCTCACTCAGCCACTGGCCCTGGGGGACACCTCCGTGTCACTTCCTATGATTAACCTAAATTTCATCTATCGTCCAGGACCGCTGCCAGATCTGGTAAGACCATGAGGTATGTGTTGAGACATCAACAATAAAAGAGCAAAGACAGGAAAAGGAAAGAGCTTGAGCAGAAGGCCGAAGTAGGATGTGATGAGGGTGGCAGAATAAATTCAGTCATTAATAATCGCATCCATACATAAAACAGAGAGGCTTTAGATAATTAGGATGCCAGGTAAAAGGTCCAACTTTCCTGCCTCAGCAAAAGCTATATTGCATTGATGTCACAGAGTCTGTATTGAACTGGTCAAGTGGATTTAAAAATGGCCTCTCGTCAGACTATGTTCCATTAAATAGCGGTGGTGCCGACCAATTTGGGCTTTTTAGCTCTGGCCTGACTCCAGGGTGATAGGATGATAATGTATGAGGCTTTCTGTGAGTTTGTCTTAGGCTAGGTTGCTCATTTCCCCAGTAAGTAGCAAGAGATCAAAGGCGGTGAGTGAGGAGCTATTCTGTCCAGTTCTACACTGGGCCAATCAGGCCTTTCATTTATTGGCACTCCACGAAGTGGTATAAATCACGTCAACCAGCATCGACCAGAGCCTTAGTCATGAACAGTAGCTCACAACAACACATGGATTTGCTGCTGTTTTTGATCAATGAGACGTTATTTAACGGCTTTGATGGGTGACCATTGGCGTGTACCATTGTTTTTCTTTTTGGTATTCACAGCTTTTTCTTGTGTTGGTTCTCACTTGCATTCCTTTTTCATGCCTATTTTGTTTTCCAAACACTTGTGTGCGTCGGCAGCCCCTTCCCTGCCAAGGCACTCATGGAGAAGTGATAGGCATGGGGAGTCTGTGGGCCTGCAACCATGAAATAAATATGGATGGTCATGAGTGAGATGAGCGAGGATCATCTGTTTTGCCATCTGCTTGTGCGAGAGCGTGGATGTAATGACTGTAGTCCTGCCTAGCCCAGTGAGCCCTCTGTCGCTGGGAAGACGCTTGACAGAAATGCACACTTACCAGGCCCACAAAGTTGCACACAAACACAAGTACACATTCATCCATGCATGCACACACAATTGCACATAGAAACACCACTTACTGTGCACAGTCAGTTGTTTCCCCTAAAGGGTACAGTACACACCAGCGCCTACACTCCGCACAGACACAACAGTGGCTTCCCTTCCAGGCTCAGGTAAAGTCTGTGCTGGTGTGTGTGTGTTCGACTGCCTTGCCTTTTCTGCAAGCATCTGGCCCTCTGTGGCCATTAGAAATGACAGGTTGACAATTGCCAGGCAGGATTGGTGTTGGTGATTGTTCAGCTGGCAGGGTCCTACCATGTGACAGTCTGTTAGTGTCTCTGCATGAAGAACAACATGGGACTTGTGTTAGCAGCACTCCGGGCATTGAGGGGAATAAAAAGCTGCACCAATCCACCAGTAACTCCTCCGCCACCCCTCCGCTCTGTCCCCCAAGCAGACAATCCTCTTTTTTCCTTGGATGGCTTTGTCGCTGAGGGCTGGTAATAGTATGAGTGTATGTTTATAAAAAAAAAGAAAGAAAGAAAGAAAAAGAAAGAAAAAACAGGCTGTTGAATTATACATATTCCTTATGGAGGGTGACACAGTAGGAGCTCTCAGAATCAATCTTGACGCTTGGATGGAATCATAGAGCGCAGAGAAAATGGCAAACATTGCTGTGGCTCAATGGCCTGATGCTCTCATAAATATGTTTTTATGGCCCTGAATGAGTGGGGGCACAGATATGTTTGGTGCTCATAAAGGTGTGTGTGTGTGCAAGACTGTACAGTGTAATGCTTCATATCGGAGGTTATAAAACATTCCTAATTTAATTAGCTTATCCAATATAAAAATCAATAGCATGTCAATCATGGTTCAGCGTAGTATGCACTATAAATCAGGAGTTCAGTGTAAGAAAACGCCTTGTTTGCCAATACTGTCTTGTTTCTCGGTTTGTCTTGCAGGAGAAGCTATTACTATAGTCTATATTGACCGTTTGCACAACAATGTTACAAATGCATCTAATGCAACACAACACTCTCAATTCAAACTCCATCTCATTTACTGGGTCCTCTGTGGAGAAATTGAACATTCTGCTGTCTCTGATTTTTCATCCATCCTTTGGGTTAAGTGTTGTCTTGGGAACTCGGAAAAAAGCAGGCGGCTGGGGTTGGAGTGGGGTGAGGGAGACTGTTAAGAGGCTCTTGAACTATAGTCTACTGTCAGCGGAGAGTGCTGAATGAGAAAACTGTCCAAGAGGAGAAAAGAGAAGCACAAGAAGCAACAGATTCATGGCTGGGATGATTTGCTTTGCTTGTCTACACCCACAGAAGCCGCCAGGCTCCACTATCAATGAAATACACTTGAACAGAACCAAGCATAGCTCCTTGCCATGTACAAAGTCATGAGATTGGACTGTTAACGCTTCTTTGCTACTAGCCAAAACGTAGCTTTTCTTCTCTCTGAGTTGTTTTCATTTTCTGTTCCTAAGTTCCCTGTTTCTTTTTGTCTGATTAGGAATTTCACAATGTTCTCTTTGGTTGGGGAAAAAAGGAAAAAAAAAGCAGTGTACGGAGAAACAACGAAGCAGCCATTCAACTGTGATGTTTTTCTCCCTCATTCAGTTTGAAGCTTCATCAACTGGCACACTGTACTGCTTTTTTTTTTTCCATGTTGCCCTGGCATTTAAGCTACAGTGAAAGCACCCTTTGAAATCTGTGGCTCCCAAAAAAAAATAAAAATGATATCCATCCCCACTGATATGTGGTGGCCACAGGACACACTGCTATGTTTTGAGCTTGTGTAATTTGGTGATTAATGTTGACCCCGTCTGCTCTATACCTTATTTATCTGCAGTTTTATTGAACCACAGGGAATTGCAAAGGCTGCAGAAAACTCTGAGTCCTCTGGATGCCTGCAGTGTGTGAATATGATGCAAAGGGAGTCTCATACCTCTTCCCAGACCGTTCTTTTATACCCTTTGGCTCTCTGATGATTCACCTGCCAATAATCAAACGTGCCTCACTTTCATGTCCTGTATGCCTCAATAAAGCTTAATAACAAGTTGTGGATTTAAATAGCAGAGGCCAAACCCTGGCACAAGCTATATCCCTCCTTCCTCACAGGGCTCGAAATAGCCAAGATCTGGCCCAAAACGTCACAGGGAAATTGGGATTAAGTGCGGCTTGATGTCGCCCGTCTCTCCACTGCCCGGCTTTCGACGAGCACTTTCCCAGCAGCACTCTCACATCTTTGTGGGTCACATCACAGAATTCCTGTCATCAAGGGCGGCGGGTTTTAACGTCAGGGACTGTGATATCTCCTCCCCAAACCCTTCCCTCTCCCTCTTCCCTTCCACCGATAACAGTTAATCCTTGCCTCACATTAAACTGTGACCAAGATCAATTAAAACCCTGCCTCACCCTGATAGCAATCTCCTTTCGCATCAGCCAGTGGTGAGAGTAGTGTGTGTGTGTGTGTACATAATGCCCATCTCTGTGTGTGTGTGTGTGTGTGTGTGTGTGTGTGTGTGTGTGTGTGTGTGTGTGTGTGTGTGTGTGTGTGTGTGTGTGTGTGTGTGTGTGTGTGTGTGTGAAAGAGAGAGCTATAACAGAGAGCCATCTCCATCCTCTTCAGTGGGTTGCAGATGGTTGCCAAGCCGCAGGGAGAGCCTGCCATTGATTTTCATCGCCTCTTAACAGAGATGAAAGACAATAAAAAACAATAACAGTGATGATCACAGCACTGCTGGCCATGTATGCATACAATGATTATCCATATCTTAATTAGTATTCTTTCCTTTGTTGTAATTATTTTTATTTGGCACTGGCCTTATCATTATTATGAATTCTGTAATGAAAATGAATAATGCTTTGAATATAATCATATGTGTATTAGTGTGCAGCTGTGCTGCAGAAAGTGGGCAAACACCCCACATTGCGGGGTTTTTTTTTTCTGTTATTTTACATCTTGGGATCAGTCCAGTCGATATCTCTCATAGCGGTCTCCCCACCCATCATTTTTATTTAGAAAGTTTAGTGTAAGTGGGCAGCATTTTCTGTTGCATATGGTGTGCCAGTTTCATGGTGCGCGGTTGTTTCCAAGACCATTGGCATAACAGTGCGACTGGTTGGCAGCTACGGAGGGATCGGTTCTGGGGTGCCAAATGTGCGTTGGCATGTGAGACGGAGGGCCGGGTAGTGGAAAGTGGGGGACGCCATGAAGGTAGAGGATAGGGAGGAGATGGCAGTGAACACGGCAGGGCAGGGCGGGAACAGAGGCGGAGTGGAGTCTCCAGTGTACCGACTGGCTGCCAAGCCGACTGTCATGTTAGCCACTGGGATTGGCTGCTGTGGGCCTCAGGTTGTTTTGGTGTGTACATCAAAAGGACAGGCTGTGAACATGAAAACATAACTCATTTTTCCCCTATCTTCCCATCTTTCGCCTCTCCTCCACCACTTTTTTCTCTCGCTCTCAGGCTGCCTTTTCGTCTCCTTTCCCGCGAGAGGCACATCCAAGGTGCTGCAGAATCTTTGAGCTCAGGAGGAGAGACAGCATGCCTGCAGGGTTGCCACGACAAAGTGCGGGAAAGACCCAAGAGAGGAGAGGAAAGGATAGAAGTGAAGAGAGGTGGTCAGCAGTCTGAAAGGCACGAGCCTAAATAATATGTTATCGCAGATGACAGACGAAATGCGTCCGCTCCGTGTTATACAGAACAGATGACCCAAGAAAACCAAACACACGTTTCCCACTGTATCACAAGCTGCGAGAAATGTACCATCTGCTGCCATTTTCAACCTCCTTCCATTGTGCTGGTGTTTTGTCTTTTGCACTGCTGTCAGCACTGTTTCAATTACATTCTGCAGCTTATGTCTATAGTGGATTACACCCGCTCGGTGTTCATGTGTAAAGCTGCGGGTTGACTTGTGCTTGTAGGCTATGCAGTGCTTTCTTCTTTTATTGTCTCTTTGAAAAGACAATGATGTTCTTGGCCTGCGAGCGGTTTCCACCCCTCCGTACAGCCGCGGAAGAATTAACTTGTGAATGATCCAAATTCAGAACAAAGAGATCCAATTTTGATTTCTTAATGTTGTTGTTTTTGTTTTCTTCCCTCTTTCTACTGCACTTTTTATTTTTAGTCATTGGGGCTTTTTCTTCTCCTAGATTGGCTGTGCTTAGTTGTGACCTAGTTTATTAAAGGGGGGGGGGGGGGGGGGGGGGGGGGGGGGGGTTGGCCAAGCTATGGGAATCAGGGGCAGATTAACTTTCTGTTAGTTCTCCCTAGCAAAGCTCCATATGTCAGAGCCGCTGCTGTGAAAAAGGAAAGTCACTAAAAGAGTGAAACAACTTGTTTTCCCAAGCTTGGAAAAACTACAAGTTGAATTTTGCCTCTTTAGAGTGATTGTGAAAGAAAAGATGTGGTACACATTTGAAGCTCAGCATCGAAATGGAACTATTGACAGTGCCAGCACACATTGATTTGTTGCACATTATTTATCTGTACAGCCGATTCTTTGTCCACCTGAAGAAAATCATGTTTACAGTTTCTAAGTCACATGACAGAGAAAGACAAATACAAACTTGCAGCTGGAAATGGCCTTGCTTGGTAATAAAATAGAAATTTGTTTAGCGTTACTGCAAAGGAGAACATTACTTACCCTTTTCTCAACCTGCTGCGTGTTTTCGAAACTATCAACTCACACTGGAAACGTGCGGGGGAAAACACAAAGCTGCTCAAGAAGGTCAGTCACAATTCTTTCGGCCTCCCACACATTTCTGTAGCACTGATGTGTACAGTAATTACATTTCTGAGGAGGTGCACACCACAGGATGTATGCACCTCAACACCACATTGCAGAAGCATCATTCAGCCTTAAGAGCTTGTGTTTGCCGTTAAGTTCAGAAGTGAATGGAGAGCAGACGGAAGCAAAAAGCGGGTATTGCTTTATCAATTTGGAATTTCTCGCCCGGAAATCTTTCAGGATTTAACAGTTCCCTAGTTTCAATCACAGTCACCATCAAACACAAATGATGTTTGCCAACAAATCCTCGTGAAAGATATGCAGTTTATCGCTTCTATTGGTAGAATAATAAGCATTAGCGCTGGAGATCAGGCTTTGTTAATAGTTATTTGTTTTTGTCAGATGAGCTAAAAACTCGTCCTGAAAAACCTGTCAGCTGCCATACATATCTACATTGTTTATCTGTCCTTATCTGTTTTTGCCCGACTTAATGTAAACACAGCAATGTTATCCACAACCTTGCTTGTAATTAAGCATATTCTTCAGTGATAACCTCCCTGAATCTTAAAGCATTTACAGGGTTATCCAACTGAAGTCGGCTTACAAAAGAAATCAGGGATCAGGACTAAACGACAAGAGGATAAAGGGATAGAAGATAGGAGAATATAGCTGGGAAAGGTTGTTCTGCTTTTGTGTTACTTTACTATCAGAACACAGGTGCTGGTTGGTTATTTACAGCTTTGAACCTCCTCAAGGGTGTTTAAATTTTCCCTTTTTGCACCGTTTCAATGGTATGTCGGTAATTTCTATTTATTGTATTACTTGCTAAGACACTGTTTTACTGACCCAGTAATACTGCAGCAATCTGATCTGTTGAGGCAAATCCCTCTGAGCCTCACACATGGGAACGCTCTGAGACACTACAATGGACCAAAGGTTAGACCAAATCTAGATGAGAAGATGTGACAATAACACCGGAGAAGAACTAAACATCTAAACTAATCAGAATGTGACCTCAGTGTCAAATCCTTTCATAGCATTTGCTGATACATCTTCAAGGTCACTAATCTGGTTCCATAACAGTTTGACAAAAACAACCATAGTGAACATAGAATACTGTATCGCTACAATTGCAACAAGAGGTCATATTCAGCTGGATGTTGAAGAGACTCAATACAGAATGTTATGCCGACTGACAGTGTGAAAGTTGAATTGCTGATAAATTCACAGAAAATCCAGTTCTGCTCCCTGGTTATGCGAACGTGCACACATTTGCATGGGGACACACGATGCATACGTGGTTGGTAAAACACTCAAAATGGACGAAATGTTTCACATTGCAGGAACATTCAGACCAAACGCCATGAATGTAATGCCGAATAAGAGATTAATGACTGCAGAAACAAAACCACACACACACACACACACACACACACAGGACACAAGGAGGCACACGAGCACTAATCAAGGCTGGTGAGTCCTACAGGCAGATCACTCATCTACGTCTCTGCCTTTCATTACCTGCCCTTCCTCGGATGAGGACAGTTGGACTGAGCTGCCGACTGCCTCCGCAGAGCCTCTCTGCAGGGCCCCCCTCGTGGTGGTCCCTTCTCCCCGCCACTGAAAAACTACCCATGGCTACTTTTAAACTTGTATTGGATGATTAGACTTGGGTTGCATCCTAGAACACCGTTCAGGCCCAGCAGGGATTCAGCAGGGAGCACCAGAGCCAATGCATAATTTCTCAAGAAGGGGGGGACTCACACTGAGCCGGCGAGTCCCAATCCTGCGACGGCAAGACTTGTGAAAAGAACTAAATAAGGTGGTATTAAATGGATAAGGAAGTAAACTGACCTTCTCTGAGGCACCTTCAGATAGGCAGCAAATAGAAATTCATTAACGGATAAAATGTGTTGAGCATTTTCTTTTTGTACACAGGGAAGAAAGCTCCGCATTTCAAATGTTTTTACTTGTTTAACCTGATACATATTACCATTCACCTGTTTCTTTTCTTTTTTTTTTTAGAATATGATGTTAAAGAAACGCTATTATAATTAAGGGTTTTCTGACTTTCCATAAGATTCCCTTTTCCATCACTATTTAGCAATCTTCACTAAATGTTATGACAAAAAGACCATTTTCCAGAATCCTCTGAGAAAACAAAAATGTATTTTTTTGGAACGACAACAGCCACAGAATAATGTTGTGAAGATATTTATGTGCCTCTCTATCTGCCAAATGAGGAGATTGCCGTCTCTTTCATCCAGTTCTAATCATTGCAGAACATGTGGGAAACTAATGGTGTTTTTCTGTTTGCACAACAGTGCTCGTTCACCTCTGAGTGGGACACTATATGGGGAATGAACAGATTATAAACTGTGCTGTACATAACAACGGGTCAAACGTACAAAATGTGCTTGTTTTATTTTTAATGGCTTATGAATATTTAACTGCCAGGGTCACTTAGCAAAAATCCACAGCGGAAATCAATAAATTGGTTTTTAAAATGGAAACCTTGGTAAAGCATTTATTTTCAACAAAAAATACTATAAATTACCCTGAGCTTAATCTCTTGAGCGCCAGAGTGGGGAACCCCCGGCCAGCAATTTCTGATAGCATGGAGTGTATGAGAGGCCGTTTTGATGCATATAGGAACAGTTGCATGTGCGTACTCGTACTTTTCCGCCATGAGCTCTTTATTGTGCATTTTCAACTACTGCCTGTACTATCTGGGGAGTCTGTACGTACAGTGCTTGACTTGATTCGAGTAGGATTTATGTATACAGTACGTGTTTATGCCACTATAAAGGCATCTTTCATTCTGTCATGCTCATAAATTTAATTTCTAAGTCAAGAAACATGAAGCAGGAATTAAAAAAAATAGACTTCCACTGGGACTGGATGTCAGCCAGCGTACTTTCAGCCAATTTTTTTTTTTTCTCCTCAGCTTTTTTCTTTATCCAACAGAGAAACGTTTTAACTGGGGGTGATTGTGCAGACCTATCTGCCAAGGGTTTTAGGGAGAGCATTGGTGTTACCATGGCGCTCGCACCCCTTTCTGTGTTGTAAACAGGAGCCAGTGATTCCCCACTGGGATGATTTTGCATGCAGGTTGGGCAAAGAAAGCTGCTGGCCCCCCAAATGCATTCCATCACCATCACCCTCAGGGTCCACGGCTGGAACCTTATTTCAACACATTGAGTAGTCAGGGGACGGGGAGGTTTGAGGGCATGGAAAGGAATATATGGGTATATTAGAGCGAAAGAAGGTTTCAAGAGGAATGTGTTGAGGTGAATAACAAGAAATGCATTAAAAGGATACAAAGGAAGACAGATGCAGAGATTGGTGGGGATGGAAGATGGAGACGCGAGTGTCTGGTAACAGTAAGAATACAAAAAAAAAATGAGTGAGATTAAATGCTTTGACGGTATAGCTGTCTGAACGTACATACCTCCAAATGCTCCCCAGGATGATTTCTCCATGGCACCCTGGAGGGGGGGGGGGGGGGCTCTTTTGCATGAGACTTCAAAACTCGGCTATAAGCAGCACAATCTAATATCAGTGGTTTCTCCAAGAAAATGTTATCTAAACCGTCCTCGGCAGTGTTAGTGAGGCCCCATGCACAGCCCTGGGCTACTGATAGGGGCCATACTGATGAGCAGTCACGATGCAATGAGAGTCTGAAGCAAGCTGCTATAGCTCAGAAGCCGGCGTCTTATCTCAGGTTTGATTTTTTTATTTACTTTTTGGAGTCCAATCCTTTTTATCTGTGATCTAACCTGCAATGACGAGATAAAGCTGTGCTGACTTTTCCATAAATGCACTTATCAGAGCTGTACAAGCTCTCCAATGCCAATGAGATGGGCAGGATAATCACTTAGCATTCAGTTTGCATGCCTTCACCTACACTGCCCTGTGTTTTGCACACCCTTGCCCACAGAAACACAAACACAGAAGCAGACACACACATACACGTACAGTACACGAACTGGTGCACTAAGCGCAGGGGTGCATACACGAACACACTTTTCCACTTGTGTTGCTGTGTCTACAGGCTATTCACGGTAATAGCTCAGGCTTTCAGCTCTAAGTGTGTTTTTTTTTTTTTTTTCTGCTCCAATCATACAATAGTGCCTGCTGAGCCGGCAAGTAAGAATATCAAACAGCAAATGAAATTCCTGAGAGCCATCTGCACCAACACCAACTTGTAACATGAATTTTTCATCATTTGGTGTGGTAATATTACCTCATTAGAAGACTCGGGCAGACATTCAATAAGCGTGGTCAATCTCCCTGCCAGGACTAGATCAGCGGTTCAATCAAAACAGCTCTATTCAGTCACCTCACTGTGCACACAGATTTCAGGAGCTGTACTGTAAATTCCCATCTTGCTTTAAATCAGTTCTTCAAAATTTGTATTGAGGGGCGAATTCAGTCAAACGGTGATTCAAAAGAACCCGGTCAGTGGGAGCATATGCACAAACAAACAAATGGACGAATACCACCTAGTTGTCCACACATGCATTCTTATTCTTTCCATCTTCTTCAATCTACTTGTCCATCTCACCCTGTCAGTTTCACTCAGTCTGCCATTCCTACTCGGCTCAAAAGGCATCACACTTGGCCAGATATGCATGAGATGTGTACCTTGCTGCAAATACAAATACCCCAAGCAGGTCTTAGAAAGTCAAAGCCACTCCAATCTGGCATATTCATTACTTTGCTAACTCTCCACCCTTCTGCTCACTTTCAGCCAACAGCTGCTGGTTCTTTTGGTACCTTGAGGTCTCCTGATGGAGTCAGGAGAAAACATCATTTTCACCTGGCTGCTTTTTATTTGTGGGATGAAAACATCACAGGTTGGGGACACTGCAGATCTGCAACGTCTAGCAGGTGTTCAGCACACGTGGTAAGGAAGGACCAGGCTCCTTATTTATTAATTTCTCGGGCTGAAAAGAAATATTCATATGTCTTTGGTGCGGTTCTTTGTACTGCACCGCTGCAGGACTTTGTTGTTGTTTTCCTCTTTCTGGTACGGCTGGTTTTCTTATTACTGTTTTCACCGCAGGAAGTCGTTTCAATAATGGAAGTTATTATATGATAATAGCAGCAAGAACAAAGCTGTGTGCCATTGTGTAGTGACTGTGAGTGAGTGAGTGAGTGAGTGAGTGAGTGAGTGAGTGAGTGAGTGAGTGAGTGAGTGAGTGAGTGAATGAGTGAGCCTCTTGGTAGTGTGGATTTCTTGCCGTGTTAAGGGAAAAATGATATCCCGATGGAAAGTGGGAATCAAAATCTGCACAGCTAACGGTATCGCATTTTGCATATCCGCATGTCACTAGTTTTCTGGGTATAAATGTTCCCCGTTAAGCCTGTCTTCTGGTTTTTTAGGTGCAACAAAGTAGGTTTAGAGCAAAAACGAACAAAGGAAATTCACTATAAAATCCAAATGTGTCTGAAAACAACTTTGATCTTGAACTTCTCACATCCCCTTTAACGCTGGTATAGAAACATGTGATAGTATAACAAATGGATATCTTTGCCCATCTGTATCAGTAATGTTTTTTGTTTTTTTTTCCAGGGCAAACTCGGATGGATTTAGCAGAGATGTCTTCCCCAATCTGTTCCTATGATATAACTATATATATGTTTCAACAGGTCTTAATCCACATTACCCGGTTTTAACATGAGATACACGGGGATTTGAGAAGATCAGCGTCTGTTCAGAGACAGAGAAAGAAAAAAAATCTCTTTCCTCCCCTTTTTGTCCATCCCTACATCAAGTGAAGTTGAGTGTGTGTGTGTGTTGGGGTGAGCTGTGTGTGTGTTAAAGAGTGGGCTGCAGACTATTTTCCCCTGATAATCTTTTTTTTTTTTTTTTGCATGTTCGTGTCAAATATATTGTGCCAACAAGTCGTACATCTTTCTGCTCCCAATAAGCCCCAAATCCTTTATCACTGTTGTTGTCATGTGTGCTTAGCACTGTGATGTTTCTTAACCCCCCCACTTCCAACCCCACACATTATGTTTTCTGTTGTAATCATCTTATTACAAGTTATCCCATAAAAAAAACTGCCTCTCATGGTCTCAGTCAGAAGAATTTATCGTGATGAGGCGTGACGTTCACGATGGCATCAGGGACGGCTCTGACTAACCTGTCAGCGACGCCGCTCCACCAGCTGACTCTGTGTCTGGTAAAAGCGCGGTGCATTCTGCTATGTCTGACTTCCCCCGACCTCCGTCATGCTCCAGCCTCACAGAGCTCTGCACAGCTTCTGTTTCCCTCACGCTAAGAACCAAATCTGGCACAAGGCCGCGAAGCAACAAGAGGCTTCTGCGCCACATTGCCTGATGTTGAACAAGACAATGAGGCTTCAGTCTGAGCATATAGAGACCCAATAAGACTTCATGCTTTATCTTCAACAAATCCGATTCAAACTGATGAGAGCATCTTCGAGTACAACGGCTGTACGGCAACCTTCGAAGACTTTTGTTTTGCATGCAGGGGGGGGAGGGGGGTTGATTAATATCTGACAGGGGATAATATTTGACACAACACATGCTTTGTGAATAGTGACATTTTTTTTATTTTTTTGCTGCCACAACATATTAAACACTAGATTTTCTCAACAAACAAAGAACAACATTTACTGTGACAGAAGGAAAGAATAAGATTTGTTTGAGGGCACAATTGTGTTCGTCAACCATAGTCGAATGCGTCTTGGCCTCTGTCAACCTTATTGCTTTGGTCTTGCCTCCTAGCCCCTCTCCCTGCTCCAATATGATAAGATTTACTGGCATGTCCAAATGGGTAATCTTGTTTATTCACTGTAGCTGTTTGGATCGCAACATCACCGGGAGAATTAAAGCCTCTGAATCTCAGCAGGAGGTCAAGCACAAAAAAAAGGAAATGTAGTTTTCTATCTCTATTCTGCCACTATGCTGGTGTTCATTAGTGTTGTAACAGCTGATATTATTTTCTCTGCAGCATACTCTCTTCCCTGTTGTTAACCTCACTCTATATATCCTTCTCCTGCTTGAGCTCTTCAGCCACAAACCCGCTGACTGCATGGATGTGTGCATGTGTATTTGAATGAAAAAAGGACTGTACTCTAAATGTTGTTTCTGCCTCCGATGGCGGATCAACACTTAGATTTTAGACACGACTCCCACTTCTACAATCCATACCATTGATCTAAAGCTCGCAAATTTCTATATTGCCTCTAAACTGTTAAATTGATCATCTGGAAAAGCCTGGCAGCGTTTGGGCCAGAAAGGGCAGCAGAGCTGACAGCCTGTGGGTTAAGCAGGGGAGGTGTGGTCTGTCACATGAGCTGATCTCTCCCTCGCTCTCCCTCTCTGGAAGAGATCTTCAATTATAAGAGGCTTGTGCTGCTTTCGCAACCCCCCCCCCCCCCCCCCCCCCCCCCCCCCTTCACACACACACACACACACACACACACACACACACACACACACACACACACACACACACACACACATCAATCCTTCACCTCCATTCAGATAAGCCCAGGCCTTTACCCCAACGGTTTATGAGAGGAATCTGCACACACTCAGAGTTGATCTCAGGCTTTTTTGATATTAAAAAAACAACACAAATCCTCTATGTAGACTTTTCTTTGAGGGACATTTGACATACTGTATTAATCTGCGTTACTCCCCAGATAGTGTCCTTCTGTCACCCCCTTCACCGCCACTACCACCAAGACCTACCAAGTTAAAGATTGACCCACAACTTAGCTAATCGTAAAATAGGTTGAGCTTAATCTGTGATACAATTTCCACCATCCTTCCATTAGATCAGCATGGAAACAATCCCAGATGAGCAGATAGTAATCTTTGGGTTTTCGATTGCAGCAATATGGAGCAAACACAGCAACTAGCACATCACGGGCCCGACATGGCAATGTTCACGTCACGCAACAAACACAGCGGGCTTCTGTCCTCTCGAAGCCGACAATCTCTCCATCAGTGAATCAGTTGACTCGCCGAATCAATCCGCCGGCAGAGGAGAAACGAACCGCGTGGACAAGACATCTTAGGTGACGGAGCGCTTATATTTGCTCTCTTTCTCACTTTCACTTCCTTATAGATAAGACATCAAGATACCCATGGGGAATTGTTTTTGGTTTCAGTGTGTGTGTAGGTGTGGGTGTGGGTGTGTGTGTGTGTGTACGGCTGGGCAGAGGATGTAGGTTGTATGTGATTGCATCAGCCTGAATGTGGTGCTGAATGTGGATTCCTGGATTTCACTCACGTATAGTGGGGCTATTGAAAGGAAACAGGTGGCGGAGTACAGCGGGGGTGAGGGAGATGGAGGTGGCGGAGGGTGGAGGGAGGTGGTGGTGGTGGGGGGGTGCTATTGTAATTAATGCTGCAGATGCTGCTCTCTGCGGCGCATCTGGGCAGTGCTCTCATTTTCAGAAATCTCCTCCAAATTCGCTGTAAATCCCTGCAGGCCTTCAGAATCCTATAAAATCTCTCTGCACCTTCCTCTGCCTCCCCCCCATTTCTTGACCATTAACCCCGCCACTCGCGCCGCACCACACAGTTTGTTGTCTTTTTTTCCTCATATGTATGTATGATTATATCTTATATCCTGAGAAATTTTATTGTATTCATGCTGCCCCCAGGAAAGTTTTCAATTCTTCCTCCACTTCCATCCCCCTCGTGACCCCCATCAAAAACACGCACCACCTTTGCAGAGTTCAGCGGACCAATGGAACGTGTTTGTGCGGTCACAGCAGTGGGAAGCCCAGTCTCCTCTGATTACAGTGTACTCAGGATTAGAGGGAATGTGCTCTAACATATTCAGTCTGGTATTATGCTGATATCCCCTGACGCTGCTTCACAGGAATCACCACAGCAAGGCCAAGATGCCTTCTTATTGCAAACAGGGTGGAACATGGCATACCAAACGGGGAAGGTTTGAGTCTGCGAGGTTCAGCTGTGGGGCAGGAAGATGGGAAGAAATCCACCAGGTTTGGAGGAATTACAGTAAACATGTTTGAACATTTTGAAAAAAACATGGACCAATTTAGAGGCCAGAGAAGTAACAAAAATTATGTACTGTATGCAATATCATCATCTGCTCCCCACCACTCTCCTGCCATTGTGTGAAGTGGCGACATGCAACACATTCATGAGAAAATGTCGACATAGTTCGATTTGCATTCACTCACACATCAAGGGCACATTAAAATAATGGCAAAAGAATTCCACAATCTTCAGAATTTTCTTCCTCCTTATCTCCCTCAGCTCTGCAAGCGCGGTGCCAATGGAGCACAAGTGGAAAAAAAAAAAAAACTGCATCTTTGCATAAAATAGCAAGCAGGCAAAATCTAAAACAGTTGGTGAGGAACTCTAAATAATCACGGTGCTTTTGGAGATGAATGCATTAGCATAACTTAGTCCCAGCGAAGTAATCACTCGTCTCAGGGTGAGAAGATCCCCTCCAGGCTCATCTCACTCCTGCTGCTCCTATCCCCCTGAGTTCATCCTCGGCAGAATGAGTGACCCCCTGAGACTGACGGGTAGAGAGGACACGTTGCAGAGAAGAACAAGTTCGGGACCCCCGATGGGTTGTTGGAAAATGCCTTTGGCAAGTGATAAGATTATACGCAAAAAAAAAAAAAGGGATAAATCTACTCGAAAGCATCATTTGGTCTGTCCTGATCCTCATCACTGTGTGAGTGACCACATGCACAGAGGAGACAGAGAGTATACAAATTAGGCTTTGACCATCAGTGTGTATTCATCACAGGGAGGGAGTCGACAAATGAAGACAGCAGCATAAAGAGATAGAAGCAGGGGAATCAGTCATATCTAGATTAAACTATACTTCAAGTTATGATTATTGAGATTCCTGCTAGATTTTCAAAGTGGCAACATGTACATTTGAACCAGGGGATTAATTGGAAATGTTTTACAATAACAAAAGTTAAAAAAAAAAAATAGAGTGCTTGGCTTTCCATTTTAATAAGTCATAAAATGAGAGCTGCGTTGTAAAAGTATATTGAAGTGAGACAGAGAAATTAATCAGTGAAACCAAACAAGTGACCATGAAAACTCAAACATGAAGTGAAAAGGAAGGTTGTCTGCAGCCAAATGTAACTCCTATCGTGGAGTTTTCAACAGGTCTCGTAAAAATTGAATAATCACCACCAGTTTCGAAATCTGTATCACTTTATCCGACTTGGGGCGGGGTACGCAGGTCACCAGTTAATCACACGGCAAACAAAGAAACGCACTCAGGCACCCTCTACACGACAACGTTTTTTCGTGAAAATGCAAAACTGTTGTTGCGTTTTGGGTGCCGGTTTACACAACAACTTTTTGAAAAGCCTGCGGCAGGACATTCTCAGCGCGGCCATAGTAAATAGCTCTTCTGCACACGTGAATGTAGATGGATAATAACAACAATGTTTGCCTCCAGAGTGTCATGACTCCCAGTCCATATTCTCCTGAGACTTTTTAATTTCACCCGTAAAAACAGTCCAACGTGATCGTCTGTCCATACGAATGTCCGTGTACTCGTTAATGTTTACAGCGTATTGTTGTCTGTAGGTGTGTGTTTCATTGCAAAAACAAACAGCAGTGTTAACTCGTGGCCCGGCATGCCAACTATATTGTTTACAGCATTTCTGCCATTAGTTTCTGAAACGAAAATGCGAAAACGATGCGTTTTCAGTTAAAATGTCTCGTTAATGGGGCCTCAAATTCACACCTACGTTCAATTTAAAGTGCCTAAATAACCTCAAACGCATGCTTTTGGATTGTGGGAGGAAGTCAGAAAGGAACACCCACACATGCGCATGCAAACTCAAAGCCTCCACTCAAACCAGGGATATTTTTTTTGTTTGAGGCGAGCTTGTTAAACACGACACAACTTCAATCAGGAATAATATTATCTACACCCTTTGTTTCTGTGCTTGGGGATTTTTCACCGCGGCTTAAAAACCGAACACGAGCGAAGACGTTTTTAGATGCAACGAGTGGCTACACCTTCTCCACAGATTCATTCACAAAATCAACAAGTGACAAAATCGGCAGTTTTTCTAATTATCCAAAGGATAATCTGTATATACACTCAGTGCTTCAAAGCACTACAGGCTCTGTTCCTGCTGATTGTCTGTATGAATAGTAAAACACCTGCAGGTACAAGTACAGCCTCCATACCATCAGCAAGACAGCAACAAAATTAATTACACACAAAATCAGCGAGGGGAGGGTGCCAGCAGCGGCAGCAAGTAAAAGCAAGGCACCAAGATGGATATAAATAGAGCTAGTTTCACTCACACTGTTTGGTGTTATATGTGACTTTCCTTTCTTCTCGTGGCCCGGATGATCCTCATTATCCAGCAGCTCTTTTTTATTTGGGGGGGGGGGGGGGGGTGCTCTTCTTGTCGTTACTTTTCAGGTATCGACTTTGTATTAGAACAGGAGAAAGTAACCACCTTGCATGTGGCTCGACGCTGTATGGAAATGTGAAGAAAAGACTTCTAGGGTTAAAAGAATAACTCAAGTTGATTCTGAACAATGATGCAATTTCACCGGTTAGAAAAGTCAAGGAGCCATTTCTTTGTTTCGCTTAATCGATGCTGATACTTTTTTTTTTTTTTCCCTCGCAGGTCCATGTTTAATCCACTGTGGGATGACAGTGGTGACACTGAGCTGTATGACGGTTTATAATCAGCTGTCAGCTTCACTTACCTTTCGAGGGGGACTCTGGTATCGGTGTCTTGTCAGCATCTCAAACTGCCACAGGAAACTGAAATAGAGAAGGCAAGACCACCACAACAAAATAATCAGTAATAATATGGGTTGTTTCAATAACGGATTGCAGTAATACAAGGGTGTCAACAATATGGCCACTCAGGGCCTTCAATTTGGACCCAGCAAGATTTCCAACAGTTTGCATTGAGAATCGAGTTTGACAGACCTCGTTCATGAATATGGAATCGTATGGGGCGTGTCTTTCCGTTCGTATACCGGGAGGAGTTTACGCTCATAGATTTTTGTACAGCGCGCAATGTGATTTTGTTAATGCTTGTGTCTATCTTAGAGAAGCCTTCAGACGCTGCTGTTGACATGATGAAATCCGTTCCCTCCAATTTTGTTTGCAGACTTTGGTTCAAAATATTTCCGGTTCCTTCTGACTTTGACTTTGTGACCTACCATCTCTCACTTTGGTTTTTCTTTCCTATTTTTTTCTATCCATTGCCAAGTTGAGATTTATTTTCTGTAATTTGCAAACTGAAAATGCAATTTCTTTGCTTGTTATCCAAGGTCTCACTGTCATTCACATTCGAAGACATTGTTAAAAACAAGACTATGTTAAAACTGTAGATTTTCTTTCTTTAAAGACTTCAACTTGTTAAGGTTTTGTAAAAAGCATATTGTTGACTTGTTGTAAATGTTGACTTTTTCTTAAACTAGTCCTCCTACTTTGCACTAAAACAAACAAAAACATTTAGAATTGTTGTTATTTATGGATTATTGTGTTTTTGTTCTGATTTCGCCCACTGAAGATGAAATTAGGGTTTTTTTTGGCTCCTGAAATAACATTTGTTCGCTGAAACATTTCTCTGTAAAGTAACTGACTCCTCCTTTATAATTAGTGGATCAGTTAGAACCAGTCATGGAATATTACATTGTTTTGTAAGTTTATTATTATTAGGAGTGCTATGGTAACTAAAACAACCATACCTTGAGGGGTATAATACTTTCAGATACTTAAATTGAAATTAAAGTTTAGCGAAAGGTCCCTGGTATTTTCAATATATTCCAAGTATATGTCCTAAATTCATATGTATCTGACGCTCTTATTGACTTATACATCTGTAGAATAGACCAACATATTTCTCTAAAGCAATCTTTGGAGAAAAAAAAAAGTTACCTTGTGATAATTCAATAATAACTTCCATGTATATTTCTCTTAGATTTAAAATCATATTTCTTTACTTAATTACTTACTTTCTTACTTACTTGCCAATGACAGCAAAACTTGTAAATGTGATTGAGAAAATGAAATCAAATTAGTCGTTAGGATTTATTGCTTCAGGAAAGTTGCATTTATTTCCAAATTTGTGTTATTATGAGGAATTGTAGATAAAATCAGTGAAATTCATCACATGACACCATAAATATATGATTAAAAGATAAATTGACACTATCTTTAGTGTGGAATTCAGTGTATGCGATAAGAAATTTAATTGTTCTCAGTGATGCAGGGTGAACATGTTCAAACCTTTATATATTAGTTACTGTATTGATAACAAATGAGGTTCTAGACATTATTGTTACTTAAATATAATTATTATATCCATGCAGACTTAATTACTAGATATATTTCACCTTTCCAGTTTCATTTATATGTGTCATAGTAATTATGCTTTTTTTTAATTGACTTTCCTCCCTTGTTCTTCTATATCGAGACCACAGGTTGTAGAAGTGGATGTAACCTCAGTGAAGTTCACCATTTGTTTGGTGATTACCAGTGACTTCGAGAGGTTGGGTTGTTTTATTTTATGAACTGAATAGGACCCAACATGCAGCAATTCAGACTCTCAGACAAGAGATCTAAATGTTTAACAAAAAACCTAATGGAAAACTCCAAGTTAAAACATTCATCAACCAAAAACTTTTAAAAATGACAGGGTAGGGAGTGGACAGGCCAAGAAGTCTGGGCTTCTGTCCAAAGAACAGTCTTCATATACGGGGGACTAGTCCAAAGCAAGGCTGGCTTAAAACCGGCGACAAGGCCACTGTGGGAAACGGACGATCTGATGAACACGAGAAGCTGAGCAGGAGTCTTTATAGTGAGCAGGCAGGTGAGCGCTTGATTGGCTGGATTGATGGCGGGTATGCAGTGGAGCGGGCGGAGGCAGAGAAAGGTGGGGATGAACAGTCGAAGAGGAGTGGCCCACCACGCCCTGCAGCAAGGGAGAAACAAAGGCCTGGTATCCACTGCATGTCTGCAAGGAACACTCGAAAGTTCGGTCACATCAAGGAGAACAACAGGGCAACTTGCAACGCTTGCAAAGTGGACGTTTCATCAAATGGAGTAAATATGACCAATATACAGAGACGTTTGCGCACGCAGCAGCGATAACTTTGAATGAATGTTGAGTTTTTAATCCGCTCTGGAGTGAATGGCAACCCCAACAGCAGCGGCAACATGAGCATCTCCTCTGCTGTTAATAAGAGAATCGATAAAGAACGGAATCGTTGAGCAGAATCCAAAATAGAATCTGAATCGTGAAAATCTCATCAATTCCTATCCGTACTCCATCAACTCATACACTACTCTCTCCCTCAAGGGAACATTTCACATCATTCAACTTGTACCAGTGTTTTGAGAAACGAAGCGAAGCGGGATTTTCTGAACAACCAACAGCTGGTCTTTACATTAAAACACCGTCAGTTTAAGTTATAAAAGAAAGTCCTGAAATGAAAACACATGAATTTTAAATGTGTCAGCTTCCACAGCTTCAGTGATCAGCTGTTTTGATCAACGACTGCTTTGATGCTTTCATTGTAACTCTGAATCATCCACTTTTAAGAATGTGAGCAACAAAAACTAGAAGCAGCAGATTAGATGTGTTATTTAGTAACAAATTAAAAGTATTTAATTTGTAGAATACCTTAAGGATGCCTTCCCATGCAGTACTACAATGTCTTTTGCTTTAACCACTATCACAACAGTACCATGAAGGTGGGTTTATATTATGACCAAGTTAGTTTTTAAAAACTAAAATTCTATTCCTGACTCCAACATGTACATCTAGAAGAAACTGGTTGTGTTTTAAGGATCCAAATAGAAGCTCTATGTGAAAATAAGGAAGGTGCTCTTTAAGATACAATACTAAAAACCAACCTGCGTGTAATATATTAATAAAGAACCGGAATTGTCAATATTTGCATGACGATCACATCTAACCCGAACACAAACTACTGTTGGTGAAACAAAGACTGAGGCAGCCTGTTGAATTAGACCCAATAATCATCTGCTGTCGACGGCGAGCTGACGTCTGTGTGTGTCTGCGGGGTTTGTGTCAATCACTCCACAAAAAAATACAATAAACAGATTAGCAACACACTGGAATCATTTTAGAAAAAAAAAAATTGCTTTATTGTGGATTAATGTTGAGTTGTTGTGAAATGTCTGCTGGAACAAACTACAATGAAAGGTCAAACTGTGAGACCAAAGATAGAGGCATTAGGATAAAAAGCTGTGTGCCCTGGGAGACGGTGGAAGAGTGTCTTTGTGAATACACCGACACAGTTGCTCATGGTAACCCACCGACCCTGTTATTGACAGTCGTGTCCTACTGCATGGTGATGAGCAGCTATTAGAAAGTAGTTTTCAAACTGTTCACAATGGGCTTCCTGTATTATCATCACTGCGCCACTTTTATTATATTTTCAAGAAACCCCATGGTAAATTTATCTTTTTTTAAATTGTGTTTTTATTTATTGTTGTTTTTGAAGCACTACAGACGTGCGCTCGCTCGCTGGAAACATGAATGGATTCCTTTTTTTTCAAGATGAAGGTTTTTCTTTTTTTTTGTTGGAAAAGCTGAGTCTTCATGCTGTTGTTTTCCGAAGAATGATGGCAACGAGGAGAAATTCCCAGAGAAGTTGCCCTTAATTAGATTCTATTGAATCAGACAAGGGCTAAAAGTGAACATTTCCGCTGGTGCTCCAGTCGTGGGGGAGCACAAAGCTCATTCATGACTGACAACTGAGGGTCTTGTGTATTTCCATGCACATCAGCATACCCGTCTTGAGCATCGCTACTGTAGCGCAGATATACAACATAAAAAGCCGCCACCAACAGGACTATTGTTCCACATTGAGTCACATTATGATATAATATGATGCTTTTTTTCCCTCTATTCTGAGCCTTGAACATTATATGTTGAGTGAGCCATAAGAGGCAATGACTACATGTTTACAGTACATGTGGCCGCCTGTTGCTCACTGCTTTTTCACACCCCACATTCAGAAATAGTCAGTGTTTCAATATGTTTTTGTTAAATGTTGAAAGCAAGGATTTTCTCACCATTGTCACAGGCGCTATCAGCGCAACAGTCTTCTATGTGAACCAGTTAATGAATTCAAGGTTGAAATATGAATGCCCCACATGTACATTCAATAACAAGCCTGACAGGAATCCTACAATGCAGTCACGTATGCCAAAGGATAATCCCTATGAAGCAAGCGTTATCTGGCTGGGTCAACTTTTCCTGTGCTGAAAAGTGAAACAAACAAAAACTGTGTGGACTCTCCGGCCAAGTTTCCAGTTTGGACTTTGGACCCTTCGATGTGATTGCGCTTGGGTTTTCTTTTCCAGTTTTTTTTTATCTGTGTGTTTGTATGTGCATTTCTAGGTCCGACTTGTTTGCACGTCTTGAGCTGGATAGTGAATTTGATTCGGATATACGTTAGGCTTGATGACTTCCTGGCAAGATCCAAATGTTAGCAAATGTAAAGGAGGCCAGGAACAGAATGGAAATGAATGGACCAAGATGTAGGATCCACCTCAACATACAGCTAATTCGTCATGTGCGTTTCACCCATCGCACGTTTTCGTTGTCATCGTTTATTCCATCTGCTTAATGCATCTGCCATTTGTGAACATTTCACCCCCTTCTCTTCTCCACTGCGTGTGTGTGTGTGTGTGTGCGAGTGTATGTTTGGTGTGTTTCGCTGCTCTATCGTCTCTGTTTCCTCCAGCCTGAGTAAATGTCAGAGCAAGCTGCTGCTCTTCCCAGACCACGCCGTGGGAGACAGACCAACCTCATCGCCGTGGCAACCCTCTGTTCTGGCTCAAAGAAAGAGGCGAGGGCAGAGAAGAAAGGAACTTTTATGCCTCTGAACCCCCACCAGCTTCCTCATCCCCCCTTGTCCTTGTGCATTGTAGCCCAGGCCTGTTCCATGTGGCCAAGCTCCCAGGCTTCGCTCTGACTAGAGAGGAGGAAGAGGGGAGGACTGCAGCCACTGAGTAGGTGATGAAAGATTGGTAAAATAAGACATTGTAGAAATATTGGCAGGGAGTCTGGGCGACATGGCTTTTTGATTATATCCATTATGAATTAAGTGAATAAGAGAGGAGGGAGGAAAAAAAAAAGCAGTTCACTTATTAGAGAAAAAAGAAAAATCAACCAAAGAGATTTCACATAGGAGGTAAAGAAAACTTCTCTAGAATTACCAGCAAGGCAAGGAAATGGCTCGATTAGATTTCCCAGAATACCTTCTTGGCTCGGAGCCATTGTATTTGGTTTCAATTTATATCGGCAGGAGGCTGCCTGATACCTTTCTTCTCTGGTAATGGCTTTCTTCTCCAACCTGACTTGTCACCTCTAACGAGAGTGCACCTTAAGGGATTTCAGTGGTCATAAGGAGCAGTCGTAGGAGCCCGGCCAATGACTGTCACTCAGATCCAGAGTTGAAAACATTTTTTTTTTCTTTTCCGTGACAGCACAATCAGTAAAGTTGAGTTGCTGAAATGATAGCATTTAGTTATTACCTGCCCTCGGAGAAACCTGGGAGATTGTTGAGGAGACAATAATTGCAGGCAGGATAACAGTGTGGCAGTGACGGTCAGAAGTGAGGAACCATCTGGTTTGATGCGCGGCACCATATTTACCACTGGCACACGTCCAGCATTGTGATTGTGGTGCAGTCAGGTTTGTGCCTCCAGATTTGTCTTCTTTCAGTCTGAATCTATTCATGGTCCTCATAATTTCACCTTTTACCTCATTCTTTGCGATTGTAAAAAAGCAAATATGCATGTGAAATCTTTTATTCCTTTACCCTTTGTGTCACTGTTATACGACATGCAAAAGCAGTTATTAACAGTGATGCTGAGTTCAGTAGGAATAAATGAGCTTCATCAACTTATTCAGCTATATTTCACCTTCTGTCATGTTTACAGCTGAATTTTCAAAGTAGGTGTTTGTTCTATAAATGTCACAGACCCAATGACACAACTGTATTGCACAGACGGGATGGTCTAAATGTGAAAATTAATGTTTTAGTTCTTAAGCAGTAAGATCCTGTTATGCCAGTAGCAATTACACACATGCGATTGCATGTTCCCTCATTAGAACTAATATGCTGTTTACAAGTGGAAGGGAGAAGGCAGGGACTCGGCAGTGGAGCTGGGGCAGGTGCGTCGAACATCATTTCCAAGTGAAATAGTCTGCTTTTGGCAATCTTGATCATGCTAATGTTTTTTGAAGGTGTGTGCACATGCATGCACCTTCGTAACCATGTGTGCTTATGTGTGTCTGCACGGGCCGTGTGTATAATAGCGTTTTCTGCTCGGCTGCCCGTGCCGGTGTGCTCCTCTGTTCAGCTTTGCACATGACCCTGGCTCCGTTGGGAGGTCTGTGTCTTTCATGTCCCCTGTTCAGTTCTGCCTGGAATCTGGGTCAAAGGATAAAAGAATCACCCCAACTTGCTATGACACTAACACACACTGACACACGCCGGCCTCTCAGAAAAATGACTTCCTAGAGATTTGAGTGGTAACAAGGTGCCATTGTAGAGGACACTGAAGCGGGCAACTTTTAAAACTCACCTTATGTGGCAGCCAACACATTGTCCTAAATGCAGAGTGTGTCACTTGTCTTTATAACGGCTGTTTTTTCCCCCCACTGCTTCAGTTGAGCCCTTCTCCAATCCCACGTTATCTCCCCTTGGTTTGGTTCAGTACATCTCAAAGTTGACCTTGCGTGGACGAGACAATGCCTTGTTTACAAGTTGGCAGCAAGCTGATTAGGAGGCTGTGGCTCAGTGTCTCCTGGTATCTCTGTGGCTGTGCATTTCTCCATCACAGCCTCCCTTCCTGCTCTTTGTCCTCCTGTGGACTTTCCCTCTTTCCCTCTCTCTGTAAGCCTGTCCAACAATGCTGATGCTTTGGAGCAGCTTCAACTCACAGACGAGGGGAAAAGCCATGCTCTGCCATGCTTTGTGCGTGTCGATGTGTGTGCGGTGCGGGCACTCATGGATATGTGTAGCAGCTACAGAAAATGGTACAAAAGAATACAGACAAGTGGGGAACTGTTCCTACTCTGGTACACCCTCCTCCTCTCATATCTTCAGACTGGAGCAGGAGGTTACATGTCAATGATGTGAGGACCCACTGCCTGTCACAGATAAAGGCTGAAGACCTCCTCCGGTTCTAGCAATGGGACATATCCATCTGGGAGGACCACTCTCAGTGTGTTGTATCCATGCAACCCCCTGCTGTGCACCTCTGTACTCATACATACACAACATTCTCAGATGTCCATGCTGGGTGAGGGAGAGGCCTGTCAGGTTGATGGAGAAGTCCCCTTGGCACATTCAGACAGCTTCTTTAAAAAAAATAAAATAAAAAAAGAAAGTAGAACAAAGAGACACGTCCCCACCCACCTCTTAACTCCCAGAAGTCTGTGCAGTTTTCTTTTTTTCCCCCTCTCCCATCTCGGTGTCTCTATCTTGCACAGTCGGTGCAGGACATTGTTCCTGGACCATTCCCTGTTAATAGAAAAAAGGGGGTGTGACTTATGTGTCATTGTGTGAACAGTCATCAGTGCCTGGCAGGGGTCTGAAATGGCGAAAAAGTATTTTTCTCCTTCAGCCAGCATTTCACAGTAAGACGAAAGAAAGCGAAGGTCACTGTGTGCCCTGGTTAATGTGCATGTGTGTGCATCCACGCAGCCCCATTGTGGCTTCCTCTCCCCTCAAAGTCTGAAACATTGTCGTCTACAATTCAGAATTGTTCCAGCTATGTGCAGCTCCTCGTCTCATCTGACTATTAACCAACAGTTCTGTTCTTCTTCTTTGTACAGTACCATGTGCTTTGCTTTTTGTTTACGATGACCCAGACTGTGCAGATATGTAAATTTGGAGATAAAGACTCTCTGTAGTGCACTCATGCTTGATTATTTAAACAGCACCAAATTATCAACAAAGAATAGTCTCTGCACAATCCTAAAGAGGCTGTTTCTTTATTCAAAGCGAGCATCTCTCTTGTGTCCCTGCAGGATTGCCCAAAACCACCCACATTAGTTGGCAATTTTATTAAATTAAATTCTTATTTTTCAGTTATTAATGAGATACAGAAGCATTTCAGCACAGAGACATATTTACACAGTCATATTTGACATAATCCTATTTTTTTAAGTAGGATTTTCTTATTTTGATTTGTAGGTCTTGAAGACACATGGTCTACACATATTTAAATACGGTCTTTCGAAGCACTCAGAAGGAAAAGGTATTGTTTTCAAGTGTTAGCCATTAAGCGATGCTTACTTTATGGTGATATATGATTATTTCTATTCAGTGATGATCTAAAGGACACATGGATTCACTTGGTTTATGTTTAGTTCCAATGTGACTTTCTAATATGCTGGTTGTAAGCTCCCGCAATGAATAGTTTCCATGTACACAGTGACGGCCATGTGCAGATGTCCAGAAAGAAGGTGTGAAAGCTATTCAAGCAGGCACGCAGGGAGGACAATAAATAGCAGTGTGAATCTCAGTCCATTTAGTTTCCTATCCAATGGCTCAGGTGCTGATCTTCTATCTTCACCGGCGGAACTGTGGAGTGAGACACAGTGCTATCCTGGGAAATTACCCTGTCGACAGACGGCACATTGAGACTTCGTTAGTGCAACCACCCAACCTAGTGCCTCTCCAACCTGATCGAACAGAGCAGCTCTCCATGACAGAGTAAACAAAGCAAAATCACACGGATGATGAGGAGGGGAAGGGCTTTTTTTCATGTGATTAAATCGCTGCAAATCGGCGGTTTTGTTCTGTTCATGTGTATTGGCAAGTGAAAATCTCTAAGCTTTTGTATTAATTTGGCGTGATCATGTTTACCTTGTGTGTGCTTGTTTGTAAGAGGGGTTTTTTTTTTATTGTGCATAGCATACTGTAAATGTCTGTGTTTGGATACTGCAAATATGTGTGTGTGTTTATATGTGTGTGTGTGTTTCTAGTTGGCAATGAGGAATGTCTGTTGAGGAGAGAGAAGAAGCAGAGAGGAGGTATAAGTCAGACACTGCAAGTAAACAACCTGCAGTAGCTACAGTAAGTGTCAGTTTTCCTGCTGCTTCTCAGTCGCTTCCCTGCCTTCCTCCTTCACTTTTCATTCCTGCACTTAAACAAACATATACGACCGCGCTGCCAAGTTACTGGGGGACTAGCTCAGCAAACTCCATGGCGTTGCAACTCTTTGTGCCTAAATTGATAATTGAATTGACTATCGCCATGTAATCAATTAGGGTGTTCATCCCCAGCTCTGAATCAAACAGTTAATTGGCTTGTGCCACAGAGTGTCTGAGACGGAAAAGCAGACTGGTGCAGGAGGGACTGTTGGATTACTACAGATGGGCTCCCGGACCCATTTGCATTGTGTCAGACTTTAAAGTCCTTGATTGCCTTTCTGGTTTGGAAATTGCTTGGGTGCGAGAAGCACACAGGTTGATATTGGACCTCGGTGACAATTCCTGCCTGTTTTAGTAAAGGAGGGTAGAAAGAGAGATATAGAGCACACACAGCTGGTTATCTCTTTGCTTTGATCACAATCTTTCAGACAGATGCATGCAGGTTTCACTTCCATTAAACATCCTTTGTTACCTTTTTTTTTTTTTTTTTTTACCCAATGTCCGGAAAAATTCTTTGCCACCTGCAGTCAGCTCTGCTTTGTCTGAGCACACAGAGAGCAAAGCATTTCAAGTCCAAACAACCCTGCAGTATTGATCCACCCCACACCTTATTCCATTTTGTCCTCTAAAACATGCCTTTTCACTCGGTTGACTTCTATTCAAAGCTATCCAGTGAGACCTGTGTCAATGGGGAAGCTTGACTTCATTCCATAGCTCTGGAAGCCCCCTGGGGACTAAGCATAGGTTGCTAGACCATGACAGGCAGGGGGCTAATAGGCCGGATAGGATTGAACAAAAGAAGAGAGGGGGGGTTGTTGCAAAAAGTTTTAGGACCAGGACATCACCATCTGCTTTTGTGACGATGAGCATCAAAGCCTGAAGGAGCTCTGTTGGGTACCTCTTTCAGATGGCCGTCCTACATATGGGCTTCATATTTCACCGGGACAGACAGTCAGCAAGGCCCATTGGGCCACTGCCGAGGCCGCTATTCTGTCTCCCCGCATGGTTTCCGGCCTTTCAGAAGAACAGCGAGATTACTTTTATTTCTCCTGAGAAATGTGGCTAATAAATGACCATGCTTGACCCAGAGGATTTGGGCCTGCACCCCCACCTCTCCAAATGAAGGTGAAGAAGAAAAAGAGGGGCTCTGTGGGTATGTTTCTGTTGAGAAAAATGTGAGAGAAATGGGTCAACGCATGGCTCCAACGACATGCTCCCAGGATGATTAATTATTAAAGTGACTAATACTACATTTGCCTGGCAGCAACAGGGGCTTCGGTCCACACTGGTGGCACCATAACAATAATCAGCCCTGCTGCATCTTTTATATCCATCTCCCCCTTTTCATTTCTCCCCATCTCCCTCATTTCCGACCTTAATTTCCACTCTTTTTTGTTATTTTGCCCTCGCGGATTCCTGCCTTTCTCCCCTCATATGTCTCTCCCACTTGACAAAAACAGGCCTCATTATCTAATTATGCCTTTTCACTCATTGGTAATATATCAGTGTCCTTCCTTTCCTCTGTTTCTGTCAGCTCGTTCTCTTGTTTCCCGACTGACAGTCTCTTCGCCTCTATCTTTGAGGGAGGCTCGGGGATAAGTATGTACCTTGATGAGAAATGCGAAGGCCAGACACATATAATATCAGTGCTGATGGAAACCAGCCACTCTCGTCTAACTCTGCTTCTCCTTCGCCTTTTTGCTAGACTTCGCCTGCCTTAAGGTAGCATATGGCATTCTCTCAGACTGCTGGACTTGTTGGCCTCCCACACAACAGTGTGCATCCATCTCTCCCTCACTCGCAGCTCCTTTATGGGCTCTCCAACAGTTATTTTCTCCCATACTCCTCTCCCCTGATACTGAGCAGAGCCCCCATCCCTCCACATTCTATTTCACACAGCCACACTTCTGTGACGTTCACTGCAGAGATGGCTCGGGTCTGGCAGTTGGTGAGAGGAGGGCGGTCGAGTCTGGAAGGCACAGTCATTAGTTAAATATTAGCCAGACTGTGCTCTATTCCCCCATCATCCAGGGGAGGGGTAGAAGAGTCATACACTTCCAAAACAATGGGCCATTGTGCCCTCATGCTCAGACACACTGTATGTGCAGAAGACCTGGCTTCCCTAACAAACTCATACAGATGGTGCTTCTTTGTTTTATCTTGTACATAAGGTGCGACTTACCCCTTGAGAGATGTGTTAACCTCTCTAAGGTTCAATCAGAATGGCTAACAATGAACACGGGGGGGGGGGGGGGGGGGGGGGGGGGGATCCACACAACAATAGGAAAAGCTTGCAATTACACCAGTATAAGAAAAAGAACATGACCAGATACACTGGATATGTGATGTGCCTGCAGAAGAACAATTCTGTGGCGAGGACAGAAAGTTAAGTCCTATAGTAAAGTTGAACAGATGGTTGTGAAAAGTTAAAGTTGTGTAAGTACGTATTTACTGCACAGGGTTTTTTTTTTTCTTCTTTCTTTTTTACGACCAGGGGAAAGTAAAACCGACTGCAGTAACAGTGAAG
Organism: Lipophrys pholis; assembly: GCF_963383615.2. Classification (NCBI taxonomy): domain Eukaryota; kingdom Metazoa; phylum Chordata; class Actinopteri; order Blenniiformes; family Blenniidae; genus Lipophrys; species Lipophrys pholis. The sequence continues at coordinate 26,396,465 of NC_137639.1, read as the reverse complement.
AAAATCTGAGTCAGGTAGGTGACTTGTACACGGACGTAAATGCTTGTTTGACTTTTTCTTGCTTGCGTTTACATTGCAGTGCACCAGTTTCATGCTTCTAATGTTTCTGGTCAGACTATATGAAATGGCAACATTCATAAAAGATTCATTCTTAATTGTATAAAAAAAAAAAGTTATGGAGATAATTATTAGTCGTAAACAGGATTTGGGGTACATTTTTATCTTGCTTGCAGATAACTTTTTTGGGGGGTAATCATAATGAGAAAACTGTTTATGCCCTATCAGTCATACTTTGATATCTCGGTTGCAGTGAGGCATTGTCTCTGTGTTTCCCAGTGCATGTGTGTGTCTCCAGGGCACGATGCATGGTGTGTGTGGGAGCCACAGGGCTCACACATGCTGATTGTGTGGTGAGGGCTGTGTGGAAATCATGCTGTGAGACACAGAGATCATCTCTGCTCTGTCCAGGAAGCCTCTGGTCAGACTAGACCTATATCTCGGCAGACTCCCCCTCTTCTCATTTTGTTCTGCAATAACCTCCTTCCTCCATGTCAACGCCATCTCTGTTGTTGCATGTTAAATGTGAAAACAGCACGTTTAAGTGAATCACATCATGGAAGATGTAAAGTGCAGAATACCCCAAATAATACATCAGATCATGAGGAATAAAAGGTATAATATGTAAAAAAAAGAAAGTAATAAAAGCCCTCATTTATGAAGGATTCCATCACATGTGATGCTGGTCATATACAACTGAAAGCAGAAAGCAATTTCTTAAATGCACTTTTTCATGTACGTGCATGTTTATTACCTGTTTCCAAATAACCACATTGTTTGCAAAATGTTCTTGTTGGTAGTTTTCTGCCATCGAATTAAAATTGTTTATAGAATGGTAAAAAAACAAAAACAAACATTTCAATACATTGTCCTTTTCTATTAAAAAAAAACAAAAAACATGTGATTGAAAAACAATGTTTTTTATTACTTTTTACACAACATCGCAATATTTTAATGTAATCAGGTTATAGTTTTTAAAGAAATAACATTAACGGGATTAAAAAATATATCTAAAAGAAGATTTGTTATGTTGTACACACTGTCATATGGTAGTTGTGATGGAAATGACTATATATATAGTCTAACAGTAAAATAAATGTGAAGATGATTTTGTGAAAACCATGTGTTTGTTGTGCAAAATGTGCAAGAGCTCAGATCTCCTCTGGGATAATGCTTCAGAGAGTGTTGGCCATAAGAGAGCAGGGTCCAAAGCTGTCACCTCATGTTCATTTGTGTCTTTTTATTCCCTTTTCTCCACAAAGGAGCGATGGTGGAGGTCACACATCAGAGCTGCTGATGAAACAGGCGACTTACATTTGCCAGCTTCTAGTTCCAAATTGAGTGACAAAGCCCCTTTCTGGTGGTCCACCCTCATCCACCTCCTGGCGACAGACAGACAGACAGATGGAAGGACAAACAATCAGTAAACAAGCTCCCATTGCCACACCCACATGTTTCCAGCCTCGCTTTTTATCCTCCCATTGAATCCCCACCAGAGCAAACGGGGCAGGCACAGGTGTGAGCAATTACACAGATTCAGTATTGGACACGCCTGCTCTCAAGTCTTTTCTCTCCTAAGTCCCAGACGGAGTCCATCGGGCAGGCAACAGTGCAATTAGTTCAATTTGGTAGCCTTGAACAGCAGTCCTCAATGCACAATTCTCACTACAATAAAACACTGCACGATCACTTCAGCGCAGAGGATCAGGATACCACTGAATCCACAGCAAAAACCCACAAAGCACTCATCGTTTGTTCAAGACATTTGCAGCTGTTACAGTTACAGAGTCAAGAGAATCAGCAAACTGTACTGTGTCAATGTACAGAAAACTCACAGCTATTGATTACCAAAGCTGTACGTTTCTGTCCTGTAGGAATCATAACAAACTCCAGATGTAGACTAGTGTTTGGATGTTTCAGCTGTACTGTTATAACAGAGTAGGTGTCCAGATGGCAAATTTACCAAAACAAAGGTGTCAAACAAAGTGCCCACGGGTCCAAACTGGCCCTGCAGCAGAAGGTTCAATCCAATCTTCTTTACCAAGTGAAAGTATAAATTGGTTGTAGTATCGCCTATTGAAACACGTTTTACTCATGAGCCAGAACTGAACCGGTGAGTTCATCATTGCATGTGGCCTTGGCCCTGTTGGTGCCATTATTAGCATAAAAAGCCATATGTTGACAGTGAATCCTCAAGAAAAGGCAGCAGGTTGTGTGCTATTGGAAGCAACAGCAGGAAGCAGGATTTCACTAACTGGTGCGAAAAACGGTGTCAGACAGAATTTTAGATATTTCACCCAATTTAAGAGAAAAAAGAAGCAGAAATTCAAGATATTTGCTGCATTTTTGTAGGCAAACATCGACAAAAGAGGGAACTTTAAGCCTTAAATGAAGGACATGATTTTTTGGGGCATTTCAGAATTTTCAGGTTGCTTTAGTTTTGTAAAATGTTCAAATAGTTGGACAAAAGTAAAGATCATATTGGTTATGTCATAATCAAAAGGATATTGTATATTTTTACTGTTGGAATCAAACTTGCTTGTATGTGGCTTCAGAATCAAAATGAGACTATTGTTCTAGTGCATCCACTGATCAGATTTTTGTAACTCCATAGCCACACAGCCACATTACCAGTGCTTGTTGAAAAATGTCAGTCAAGTCTGACTCAGCACACGGAAAAGAGCCGGCGAGAGAGCTGCGAGTGACTCATCTGTCAATCACACCTATCAAACAGCAGCAATGTGACAGATATCAAAACCTTGTTAATCCTTTTAGTATCAGCAACAAAGCAATCACTGTAGTCACCAAAAGAGCAACATTTTATTTAAAAAAAACATTGATAAAGTGGCTATTTAAAAGGATATTAATGCTTTCAAATGAGAGCCAATTGGAGGTCATTTTGCATTGTCTTTGGTCCCAATGCTGGGATAATTGAAACTGACTCCATCCAAAAGTAACAATAAAAGAATATTGTCTAATCTGTACAAAAAAAAAAAAAGGTAACTCAAAAACATCATATTGTGGTTTCAAAGGATGGATTGTGTTCAAGCGTGTCTTGGCTGACTGCTGTACCTTCCAGATTGCTTCCTTGGTCTTGCCTCCAGATGTTGTAAAAGTGTCCTTTGTCTAGTAGCGATGCTGCTTCTTCTTTCTTTCTTTTTCTTTTTTTTCTTTTTTTTAATAGCGATGGCTTACTAAAACCACTGAGGCTCACATTTTATACTCAGGTCTGTGGCCTCCAGGTTTAAGTTCATCAAAATGTTTATTTGGGAACCTGCAATATTCCACGCCTGACGAGACTTAACTATATTGCTTGTGTGCCAAAGGGGTGGGGCTGATATATAAGCACAGTCACCCCATTCACAGTAATTGAGGTGCAATCCCCTCGCCCATATGGCATGTATTTTCCATGCACACCCAATACCATCTCCATATGCACATGTTCATAACCCTTTAATCAATTAGTTTTTGGTTTGCATGGGAATGTCAGCTGGTAGCACTCTGGAACCCCTCTGGTTTTTCTCGCTCACACACACACACACACACACACACACACACACACACACACACACACACACACACACACACACACACACACACACACACACACACACACACACACACACACACACACACACACACACACACACACACACACACACACAGACATCCAGCTAACACGGAATCTCCTGCTCTGACTCCAACTTCCCCTTATATCCATATCTTCCCTTCATATAGTCCGTGTAACTGTAGACTGAGCCTCGCTCTGTTGAGAAAAACAGATTACCCAGTGTAATCTACACATGTGAAATGCATGGACGGCACAGAGAATCGGTGTGTGCAAATGTGCATATTTCCTGCCCTGTGTGGTCTGTTAAAATGCATATCTCTCCATGTGTCTGTAAATGGACCCTAACCGCCCACCCAAACACCCCCTTCCAACCACCTTGCGAGATCAGGAATGCGTAGACACGTTCGGCACAAAACATTCTCACAGTCTTTATGCAGCCAGCGCACTCATTTAAATAAGCTTGATAATTTTTATTTTGGAACGTGCGTATGTGTGCATAACTCTGTAATTGTGTGTTTGTGTTTATGTGCAAGAGGGTAGAGATATGGAGAGAGGTTATTTAGGTAATGTGGAGGTCTTTGGGATTTTTAATTTCTGTCAATTGTGACAATATGTGCAGCTTGGGTTATTTGTTATTATCACATAATGTATGTGTTTATTTTAATGAGAATTATAATGAATGGAGCCATTAGAGTGCTGAATTCAGGAATGTTCAGGCTGAACAGCGCTGATTGCCCATTCAGGGTTTTCTTTAAGGGGGCTGGGGTGTCACAGGGTGGCAGAGAGGTCTCAGGACTCACATTATAATTAGAAAAATCCAGACTCTTTCTTTATATGTTCAGCAATGGAAAGGAGGCATGGTGTCTCTCTCCAGCGCTGCATGTCTGCTCTTGTTATTCTGTTCAAAAAACTTCACACGCCTGAGCTTCAGCAGCAACAAAAACAATAATCAAAAGTTATCCAGTTTGTTTACCTTCAGCCTATTTGAATGCTCGAAAACATGAATCCGCACCACCAAGTCGAGAACCTGTGAAGATGGAATTGAATACCAGGAACCTTATAATCAGATTATATGTCATCGACATCACATATGTACCTTTTCAAAAAGAGACCAGCCTCAAATGTTTAATAGGATTGAAAACAGTGCTCACTGCAGTTTTCATCATCCCGCTCCTCTTTGTCTACGCTAGTTTTCACACACTTCTGCAATTAAGCAAGAATTTCGTTTGAAGTTGATTGCCCCCTTCCCTCTCATTGCATTTGTCTGTAGTTATTTAAATGAGCGCGTAGTGACCTGGCATACCACCCTGGATTGTGCCTGCTGAGTTTGTACCACTGCTATAGAGCATAAACAAAGACTGTTTAATTAGGTGCCCTGCACTTTATTAGTCCTTAACTCATACTTAACACACATGTGCATGTGCGTGTTTGCAAACACACGCACACACACACACACACACACACACACACACACACACACACACACACACACACACACACACACACACACACACACACTTCCCCCCCTGAATACACACAGAGCTGTCTGTGTTATATTCTCTACTTAGCGAATAATACCGCTCTGGCTTGGCTTGAACAAAGGCGTCAAACTGCAGTGTTTTGTGTACATGTGATTACATGTAACCGTTTTGGATGCTGACAAAACAGAAGAGGTTTTTAAGAAAACTGTTATCTTAGCCAGAAATCTGCAGCTTTTTGCTAACCGGCACTTCCTCTTTTTTTGGTGGTGGTGGTGGTGGTGGTGGTGTGGGGCGGGGTATATATGCATTGAAAGTTGTAAACCAGACAGGCCACTGACACCTTGACGTTTATGCAGGCACATGTGCATATGTCCCGTGCATTAACTGCTCGCCTTTCTTTAACTTCTCCATCCTTTGTCCCTTTGACAACTTCGCCCCAGTAGACTCTTTAGGGCGGTCACCATGGAGACCCACCCTCAAGTGGCACGGGGAGTAGTGTAGGTCGGGGGAGGTCAAGCCAAGGGGCTGTTTTGGGAAACGGAGCACGCTTCATTAGGCCTTTTTGGCTTGAGGTTCATTAAAACTGCAGGAGGGGACATTCCAGGAGACTCTATTAACCAAGCAGTCTTGTGACACGCTGTCAGGCCAACAGATTTCAAACATCTTGTGTTAAACCACCAACGCTCCCCCCCCCCCCCCCCCCAGCACACAAACACAAAGAGACAAAGGCAAAAAAAATTTAATATGCACGCACACACACCATACATACTTGCACACAGACAAAAACAAATGTAGACTTCACATACATATGCACATACACACTGCGGGAATGACCCGCACTCACGTGCACGCTCTCACGGCTCCGCTGCACACACTCTTCCCCACACCCTCCGTCACACAATAGACTCCATCTGTTGGGCCGTTCAACTTTCCCTGGCGGTCCTCCGGGTGCCGTGTGAGTCTGCAGGTGGAGGCAACCACAGTCTCCATGTCATGACTCCTGTGACACCTTCAGATCAAAACAGAAGACGGGCGGTGAGGAAAGCAGGGGAGTGTTTTCCAACTCAAGAATGTAGGAAAATAATTCCACTTTATGAAGGATGAAGTGTGATGGAGGTAAGGGGGTTGTGGTTACATAATTAGGATTGAGTGACTGCGTAGAGGGAGGTTGTACGGGGGGAAATTAAGTGCTAGACATCCGAGAGAAAAAAACCCAACTAAACAATAAAACAAAAGCACATGGTGTGCAAGCCAGCGGCCCTCCGACTACTATATTTAGACTGTTCTGAAACAGAAAGTGAATCAAATGCCGGATAATGTGGCTAAAATGACTGAGTGAATCCCATCAGATACAGCTACATGATATGAGTAAATCACAACACTTGGGTTGAATCAAAACGCAAGCTATAGCACTTCAGAGAGCGATCCTGTCAGATCATTGCTTTTAGCTGTCTGTTCTATAAGCAGGTATAACTGGATTATCTGTGTGTTTCAGTTGGCAAGGCTTATCATGTAGACTCTATGGTTGGTCAGTTCAAACTGGGCAGATTACAGTTTGCAGAGAGGAGATTTGGCCTCGTTTGGGGCTCTGATATGTTAATTAAAGTGGATTTTCAGAAAATGGGACGGGCAGGATGGTGAACGCCATCCCAGCAAAGCCGTAAGCCCATATGTTGGCAGAGGTGTATTCAGGCCCCAGTTTGTATTTTTGATCCCTCTCGTACTTCTATCCGTGTGAGAACCAGCTCGAGCCGCACAGAATGAGGACGTGTGATGTGACGTGTGATATTTGTGAAGCTGCAGGTCATTTTTACACTTTTGCACGAGGTGAGTTAGGAATATACAAACCTGCACGCCATTCCTCGATCTGTTCCGATGACACCGAGAAAGTCTGATGACACCATGTGAGAACATAATTCATAAATCAGAGAGGCCGGGGCTATAGTGTACAGTCAGCATGTAGTGGTGCACTGTCTTATCTGCTAAAATAGCAACAGAAAATCTTGGCTAGTTTCATGTAATGGCGAAAGTCGATAAAATATGAGACAAGCAGGTGGTCAGCCAATTTCTCTCGCAGCTTCGGGGATGCAGAGGGACCATTTATTAAATATTTTGCAGTGTAAGGTTTACAGCGCTTGTTAAAGGCTGCATTACATCTTACTGATATAAATTCAAAGTGTAAAGAAGAAGAGCCCAAAGAAACTGTATTTTTTCTTTTACTTGTAGTTAAACAAGTTGGCAAGCTGTCCTCTCTGCTACTGCCCACTGCTTAATCCAAGCCGATAGTGTCTTTTCATGTATTTCACCAATAATTTGAATTTATTTTCTGACTTTTTGCCCAAACCTCCCATTGCACAAAGCAGAAGTTTTAATTTGAAAACAACAAACGCCATCCTCACATTTCTCACACACACACACACACACACACACACACACACACACACACACACACACACACACACACACACACACACACACACACACACACACACACACACACACACACACACACACACACACACACACACACACACACACAAAATACTCAATATTATCTCACATAAGGAAGAACCAACACCCTGCATAAGAAAGAAAATAGCAGGCAATAATGGCTAACCTCTGTGACTTGAATAAACAGTGTCTATACAGAACAAAATGTGTTGAGATCCTGTCACAACACTGGTTTTGCCTCGGGTGTCAGGTTGAGACGATAAAGCAGGAATCCTGCTTTGCTAATAATAATCACAGATAATGCAAAGTGAATTCTGAGCGTAGTTAAATTCAATCACTGAATCGTGAAACTTTAACTGTATTTATAGCTGCAGCGGTGACTTTTGGTTTTATTTTGTGAAGATGTACAAAATACAGTGGTGCCAGTTGGCTGGATTTGCGATTCGTGAGCATGTGTGGTGCATGTGGGTGTTAAGTTATTAACAGCAGAACATAAATAAGAAAACACAAGGGTTTTGTTATTAAAGTGGCCTTTAATTGCCTAATAGCTTTTGTTCAAGGCTCGCTTTGGATCCTTTCAATATTGTTTCTTTCCATGCCATGTTTTTTGCCCCCGTTTTTAGCTCACCCAGATTTAGCTCTGTTTCATCCTATAATCCTTCTGTTTTGTTAGTGACACTGGGAGAACAGCCTGGGCCGTGTGGCTCAGCCCTGCCTGTCAAAGCCTATAACATCTCTCACCAGGATCAGGTTATTGCCTGAGCTCGGTGTATCTTTATATTGAATTGCTTATGATAGGAGGCTTTAGTGACGGGTTGGTTTTCGCACGTGTGCGTGTGCGTCCACTTCCATGTACATATGTTTGTGCATATATTCATTTTGCACGGATCAGGAGGTTCTGAATAAGCGTATGGGGCACACAAGAGTGGATACAACAATTGTCTTTTCTGACCTCAAATTTCAATATTGTCACCTCATGTCTTTTCCACTCGCCTGCCTTTCCACTGCCATACTCTTTACTTTGCTCTCCATTCGTCCATCACCACAGTCGGGGTGATAGATGGGGCAGTGGAGACGGTGAATGTTAAAGTTTGTGGGCCGTAGACGGACAGCTCGGCATGAATATCAGTGGCACGGAGTAAGTGCTGGGAATTGGATGAGCCAGAGCAAGGGAAGGCGTCAGCACTTTCCCTCCCATGCATTTTCACTCAGCAGAGAGTGAGTCTTATTATCTGACCTCGCTCTTCTTCCCTCAGTGACCTAATAATATTGTTTCAGCGATCCTGTCCAGCCTCTGACCTCATGACTTCACTCAGGAATCTGTTAGATGAAGAGTTTCACTTCCCCAAAGAAGCCCGGTGGTTTTTATAGCTCTTCATTTCTTCCTTGGCTGAGGCGTGAGCACGAGAACTGCAGTGGCAACGGAGTGATTTTAAATTTTACCATCTATCTTAAAGTTACTGCAGCTGAAATACAATAAAAGCAGCCATCGTTTAGAGAATAACAATGCTTATTAGTCTAATGGAGATTTTCTGTAAGCGTCCTAATGTAGGATACTTAAATCTAAGTATCAGACAACATCAATGCAGCCTCTTTGATTGGTTGGCAATCTGTGTTTGTTAATGCCAGTAGAATCGCACTCACAATATCCTGTGAATTAACATGGTTAGATGGGAGCTTGTTGCGCAGCTGAGGTAAATGGGGGAGATTTGGGAAATAATCCCTCCTCAATCTGGACTCCACAGCTGGTTGTGTGTGTGCATCCACCACACACACACGCATGCACGCACGCACGCACGCATGCACGCATGCACACACACACCCTGGACTTCATGTTGGCGCCAGTATGAATAGGGACACAGTGAAAGAGATTGATATGGAATGGCCAAGAGTGTGTTGGTCTGTTTAATTGGGTTTTTCCAAATCCGTCTTAACCCCCGCTACATGTCTTTCCACACGCTCCAGTATCATTTGCTCTACAGGTCACCCAAAGCACAGTGACTTGAGAAACTTGCCAGCAGTGGGACAAGGTTCATGTCCCCATTCAGACTTCATCATAACAAAGTTTGAAGAAAAGGTCTGCCGAATGGGGGATTAAGCAACTATCCTTGTCAGACTTTGATAAGTTTCCCTTATCTCGGTTTGCTACTGTCGTTTTAGTGATGCCTGTAATTGTCATTTATGGTTTGTGATGATGCGTGCACTCAGTCTGAGGCCGCCTGCTAAATCTCCCTCTGCTGTGGTCAACTGGGAGCCAGATTGGCCAGGGGGAGAAAAAAAAAAAACATGTTAACCTTGTCTACAGATTTAGAACACAGAAGCATCAGTGATATGGCAGCTGTACTGTGGCAGGCAACAGAAGCTGGGGCTCCAATCAGATCATCGGGTCAGATGGCTGTAGTTAAAGCTGGGACTGCAAGTGTGAATATCATACTCCACAGCTCAATGCACAGAGACAATTTTGGAGGCCTTGTCAGCGGCCCCAGAAGCTTTGAAGAGTTACAGAGGCGCCTTTTCATCAAATTAACTGCTTCCAAAGAACTCCACTCGTAAAACTTGTGTGGACTGCATATTATGCATTACAAAAATGCCTGTCTATGTATCTGGAGTCATCTGCTAACTAAAAAGTGTCCACTCATTTTTTTTTTTTTTTTTTTAAATTTGGATATTTGATCTTGACCAGTAACTGAATCCAACTGTCTTCATTGCTGTCAGAGTGTTTTAAGCACACAGCCTCCTTCATCCTTCCTGCACCTCCATACAGATATCCCCGAGGCATGCACAGACACTGAAACTCACCAAAAATATCACGCACTGACTGACTCCTACACCTTCGTTTCTGAATCAATCTCCTGGACATGACCCTACCGGTCCCTTTTCCACATATTGTGTTGCTCCCCACCAAAGCGCTTATTGCTTTCTTTGATTAATCTTCCTCCTTGCTTTCCCTGACGCACTGGTCTGAGTCAGTAGACTTCCTGTTGGTTTTCAAAACAACTCTTCATGTCAGCCTTCCTTCCGCCCATCTCCCCTCTTCCCCCGTGCTCCTCCCTCGTCTTCTATTCATCACTCCGCAGCCCATTTTACAGTATCTCTCTGCCTCCATCCTCCATCCGTTTCTCTCGCTCCATTACCTTACCCGTTCATGTCCCCTTCATCTCCCCCCTCTGCCTGTCCAACCTCCTGACATGAATTCTTTTCGCCCTCTTACTGTATTTCCCTCCTCTTCCCTGCATTTCCTCTCTCGCCATTCATCTTCAGGTCCTCTGTCCATCTCCCTCCCTCGCTCCCTCCCTTCCTCTCTCACCACCTCTCTGTCAGGCCCCGGCTCTCTTTCTCCCTCCCTCCCCTTCCTTCTTCTGGCAGTGGTGCTGCTCTACTCTTGCTGACAGTGCTGTTTGTGTGAACTGAGTGCTGAGCTTCACAGCCCCCTCGCCTCCCATTGCCCCCCCCCCCACCCTCCTCCTCCTCCCCTCGCTGCCTCTCCTCTTCACCCTCCAGCTCCTTCCCTCCTTTACTCCTGCCTCCCACCTACATACCCCTCCAGGCGGGGGAATTAACCTTCCAGCCCTGAGCTTCTGGGCTTAATGACTGTCTGTGGGGCCGGCTTCGACTACACTCGGCAGCTGCTAACATCTGGGCCACACACACTCATTCACACTATACCTACACAGAAAGATGCGCCGTACACTCACACACACACACACACACACACACACACACACACACACACACACACACACACACACACACACACACACACACACACACACACACACACACACACACACACACACACACACACACACACACACACACACACACACACAAATACTGAGCTCTAACATTGTGCACTGTGCATATCATATGGTTACAGTCACTGAATTTGTGGCACATAATATTTTCATTGTGCGCTGCCACCAATGTGGGAGTTTCTCGGTACAGTTCTCAATAACAGTAGTCGGTCATTACAGGCTTACCAACAGTGGAACAAGAGATGCTGCAGTGCAAACGCCTTTGTGTTTATATTGAGCAAATAGCGGCTACATATGGTCAACACAGAGCCATGGCACAAGTTTGGACAATCAGCAGATCAAATTAAAAATACATGCACATGGAAAATAAACATGACCTTTAAGTTGCCTTGCTGGAAGAGCTTGCAGTATGTTCCACTGAGCAAATGGTGGTATTCTCCAGCGACCGTTCAGTTGGAAGTGTATAACTGACGAACGGGGCGGGTGGAATTGGCCAGGGGGTGGAGGTGGCATTGAGAGAACATATTTAAAAAAAAAAAAACATTCAGAGAGAATTCTTTGGCCCATCTTTGTCTGCATTTCCGCAGTGAAGCCCAGAAGTATTCACTATACAGCTATGAGGATAGTCGCTACTCCATTCATTATGTATGAGCATAAATGTTACAAACTAGCAGCTATGAAGACATCCATGTTGAATCTGGATCTTTGAGGTACCGCTTTGCTCTTTCCAACCCAGCGCAGTGTAACACTAAATAATGGGATCCATGAGTGCTCCCTGGAAAGACAAAACTGAAAGAAACTGCAGGCTCGTTCCTCCACTTACTGGCTCACTGCAGCTCTATCAAGCTTTTATGGCTCATTCAGTTCCCCTGAAATGAGGTCCTACAACTTTCCAAGTGGTCAGCTGTCACACTTTGCTCTTAAACACATGACATTTCTTTAAATCTTTTGCACTGCCATGACATAGCCGTTGTTTTTTTTTTGTTTTTTTTACAGTTATTCCAACACTCAATTGACCCCCTTATAAGTGCTGCCACCAAGATTTCTCATCTACACACTTTTCTTCATTCTTCAGTCTGTGCTGATGCTCCTCTCCCTCTCTTTATCTGTTTGCCTGTGTCTCAGACTAAGGAGTGAGAGAAGGGGGAGTCCCATTGGCATTCTTTAACATCTCCGTGGCTCACTTGTGTTCAGAGAGCCATCTGTAGATCAGGAAGACAAAAAAGACACTCCTGAGCCTTGGCGTCACTCAACAGGTAAGCACAGCTCCCCTTCTCTCATGCAAATTCACACACCTATTGAAAGATCCTTGGTTTTGGGGGTTTTTTTTAGAGAGAGGTACGCCCTCTCTGTGTGTCTGCGTGCCTGCCTCAGTCTTTTCCTCTGTGCACCCTAGGCAGGCAGATGTGCTTGAGTCGGTGGAAGTTGAAAGGAGGTTTTTGCATCCCTGTCTCTAAACTTTTTCTTGGGGAGAGCAGGCATGTGAGTGTATGGAGCAAAGTCAGTGTAATCCAGTAAACTTCCACACTTTGAGCTGTAGGGGCTGGAAACACACACACACACACATAGATACACACACAAACAGTAAAGTAGTGTTTCTTTAGGTAAATTTGTATCGGATGTTAACTTTGACAAATCTAATATGACTGAAGGAATAGAATCGATTTGAGACCAACTGCCTGGATGGTGTGTGCTTTCCTCTAACAGCCAAGACCTAATCAGACTGCCTCGACAATGCACAGTTTAAAAGCACAATCAGTGATTTGGATGTGATTAGATTCAGTTGATAATCTAATCTGCATCTTTTTGAAACCTTCTTTGTCAGCATTTCAGAGTAAAAGCAGTAATGGTTCACAATACAGCTTCTATGCGCTTCAGTAATTGGACCCACAGGCAGCTATTGAGATTGGTAAGAATTTAGGTTGGTATTAAGATATAGGAGCGCTTTGAATTGGAAGGCTGAATAGAGGCTGAAACTTCATTTTCTGCACATTGACTGATTTCACGGAGTTTCACATTAAATTGGTCGAGGATTGACTGCATTGAATCGTCTGATGATGTTATGAAAGATGCCATTAAAATCTACCTGTCGGGGTCACACTGAATGGTTCAGCTACCACTAATGTCCTTGCGGGGAGAGTGGCAGCCTTGTCTTTGAAAGCGAATCAAATTTCAAATCAACCTTTCTAATTTGCATTTGCAAGAAGCTGGTGGAGGACAAGGTAGAAAAAAAAATACCTGTGGCAATGAGTGCTGCTGTAGTAAAATATGTGGCTTTCTCGCATTGGAAGACAAATTAAATTGCCATTCAACCTGGTATTTATCTGATGCCGCATTTTGAATGGCACGTAACAGTTATTTCACAAATGCTACTCCGTCACATATTTTCCAGACAAAGAAAACAAACATGTATCGCCTAATGAGTATTCTTGCAAGTGGCCGTATTTTTTTAAAGCAATTAGGGCGGTTGTTTAACTAGGTAATGGGAATGTGTGGAGGTCAGGCAGGCGGTGTCTGCTTTCATTAAGAGTCCCAACAAAAAATGGTGACACATGAGGCCAGCGGCAACCTTTCAGTGTTGGACAAACAGTTCCCTTCCTCACGCTAAACATTTCATGTTTGAGTTGTAAATCCCAAAGGTAGTGAGTTTTTTTTTTTTTTTTTTTTTAAATTGTACTGTAAATGAAGGTTATCTAGGACTTTTTGAGGGAAGACAAAAAAAAAAAGCAGTAAATTGGATTGCTTGGAATTAAAAACGTCATTGTTAGGAAGGGTATAATGATAATCTTTGTGGTTACCTTTGTCATGAGACAGAGATAAAGGGGATGGAGACCATTTTTAACCTCAGGAAATCTATTCATTGAAGACAGAAATAATTGTCCTTGTGTGCTCAAAGTGTTTACTGGGAGCTCTGAAATGCACAAATGTTTTGAGAGCCCAAAAAAAAAAGAAAAATAATTGACTGTGAGTTAATTCTTATCAAAGCCTGTTGGAGTGCAACTAATCGACTGAGGGGAGATGCGTCAAAAAGCTGTTGCCTCCAATTCATTTTGTCTATTCAGATGAGAAAATATTTAGTTTTCAATTAAGTAAATCACTATTATTTGTTCCACTCCTGCAGCAGATAAATTGAAGTGATTACACACCGACTTAAAATCCACTGAGCTTTCTTCCAGGTCAAATAAGTGAGTCTGTGCCCACCGCACTTGATTCTACGGGCACAGACCCATTTCCCAAGCTATGGCATTAATTAAAAACCAAATAAAATCCTCCCTTTGCAGCATTCAAAACAATTATCCCGGAAGTGGATTACGCTTCCATACTTTTTCATCCGGGATTCACAGTGGTGTTGCTTGGCCCTCTTACCTCAAAGCAAGAAGTGGAGTCCACGTTTGGCTTCACATATGTGGTGTTTTCCTCCAAGTCGTTTCGTTTCCCCCAAATAAAAAAACAAACAAACAAACAAAGAAACATTTTAGATTATTAGGTGACTTTAAGGCCATGTCCACACAAGACAAAACAATCTTTTTTCTCCCCGCCGTTAAAGAAATTTCAGTCCACGGGGCTTTGGTGCAGGAAATACCTGCGTCCACACGACACCATGAAAACGACTTAAAACGATATAGTACAAATGGCAGGCCTAAAGCTGGCACTGTAACACTGCCACAGAAAAAAATAAAATTAATGGAGAGGAAGACACGACAATGACATCATTGTTTTCTGCAAATGTGCATCTTTCCCATCAACTCCAAGGCAGCGTTTTCAAATTTCTCCACTCTCTAACCCGTTGGTTGTCCAAACAACCCCGTGTTCAGGCTCCTAAAACAACTCTCCTCCATGAAACGGCGTTGTCCTGCGGACAGGGCCATAATATTGCTTATAAATTTAAAATAAAAAGTTTTTCTTTGTTATGGTGCAAAGTTTACGTGATGAAAATTTTTATATTTAAACAAACATTACTACTGAAAATTGGTACAATTTCAACATAAAGACAATTTTATTGATTCATTCTGGTACAAGATACGGTGAAATGTCCAAAAAACGTCTCCTGTAGCTGTTGAATAATGGGTGTTTTTACAAGCTCACTCTGACAGCATGGCTTTGAGACTAATGCTAGTTTGTTTCAGCTCAGGTCTCAGTGTTGACGTGTCCGCTACTCTAAAGAAATTTGTGAGAAAAATCAATGTTTTCTTTGAAATTATGCTGGGTGGTTTGGCCGGATTGGATCTATTTAAGTGCTTATTTAGGCCCACGGGCCTTCCCTGATGTACTCTGCCTTCACCAATAGTCAGCTCTGCCACTTTCAATCGGATTAAGCGGGATAGAAGATGGATGAATAGAAAAATGGATGAATTTATCCAGCTAGAATGGACAGCGAAAACATATAATTTAAGGGGACATTAAAAAATAAAGCTATGTTCTTTCTTTAGCAATAGCTACCTATCTAATAATTTGTTGGTCATAAAATGTCTAAATGGTTTTTAAGATAAGACCAACGCTTACGACTGCATTGGAAAGGTACTTAAAATAGCTGACCACTACCATTAAAAATGGAATGATTAACCTGAGTCAGGCAGCCAAAACACTGTTCAAATCCTAGGTGGGCATGTTGTCAAGATTGAGTCCAATTTATGTCAAATAATTTGTATGTTTTTGGATCCATGTTCCCTTGTTACAACATCCACTTTCATTTTATCTACAATTTTCAGAGTTAGGTCTGCCATCCTTCTTAGATCCTGTTTCTTGCTCATTGCTGTAAAAGTCTGTTTTAGTGATGCAAATGCAGCCATAAATACCCCACAATTGCTGGCACCCAAAATCCTGATGTCCAAAGCTGAAAGTTCAGAGGACTTCTGTGCCTAACTACTTCAATCTATTAAAATGTGGCTATGTATGGATTTTCAATGAGATTGTGATCTGAATCTATATTTCACTGGCATATTTATCATCATGAATAAGCAAAGCTCACTCAGAAAACCAAAAAAAACAAGAAATGATATTGATACTGGAAAAAAAAACAAACAAAACTTTAATTGCTTTAACCAAATAACGTTAAGGTCAACTTCACAGATTAAGCTTTGTCCAAAGAATCAGTATTGGATTGGTGTACATGGTGCTAGCTATGGTTTCATGTGGTGTCAGATCAGAAAGATTAGTATCGCACGTCACTGACATTCATCCTCTATACTTGCTCCAAGTTCTGCTTCTGGGGCAGGGAGCCTAGTGATTAACGTCTTCACTATCATATATAATTAATGTAACCAGATATATATTATTAAAGACTCCATATTGGTGGTTTAAAGCGCTAGACATTAGATACTGGACACCAACATGCTAGGTATGTGGATTCTTCTTCTTCTTCTTCTTCTTCTTCTTCTTCTTCTTCTTCTTCTTCTTCTTCTTCAACCTAAAACAAGACAACAACTATCTCGCTATGGCAGCAGGCACTTGGTAGAGCGCATACCTACATTATTTGTGTGGAACTGAGTTAGCATTGCTAGCATGTTAGCCAATAGCTCATACCAATGCTAACTAGTCTGTCAGATGGCAGCGTCACTGCGAAACACTGAGCGGGGACACACACGAAAAAAACACTACCCAAGTCAATGCGCTCACACCGCTGTTTCTGTATACTTGCCAAACCTAGAGATGTTAGCTGAGCGCTCCGGAGGGTCTCCACGGCAACAGACGCTGATCTCCTTTGATTTTCCTTCAGGGGGTTCCTCTCCCATCCACATTGTATGGGGGATTTTTTCACCTTTCTTTTGGGATTCATGTTCGCCGTTAACATCCCAAAATGTAATCAATTGGTCCTTGGATGATGAAAAATCATCCCTGAAGATGTCATGCAATTCGGGTTGATAGTTTTTGCATGTCATCCCTGAAGATGTCATGCAATTCGGGTTGATAGTTTTTGCAAAAGATTGGTAAAAAAAAACAACAACATACATACATACAAATAAATACACACGGACAAAAACATAACCCTCTCCCAATGTTCTTTGGCAAAGGTAATTAGCCATTTCAAAACATTTCATGTTTCCTGAACAACATTTGTCTCCATATTGACAATTTTTCTCAGCTTTTGTGTAATACTCTTCTTACATATTTTCTGTTGCAATACAAACATTTCTTGACTCCTGTGAGATTTGTAAAGCTTTTGTTTTCTTTAAGTTGGTATACATTAACCACATTGGGTTTTTCCGAAATATTTTTCACTTACATATAATTATATGTATTCCCTCTCCTTTCCATGCATTGAGCGGTCTCCCAATAATTCATGAAGTGTTGAAAAATCAGCCCTCAATCACTTTGTCGATTCAGGTACACAGAATCTTCAGTTCTCAGCTCCTTCAACAAATCCTGTAAAGAGAAACCAGGAGAAATGTTGTAAGAAGTCACAGAGGTCTTTATAACAACTAATCACAGATTCATGTATAGTGCTGAGAGAATTGTGCACTCTTTGTGTCTCATCAGGAGGATAACACCAGTTTTACTAACTAATACCCTGAAACACGAAAAACGTTTGTAGATTTTCAGACTAAAACACAAATGACAAACTCTATGTACGAGGGGGGAAAAAAGAACCATTTTAAGCCATTAACGTTTGTACTGGGCAAACATTAGAGCCTTTCAGCATAGTTTGTAAGTAGGTGGGTGGGAGGATGATAGATGGATATTCTACTGGAGGGGTGCTGTTAACACAGCGTGGAAATGGAATGTTACAATATATAATAGTAAGTCAAATGCTCAAGTCGCTATGTTTGTATATATGAAAATAGACGTTTCAATTAGTTATCTTAGACATTCATGTATGTAAATGTGAAAATGTCTCCTTGAAGGAAACCTTTATATATATTTTTTTTTTTTATTACGTTAAACATGGGTTTTTATGCTTGTTTCAAGGTTGTTGAAGGAATCGAAAGTGAAATGGACTTCTTGTCGGCGTGGATTGTGTCTCCTTCAACTCTGCCCTTTCTCTGTCTCATCTGGGGTAAGAGAATCAAATGTCACCAGAGAGTTGTTATTACTGTAACTGTGGCCTTTTCAAGTCCCATCTTTGTACAGAATATTGAGCCGAGCACAAAAGACCTTGACTTTACTGATGTCTAAGTAACCTTGACCTCACTGAAGTATTAATTGAATTTTCACTATATCATAATAGCGGACGCTTTGCATTTATACATGTCAAGCATCCTCCTCCATCTGGTGCAAATTCCAGTTCATAGTGAGGATTCACAGTTTCTCCTCTCAATGGCACCTCTACTAATTCTGCCTTTAATACCAATTTGCTTATGCAGAAAATAAATACCACCACGCATCTTCTGCTGAAGGTTACTATGTGCACACAAACTCATCACAAGTTTCCATGGTGATTGCCATGAATGACTTGATATGATTACAAAGTTAACATCACCTTAGTCCTGCCACCTTATGACTGGATGTAAATATTCAGTTTGAATTAAACATTTCAATAACAGCTGTATTGAGGTAAGACTTTTATATGACAAGTATGTGTTTACCAGACAAGTTGTGAAGTATTTCTTTTAAGGAATTTGGTCTCTTAAATTGTGAATTTGTTGGATATCAAATTGAATGCATTTAATTTCATAGATCCCCTTGTAAACAATACCAAGTATTCATTTCACAGCATCAATTTGCCTGTTTCAAGCGGAAATGCACAGCTATAATTGCTATCCTTCATTAAAGAGGGTTGCATTTCAGTAAACTATTGCAGGTTTGAAGATCACGGTATTATGGTTTATCCTCCATACAACTCAGGTTGCTGCTTTTTAAATGGAAATTAACTCTCATGTGTTATGACTTACATCTGTGCAAGAACAAGTGAGCACCTTTATCAAGCAGGTCATTGAAAGTTGTCTACTTTATAGTTCATTCAGAACTGTAGTAGTATTAATTTTACAAGGCCAAATGCTTATAATGTTAAAGACAACTCCCACTGTTGCAACCTGCAGAGATTGAGAAATTCTTATAGCTGCATGGAGCATTTTGAAGCCTTTGAGTTCATTTTTTGTGGTTAAATCTTGGAATTCAGGTAATGCCAAAACCTTGAATGTGTAATTAAGCAACAATTTCATTTGTATTATATTTTCAACATATCAATGTTTGTTTTTTTTTTTAAATATGGTGCTTTTCTACATCTCAGAAGAATACATTGTGAAACAACTCCAGCGGCCATTGTATACGACTGTTGAGTATTCATTTATGTAAAACTCATGCAAATACACTCCTGTGTTTGGTTGTTTGTATGCATCCTCTGTAATGGCCAATCTTGCCCTTCATATTTGACGTGAGGTGACTGGTTCAGCCTTGATCTGAGAGCTCTGCCTCTCACTCATGTTGTCAGATGCAACCGAGCATGCACTTCACAAACAACTTGGTCATTGCTTCAATGAAGGTCAAAATTTAAACAACCCAATGGAATAAGTCTGGCGTCTCTGTGGGGCATTGTTTAAATGAGACTCGTGCTTAGATATTAGCCTCTAATTGGAGTATGCACTCGCATTTGGCTCCTTGAACTAAATTTATTCATAAAGTCCGATGTATAATTATCATATAATCCAAGTCCCAGTGTTAAAGGCAGATGGGTGGTCTGCTTTAAGGTTACCTTCCTGACTGGAGAGCTCTGCAGCTCATAATGTCACCTAAGAGCCTAGCTGAAGGATGGCAGACACCACCTATGACAAACAAGGGGGATTAAAGTGATAATCATTACTCTTCCCAGGAGGAATTAGCTAGTGGGACATCGACATTGAAGAAAAACCGCAGGTGAACAAGGTCTCTGATACCCCATGCTTTTCTCCCTCCGCCCAATACCCTATCTGCATGGCCGAGGGGGGATTTAATTTGCAGTAATTACTTTATTGACTCATTTTCAGGGCCGTATCACTGCAGTTTCCCATCAATAAAACATATGCCAGGATGAATAATGTGGCCAGGCACTACGGGGTGCCTTCTCAGACAAAAGACCACAGGACTGCTACCCTGCGGAGTGTGTCTGTGCCATGCTCCTTTTTACTCCTTTTATTTCCTTCATAACATTTCTCACAAATACACCGCCTTCAGTCTTCGCCGTCGCTGTACATTAAATCTCTTCACATCTCTTCCCCCTGCCCTGTGGTTCCACTTTACGGCTCCTTCCTCCCTTCCCCTTTTTACGTCTCCAGGCGTGGAGGCCCAGCAGGCCTTCAGGTTTGAGCCCCGGAACCTGACTGTGAGGATGGGAGCCACAGCTGTGCTGAGGTGTGAGGTGCTGCGGGCCTCGGGGACGGTGCAGTGGGTGAAAAATGGCCTCCTCCTGGGACCTCAGAGAAGCCTGCCGGGCTTTCCACGCTACAGCATGATTGGAAACCCCAAGAGAGGTAAGCAGAGATACTCACGGAATAAAGTTTATGGCCTTTTGGACTGTGATGAGCTTAAGTGAGCTCAGTAAACAAAACCAAAAAAAATTTAATAAAAAATCTGAATAAGCAAATCACATATTCTTTGTTATTTAGTGAGATTCTTGATATAATGATGAATCTAATGAATGAATGGTCAAGTTAACATTTCAACACAGTGCAGACTGATGATGTCTTAATTACGAAGACTATATTAGTATTTGACATTTCCTACATATTCCTGATTTATTATGACATATAGTTCATATGGTTTTAATTACGAAACACATCTGTCATCTCGGAGAGCATCCACGAGTGCAGCTCGACGCCGACTACTCTAAAAGTGAATGAGACGAGGTTGTTGCTATGGCTTCAAAGTGCTATAATAAAGCAAAGCAGCCATTACAAGAACCTTATGGCTGTCAATACGCAGAGCATCTGGGGCCGGCAAGGTGATGTGATTGTTAGCATCCTCTCGCAAATCCCCCTCATTCTGTCACTCAAGTGAAGACAAAAGAGAAAAAAAGAAATTAAAGCAGAGTGTCAGCTAATCAGTGAAATGTGACAGAGAATGAAGTGTGTTTGCGGAATCCGCACCACAGTCTATAAAAAGTAATAGCCAATTAGAAGGCAATCCCGAGTAAGAGAAGAGCATCTGTTCCTGATCAGCCCGCAACTAGACGGGCCGCACTTCACCGTTGCGCAGTGTGAGCGACCGCCAATGACAAGTGAACACAAAGAGATGCATGTATACACTGATGGCTTACTCACCGTTTACGTAGACAAACATCCGAAATGCTAAAATGTGGTTTTCTCTCTGGGTGAGCTGTCAACAGTGGGGACGGGGGTTAGGGAAGAATCGTGCCACGTTTTACTTCCAAAACAACAAAAGAGAAACTTCGACACGTAAATATAAAGACGACAAGCACACATAAACTGCCAAACACTCACACGCTCACTCATGAATAAAATACAGATTAGCACAGGTACTTTCCAGGAAAAGAAACGGCAGACTGCGAACTGATGTATGCAATCACTTTACACTGCACAGAGAGAGCAAAATCATCGAAGATGACACTTGACTGCACTTGATACGCCACCCATTTTTACTGATTGTTACCATCGGTGATGTTTATTGACGCTTAAAAAAGCCAGAAATCAGGCATTTGCACATATAAAAGAGGCCAGGATTGATTTCAACCTGTACTTACAATAAATGTAGCATCCTGCCCCGGGCTGAGGTAATTTTGCGAATGTGTACAGACAGGAGGCTAAATGTAGGATCTGAGGCTCTCATATGAGTGCAATGCTTCTTACTGTAATGACAAACAGACACATTCATAGGCAGAACATCTTACTCAGGACCCCAAAGCAGGAAGTTTGTTAATTTACTTTTACTGATTGCCACAAGCGTCAATATAATTATAAGTTGTACATGCAGGAAGTTAATTATGCAAAGACCAATTATTGACATCGCAATCGGTAAACTTTGGTCATGTACAAGGTGGGAATTTTTGTGGTGCAGTGGACCGCACTCTATCCTAACAGCGTGAACATTTCCTGTTTGATTCAAGGCTCTTTGCTGCACGTTCTCCATGCATATGAGGGTTTCAGTAACTCTAATGCCCTGTTTACGCAACAACGTTTTTGTGTTTGTCCATCTTGGCAGCAACGTTTCGAAAACATTGTCCATTTCTACGAAAACGGCATAAATGCTGAAAATGATAATGCACCACTGGTTGCTGTTTGTCATGGAACCATACACACATGGGTGCAGAGAACAAAACGCTATAAACATGATCAATGGCAAGGTTTCAACAGAATATGGACTGGGAGTCATGACATGAGAAGACTGCCATTGTTGTTATTGTCCATCTACTCGCGCATGTGCAGAAGAAATATTTACTATGGCCATGATGTGCATGTCCAGTAGCAGAGCTCCGTCGTCTACACAGAGGCTGAGCCCGAGCATTTTCAAATTGTTGCATTTTCAGTGACTCCGCCCATCACTGTCGTGCAAACAGACACCCAACGAAGGTTTTGCGTTTCACTCTAAAATGTTGTTGAGTAAATGGGCCATGTATTACCCTTTGGTGTGAACAACAACGTTGCTCCTTTTCTGGAATTCACTGTTCAAACCTGTAATGACATGATATTGATCCGAATCACACATGTAAACTCGTGTGTTGATTTCAGAGATGACTTTTAGGTTAAAGAATGAGAAAAGGGCTACACAGTGGTGTAAAGGTCAGAACACAGTCCAAAACCACACATGATATAATACATAAATATAACAACCTACCACGATCGTTCGTATAGGACATTCTGCCAATATCAGAACATCTTGAAAAAAAAATTCTTCCATCAAGTTTAAAGGTCACAATTTGAGCATTTGTAGGTTTTTATAGATATTCGCAATAATGCCAGCACAGAGCCAAAAAAAGACCTGATAAAGAGCACAGAGCTGGTTCACAATGTCACGTGGCATGATGTGTGTAAACACACTTTTTCTTCTTTTAGAAGTAAGCAAGGCTTTATATTACATTACTTGCTGTGAAAATAGAGTAGCTCCAAGTGACAGTTAAAAAGTTTAAACTTTAAAAACCCACGTGGGACTTAATTATTGACCAATTCTCCGTGAGATAGTTTTATGTTACAAAATGGTGTTGTAAGGAAACGTTTTCTTCTAAGTGAGAATCAACACCCCACACCTGTTGTTTTGTTCTTATTGCCCTCTTTTGAGACTGACCTTATATTACTTTTTTCTTTTCTTTTTTTACTTTTTGCACCAATGCACACATTCAGATTTGCAAATGGGAAGATTTATTCTTCTGCAAACATGGACGAGTAAAGAAATTGTGTTGCTGCCAAATGCTATCTTCCGTTCCATAAATACAAATACACTCTTGATTGCACAATTTGTGAATAACATCAGGAAAGAGGAGT
Source organism: Lipophrys pholis (assembly GCF_963383615.2). NCBI lineage: Eukaryota > Metazoa > Chordata > Actinopteri > Blenniiformes > Blenniidae > Lipophrys > Lipophrys pholis. Next base: position 26,372,803 of record NC_137639.1, on the reverse strand, counting down.
ATAATTAATAACTGCAATGTCTCTCTTTCTGTGTTCTTAATGATAACTTGGATGTGAAATTGCTTCTGGTTGGCATTAATTATTCTGCCAGCTTACTTGACATATGCATTTTTAGGTCTGGGTGGTTGTCAGACCAAGATACTATTTTCCACATGTTAGCAGGCTGTGAGCCATCAGGAGCTGGAATCCCAACGCTGAACATCATCTAATCCCCACAGGTTATGGCAGCGCATCAAACAAATCAAGCACTGTTGGGATGCCAGACTATCAGAAGAGCAATACAGAGTGAGCGACTCTGTCTGGCATCAATTAATAGACAGTTTATTCAGTCGACGTTGTGAATCTGGGATTGGATTTCATTTACCACACTGGAAATTCATTCTGAAACAAAATGCCTCTGCTACGAATATAGACAACTCCTTGCATGTCAATAGAAATGCCTGCAGCGGGAGGTTCTCAACAAGTGAGATGTTCCCAAAAAATAGAGAAAAAAAACAACCTCTATTTATAGTCAAATCAAACAGTCCAATTCCAGTGGGAGAGCATATTGTATTAAATTGACTGTTATTGTGTGAATTGCTTTTTTAAATTTTTTTTTTATTTTCCCATTTGCACTGGCATTTAGGGAAAGAATAGTACAATTCTAAACTTCAAACTTCGCATGGATTATTAATAGAAAGGTTCTGAAGTCAGCAAAACATACGTGTGGGTAGTTTCTAATCATCTATTAATCTCAAATGTGGAGACAAGCAGAGTAACCAGAGAAAACCGGAGCGAGCACAGGGAGAACAAACTCCTCACAGAAAGATTGCAAAGCCAAGATTTGAGCGAGTTAAGTGTTAACTGCTACACCACTAAGCTCTTTATCATTAGTTTTAAGATAAAAAAAAAAATCTAATGCAATCTCAATCTCCACTGCCACTGTAGGTACAAAAAAAAAAAAAAAAGAAGCACATTCATTTATATTCATGAGTTCAATTTTTTTCAAATATGGTATATGTTTTACATCTGTGGAAGCGATAATTTTATAAGAGATCTCGATCCTGCTTAAATAAAGGTTAAATAAATTTAAGAAAAATTTAATATGACTACGAAACTGTAAAATATCTTGTTCCTCATTCCTAAATATCCAGTTATAAGTTTTAATATAAGCCCTCAAATTGGTACACTCCTCTGGCAAGACATGTTAAAGCATGTCTATTCATATTTTCTGATATTTATTCAACTAAAAAACTAAAGTAATTCATTTTTGACTCTTTTATGGATTTGTTTATCATCGATTTAAGTGCACAAGAAATCATTATTTTAATTGTATGTTTAAATAAAAAGTTAACTAAATTCACATTAAATTGCAAACCAGATAAAGTGAGGAGGCGGACAGGAATTCGGCTCCGGGCTGGGAATTTGTGCCTACTGCTCTAATACTACCACATTTAAGTTTTCAGGATTCTTGTAAATATAGATGCACTGCACGCCAAAGGTATTTGCTCAGCTGTCCAAATCATTGGATTCAGGTGTTCCAATCACTTCCATGGCCACAGTTGTAGCAAATCAAGCGCCTCTGTAGTTCCCCAAACATTCGAGGGAGAATCTGTCGCTCTCAGGAGCTCAGAGAATTCCAGCGTGGTTTCAGTGATACGATGCCACCTGTGCGATAAGTCCAGCCGGGACATTTCCTTACAATCAACTGTTAGTCGTATTGCAACAAAGTGGAAGCGAATGAGAACAAGTGCAACTCAACCAGGAAAAGTCACAGAGTGGGGTCAGCGGATGCTGAGGCGCATTGTGCTCAGAGGTGGCCAACGTTCTGTTGTCAATAGCTGCAGACCTCCAAGCGTCACGCGATCTTCAGACGAGCTCAAGAACAGTTCGTAGAGAGCTTCATGGAGGGTTTCCATGGCCGAGCAGCCGCATCCTATCCTCTGATGGACGAGTTTGGGTTTGGCAGTTGCCAGAACCGTACTGAATTGTACCAAGCGTAAAGTTTGGTGTGGGCTTGTGTTTCGGGAGCTGAGCTTGACCCCTAAGTTCCAGAAAGGAACTCTGAAAGCTTCAGCATGCCAAGACATTTTGGCTATTTCACGATCCCAGCATTGTGGGAACAGTTTTGAGATGACCCTTTCTTGTTCCAACATGGCATAGCTAGGTTTATAAAGACATGGATGATTCCGTTTTACTGTCCTGCAGAGTCCTGACCTCATCCCATTAGAAACACCTTTGGGATGAATTAGAGCCAGGTCTTTTCATCCCACATCGGTGTCTGACCTCACAAATGCCTCGCTTGAAGAATGGTTAAAAATTCCAATGAACTCCTAAACCTCATGTAAAGCCTTCCTAGAAGAGTTGAAGCTGTTATATGCATGTAAAGGTAGGCGAACAAATACTTTTGTCAATATAGTGTAATTATTACCAGTCCAAACAGTTAATGTTAAACCTGGGGGAGTGTAAAGAAGAAAACAAATGGGAGCCCCATTGTTTGTTACCATCTGCATGTAGTTTGCTGTAAACATCCTTACCAGAACAAATGTGTCACAAAATAATGAATCTCTCCCTCTTCTGTTCCAGGACAGTATCGTCTTCAGATTGAAAAAGCCCAACTGGAGGATGATACCTTCTATGAATGTCAAGCGGGCCCATCTGAGACCAGCAAAGCAATTGTTTCCCGCGCAGCCAGGGTCACCGTGCTGAGTGAGCCAAAAAAAATCTAGAAAACTTTATCAGCAGAGGAGAACCAAAATAATACATGTGTTATGAGTGTGAACATCGTCAGTACTCCAGTAACATGCACGACCCCTTGACCAGCAATCAGCATATAAAGAGCTGTTAAATATTCATTTGTATTGATAAGGAGCTTTCATTTGTTTAAGATGGGGCAGTTTGAACCAGCTTTTAAATACAATATGTCCTTGGTACAGTAGGACCCAGCAGTTTGCTTCAAGTACATGCAAGAACCGTGAAAAATGTCAGAATTTTCTCAACTTTTCAGTCAGCATTTACATCCTTAACAAGATCTATGCTTTTCCAAGGTAGTCCTATGTGCTTCAATCGGTCTGTGGCTTAAACCAGCAGCTGCACAATACAAAATACCAGCATAGCCCCCGATTCCCCGGCAAGCCTCGGGGTGGTTCAGGTCTCTTTCTTGCACAGGAATAAATTATAAGAGAGACGATTGAAAACTTCCTCACTCAGACATGGACTGGAATAGATGTAATTGTGCAGCTTACATTACACCACCTGTTGTCACTCTGTAACATCCAACATTCCTCTCTCCCTGTCCTCTTTGCTTGTGGGAGCGAGCGCATATGTGGCAAGGAAAGGACTTTAAAAGAAGCTTTCTTCTCCGGGTGCAGTTCATTTACTTACATCCCCCACCCCATTCTCGCCATTGCACAATTTCTCCCGCTCTCTCTCGCTCTCTCTCGCTCTCTCTCGCTCTCTTTGACTCGTAGGCTTTCCTCTTTGGTGACCATGGACCGGGGAGTCGGGGGAGGGGGTCTCTGAGAGGGGCGTCTCACTCTCCTCTGGGAAGAGAGCAGGTTTTTCTGACATCAATGGGCTGGCGGGTAGTGTGGGGTAGGAAGAGGCATAGACCGCAGACGTCTCTTTTGAATGGCTGCGTTCTGTTCTCCGCTGCAGCAGCTTCATGTCCTACAGCAGGCCTACACCTGCAGCCACAGCAGGCCCGGTTCTCACATTCGTTACCCTTAAGATGTCTTCTGCATGCGTGCGCTCAAACACAAAGTCAACACATTTGCTTTCGGCTTGGTCACAAAGGTTAAAATGTGTGGGAATGAGGTTGTTCAGTTGCGGCATTGATGGCTGGTCGAGATATTCACCGTGACTGAAAGCTACACTTCCCCTCTGTTTCTGACATGTTCACATCTGAATTCTCTCCACATGTCTCAGCAGGTGTTTTTATTCCGTGTCTCGAGATCACACTCCAGCTGTTGACTGTTTCAGACGGACAGTTGCAGCTGCGCAGTTGCAAAAGGGCAAAGAGTGAAGTGCCTGACTTAAAAAGCACTGTGCAGCCTCGGTCCTAAAGGGTCATTTGTTCCACCCTAACAATTCAAGTGATTCAAAATATGTGACTAATCTGGGGCTTGATAATGAGCTGATGAATTCAATCTCCCGTTAGTACTGAACTGGGACTGGAAACTGTGCATCCTTTTGAAGAGGACTGTCTCTGATGGGTTTCTCATGGACTACTCCATCACTGAAGTACAGCTCCCAAGGCCCCACACCCCTGGCCAGTCAACCGTGGCCATATCCCATCAAGCTCTGCATCAAATCAAAACACTATAAACTCTTTATGAGGAGATACAGTAGGGGAGAAGGGAGGCATTTGAAAACAAAACAGAGATCGCTGGTTGTATAATTGGATTCTCGGGTCAGAGAGAGTGGTATCATGACTGGCTAATTCAAAGATGGATCACCACAGGCAGTAAATAGCAGGGATAGAGGCAAAAATGTCAATAAGCCCCATCCATAGGCTTACAAAGAGATGTTTTCAAGACATTTCTATTGGTGCAACATAACTCCTGTGTGTTTTTGCCTTCCTGCAGAGCTTAGATAGGGGATTACCGCAATAGGCAGATCAAGTGGCAGTGAGTAATCCATGACAATAACAACCTCTACCCTCTCTGCCGAAACCCCCTCCTCAGGAAAACTTACCCCCTCACTGTGCCCGTCACATACCTGACACATCCTGTGTCTCGGTTTATACCATTAGCCTTAGCATTTAATCCTATTAATGAACAACTCTCTCCCTCACCACATTGCATGCCCGCACAGATGCCGCCTGCAAAATGTTCAAAACAGTTTTTGATGTGTTCTGGTTTTAGACTCTGTTACTCATTCAGTTGCCATAGTTGGGTCTTACAGAGATGTAAGTGTGTGTGTCTTTCCACGTCCCTCCCGCTCTCACTCTCTCTAGCTGTTCGTGTGTGTGTGTGTGTGTGTGTGTGTGTGTGTGTGTGTGTGTGTGTGTGTGTGTGTGTGTGTGTGTGTGTGTGTGTGTGTGTGTGTGTAAGCTTATTACCAGTGTTGGTTAGAGGTTGGAGAACATTTTTGGAACCAGGGCTGTGGCGAGCTTTTTTGCAGTAGCTAATGAGTTTAGCACTTGAAGAGTATATAATGAGCCTTCATTTTATGATTCCCTGTTATGAATAATGGAACGACTTATAAATGGGGGCACAAGCAACGTGGAACATGGCGACTTTATTCATCCCTGTTCATGAAAACTTCTGACAGTTGCCCAAGATGTAACCCCATCAGAGGACGGTGTGTTTTACAATGGCGCGACGTTGGGAATATTACAGTGCCAGACTGATTTTACAGTGTCAGGTCCTGTCTTTACAATGAGCTGGGGAACTTCTCCTAAGTACTAAAGTCATTCTTTTTCCCCCAAAGGGTGTGCAATCATTATATGTGGAACGATTTCAGGTGGGTTTAATGGCCTTTCTGTTTGCATGTTTTTCTTATGTGAGGTGCTCCTGCTCCCTCTCACAGTACAAAAACATGCAATTTGAGGTTATTTTGTGACCGGTATGTGTGATTATTTGTCTCTTGGTGTGATAGACTGGTGACCTGTCCTGTGTGTACCTCAAAATCAGCAGGGATCAGCTCCAGCACTTTAGTTGGATAAACCTGTTTAGAAGATGGATGGATACTTTCAAAAACAAACTTTAGGCTTTGGATTGTTGCAAATCCACAGCTTGAAGCAGGTTTGCTTGACTTGATGTCAGCTCATGATGGATTTGTAAACAAAATCCTCTCCTAAAGGCATTGTGCATTACAAGCACGGCGATGGCAGCGAGCAAAACGGTAGGACTGGTGTCAAATTACGTGCATTTCATGTTGCATGTTGACAGGCATGGCGCTGCTGAAAGTGAAGCTTCCAGGAAATTGGGAAATCAGAATGAACTGGAATTGCAGATGAAGAGACAGAAGCTATAAAAGCTTGTGTTAAAAGATGTATGGATTGAGGGGCCAGTAAGAGATAAGTAAGAAAATTTCAACAGTGAATAATAAAAATTAAAAAAAAATCCAATGGGGCACCAGAATATAAAATAAACCCTGAAAATGAGCATAATAAGTTCCCTTTAAACTGAATTTACAACGGTCTCAGGTCAGCCCTCGCAATATGTGTGATATATTTTCGGTGAAAGGCCATTTGGGAGATGAATGTCGACAGATAGTAGTTAAACTGTTATGTAATGGACCCAAAACAAAAGGTAAGAGAGGTAGTAGGAGTGAAATCGTGAGCAGTGGTGTGTGTGTATGTGTGAGATTGTGTGTGTGCATGGGCATTGATGGAGTTAGGAGTGGGAAGGTCTTATTTCTGTCCTGAACACCTGCTCCACCTCTCCCCTGGAACAGAAGAGGCAACAGCCAGGAAAGAAAAGAGAAAGAGAAAGGGAGAGCTGGAAAAAAAAAAAAAGCAGACTGTTTCAGTTTGCTTTGATTGCCAGAGATCACACACCTGAGACCGACAATATGTTTGTGTGTAATAATCCTCAAATGAATGATGTTTTTATGCACGCGTTGAAATAAAATTCACAATCGTGTCGATGTGTGTGTGTGTGTGTCTGTGTTGGATGTACAATGTTGGCCAATATTTGTTCCTAAGAGATATAACCAAGTTGTATCTGTGTGCTATTGAAAAAAGCTCTCATCTCCATCATTCTCCCATTCACTGTAATAAGCTTTTTTGGGGAATTGTTTATCCTCTGGGCCTCACCAGTATTTTTCAGAGAATCAGGTTGATATCACATGTTTTACTGTGCACACACACACTTACACACACACACACACACACACACACACACACACACACACACACACACACACACACACACACACACACTGGTCCCTGTTTCTTTTTTTTTTTTTAGAGCAAAGTGAGATGAATGTAGCTTGTGTGCGCACTCGCTCGCCTGTGTCAGGGTGTTTGTGTGTGCAAATCTGCATGCACTGTAGACTTGAGTTTATCTTTGGGTGTTTGTGCGCAAAGGAGGAAAGGGAGCATGTGCATCTGTATGTGAAAGAGAGAGAGGGATAGGTGGAAAGAGCTGCTTATGCATATTGATGTGTGTCTGCTAATCTGCTTCTTATCTGCCTTATCCATCCATCCGTCTGTATTTGTCTAATGAATCGAATTTTGCGGCTCACTGTTTCTCGACTGAACAGCAGGAGCGAGTCCTTGCCTGTCTATTTTTGTGGTCATATATGTACCTTAATAAGAGAGATCGAGCTCGAAAGCACAGGGGGATATTTTCAAGAAGAAAAGAAAAAAGAAAAAGAAAAAAAAAGCTGATAGGCATAGATATAAAGAACATCGAGAGGAGTTAATTAAGAGAACAGTCTTCTCGTTGTCTGCGCTCAAGTCTGGTAAACTGGGAAGAGTGTGTTTTTGTTGATACTTTTCTGGGAATGAATCAGCGTGCGTGTGTCTAAGTTCACCGTGGCATGGCTGATTGGGTCACAAGGTTTGCTATGGTGGAAATGATGGATAGAGAGATGTAAGCCCCAATCTGAGCTGGAACACACCTTCCCCAGCACTTCAGCAGTTTAACTGCAGTGGTCAAGAAGGATGGTGTTGGGGGAAGGAGGGGGTGTGGGCTCCGGGCTGCTACTGGGGGATGATGGAGTGAATGAGAGATAAGAGGAACAAGCCAGCATGAGCGAGCAAGGAAAAAAATTAGATACCTGCCTGGCTCATTTGTGAACATATCATTATTCTTATTTTAGGATTTGTTAGGCTGCCAGACACTCCTCGGGCACAACAAGTGATGCGCCTCAGAGAATTGTGTGGGCCAGAGTAGATTGGGAGTGCAGGGGCTGTCAATAGATGCATGGCCCAGTCATCTTCTCAGGGAAGAGGGGGGAAAAACAAACAAATGCATCTCATTATTGCAGGGAGCGCCTCTGCAGTGCTCTGGGTAACCCATCACAGTCCACACAGATTCAATTGCTTCTTTTAAATCAGTTTGAAGCTGCAGCCACATCTCATCTGTCTCAATAGCAGACTGGAGCCAATATTCGACTCTGCACACAGCAACAGCTCCTCCTAGTGGTGGGGATTGGCCTGTGACGTGCCAGGCAGTCGGAGAGGAGCTGCTGAATGGCTTTGGCTGGTTTGGTTGCTTGTGGTCCAGCTGTTTAGCTTTGCACTGGCAGCAGATTTATCTCACAGTTTAGAAGCAGCTCTCTCCCTGCTGCCTGCCTCATCCTCACATTTCATTCTTCCCATCTCTCTTTTCTCCTCTGCCAGTATTTCATGTCTCTCTCTCACTATTCTTCCTGTGCTTACCAACTTCCTATTCTGTCTCTTAACTCAGACAGCCTTTACACTTGATCTCCGATGAAAGAAAAGCAACCTTCACAGGAACCCATAGTTTCTAATCCTACACATTCGCTCACTTGCCGAAAGCTGGCACAATGGAGGATCATGATTCTGTAAAGAGAAACTCAACAGATCCACAGAGATCTCTTTGATAATTAGTTGGTGGCATATTTGTCAATTCACTGCCAAACATGTTTTTTTTGTCCCTTGTGTTAAAAGCTATGCCTTTTTTATTCTCTTTTTTTTTTTTTCCTGGATTCCCTATTTATGGTCAGATAAAAGCATTGTAGAGTGAGGACAGTGGAGAAGTGAAGATGCTTTGATCAGTCCAGAAAGCACATATTTAGCTTGGGGCCGATCTGAGTAGAGAAGCGTTTGGTGTTTTGCTATGATAGATTAGCACTGGATCAGTTTCATCACTGTTTCATCTCTGTATTCTCTCCTTGTCCACAATTTGTATTCAAATGCAACAGAACATCAAACCTTATTGTAGTAAATCACTCAAAGGCTGACAGCGTGACATTCCCGCCACTCCCAAATGTTCCATTCTTATTATCATGCCCATAAGCTAAAACCCATCTGTCATAGCAGCAGCTTCCACCAACCAAAAATGAGTGCCTTGTTTATTATTGGGGCATTGATTACAGCAGTATGAGTTTTTCTCTCACGCAGTTCCCCCGTCCGAGCCATACTTTGAGGTGGACATGGCAGCACCTTGGGTGGCAGGGAAAAAGTACTTCATCACCTGTGTTGCCCCTGATGCAAAACCCGAGGCTGAAATCACATTTTATAAAGGTGAGTCATCCTCTCAGCTGCATTATATTTGATGGTGATGGTCAACCTGACAGGCTGGAACAAAAGGCAACAGGCATTGTGATATTCTGCTTCCTGCAGTCTCCAGAGGCCAAAACCAGCAGATACACATTGCCGAGTGTGGAGTCGAGATTTCTCGTTTCGTAGTTGGTGGATGGCGCCGTTGCAAGTAGAAGAGTCTGTGTGGGAGGAAATAGCCTCTGCATTTGAATTTCCAATTTCCGCCGCCTTTACACTTGCACGTACAGCAAATGTATCACAAGTTCCTCCGTGTTTACGAGAACAAGTGCAATTTTCCCACTTTTTGTTTTTACCTCTTGCCTGTCCTATCACACCTATTACTGCGCACCATGCTGAAACAGGTCCAGATATGTTCTGTTGGCGTGAATGTGCGAGTGTGCTGCACGTCTGAAATTCAGATTTATTCCTTCTTTTTCTGTTAAAATGTACATCTTTATTGTCTTCTATAAAATGCAATCGTATCCTGCTGATACCGAAATCTCATCTCAACATTGATCTTATTCAAATTTAAAAGTTGTTTGAGATATATATATATATATATATATATATATATATATATATGAAGCACCAATGCGCAAACATATTTTCTATTTATCAATATTTACACGTCCAGGTGTAGAAAACACTGATGATTCTGTTTGGTGTGAGCAGATTTAAACGCAATATTCACAGGGATATTTGTGTGCCTTCCCCCTATTGTGTCTTTCAGATGGAGTGGAGCTGACAGGTGCAGAGTCGTTCACGATGTCTGGCTCAGAGGATAAGCTTCTGAACACGCATGCCGAAGTAACGTATGTGTTCAGCCGCCTGCCAGACTCATTCTCCTCACCAACCTGCTCAATCTCTCCCAGCCTTCCTTGTTTTCTCTTGTTTTCACCGTGCTCCCATTCCCCGCTTCTGTCTTAGCGAGCGCAATAAATTCCTGCACACAGTCAACTGTTACTTTGGCACGGCGCGATTGAATTAGTTTCTGTCAAATACACAAAATTACATTCCAGCAGCGAGGCAGATCTCATCCACACCGGTCCACCAGGTGCATATACATTAAACAGGGCCATAGATTACTTTAATCTTCTATGCCTCTTCTGTGTCAAAGAGTCAAAGATAATAACCTCTTGTCATGTCCTGAGATAACACTGGTGCTGAGGAGCTGTAATGTTGTTTAGCTTTCTTGCAGAACAGCCAAGGTCTCAAGCAATATTGATGCTCCTTCCTCATGCTCACGCTGCGCGTTCGCAGCAGTGGGCAATGTGTGAATTTTACAGTTGTCATTGTACTGTAGTTTGATATAGAACTCATAAAGTGGAAAAAAAGCAAACGAAGCTCAGGATAAATCCACTGTGGATTTTTCTACAAACAGTTATAGGTTATTGTCACGTGTCTCTTCCACGTGACCTCCCACAGCGGCATAAAGTATGTTTCTCAAAGACTCCACTTAAGTTCTCTGCTGGGTCTCTTGTTCTTGATCATTTCTGTTTTAATGTCTCTCCATAACTGCGCTCCACTACACTTATAAATGTGATTTCACTTTTCGATACAATACAGTTAAACTGATTCACAGAGACTACAGGAATACTAAACAAAAGGACAATAAATGTCTCTATCAGGACATACTTTGTTTGTTCCCTCCATCATTAATCACCCCGTGACCCTTTAGCTGTATCTTGTTAACAACATTCAAAAGTTACACTCAAACAAAAACATTTTATTAATGATCCGTTAAAAATAATGACAAATAATGCAAAGGAAATAAGAAGTTTAGGCAGTCACTTCCTCATCTTTTATTTGATGGTAGAGCACATAATAACTTGGCCTTTACTTTCCATCAGACACATTTACTCTGGCCGACAAGAGAACAAGGTGAGCTGTATTATAAAGGACCACCTTACCCACTGTGCATCACCTATTCTCCCTGCTCCCCCTTGGAATGAAACTCTTTATTTGACTAAACTAAACCACCCTGTTACAACCTCCAGCTCCATTCCATCCATCTCCCACTCCACTTTATTCACCGTAGGGCCACGGGGGGCTGCAGAGATCCTGACTGACCACAAGTGAAGGCCGGGTACACACTGGACATGTCACAAGCCGAAACAGATAATCACACATTCACACTCATGTCCAAGTTGGAAACGGTAATTAGTTTGAATTGTAAGTTTTTGGACCATGGGAGGAAACAGCAGTACCACACCACTATAACTGCAATTCTAACCTTATTTACACATTCATTCTTCAAATGTTATATGTCCCTTTGCTCTGCCAGTATCTTATTTATAACAAAACAATGTTATTGTACACTTATTTGGCTACACTTGTGATTTACTGATTTCAGGTGTTTCAATCATGGCGCTTAGCCATACAGTCTCTATTTCCAAACATTTATGATGCAAAATGAGTCATTCTGAGACGTTCAGTGACCATAAGCGTGGTTCAATGTTTGGATGCCGCCTCAGCAATAAGACAGTCCATGACAATTCATGATGCATGGTCAACTGTAAGGGATCTTTTTAGAAAGTGGAGTCCCCAAGTATGATCACAACAACAGAGCAGGTTCATGTCTGCTGGTGTGCAACAGTTCCCAATGCTCTGCTGACTCCACAGCTGAAAAGTCCTGCACCTTCACTGGCAATAATCTGAGCACCAACACTGTGCGGCAGGAACTTCACGGGATGGGTTTCCATGGCCAAAAGGCTGCATGCTAGCCTTGCATCACCAGGTCCAGAGCCAGGTGTCAGACGTGTAAAGCGCATCATTGAAACCTGCTCTGTGGAGAGACGAATTAGCCGTCGCTGTTTGGAAGCCAGAGTCAAATCTGTGAGAACATTACCTGGAAGACTGCAGTGGTCTAACCACGAAGTTTGTTTGGAGGAGGGATTATGATATGGGGGTGCTTTTCAGATTTCAACCTGGCTCCATATCTCCAGTGAACAGCCATGTTAATGCTTCTGCATACCAAGGCATTTTTGACAATTCTGTTTTCAACTTTGTGCCAGAAGTTGGATAAGGCTCTTCTCTATTCCAACAGGACTGAGCCCCAGTGCACAAAGCAAGTCCATAAAGGCATAGATTGATGAGTCCAGACCTCAAACTTATCAAGCACATTTAGGATGATCGAGAATGGAATTTGCGAACCAGGCCTTCTCGTCCAACATCAGAGTCTGAACTCATAAAAGCTCCTCTGACTGAAAGGAGACAAATTCCCAAAGGAACGCTCCAATATCTTGTGGAAAGCCTTCCAATAAGACTGGAAGCGATTATAGTGGCAAAGAGGAGCCAACTCCATATGTTACTGTTCGTATTTGAACTGAATACAATGTATATGCAGTGTCTATCAGTATATTTGTATACTTTTGTTCAAAGTGTATTGTTTTCATGATTCTAATTCTAGTATTTGTGTCTGATTTCTCACTGGGATTTCTGTGAAGTTATCCTTACATTGATCCTCTTGCTGCTCACATAGAGGGAAAATCTGCCTCAATAAAGTTAGCGATCACAAAGAGCTGTAAAGCCTGATGGATCGAGGGTATACTCTGCTTTACTGGCCAGAAATGATGAGACGGTGGTTGATAAACTGAACGTGTTTCAGGAGGTCCCTACACCAGCCAGTCATCAAAAATTGCAGATTTGTCACGTATGCCACCCACAATAATAAACAGCAGTAAATCCACGAAGGCATTCAAAAACCATATAATGAAAGAAGCCCATTGACACGATGCATAAATAATCCATTATTACACGTAATATTTGAAGACAAAGTCAGGCGCATTAACCACGGCGTGCATGTGCACGCAACATATTCACAATGATAAATGACAGGATGTTAGATTTTATGTGACTTATCTCATTTACTGCTTTTGGTTATTTACTTGCTTCAGTTGCTCCTGGGGTAGCTCGGGTCTCTTTTAACAGGGCTATGCCCCCAATCAAAGAATTGCTCATTCCTCTCTGGGAGTCCTAAACCATTGCTTTGGAACAACAGGTTTAACTACCTGATTGTTATTATTGATGTAGACAAAACTAGCTGCGCCACAAACAAGTTCAACTAAAACAAAAGATGTTTACACACTGATGCGTCAGCGTTAACAACTTAATGAAGCCATGCAATAATGAATTATTCTTAAGGAGCATTCTGCCAGCAGCTTCCGTTCATGAAGGGTGGATCTTAAACTTGCACTGATCTATATACAGTATTGTGTGATGTGCCATTCACTCGTCTTTCTGTTTTCCTCTCGATCAGGGTCACCGCTCTGAGCTCCGACAATGGGAGGCAGCTGGCGTGTCTCGCCAAGAACTCCGCCCTCTCCAAGCCAATGGAGACCGCAGTGACCATGAGTGTGTACTGTGAGTGTCTCAACCTTTCTGCGAGCTGACAGTCCTTTAAAATAAATAAAAAAATAAAAAATATATATAAACAGGAAGAAAAAGAAACACACAGAAACTCAACCTCGGCGAGGCTCAAGGGCATCCGGCCTCCTGTGCTCAGTCTGCGTTAGTGATCCAAGGAGAAACATTCGACCTGAAGGCAAAGTCACACCTACTTCAGAACAACATTCAGCGGGGGCAACCTTGTGAGCGTCCAGCGCTCAAGGAGTGATAGTAATGTGACCAAAGCAGGAGGCTGCTTTCATCCACAGTGGTGGTTAACAGTGCAACATGATATACAGTACACCATCCTGCAATCAAATCTGTATTATTGTGGATTTATTGTTTCGTTGGGTAACCTTATTGTGTTTTTAGTTATTGCCTCAATGTTAACCAAAGCACATAAACCAATTATTAACTAACTGAGATGGATTATACCAGCAAGGCTTCTGGTACAGAATTTTGTAATGTCATTAAAATAACTAATATGGAAAGCTAGGCCCTCCATAGTTAATAATAATAAATCCTGCAAAACTAGCACAGCAACATTTGTGCTCATCTGCTCAAATTAAATCTAGAATCCACTGAGGCAGGAAATGAAGCCAGTTTCTGCTGCCTTTTCTTTCATGGTATTATCACAATGTGTGACATTATGTAATGAAATTGTTGCTGCTGCACAAAAAGGTAAGTTGACACACATGCTGCCTCTGCCTCTTCTTGTCTTTCATGTCCTTTTTGGGTTTTTTTCCTCCGACTTGGCAAGGCAACAGTGAGAGCTATCGCTGCTGAATGTGCACTGTGACACTGCAGCTACAGTAGGGTTAGTAATTTCTACCCTGATGATCAGCTGAAGTAATTGATTGTCGGGGCCTTAGAGTCTACCCACCTGCTTCTCCCAGGACTAAATCATGTTGTTGATTAAAGTGGAGCGGGGCTGCTGACACGATCAGCAGCGAGTGCTTCCTTCAGCTCCACTGCCATATTATCCACGGGCTGACGAGACGCCTTAATGTTGTCCCTATCTCTGAGACGCCGCCGCCGCCACTGCTTTAACAATCACCAATAACCCTGAGCGCTTCTCCCTTCCTCCCTATCTCTTGCTGCTCTGTATTAAACAACATGAGCGCTCAGCTAAAGTGCTAATGTTGCAGAACTTGGGACCACCGCTGCAGTCTTGCTCAGTGTGCCAGCCCATCAGAGCCAGCGCGGTGGCCATTTTCAGCCAGCCAGATTGTTAGCAAGGTGGCAATTTGTCATGCTGGCCCAGGGTCTGCAGTCTGCTCTCTGAAACTGATTGCAGCAATAACAAAGGCCCATCCTCTTCTAATTTATTTTACTGCGTATATTTTATTCAAGGAGGCTGTAATTTATTCATATTTCACGTTGCCTTATTACTGTTTGAACATCTGTTATTTTGCTTTATGGACTGGATCCAACTCACTGCTCCCTTAATACTTAATGCTTTCATCAGATCTGGACCTCTTATCCCACAGTCATGTTGACTGTGACCAATTTATTGGCCCTGTCTCAACAAATAGGGATGCTGCTACTCAATTGCCAAGAGTGTTCTCATCCCGGTGCACTTTCTTTCTTTTTTTTGTATTTCCTTATTGACGGATGTTACCTTTGTCTTTCTCTGAGTTACTGCTCCACTTCTCTTACTTCTCTTCCTCTTCAGTTTTTTTTTTCATTTTTGCCCTTTATACCTTTCCACCTTTTGTCAAAAGCATTTTTATTTTTGTCTCTGCTCTTCCTGACAGTCCCACCTCAGCCTCCAGTCATTGTGGGTCTGGAGAGAAAGGAAGTCAAGGCGGGGAGAGTGCTCGTCTTGGAGTGTGTGTCTCATGGTGGAAACCCCCTGGCCACTCTCCACTGGACCAAGGTAAATCTTCTGCACCATCTGTTAAGGAAGCTTTGCACCAAACTGTCACACTGGCAAAAGAGGGACATTTTGTTTTGTTTTTTTGTTTTTTTTAAACTTGCAGCATAAGGGTCCCATTCAGAGCAGCTTCTGTTATTCACTGAGCGTGCCATATGGGAACTTGCAACTATTCAAACATGCTTTTTTTAAGTTTCATGCTGTTGTTTGCGTCTACAGAACGGGGAAGTTCTGTCCACGATTTGGGAAGAGGATAGCGCAGCACTCAAGTCCAGCAGCATTCTCAGACTGAAGATCACCCCCGCTGACAACCAGGCAGAGCTGTGCTGTGAAAGCATCAATCTGGTGTCCCTATCGCCGCTGTCTGTCAGCCGCAAAATAACTGTGCTCTGTGAGTGAAAGTAATGTTTAATGTGGTGCACAGTGCTGGGACGCACACAAAGCCCCAGAAGCAATCACTGATTATGGGTTATTAAAGATATGGACATGAGACAAAGGGAAATAATAATTCTTACCTCTAAAACCAATTCTTTTGCTGTTCCAGCAAAAAGATCCAAATGTTAATATCATTAATGAGACTAATGGTTATTATGGCTGCAGCCCATATTTTCAAGTGCCTCCAGATGAGAATCAGTGTATGCACTTTCAGAGCGGTTACATTAATTTAGCTGAATTGCTTCAATGCACAATCCTGAGGCACTAAAAGCTACACTTTGTGCGACAGTAACGCCCATGGTTAATAGATTATACTTTTGTCTCTGAATATAAAATGTTTGTTTCAGCAACAATAAAACAAATCCGGAATTAATATTCAGCAGCCTTGGTGCATTGAGTCTAACAATAGCCTGATTTCCATTACAGAGTCAGAGAATGTAAGTCAGAGCTTTAAAGGCTTTCTGATTGATGCACCTATTTTATGTAAATATGATTAAGATCGGCCGTTCCCGAAATCTCTTGCTCGAGCTTGTAAATGTGGATGAAGTTACACTAGTTCTGCTCCTTTTTTTTTTTTTTTTTTTTTTCCCCCACTGAGCCCCCACCAGGCTCCAGTGCCGTGCCTCCCAGTCATCCATTCAGGGATGCTGAAAATGAGCTGCTGATGCCTGACTGCGCTCTAGGCACTGGCAGAAGCTGGAGGGCACATAGTAAGACTCACTGGTTGAAATATGAATATGCCTCTTGTAAAACGTATCACCTGTGTAATTTCAGCAGCCTTTGTGTGTGTGGCGCGCACACAGCAGACGGCATCCGCCTGGTTTTGGAGAGACACAGACACGCAAAAGATTTACATACGTGACCCTCCTTCCCGCTCTGTCCCCAGTCTTTGTATTCCCCTAAAGGCTTCATACGACTGCATCACTTTGCCTGCAGCTATTGTACCCAGTCTCCCCCTCTGGTTAAAACGAAGCAGACTTTAGAAAACCACAATGAAAACCCCCTGAGAAAACAAGTTGCCACTCAAAGTGATTTTCCCTCTCACCCTTGATACATCTCTGTGTTTCACATCCAAAAATAGTTGCGCTGCTGCTGTGATCAGAATAGGTAGCTGTTGAATGTACTATTCACGGGGCGATATTTTTTTTACTGACTTGTCTTCGTATGTTTGTGTTTGTGTGTGTGTGTGTGTGTGTGTGTGCGTGCGTGTGTGTGTGTGTGTCAGTTGAGCCCACACAGCTAAAGCTGTTGGGTTCATTAACGGCCATCGAGGGACAGGACTTGAGTCTCAGCTGCTACGCCTCGTCCAGTAACCCTCCCGTTCACATCCGCTGGTGGCTGGGCTACAAGGAACTCAACACCACCGTTGTCACTATGGGAGAGGTGAACCACACGCAACACAAACTACACGCTCCTGAAATGTCGGCCGGTTGGACAAGAGCAACGCTGGCAGGACACGGCCGACACTCTTGTCATGCGACAATGGCGGTCGTGCTCATCAGTTTTCCATGTTATTCTGAGAATGTGTATATTTGTTTCTTTTTTCTGCAAACTCCAGGCAACAGACATGCAAGCTAATGCAGAAAAACATTTCCCTTCAGTCAGGCCTGCCTTCAGGGTACCCTCAAAATCTATTAAAATACCTCCCCGTGAAATAAAAGAATCCCCAAAATATAATTTGACCTCATCTAAATCTTTATAGATGAAAGAAAATGGTACGACCATGAGCGGTCTCTGAATAGGTCTGCTGCAGCTTTGCAAATGAATTAGCGGATTCCAAAAAGAGTATTATAGCTGGTCCTCTCTCGCTCTCTCTCTCTCTCTCTCTCTCTCTCTCTCTCTCTCTCTCTCTCTCTCTCTCTCTCTCTGTTTTTGTATGTTAATAAGATCAAAGTGAATAAAAGCTGACACAGAAGATGAGTATTATTAAACAAGTTCTTTATTCATCTGGCACCAGCATTTTCATTTGATCTTACACAGAAGATGAGTATTATTAAACAAGTTCTTTATTCATCTGGCACCAGCATTTTCATTTGATCTTACACAGAGCACTCAGTGTGCTGTATGTGAGCTTTAATGCATTTGAAACCGTGTGAAGTTAATGAAGACTGACGCTCCTGTCCGGGCGTCTTTGTCTCTCTGAGTGTGGCTTTTACAGTAATCACCACAATAATAGCTTTAATAACCAGATGTGCTGCATAGGCATGACCACTATCAGGCAGGTGCAAAATGACACTTTGTTCAATTTATAACAGTGTGCAAAGCGGGAGAGTCAGATAAATATGCTTATTTATCACAGACCATGCACAACATCAGTTATTACAGCAACTAATTTGCCATCTGTATTCACCAAGACAAGCCAATGATGGATGTTTTTCATGGTGATTTTCTCTCTCTGCCTCTTTCTCCTGCAACCAAGGATGCTTGAACAAGTCTGTCTGTCCCCAAACTGAACTGTCTTGTGGGCTTTGTGTCGGCAGGGTGACCATGGTGGGATGACAACCATATCCAATATGACCCACCAGGTCTCCCGGGAGGAGGACGGGCTGAAGCTCACCTGTGAGGCTTTCAACAAGGGCACACACTTCTCCAAAAGCAAGACTGGCACCCTAAGTGTTTTTTGTAGGTGAACTCCAATGTATAGTATATTCACAAGACATATCAGCATCTACATTGTATTAGATTCATCAGTTTGGTCATACCTAAAGCCTCGTACCTCCTTTGATCGCCCCCCATTTCCGTTTTCTGCTTCAAATGATTGGAATTATCTGCACCTGAGCTGAAGACATTCTACAATTATTCCACTCTCCTCTTCATACAACCAATATTGAAGGATCACTGCACTTGCTTTTAGCGTTCATTGTTTCCTAATATATATCACCGTAAACATTTGTTTCAACATGAGTCGATCCAACTAACCAAAATGTGTGTAGTAAATGTCATGAATAAACACCAAATTCTCCCTTGACACAGAATGAGACATTTTACTCCAGATTTAAGTAATGGGTTTTGTTACAGTCAAAGTTTTGTGCAGCTTTTCAAATTTAAAAAAGAAACCATCATTCACTGCAGTTTTCTGAAGTGTCTCTACCATCAGAATAAGAACTGATCATCTGTATATAATAGACATTAGATATCAAGAACTAAAACTACAAAAATACTGTACAGTATCAACATATGTGAAAATGTTTTAAGTAACTATGAAGTTATGTAACGGTTGAAAGGAGAGACACATTTTTAAATAAGTCCCTATCTGTGGTTGAGTAAAATTTTTAATTTATTTTTTAGTGAGGAACTGAGTTTTGATCTGAAAACTGTCAATCCTTTTATACCAGACCCTCCTCAAAAGGTGTGGCTTGAAGCCCCTCCACAAGACGTCCCTCTTCGTTCAGGAAACGTCGTCCGTCTTGTCTGTTTCTCTACCGGGGGGAATCCCACCGGGACTCTGACCTGGTTCAAGGTGAGAGTGTTCCGCATGCACATGTGTGTCTGTATGTGTGTGTTGAATGATTTGTGTATACCTACCTTCCTCTGTGTCCTCCCTAATATAGAATGAAAGGACAGTGACTGATGCCTCCAGGCAGACACCCTTTGATATGGGTGTAGCTCGAGAACTGATCCTGGTCCTGACAGCGAGTGACAACATGGCTACCTACCGCTGCGACGCCACAAATGAGACAAAGGAGAGAATCTCTGCCTACACGAAGCTCATGGTTCACTGTGAGTAAGCGGCGAGGGCTAAGACATAAACACAACCGCTTGACCTTTATTCCTGTCTCACTGAGCTGAGAGAAAAGCACAATATAAGATAAATGGATTTGATATAAAGCTAGTGACACAGATTTCTTAGCTGCAGCATTTCATACTGTTCATCTTGATCTAATCAGCGAGTCAAGATTGGATTTTCTTGTTTACTCCATGGTTCTTCAGTCACAGCGATAAGTATGAAGATCGCAGTGAAGCAGGATGTGCTCCGCCGCGGCCAGGTGCTTACTCTGGACTGCTACGCTGGAAGCAGCAACCCCCAGGCCAGCATCTCCTGGAGTCTGGGCTCACTCAGGTTTGCGTTGGCAGCGGGCAATTGTCCTGCAAGACAATAAAGCCAAATCACTGGTGCAGGCGCCTGTTCGACAGATGTTTAAGCTGTTACTTGCATGATATTTCTGTGAAGTTGAAATCCTTTGTCGGTTGGTTTTTTGCTGGATGGTTTTTTCATCGTAGGTTCCAAGGGGATGAGCAGGCACCCAGGATGGCTCAGTATGGCGGTGTTTCAGTGCACAGCTCTCTAGCCCTCAATCTGAGCTCCCAGTATCACAACCAGAAGGTCATCTGCCAGGCCTACAGCCCTGTGTTGGCAGAGGGGGCCAACACATTCTTCCAACTCAATGTGCTCTGTGAGTACAGGATGAATTTCTGGTTTCCTCCTTTTCTGTTTTAGGCGTTTTGTTTACTTCTCTCTTTCTGGTGAGCGACCAAGATAAGGCTGTTTGCATAACCCTTAAACGCTTCATAATGATGATCAATAATGGCAAGGATAAAAAATTGCTTTGCTGGTGTACTTACTGCAATATGTGTATGTGTGGGGCTGCTTTTGTTTACTGGAAACCTTTGTTGTGATTTGTGGGTCTGTGGAGCTCTGCGGCAGTGTGTCCTAATTGTGCATTTGCTTTGCTGCATGGCCATGTTTGTCTTTGATGCCATTTCACAGGCGGCAGCCAGCCACTGCTTCAAAGCTCAGTGCTGTGTATGAGCATGAAGGAATGTCACTGTGTGTTTGTGCGGAGCTGCAGTTGGACAACAGCACTGTCACTCTTTGTTTTAATGCCTGTCCCTCTCCCTCCCGCGCTGCTTTACTCCCCCGTTGTCTAAGTGTGTGAAGTTGGTTCGATCTGGATTTATTGGTGGGATGTCGACTTTCTACTGGTCTGACTCTCATTAGTGTCTCTTAGCGCTTTCATGCTCAACATGTTTGGTGTGTCTTTTATACTCAGTTTTGCTGGTTCCAGTCATTCGGTGGGGCAGCGTTTGTATCCAATGCCCCTTTTCATAAATATTTGGTACACAGCCAACTTACTGTAGCTGTATTTCTGTGCTGCTTCTGCGTCAGACCCACCAGAATTCAGCCCAGATCAGCCAATGGAGGTCCAGGTGGTGGAAGATGACATGGCAGCCATCCCACTGCTGGTCTCAGCTAACCCAGAGGAGGTCTCTTGCATTTGGCTGCACCACGGAGAGAAGCTGGTCAAAGGTGATCCCAGGCTGTGTGATGGCTCTATAAACCTGGTCCTAGTTGAGCTGAGCCAGCAAGTAAGCACTCAGCTCTGCCATTCAGGGTCTGAATAAAACATGGCAGGTTAGCCAGCGTGGGACCCTGCCAAATGTGATTCTCATTACGGCTCTAATGTATGCAGTCTAAATGAGGATTGCTGTCTCCCTGAATACAACACAACGGTTCTAAACCTGGCTTCTCCTCCAGGCCAGTGTAGTCAGGGCTCAGCTGCACACCCCCCACCCCCACATCCACTTTTTTTTTAAACTCTCTTAGCTCCATTATACACAGCCGACATCAGAAAATGACTGTATCCTGAATGCAGAAACCCACATTTTGCTGTGTGCTGTGGTACAGAAGGTGTCTCTCACGCAGCCTATTGTTGGCTTGATGTGGGACTCCAGCCAGACCAATCAATATTGCAGGATTAGATGTCACTTGGAGACCAGTGGCCAGAGGACACGCAGTTGATGAGCATGTAATGAATACTTAATTTCCCATTTGTGTGTATGTGTGTATATATGTGTGTGTGCGTGTGTGTGTGTTGTGTTTTTTTTCTTTTTTTTTTGTGAAGAGGGTGATCTGCACTACGACCATTCACTGGAGATCAAGAATGTGACAAGAAAAGATGCCGGAGTTTACACTGTCAAGTGTGCAAATGATGAAGGTGTCAACCAGATCTCCATCATGCTGACTGTTCATTGTAAGAACCTGCACGCACAGAATGAATGAGTGGACACACGCACGCTTCCGCCTACGCCCGGTGATTGACTCTGATTTCTAAAGAGGACAGCACTTGTTTCGGCCTTAAGATACTTTAATGATGCTCAAAGTTCACTCGCAGGTACCTGAAAAATGCATATATATTCAAAGTATCCTTTCTCTGTATTGAATAGAGATTTCAGTCACGCATTAAAATAAT
Organism: Lipophrys pholis; assembly: GCF_963383615.2. Classification (NCBI taxonomy): domain Eukaryota; kingdom Metazoa; phylum Chordata; class Actinopteri; order Blenniiformes; family Blenniidae; genus Lipophrys; species Lipophrys pholis. The sequence goes on along the minus strand of NC_137639.1, from coordinate 26,350,755 downwards.
GTGTCTCCACAGCCAAAGACACAAATGCTTTTCAAAGATCAGTCAGAATGGTTTATGGTGCCTACAATAAGCTCTTTCTGATAATCAATGATACATCAATAACTTAAAGAATTGTAATAATTCTTCAATAAAACTAACTTTATAAAGACATTGTGTGGGCAAATTTGCAAAAGTGTCATTCAGGTTAAATATGCTTTAAAAGTGAATTTACCTGGGCAAAAAAAAACTTTTGGTCACCCTAAGCAACATGCACAAGTTCATCCATATATTTCTCCATCATAATTTTATAGAGTTGCCACTAAGAAATAGTTTTCAGGTTACATAAATGAAAAAAAAATGACCTCCAAGGAATTAATGACTAAACTAATAGGAATGGCTGCAAGAGTGTAATACATGATACTGAAATTGTGCTGTTTTTAAAATAACTGTCAGCGTTTTATTCTTCATGCTCATCTCTTTTTGGGGGGAAGGTTGTAGCGTGCCAAATTTGCAGGTATCGCTGTGGCCCTTTGAGGTCACAAGTCAGTCGAATCATTTACCTGTACCAAACAAAAACCTGCCTTCCTTTGAAGAAGGAAAATGAGCAGAGTTTCTCCTGCTGATAATATTCCATTACGCGTATTGAATCTGAATCCGCCAACAGCATAATTTTAAGTTAAGCGCCCAAGTATCAGGACTGTCAGGCCATCATCGGACACTGACAACAACACTAACTATCAGAGCCTCCTCGCCAACGATGCCTCATTCATTAGGCCTCCATGCAAGGCTGTCCACCTCCAGCCCCAGGCCCAGCCTGCAGCGCCAGGCCCTCTGCTCCAATACTGATGATTTAATAATGGGCGCGTTGAAAATGTAGGTCTGCCTGATTCACCAAAGCCCATGGTACATGCCTAATGGATTCTGCCATCTTGATCTGACTGGGCCTGACAGTTGTAGATATTCATTATGTATGGAGGATTGTAGTAGCTTTTATGTGTGGCAGTGTAGCCCACTTAACAATGTCGGTCTTGGTTAGAAGGGCAACATTGGTGGATCCCACTAACCCAAAGGTCTGTGTCTCGCTCGTGTTTCCCACCACTGTTCTTCAAGAGCGAACATAGGTTTAGACAAGTAGGCACTAATGGCCTGCCTTGTTGCAAGTATATGGCACCCATGGGAAGTGGGAAAAAAAAGAGCTGGAGGGCTAGCAAAGAAAAGAAGAGGAGCCTTGTAGCGTGGATTCGGAGATACATTTAAGGATAGATGGATAAAGTGAGGAATTACAGGGAGGAAAAATGGTCAGTCTGCAAGAGTCCAAATATGAATTTACTGCTGTTAGAGGGCTTCATGGGTCACATAAACAATTTCCAGTTTGTTTGCAGAAGACTTTGTGATGATTTAACATATAGGAAAGTTAATTACATTGTTTCCAAAGCAGCAGAGGCTGATTACCATGGGGTTATGAACATTTTCAAAGGCAAACAAGTGTAAGAGTAATTATACCAGTGCGGCATGCATTTTTAATGGATTGTCAAAACCATTTGTTCCAGGCTGACATTGGTGTTGCTTCAATTGTCTATGTTTTTAACTCTTAGATGCTCCCGGTGTCAGAGCGGAGAAAGACCCCGTGCTCGTGAACTTGGGGGAAACAGCGGACCTTATATGTGTGGCTGACGCCAGACCCATCATACCTGACATGTTCTCCTGGAAATGGCTTGTAAAGGCTCCCTACACACACACATACCCACACACACACACACACACACACACACACACACACACACACACACACACACACACACACACACACACACACACACACACACACACACACGCACGCGCACATCTATAAAAAGCAAAACAAAACAGCCATTGCTTAAAATATATACTTTATTTCCCTGGCTTTCTTTCTGTTATTTTATCTAGTCTTTCCGTTTATCACTGGCCTTTGTAAAGGCACAGATGCCCCATATTTCACTGCCTCTAACTATCCTTCCACCCCACCTCTTCCCGCTCTGCACCCAGCCCAAATCCAGAAAAATAGCTTTCATTACTGCGGCGTGACTAAAGGGCACATTCGTCAATGTGGCGTGGTCGCTGTATCTACTGATGGCTTCTCCGGTCTAACCCACCCCCTGGCAGTAGAATGGGTCTTGTTTTCAACCTGCACATTCCCTCTTTTTTCCTCCATTTGTGTGTTTCTCCAGTCTTTGGCATCTTACTTCTTTGTTCTTAGAGCCTTTTCCCGTCTAGACCCTGAACCCTGTCCTTGTCGCGCGACTCTTTCTCCTCTCCTACCCGTCTTGCTCTCCTGCAGTAAGACAGGTAGGCGAGCTGTCACCCAGGAGGAAGGAGGTATGCATTGAGGGATAGTGCCTGTCCACTGCTTATTAACCTTCACTCTGTCTTCCACAGGGGGAAGAGGAGGTGGAGATGGGAGAGGAGACCCAGGAAGATGAATCGGGCCTTCTCACCATCCATGAAGTGACTCGGGCTCATGCTGGTCTTTACCAGTGCACAGCCGACAATGGCATAGGGCTCGCCGCCAGTGTAAACATGCAGCTGGTGGTGCAGTGTGAGCTTGTAGTATTTATATTCGGTGACAGAGGGAAATGTAACATTTCCAGAGATGTATTTGCAAGGATCTATACATATTTGTTGCCAATGTTGTCAATAAACAGACTTGTGCTCCGACCACTTTCTGCATGAATAACCTCCATGCCCGTTTCACCGTGTGCAGTCAAACCAGAGCTTCGGAAAGGGCCCCAATGGAGGAAGGTGGCGAGCAGAGGGGATGGCACCACTACAGCCGAGGTCGTGTGTCAGGCAGAGGGCATCCCCCGCGTCGACTTCTCCTGGGAAAAAAACGGCGTGCGCATGGATTTTGCCAACCCAAGGTCGGAGAGAATTAATTTCCCATTATGTTCTGTTGTCAGCATGTGATTACATATTGATGAGTCCCTACAATTAGGTTAGGTTCAGCCAAAGCACAGTGTAATAGTTTGCTACCCTTAAGTATTTCACTGCTAAATCCAGATTTTGTGCATTTTTTTGTAGTTTCTCTATGCAAATACCCTGTTTAATACATCTTTTGATGTGTGAAATTAGGTAACAGAGCAATCTGCAGGACATCACAGTCCCCCGCTGTCTGTCTGCTCAGGGTTTGTCTTTGTCTTTGTGCTCGCATGTGGGTGTGCATACATTTGTGCTGCAGGTATGAGGAGCAGACGGTGAGGGAGGGCTCCTTCCACACCAGCACAGTTCGAGTGGTGAATGTGAGCGCACTCTTGGACTATGCTGTCTTCAGCTGCACCGCTCGCAACCCACTTGGGGAAGACAAGCTTGACATCCAGCTCGTCAGCACAAGTACTGCATCTACGTACCTTTTTTGTGCAGGGGTGTGTGTGTGTGTGTGTGTGTGTGTGTGTGTGTGTGTGTGTGTGTGTGTGTGTGTGTGTGTGTGTGTGTGTGTGTGTGTGTGTGTGTGTGTGTGTGTGTGTGTGTGTGTGTGTGTCTACGTCCCTTTGCAGCATTTCTTGTCAGCATTCAAAATGTTGTCAAGTCATGAGCTGAGAACAACGACCCTATTTCACCTTTGGCAGTGTACCTGAAATACTAAAGCGCAGGGTTCTTAAAGATGTAATGTAATAGTTTTAAAACGTATATAGTAAGAAATCCGTGACCATGAAGTAAATCCAGTGAAGTCAAACTGACAAAATTGGACTGAAGCTTTACTTTCATTATCCTCTGATGTGAGATATTTCTACCTGTTTGTTGTTTGGTTATACGGCCAACACTGAACCTGCCCCGTTAGGTATCATTATTATTAACACACAGACTGTCGGACGGTCAAGTAAAGTGATTAACAAGTTAGAACAATGAGTAGTTAAACTAACAACTTCATGTTCTGTTTGTTGGAGCCCTTGTGGGCAAAACTAACTTATGACTGCTTTGCATAAATAGAAATGATCAGTTCAGGGGTGTCAAACTCATATTACTTCAGGAGTCACATAGAATTTGATCTTAAGTGGGCAGGACCAGTAAATGATTATATTATAATATATAAATAACTAGAATTCTAAATATCTGTCTGAAGTTCACATTTACATGAAGTAATCGCTTTCTGTCATTGTAATGTTCTGAATCCTCAACAAACTGCCAAAGAGATTACTCTGAGCCATGATGCAATTGTCAGCTCAACCTGAAATTTGAATAAAATAACAGCAATTTCAATAATGTCATGCCTCAGTTCACCATATGTTCTTTAAAACCTACAGATCACAGTGGGTTTTCATTTATTTATTTACTATGTACACTTTCAAAGGCATTGAACATTTGGCCACATTTAACTGGAACTCAAAAATGTATTGGCTAGTTCATATTATGATGAGAATAACTCTTCAAATTCTGAATTATCATTAATGCATTCTACATATGTTTAGTAATCCTGATCACCTGAACCGATTCACTACACGAAACAAAGTTAATTTGAAAGAGAATCATAATAATAAAGACTCCTGTGGGCCTCGCAGATAATGTCCGAAGTTCCTACAATTGGAACATTTCATCTTGCGGGCCGGATTGGACTCTCAGGCCGGCCACTTCTGGCCCGTGGGCCGTACGTTTGACACCCCTGAGTTAGTGGATTTGGCACGAAACCAACTGGATTTGTGTAGATCACAGCGCTAAATGTTGTCTTTGTTATGAGTCATCAGCATTTCAAAATGTCTATTTATCCACCTTTTTTTTAAGCGCCAACACAATAGCCTGTGAGAGCCACTGAGAATCCACATTTCAGTAAACTGGGGTTGCTGCTGAGAGTCGGTCCTTTAAGTAAACTTAGTCCATTCCTCTATCTCTACCTTATCGTTTAGCCTTTAGCACTGCTTCACTTTCTCCTCAGATAATGCTGCAGTGATACGCTTTACTCTCCTGGCATGTTTAGACTTCCCTACCTTTAAGCTACCAGTGTATCTGTGCAAAACCCACATTATCAACACGGTCCAGCTCTCAGCGAAAGCCCCCAGCCATCATTGGTTGCATTTAATGTTTACTATAAAAACCATAAAATACAATCCAATATTGGCCCTGTTTTTTCCCCAGTCACTTTTTTTTTAGAGCAGTGAATATTCATAATTAATCGGATGCAGTGATAATACATTTTATGTGCCTCCTTATCATTTTCAAGCCCGAGAGGAAGAGAGAGGTTTTTTGTTTTTTTTTCTTTGCATGGTGAATTTTGGATTTGAAGAAAACGAGATCCAAATAAGGTTGACCTTTATGCCCTGGAATCTTATGAGTTGAGCTGATAGTGAGAATTATTTACTTTGCAAACTGGGCTGCAGCCTGGAGCAATAGATGAGCAGTGTATCTCCTTCTTATGTTGCTACTCGACTATCTCTCCTCCTCCTCTTCTTCCTCCTCCTCCTCCTCCTCCTCCTCCTCTCCTTGACTATCTCTTCCTCTGCCCCCAAAACCACCCTGTCTTTTTTTCCCTGTGCTCCAAATGCAAAATAATCCACTTTCCCTTCACTACGCTCAGACTGAAGGCCCAGATCGCTTCTTTTGATCTTTGCTCACGATATTGATAATAATCAAGAGGCTTCGTCCATCATTGTACGACTTTGGTTTGGATAAACTGGACAAATAAGCCACTTTGTTCTGAGAGGGGATCAGTAAAGGTCTGCCTGTGTTTCCTGATCATTTATACAACAAAGCACAACCTTAAGCAAGAGGAAATGAGGACTGACGCAAAAAAACGCAAAGCCGCCGCTGTCAAAAATTATGTTTATTCAAGCAGACGAGACGCTGGGAAAAGGAGAGAAGCAAGCTTTGGAAACTCGCTGACAAGTTTCGACCATGTTGATCATCTGTCTGCCCTGATTAAATTCTACTCGCTATTTTCCAATATTTGTCATCAGTGTTCCTCATTAAATCCACCGCGCTCTTATTGTAATACTTGAAATGATGTGTTATGAGTCACAGCCTGAAATCATACAATTACATGACAAAAAAAAAGTCCCCCCCCCCCCCCCCCCCCGAGTCCTTTTCCTCTGAGGTAGACTGTTATTACCAGTCCTTCTGACACATATATCTTTGCAAATAATTTTGTTTTCAGACACCGCTGTATGTAATGGGAAAAGCGAGAATATCTGAAATCATTTTTCTTCCTATTCTCGTTCTATAAAGAAGAACATCAGCTCTACAAGCTCACTTAATAATATAATTTTGTCTATAACAGCCTCCATGTGGCGAGGCGGGAGGCCTCGGGAAGGCGCGGGCCCACAGACAGCGGGGCCTTATGTGTTATTTCAGTCTGCAAATATAATCACTCGACTATATAATGGTGCTTACCTCAATTTCTTAGCACCTGAAGCCTTTTCAAATAGCCCCCTGTTGACTGAGGGGGTTCAGCTCTCACAGAAAATCGAGAACATGTTTGCTTTTCCCACCACTTCCCCCAATTTTTCTTCTTTTCTCCTGCCTCCAGGTCACCCAGATCCTCCATCATCATTCTGCAAACTCACCGTTACCCACGACTCCGTCACTCTGGAGTGGATCCCAGGTTTCAATGGTGGCCGGCAACAAAGATTCCGGATCAGGTCATGAGAAGACTGTAGTAGAAGAGAGGCACTAAGAGTTGTATTTAACAAAGCATTTTAATTTTTTTAATTATTTTTTTTTGTGGTTGACAGATATCGTGGGGATGAGTCGCTCAGTTTCATGTATGTGGACGTTTTTCCTCCCGGTGCGACAATCTTCACCGTGACCGGTCTGCAGCCTGCTACCGGCTACAACTTCTCTCTTAATGCCCTCAATGCAATAGGAGAGAGTAGCTATGCTGACAACAATGCAATTCTTACAATCACCACCAAGGGTCAGTTTGGAGTAACCCTCAGCTTGACACTGAAAGGACTGAACAGTCCAACCTTCATATGATACATTCAGCATGAAGTTCTGAAGTGTGGGGGAATGTTTTTTGTTTTTCCTGTGCAGAGCGACCGGAGCCTGACGACGTCCCGTCAGATGGAGACTCGGGCTCACAGAGTAAGTCTTTCACCGCAGCTCCATGGAAAAGCTCTTAAGGGCAGTTGGAAATTGCTGTTTGCACAGTAGTGAGATTCATTTGGCTAAATCATGTTAATGTATGCACCTCCAAGACTGCTAATGTTTGCTCTAAAAAAAAAATAAAAATGTAGTGGTTGTCATGGCGCCCACCCATACTTCTTCTTTTCCTTTTTCCACCTCTGTTAGTTTTGAATCGATAACTGAGAGACTGGTTTGGCTCTGCCTCGGTCAGTTTTTATCTTAAAAAATGTCCATATAACGTCCTCTTTGAGGAACTGATCTAATGCGGTTAATATTCTGCTCTAGGTCCCAGTGGGCTGCCGGCTTATCTGACGGTGGTGTTCACGGTGGTGTTTGGAGTGGTGCTGGTGTTGAATTCACTGGGTTGCTACTTTGGACTGAGGTGGAGAAAGAGTCGCGGCCAGACAGGTAACCATAATTATCTTTTTATCTGTGGATGTGAGAGGGTTTCTCCCACCGCTTTCTGTCGTTGTAATGTTCTGAATCCTCAACCAAACTCTAAAGAGATTACTCTGAGCCATGATGCAATTGTCAGCTCAGCATCTCACTCCCTCCTCATCTCTCCATATCCCACTTTCTATTCGTCTGTCCTGTCTCCTCTCCTTTTGCTCATTCTCTAAGCCTCTACCTCCCACCACATTCATCCCTCAAAGCTGTCACTTCTGTGTTTCATCCAAATCTTTTATCTCATTTGCTAGCTTTATGTCCTTCCTCTATCGCTCCTCTTGTCTCTTTCTATTTGTTCTTCAGTGTGACTGTCAAGGTCTCCCTCTCAATCTTTTATTTTTTATTCCTCACCTTCCTCTGCCCTCAGCTTTTTACGTAGATTTTTTATCCCCCCCCAGCTTACTTTCTTTCATTCACTGGCACTGTCTGGCCTTTTTATTGCTCCGATTAGTTTCGGTACGTATGATATGATACTCCTCTCTTCAAGTTCTAATATTACCAACATTAAGCCTCTTTCCTCACAGCAGGGGGTGGAGAGGGCAGCGTGCTGGATGGAAAGAAGAGCGGAGAGCAGGGGTAGGTTAAAACCCTGAAGTTACACTAATAAATAAAGATACACACTCCAGTGGCTGATGAAAACTGCCAGACAGGCACAACAAAAGGCTTCTGTCAATATCCATTCACAGCAGTGTCATCACATTTGCTTTGTCAAACTCATCTTAGTTCAGCCACATACAGACCGATTTGATCTCAACAGGGCTGGACAGGAATATCTTAATAGAATCATCTGTATATTGCATCTCCAAAGTTTTTTGCTCAATTTTACATTACAAATTATGAACTAGAAAATGTATGTTCAATTTTTGTGTTTGCCTGCTGCTCGCTGCTGATTAGTACCCCCTCCTTTATATTCTTCACCATAATCCCATCAATTTTTAATTGGACAATTTTTCAGTTTTTTTTTTACCATTTTTGTGGAAAATGTTTTCTGAATCATTAACAAAACTCATAGCACACTATTCCCCAATTTTACAAACGTTTTGATGTACTTTTGTTTGCATTATTTAATTTCAATGCATTTCAATGCTTTTTTTTTTTTTTTTGCTTTAATTGCGATTTTTGATTTGCCAAATCATATTGAGGAAATGATTTGCCAATTCGTTGACAAATGTCATAGCAATAGCACACTATCAACAACTTTTCCTGCACATTTGATGTTGGGTAAACAAAAATGTGTACCCAACAGCAGACAAATAAGAAGGACAAAAATGGGTCCCTTGAATAGTAATCTTTGCACCTTTCCACCTCTTAAAGAGGATTAAAAGTAAGCAATAAAAAAGCTCACCTTTAATGCACTATTTTATGTATTTAAAAAAAAAAAAATACTATTTTGAACATGAATTTCTAAAGTGGAAAAGGTTTAATTTTTAACTGTCACTGTGTTTTGTTAAGCCCAATGTTGGCAAAAGTTGGATTTAGTCAGTTTTTTTAATTTAATGTGTAAGTTTTTCTAGTAAGTTTTCTAGTAATCTCAATGCTAGTTCACTAACATCAGCGCACTTACATCTTGTTAACGATTTTCGTTCTCATTGCTGCTGAGACGTCAACTCTGAAACGTTCTGACTACCAGGCAACAAATCGAGAACAGAAATTACTTCAGTTGAAAAATTGCAGTTAATATCTTCTTTGTTATATTTTTTTACTTTTCAAAAGGCATCCACTGGGCTCGATTTGACGTCGCAGGCCACGCGGTCAACATATCGCCCATAATGCATTGCGATCAGGCCCTGAGCACGTGCAGTAAACATGCTACTGTTTGCATCAAGAGGCTTGAAACGGCTGCGGACTCAAAAAATAATTCTCACAGATAATAAAAATTGGATTTTTCTGTGCAGGTCAAGCCGATCAACTGTAACAAACTCCAATAAGTATGAGAGCAAAGAAAAGATCAACGCGGCAGCGCAGCGCACCCTGCTCATTGACTCTGGATCTGAAGCAGACAGCAACGTCTACGAGAGCTACGTGGCGGTAAGAACTGGAGAGAGGAGGAGAGGCGGGAGCCGGGTGATGAGAAAAGGGCAATTGAAAAAATATGCAGAGACACAGAAAAGGTTGAGTAAACAGATGAGGGGAGGAAAGAGGTTAGGCGGAGGGTAAAGGGATCTGGCAGAAGAGGAAGTGGAGAATTCAGCCATAACAGGGAAAATGGATAGATAAACTAATGAAACCTTTAGCTGTGCACAGAGACGGAACATAGATCAATAACTCACAATTAGCATTCAAAATACACATCGATCTTGAAGAAATTATCATTTTGTACTTTAAAAAGGCCAACGAGGATTTGAACCTTGAAGAAAACTATTTAGTGAGGCAAGGAAAAAAGCCGACAGGCCGTTGCTGTGGGAAGATCCCGGTAATACCCATGAAGACAGACTTCACCTCGCCTCTCATTTACATACGAATATGATAGCACATTTATCTGAAGAGGTGTGAGCCTTGAGTCAAGGTAGTTTCGATTGGATATAGCCGGGCTTTGAAATGCAAGACGACCTGCAAGTTTGTGACTGTACTGAAGAACATCTAGTCAGAGAAAGTACGGGCTCAGGCTCTAAAAACAATAGAAAGCAATAGAAGGCAGCATACCACCAAGACTTTACTTAGTTAGATAAGTTATTTTACGTAGTTCTGCCAGTATCCGTCATATTTGGGTTTTGCAACAATACATTTGCACAATAAGTCATTGAAATATGTGTTTGGATGGAAAAAATACTAGTTTCGAACTTCACTTATTCCTATTTCTGTCGTGATTTTCTTTCTTTTTTCTTACGTGAGAAATGAGGCATGCTGAGAAAAAGATGACACTTATGTGTTAGACTATAAATAAACCTGATTATGTCTGGCATCATATATTCTATTCTATATATCCATGTTGTATTTCGCGCGTGCATATGTACCGCTATATGGAACTACTTCATTCTCGTCTTCTGCCGCAATTGTGTTTGATACAGATTCAATCAGTCGACCATAAAAGCAAAACCCTCCATCCCTGCATGGTTCGTGGGAAAGGATTTGAGGATCCCTGCCCTCCAACACTTCAAAGCGTGCCCTTTGTACTAATGAAAAACATGTGCAATCGCCATTTGAAGGAAGTTGCTTAAGGTCCAACGCTCATCAGATGTTATCTCTCCCATTTCCCAAATTTCAGGACAGCTCCCACCATTATTATTATCCTGCTGGTGACTACCTGCCGCCTCTCAGTCCTCTAGCAGAGGAAATGTCCCATCCCGGTGAGGCACACAAACACGTCAGAGCAAACAAATATGTTGCCGGGCGCAGTGTGGGGGTCAACATTTGATTAAAAGTGGAGCGAATGTTGTCGCCGTTTGCAAACGTTTCAACTGTGATCCATATTTGTGCTGCGAGTGCTCGTTTCCACGCGCTCTTGAAGATGTGGCCCACCTCCCCTCAGACTCTCTCAGCCGGCTGTACGAAGACGTGAGAGAAGACGGCCCGCTTCGGGACATACCCGCTTCCTTCTTTCCTTCCCCTCCACTCGCGTTTGACCGCCAACAGCCTCAACAAAGGAGCGAGTGGAAATCACCAAACTACCCCCAGGTCTGTAAATTTAAAATAAAAAAAACCTGAGTGGTGACGACAGATGTTATGCCACAATTAAAACAGCCGGATGATCTACTGTAGCTTCAGTGTGTGAGCAAATGTGTGACGGAGATGCAATCTCTTCTCTCGGCAGGTCCCGGACAGACTGAGGCACTCGGTGGACGTTCAACAGCCCCAGAGGGTTTCACATCTTCCCTTTGAACTGCGAGGAGAGTTAGTTTAAAAAGAGACTTTGAGGTCAAGCTTATATACTTTTTGCAGAGCTTCGGGGATCAATAGTATTCATTAGGTACAGCATTGTGAGGCAGATATATTCACCGCGGCATTATTCATTTCATTATTTATCAACAATATCTCACAAGTCACCTTGAATGAACCCTTGAAAGAGCATAACCACACTGAAATACCACGGAAGGCGATATTTCACTCCTCAAGTGTTCCAACTTAACAAGTGTTTTAACATTTTTCTTTCAAGGATCGAGTTGACCTCGTATATGAAACACTACGGTGAACTGAACGAGCTGGAGACACTTGAATAATAATAAAAAAAACTAAAAAAAACAGCAGATTGATCTGTAAACAACAAAAAGAAAGCTTTCATAACCTCGCACAATCAGAATGAAGTCTTTGCTTTCAATACAGATTTTGCCTTCTTGCCTTAAAGCCGGTTTGTTGTGTCTTTGATTCCACTTGAATCTCCGCGTGCTCGGTTTCCCCTCTCTTACCTCTGCCCTCCTTCTCGGCGCCTCCCCCGCCGCCGTGGCCTGCAGGTAGGCATGAGTCAGTCGGTCAGAGGCAGAAATGCACTGACGTCGCCGCGGTGGCCACCGAGGCCGGAGCGACGCAGACTTACAGTGCCACCTCAGCAGACGTCATCCTTTTAACCCACCCGGCGTCGACGTTTCCCAACACGCATCCAGATTAGGAGCTGATGACAGCGGCCCGTCCCTCTCCTCTCCTCTACAAAGAGTTTTTCAGATCTCGCAGCCCGTCCATGGGAATCCCTACAATGGGATCGTGGTGAGGGGTATTTAGCACAGTTATGTCTTCAGGAGGTAAAGCCGTATCCAGTGCCAGACTCTAATCCTGTTTTCTCACGGATTGAAGTTCAGCTCACAACATCAGTGACAGAGAGGAAGCGTGCGGGGAATTTGTCTCAGTGAGAGTGGGCAGTCAGGAAGAGATAGAGACCAGAAGAGAGGGTTAGGCTAAGCTGCGACTGTGGCGGGCGTCACTGAAATCTCCTCTGCCTTGTTCACTTCAGAGCCTCGACAATACTTGGAACAAAAAACTCTGATCAACAGAACAGCACAGTGGCACACACACGTCGCAAAAACAGAACGATTTTTTATGTAAAGTGAACATGAGCACACTTTAAACACGTTTGAACACTAATGTTGAGTGTCACGGCCATGTGAGTAGTTCCAAATCTCTTTTTTTTTTTATCACTTTTTTCGTGTTGACATGGCAACCTTTTGAAAACGATGTCCGTTACATTGAATAACAGTAATGCTGAAAACAATGTAGTTACAATGCCAGGCCACCAGTTGACACTATTGGTTGTCTTTTGTGCACACGCGCAGCAGTAGCGTTTCATTTTCAAAATGTTCTACCCTGGAAGCTGTTTTCAAAAAGTTGTGTTTTCAGTGGCTCTGAGCACCGTTGTGACATAAGAACGCCCTCAAAACGCGACAAAAGTTTTCCATTTTGACGGGGCCTCAATGTTCAGTTAGCTCAGCAATATGAGCGCATCATTAATATCATCAACATCCTCTGATGTTTTAAGAGTAAATGTTATTATCAACCAGAACAAGAAAGTTTGAAAGTGACTATAGGCTTCATGAAGAGAGAAATAACAGGTAAGTTTGTATCAGTCAAACTCAGTCAAGAAATGAATGATGCTTTATAATAAAACTGGGGTGTTTTTTGTTTGTTTTACTCAATGAAAAGCACAGAAATTCCACCATCAATCCAATAGTAGGTCTCAGTTCCTCCACAACTGAGACCTAATTAAAAAAAAAAAAGGTTGAAAATATATGCATGAATATCCTCAACATCCTGATATATTGATTCAAATTGAATAAAAAGTGATGTTTTTCTTACTGAATCACAAGTGACATAAAGCAAGCAGACTAAAAAAAATCTAAAAATAAAAAAATTAACAGGAAGATTTATACAGTGGTAACCAGACAAAACCAAGGAAAATTGATATTAAAAGACAAGACAAAAGAAAGAACTTTTAAAAGGTAAACCAGAAGTTATTAGTAAAATTGAGAAAGAGAAAAGTGGATTGAAATACATTTAAGGAGACAGCTAAAGATTATGGAAAAGCTTTTGTTAAAAACTAAGTCAAACTAAATAAAGATAAAAAAACAACAACCTAATATGACAAAAGACAGGTCAACTGAACAAAAATCTCAAACAAAATTAAATATACATATGGAGAGAATGAGGAAAAGATAATGTAATAAGAAATCACACAACATGATTAATAATAAATAACTAAAAGCCAAGCTGCTACAAGGAGTTATCTTTTCTCTGTTCTTTACATGTGTGACTCATCCTGTGTGTGGAACAGCAAACTCATCCTGCAGCCCTCAAACTAAATATATCTGATTGTTTTTATCCACGCAGCTGCAGATTGGTGCTGTCAATGCAGTGGCAGCTTTGTGCATTTGTGTAACTCCATCTATTGTTGTTTACCGTGTTTGTTTACTTCCTCAAAGTTTCCACGGCTCTTTTAGGTTCGGCTGCCTTGTCATACACGCACACAGTAAGGGGATGGGCCCTCATTATATGCCTTCACAGATCTGTTAAGCAAACAGCCAGCTTCTCCTTTTCCCTCAAGTACAATTTGTGGCGTCAGTGTCACACAGCGCACGTGTTTTACTGCACGGACGGCAAATACTGTCTAACAAGACCTACGCATGAATTGAAAGAGGAAAGATTCTAAATTTATTCAAAATTAGAAATTTCATTTTTATCATTAGTGTAAGAAAGCTGATGAGGTCTGCTGTTTTTACTCCAGTGCATTATTTCCATGGACATATTTACTCACAGGATGTGAGGTGATATTTACATCCTGCTGAGATTATTAGTGTCCACACATTTGTCAAAAGCTACATAATTCTGTTTCCTCGGTGCGGCCCTGACTGCCCGCAGATAAATCTGCATGTTTCAATGAGCTATGCTTCCTCACTTAGCCCGGCTATTCTCCATCATGAGCTGTCAAGGTGTTTGTCTCATTACTGAACAATTGTTTAAGTTCCTGTCTCGCTGACTGCTGTTTTCATACCAAAGCCTGTTCATAATGCATCATTTCACAGGAGCAGTAATCTGCTAAACTGAAGGCTTGACAGCTCAATACTGTATGTCAACTTCTATTCCCCCCCCCCCCCCCGCTCGCCTCATGAACATTTTGATCTGTTGTTTTCAGAGAAATCTCCAGGGAGCTCAAACAGACAGGCCGCATGAGTGCACAATTAAGTCAAAAGAGAAAACAAATAAGAGGCTTTAATTACCTCGTCTCTCCGAGTGTTTTTCTCATCCCTCGCAAGAAAAATGTTTTTTTTTTCTTTATTTTTTCTTTTTGCGGGAAGCAAATCCCAAGATTGAACAATTCTTCTTCATCATTTTAACAGGTTGTGCTCCACCACAGAAAGCGGAGTCAATTTCAAATCAAATTCTTGCAAACTCTTGTCATTGCTTGTCATTATTGAGATTAGATTTTTTTTATTATTCTTTTTTTCTATTTCAACTGAGAAATCAAATCAAAAACAACCACAGGTTTTACAAATTAGAACATGATTTTATTGGTAGTTATTACGACTCACTTTGCGGCTTTGCTCTCCCGTTGTTAGTAATGAGGATGTAATTTGCCCCTCAATGTGGAAAGAAAGAATACAAGTGAATAAATTCCAGAGTAGTTTGTGAAAGATAACTGGGAGGGAGAGACACGCTGACTAATGTATGTTGATTAGAGCAGCGTTGGAAGCATCGCTCACACTAAGTTGAACACCTTATTAATCGTTCACTGTTCTTTATTAGTTCATTTGACTTAGTTTACTGGTTTGAATCCCATCGCTCCCGAATCAACTCCTGCCAAATCAAACATGCGGCTCAAGTGATTCATGCGCCAAGACACAAACTCCCCCATCTGATCCAGATGGACCTAAACTACTTAAAGGTTTTGATTTATAACAATGAGCAAATTCTTAACGCTTGGTATTTATTATTTTGGACATAAACTCAGTGCATACAAGCTACAATGAATAGGATGAAATGATGGTGAAGAATTTAAATAAAGGTGTGTCTATGAAACCAGTTTAAAATGAGATGCAAAGACACAACATGCCTTTATTTTTACTCATTGAATCAGCGACTATAATCACTAACTCGGGGAAACCGTCATTTTATTCACACATATTTGTAAAGCTACATCTACAGTTGTTTTTCTTTTTAATTATTTTGAATCTCACGATGACAGCAAACTGAATGAGTTTCCAACAAGAAAAAAACACTCAACCGAGAAGTGCATGCCATAGTATCTACTTCCACATTGTTGTACATTCCTATTGCACATGATAGTTTGTACAGGTATTGTCAAAGTAGATTGTTGTAATAATAATATCCTCAGGCTTTGGATTCCTGTTGACACTATGAACCTTGGATTCCTTTACGTCGTGCAGAAAGAGAATATGCTAATAGGCGAAGGAATATTACCCTCAGCTACGTACAATATGCAAGTGCTGAACGTGTTATTTACCAGCAAATCTTTGTTTTATCCACTCAGAAGACGCTTTAGAGAAGCTGCCGCTGCTGCAGAGGCAAACACGTGTTGGAACACACAAGATCCTGTTTGTGATGATGAGTATGGCCCTAAATGTAAATACTTCCCACTCCTACAGCTCACACACACACGGGACTGAGTATGAGCTGTAGGAAAAGTAATTGGGTTTTCCATTATGTAAATGTATGAATTTTTTAGCAATTGGACACTATGACGCACCCTGTTCTGGCTGGACCTCCCACCTTTTAATCAAAGCGAAGGAGGAGGATGTCTGTTTCTGAAGACAGAACAAACTGTAGAAACAGGCTTGTAGAGGATAAATAGGGAATTAACAATAGCGTGTAGGCTACACTATTGGCTGGAACTGGGTGTAAAAAGCCTCATTTAACGATACAACTATTGTTGATAGTATTGTTGTGTTTGGTTGTTGTGGTTTTTTTCAGCGAAAAGATATTCAAATGTGACACATCTTGTGGACAAAGCTTGTCTTCTGCTCTTGTGCATGAATCGCAGCTTTGTCTGCTGTAACAGTCTCGAGGTTAATGCTTCTGACTGGAATAAAGCTGTCGGGTCACAATCCGAACCTCCATTCAGTTTGTGTTGAAGCAAAAGCTAAAAAAAAAGAAAAGAAGTTAAAATGATAATTCAATAGGTTGACAATGGCAGTTACTTCTTTTTTTTTTTTTTTTTTTTTTTTTTTTTTCTTTTTGCCCTTGTCCTGTTCGGCAGCTTGGGCCAACAATATGATGTGATTGAGAGCCTTCGGAGTCAGAACAGTTTTTGGTCTTGCAACAGGGAGAGACCTGGAGTCTCCTCCTGTTGCCTTCTCCGTCAGAAGTTGGCATGGCTGCCGTACACGACCGGGGGGGAACGCACAAAGAGAGAGAGAAGAGAAGAGAGAGAAGAAAGTCGAGGGGGGAGGGGTGAGGGGGGAGGGGGGAGGGGGGAAGGGGATAACATACAATGTCCTTGTTGTGCTACATATATTATTTGCAATAATCACACTCATCCAAATACTTTCCAACTGTTATTAGATTGAACCAGCCTGAGCAGCTCTATCTAGACAGTAAGATGATTTTCTAGATTAACCAGCCTGAGCAGCTCTATCTAGACAGTAAGAGGATTTCCTAGATTTAACCAGCCTGAGCAGCTCTATCTAGACAGTAACGTGAAGCAGGAACATGAAATAACAAAGAGGCAACAACAAAAGAGGAACATGATTTTTAAAGTTTGAGCAAATGATGACAGACAACAAGCAACTTCAGAAGCACCTTTCGTGAGGAGTGAAAGTGTGTGTGTGTGTGTGTGTGTGCGTGTATGTGTGTGTGAGTGTGTGTGGCTTGTCCACTGGGTGTGGCCGGAACTGTTGTGGGGGGACCCGTGGTGACACCCCGGGGTCCGAGGCCACCGCGCCCGGACACCGCCACCCCGGTAGACAGAAGCCCCCCAGGCCCGGGGAGACCCCAGCGAACCACCCCAGAGAGCCCCGCCCACGCCCATAAAGCACCCGACGGAGAATGCAGAGAGGAATCCCCCCCAGGCAAGAGGGGCCCACAAGAGAAGGACAAAGGGCACAGGGCCCCAGGCCCCGACCCAAGCCGCCAAGCCGAGAAAAGGCCGGAGCAGGGCCCCCGGGCCGAGCGGGCCGACAGCCCCCCCAACCCCGGCGGCGAGTCCCACCGCACCCCCCAACCCGGCAAGGCAGAGACGGCCCCAGCCGCCGCGCCCCGGACCAGCCCCGCCCCCAGACCCAGGAAAGCGAAGTCCGGCGCAGGCCCCGGTCGGAGAACAGTCAACTCTACACCCCCAGGAGCCTCATATTCCACCCGCCCCATAACCCCTCCCCCCGGGTCTTGATTGGGAAACCCAACCCATGACCCACCCCGCACACACACACACCCACACACACACACACACACACACACACACACACACACACACACGGAACGGGGGGGGGGGTGATGACTCTCGCACCCTCAGGCCGCCGGCCGGGCCCCCTCCCGGCCACCGCGGTATCCCAACCTCCACCAATCCAACAGCAAGTGGAGAAGGAGCACCGCACCCCAGCCCCCCCACAAGCGCCACGCCCGAGGGAGCGCGCCCCCCGCACTCCAGCCGCACTCACCCCGGGCCGGGGCGGGACCCCAGCGGGAGGTGCTGGGGGGAGCCACGTCTCCCGCCCTTCCCCTGCCCTATATGTGTGTTGGATGTATGTAAGGGTGTGTTTTTGTGTTTTGAAAAGGTGGATGCGATGTGTGTGTCTATGGTGCGGTTTAAAATTGGGGGGTAGCGGGGCCCGGGCGTTCTACCGCTGACAAGCGGCAGAACCCCGAAAGCGGCTTACCCCCTCAAGACCCTGCATGACTAAGTGTGGTTAAAATTGGCAGTTACTTCTACCTTCAAATCGTCAAAATGAAATATAAGTGAAATTGGTTTCTCTGGTAATGTGTTCAAAGCAGATGTGTTTTGACTTCTTATGGACTTTTTTTTTTTTATCACAACTGCATGAAGTCAAAATCTGTGTGTAGGATCGATGTTTTAACTGCTTTTGAAAAGGTTAAAGTGAATAACGTGATTTGATATCATTTTCAGTATGAGAGTGTGCAGAGGAGGATTTATAAAAAAAAAAGCGCGGGCCGATTGAAGCAGCCCATGTCAGTGCACATTATCAATGTAAGTCCAAACATAGAAACAACCTCTTGTTCAAGGTCATTTAGTCATAGAAACAAACGACACGTGACGGTAAGAAAACAAGCATGAACACGGTGAGAGACAACTGGAAGAAGAGAGAGGAACGAAGTGCGAGCTGAAAAACTGGAAGTCAAACGAGGAAGAGGTCATGTCATGAGTGAGAGAGAGAGAGAGAGAGAGAGAGAGAGAGAGAGAGAGAGAGAGAGAGAGAGAGAGAGAGAGAGAGAGAGAGAGAGAGAGAGAGAGAGAGAGAGAGAGAGGGAGGGAGAGAGAGAGAGAGAGAGAGAGAGAGAAAGAGAGAGAGAGAGAGAGACAGACAGTTGGATGAGGAAATAATGCTGGTGAGCACATGGGTGTGGTTTGCGAGCAGTTTCTCCATCAGCCCCTCAGAAGTGACACACAAAAGAAAAATCAAAGTGCATGATGAGGCCGAGGATAAATCTCTGGACTCAGGCGCCTCACAGGATGGATACTAAGGTAAGCATAATAGCCTGGATGAAAGACTAAATATTCGCCTCGCTGTGGGCTGTTTTGGGGCGAAGCCGGCTGAGAAGAGGAGACTGATGGAGGCTGACAGACAAATGGATGAACAGACAGACGGAGAGTGAGTGAGAGTGCTGGATGTGACAAACAGGCAGGCGGGTCAGGCCAGGGGAAGGGAGAGACGCCTGTACAGCCCAGGGGAAACAGGCCTCATCCTGACATATGCTCTGGAGTGAAATTAAGATTGGCATGACCTGCTAATCTGAGCTGTCAAAGCTCATGACGGCCACAGACGCTCACCTGTCACGCCGCTCCCCGCCTGGAGGATGAGCTGCCACCAGGATAGGTCAAAGATCGGGATTCATTTTCTGCTGTAGGGGGGGGGTGGGGGTGGGAGGATTCAAACCCAGACTCCCATCTGTCACGGTACCTGCCTCTGTTGTACCTGCCTGGCTGTTGTTCTCTGTAAAGTTGTTCTTGTTAAAAAAAAGAAAAAAACGGCTTTTACGTTCTGCTTTTCTATAGTGTTTTGTGTTCAAGCTACAGGCAATATGTTGAGGGGGAGGAGGAAGTGAGTTTTCCCGCTGATTGGGAGATTTCTCCTCAGCCATACAGAATTTCCATTATGTTAAAAAAAAAAATAAAAGGAGTTGTTTTTTTGACACATCCACCGATGCCATTTTTTTTATTTTCATTTTTTTGAAATTGGTGACAGCTTACAAAATACGATCAAGTCACATCCGCAGTGGTACAAAGTTCAGCACAGACACGTGTGGGAGGATTGCATGCACAATGTGTGGCCTCCATCACTCATTTCTGACAAAAAAAACCCCAAAAGAAAACAAAAACCACATCTTTAAAGGAGTGACATTCAAAGCGAGAATGTGTTTTCTGCCAGGCTACACGAGGAGTGTGGGTGAGGACGGCACGTGCTATGGGAGGAAGGAGAAGCGAGCGCGTGGTTCTAACCTCAGTGACTAAATCTTCCTGTCTGGGTAAATTTACGCTGGACGAAATGTTCCAGGTTGAAACGCCGCCTCAATTCAATCATCGCACGTCGCGTACCACTGAGGACATTCACACTCACAGCATATTCAAAAATCTTTTTTTTTTTCCGAGCCTCATTGAAATCGATTGATAAATATTTGCACAATTAGAACGCGAGTACAAGGAATGCACCAACCATTCACGTTCACATTTCAGGAATTCATGTAATTTCATTAGAAATTAGGATTATTGCTGTTCCTCCGCCTAAATTCAGTTGGTTAGTTGATCACCATCCAGCGTGTTGACCAATACAAATGCCCCCACCCACCCAATCCCATTCCTGCATGGTTCCATCGATGAACCTTATCCATCTACATCAGGGATGTCGAACACAATTTGAAGTTTTCCTTGTTGTGTTGCAGAGTGTATGTGATGAAAATGTTGATATTCAAGCAAAAAACAAACAATTACTTCAGAAAAATATTACAATCTCAACATAAAACTAGTTTTAAAGAAACCTTCTGGTGCAAAATATAGTCAAACATCCAGAAAAAACAACTTCTCCTATAGGCGGTTGCATTATGAATGTCTTTAGAAACTCACCCTGACAGCATGAGGCTGGTTTGATAGCAACCAGGTAGTTAGTTTTCATGCCAGCATCACCGATATCTCAGCTCGGGTCTCAGTGTTGTGTTGAGCACACGACTCTTAAGAAATGTGTTTTGAACAAAATCCATGTTTTCTTTGAAATGCCGTATTGGAGACTCTTGCAGGCCGTTTTTGACCCACAGGCTTTATGTTTGACACCTTTGATCTGCATTGTACTACAATTAACCATTGTCATCATCGTCATTATACATAATTGTACATATAACAAGCACCGAGGAAGTACTGCACAGCCCAAAATAAAAAGTATATCCGTGTGTTTAGGAAGAAATATTTTGTGCAGATGTGATGACTCTGACCCTGTCATCCATAACAAATGCACTGGAGTGTATACATATGTATGATCGCTCATAAATTATGGATTTACCTCTGCTGTCTGACAGGCTCCAGATTACTTTGCCAGATCTTTAGAGGTCATTTCAATCTAAAACCCACAGATTGTGTTTGAAGCAGCATGGAGTCAAATGCAGTTTGTTGGGATGAAGCTCGGTCACGTCACCGTTTTGCCTCCTCTACATACCATGTGTGTTTTCTTTCTTTGCAGATTCATTTGGCTTCATTCATCTTTTGCCTGTTTGTTATGTTGAAAGGTGAGTGGCACAAATGTACAGTGTGCAGTTTCACACTTTCCTTTCACACTTTCATCATGCTGCAATCTGAAATTATATCTCTTTTTTTTTTTTTTTTTGAACTTCTCTCACAAAGGAGCTAATAATTAAATCATGGAATATCGAGCTCCTCAGCCAGACCCCAGTTCGTAAATGTCAAAATATCATAATTTTTTTTCACAATCCACCTATAAGACATAACCATCTGGATTAAAGAAAAATACCTCTGCTCAACGATTACCCCCCAAAAAATAAAGTAATCAAAGATTGTTAACTTGTTCTCCTAAAGTCTCCGAAATCAAACCAAACTTGGCAGATTACCACTTTCTTGGATTAAAAAACAAAACAAAAATTCTTTTTTTGGGGGGGGGTTGAGTTGTTTTTCTGTATTTGTTGCAGATGGTATGTTTTTTTTTCATCCAGATGGCAGGAGCAGTATTTGAAGTTTATGAAAAAAATTACTTTTTAATTGTTTTTGGAGGGGAAAAGTGGTGTCAATATATGATTTGATGATAAGACCAAAGGGAAACAAACTGAACTGGACATCACAGGAAGTGAAGTAAATTAACTTTGCAGTTCTTTACTAATGATATAATGATATATTGATATAATGGACTAGTGACTAAAAGACTAATGTGTGTTAATCTTTTGTGAAAGGTAACATTTTTGCTCCACGATACAGTTTGTTCGCATTATATAGTTCCCCTGTTAGAGCCCGACATGAAACAACGACCCAAATTGTTATAAAATATAATGTAATAACCCGAAAAGTAATAAATGGTCCATAATGTAAAAAGATTTCAGTGTCATCTTAATGTGTTTAATGTCATACTTTATTTGTACTGGTGATTGGCTAAACAGATTATAGAGAACAGACGACAATAAATGACTTAGGCAACAGCAATCATACATGAATACAATTTAGTGGATATAGATTTATGTTAAAAAAAAAAGTCCAGACTGTTAGAACTCATTCTTTCAGTGTCATTCAAATTAAAGCAGTTCAGGTTCAAGCCCATGAAATCATTGTCTCGCTGTATGGTGTAACAACCTGATTCCATTATCAGGAGAAAAATATTTTGTAAAAAGTGTTTGAGTTTTGGTCTCTGCACGGTAATACATGATCGACCAGTTATCACATTTCGGCGTTTATACATTATATTTTATAACAATTCGGGTCGTTGTTACATATCGGGCTCTAACAAGCCCCACGACACTTTTTAATAATGTTCAAGTAAGTGATCACTATTACACAACGCAGTTACAATCAATTATTTTTCTGTAAGTTCGTTATTTGTTACTTTTTGGTCCATAAACTCTCTCGGTCACCGGCCCTGTTAGCTTTCGCTAATATTAGCCCGCCTTCACGGTGCCAGACATGAATTCTCAGCCCAGAAATAAACATTATCTCAGCTTCACAAGAGCCGTCTGCTGCTCTCTGCATGTTGGTGGTTTATCTCCGCTGCTTTGTTGCCTCTTTTCTCTCGTCATCTCTCATTCATTAATGTTTCTTTTCAGAACAAAATGTTACTCTGAGTTCTGCATGACTGTTGCAAATTGTTTGCCTCTCATGGAAGCGTATGCAGCGGAGCCCCTCACAGCCCAAAACAACAGACTGAAGAAAGGATTACATCAAACATGCCTTCTGATGTAATATTAGTCCTTATATACTGACCCACATAGCAGCACGGCTATATTAAGACATCCTAAATAAGAGAGAAACGATGCTTTTCCGTGCAACTCACCATTTTCCGTCAACAAATCAATCAAAGTTATCACTCTTATCATGCTGTTTTTTTCATGCACTTTGGTGCAATTCAAAGTGATTCGGATGAAGACTGGAGTGGTGAGAACCAGACGAAACGCGGCAGGAGAGGCAAAGAGAAAATACCAGACGAGAATAGAAAGAAATGAATTTAAAAGGTGATTAGCTTAGTGATGAACACTTACTGACAGGCACAACAATACAGCGTTTTTCCCCTTGAGTTTGGCACAAATGTTGAAAAAGGATGGTCAAACTAAAGCAAGATTGCTTTATTAGGAAAAAGAAAGAAAAAACTTGGCAGGATCCGAGTTAAGCCCATTCTGCTTTGTAAATGGCTTAACATTAGAGTACTTTTGCTCAGATCCAACAAAACAATTTTGCGGCAAAAGGCATTACCTCTTAGTTTGCACATCTTGAAAAGTAATCCCTGTCGAGGTTGTTTGAAGGTAGCGGGATTAAGTTTGACGTATTTGAACAAAGGTCTGTGCTTTTAAGAGAACCTAAATCAGAATTCATCATAATGTAATATCAATAGAGCCACTACAGACAGACATTGTGATTGTACTGGAAAAAGTTTTCACATCTCTCATTTAATAGCCGGAGGCAAGTTCGGCAGAATAAAATGATGTGAAGTTCTTGGAAGTCAACAGTGAATATGGCTTCATACCATGAAGGGGTAAAAAAAAAAAAAGGGGGGTAAAAAAGGGATTTTAAGTACTTGGAGTCAACACATGAAAATGTACAAACACTACAGTTGACTCGGTCTATCAAGTCCCGTCTTATGGGTTCATTAAAGTTGTGGGATTCACGGGAGTAGCTCTGGAAAGTGGAGGTTTTGTGGAGCTTCGGGACTAATTGGAAGGTGCCGAGTGAGTCGGCAGACAGCAGTCCTTCTGTCCCACAGTCTCACACAACAATCCAGCTCTGTTGTAAGCTGGATTTTGCCTGACAGGCCCGCTCACAGGACCATTACTGTGACATACTCACTGCATCTGCAGCCCCCCCTTCGTGGCCAGACACATTCTGGAGTCTGCCCTCTCGCCACGAATACACCACAGCATTGTTTGAAAGAATCACCGGCATCAACAACACCACGCTTTGTTCTGCCCGTAAAGCGGAGTGCATCTTTGTGAGGTTTTGCCTCACTTGTGCATTTTGGTGATTAAAAAGTGCTTCTTTTTTTCTTTTTCGCCCACAGTGTCAAAGGCTCAGACTCCCACACCTGAGTATCAAACAAAGACTGTGAACATCGTGATGGAAGAAACTACTCTGACTCTCACTGGTACAGTACACAGAATTTTCTTGTCTTGTTGCTGTTGTTCTTTTTCGCTTATTCTAAAATTAAACTCACTAACACGATCATATATGCAAGGTCATGCAGTGTTAGGAACAATAGTTGATACAGTAACATGATACTGCAATCACACTACTTTTGGCTGTAATACCAAAGATACATAAAACATGTATGCATTTTAAGCGAGTTGCTATTGTTTGACTCTCTTTTTCTGGCTTTAGCATCATCATCAGGCCCCGATTCCTCGACGTTTCAGTTGAAAACACAACGTTTTTGTGCTCCCGTTTCAGAAAGGTTTTGCTTTTACACTGCAACATTTTGAAAACGAGGTTTTGTGTGGTTTCCATGTTGACCACTAGTGGGTGCTGGTGTTTGTTTTTGTAATGAAAGCGCACATAGAGAGAACAATACTCTATAAACATTAAGAATGGGCGTACACGGACATTCGTATGGACAGATGATTGAGTTGGATTGTTATTACGGGTGAGTCTCAACTATAAAACTACCAGGTCCCAGGATAAGATGGACTGAGAGTCATGACTCTCTGGTGGTCCACCATTGCGGTTATCGTCAATCTACTCAAAGAACTATTTTCTATGAGCATAGTGCACATGTGCAGTTACAGCGTTTTAAAAAGGTTGTGTTTTTCCCCCGTTTCCACAGAGAAGGAGTGGGAGCATTTTTGAAAAGTTGCACCTTGGGAGCTGTTTATAATGGCTCTGACCACATTTTACACCCCAAACGCACCAAAAGTTTTCAGTTTCCACTTAAAAAAGTTGTTGTGCAAACAGGGCTTAAGTCAAGGGCCTCTAATCCTGGACTCTGGAGCCACAAGTGGCTCTTCACCCCCTAAGTAGTGACTCACTGAAACTTTTTCTGATTCATTTTAAGTGCTGCACAAAAAACAATTCTTCACAAGCGACACATATCTTGGAGGTGACAAATGTGAACCTCAACCTAAAATAGTTTGTTGAATAGTTTGTCAACTAAAATGTGTCGCTGCTTTTCACTGCAGATGATAAATGTGGAGTTTACAACCGCGACTCTCGAAAAAATAAGGGGGAAAAAAAGAGAAAACCTCAACACATTCATTTCCCCTTACTGTCAACAATGCAGGTTTTCCTGTATTTTTGATAGATTAGAGAGAAAATGGCACCTAGAAAAGCAGTGATGAAAGGTTCTGCAAAAATGGCTCAAGCTGCTGAAGTGTAAAGGACGAAATCTAGTGAAACAGAAATCCAGATGGATACAAAGAAACAAACATTAGATATTAAATACATTATTAAAATGGCCTAGGTGACTTGAAGTGGAGGGCAAAACAGGTAAAACTGCTGAAATGGCATAAACGTTAAAAATCTCTAATAAAATGTAAACAGTTCTTCTATTTAGAAAATAAAGCAAAACTCCATATAGAAGTTTATAAGCTGTGTTAACTTCATTCTGAACGTGTTTTTCTTTGGTATAATGTAGACAATAAGGACATGTTCTAGAATCTAAAGGCAGCTGACCCCTGACCTGAGCTGTTAAATAATTACAACCTGACTTTACCGGAGGAGTGACGCCTCTTTAATCTTCAACTAACTCGCTCACGGTATGCTTAGCCGATCAGCGTTAAATTAACATTATCTTACTTCTGTAAACCTTGTCTGCATCAACCTTCAACTAAGTGACATCATTGTCATTGAACAAAAATAATTAATTGGTCATTAATTTGGCCACACACACAGCTCACCTCATGCTTCACAGCAACAATATTACTCAGTTCACATCAATAAGAAAGATTACAAGCAAGTCACTCTCACAAGGAACTAGTAACTTCCTAGTACTAGGGCAGGCAGTGTGGGAGGGCTTAAAAGACAAAAACAAATGCGATCAAAGGTTTTCATGTCTGTCTTAAAGTTGTGTTTTAGAGTCATTTTGCCGGCAAATGTTTCCAAAATGAAAAGTCCCCTGATATGAGTCACATTGATTCAAATATCTTTGCTGCTTCTTCCACCGTGACAATCAACCTTGGGAGTGTTTGTTTTAACACACATCTCTACTTTGTTTCACTCTTCTTTCCGACACGGACTGCTGACACTGCTGACACATGTGAGTTTTGTGGATGGCACTGAACATTTTGTGCAAGGTCTAGATTAGCGTTGACCAATCAAAGTAAGAAAATACAAAATAATCTCATTTCTGCCGCAATGTGTAACATTTTGTTAAAAAAAAAAAAGTTCCCATGCAGCCCTCTGTTAGGAAGTCCCCTTCTACACTGAGTGGAAATGGCTGGTAAAGGCTCCCTACACGAACACACACACACACACACACACACACACACACACACACACACACACACACACACACACACACACACACACACACACACACACACACACACACACACACACACACACACACACACACACACACACACACACACACACACACAGAACCAAACTGGAGTGTGGTTTCAGTCAACTGGCTTCCTGCTTTGCAGTGGTGTGTGTCAGTGTGGTCCACCGGCTCTGTTCCTCTTCTATTACTACAGTTACAAGGAAACGATGTGGTTCTTCAAGAAATAACCCAGAAGGGACTTTTAAAGCGAAGCTCTGCACTTCACAGTAATTTGCTGGTAGCAGTAGTTTCTCCTGGCATATCACTATATATTTAATAGTCATCACAGTACACTTGATGGAAACATTTATAAAACCTCCATTATGACGGGGAGTCAGATATTTTTGCGTATGGTGCCGAAATAAAACCTATTCCTCATTGGGAGGATAAGAAATACAGAAACTGTGGTTTCATGTTGAGAGAGTGACTTTCTCTTTATTTCCTCGGGGAAACAAAGAAGAAGTAGCAGATTTGTTTAAAACCGGTCACAGTTGTGTGAAACGTATAGAAAGTTGAAGTCACCCATCCAGCCATCTGTTGATCCATTTGTACGTCCTTCCATTCATCCATCCATCTATCCATTTGTTGATTCATCCGTTCGTCTGTCATTCGTCCAACCATCCAGTCATCCATAAGGAATTGAGCAATTTTTTTTAATTTTACCATCAGTTAATGTTTGTGTGTGTGTGTGTGTGTGTGTGTGTGTGTGCGTGCGTGCGTGCGTGCGTGCGTGCGTGCGTGCGTGCGTGCGTGTGTGTGTGTGTGTGTGTGTGTGTGTGTGTGTGTGCGCGTGCAGGAGGTGGAGCAGTAAGCAGAGTCACCAGAGACACAAACTCTTCCCTGCACACTCCTGCAGTACAACCCACAAACCAACATAACGGCTCCACACCAGAAATCAGGACTCCAGCAGGTGAAGTGGAGTCACACTGCCAGCACAGCACAAACATATTTCACCTCACAGCACCATGGTTTATATATTATTTTATTATTCTTTTTTCATTTAGTTCCTGGTCAGACGACAAGGAAGACACAACCAAACCCAACGTCCATTCCAGGTGAGGTAACCATCTCCACCTTCTCACTCTCAACATAAAGTTTGTGGATGTTGTGATTCTGGCTGGCAGACAAAACAGACCATAATATCCCCCCACATTAACAGAAAAAGACTTACAGTGTGCTTTTCTCTCACCAATCGCTTTCAGAGTAATTATGAGGCCATTAGAAAATGTTCAACTCCCTGTCCTTGCCGAGATATACAGAGGCGTAATTCTGTAGAGTTTTACAGCACTGGGGGAAAGGGAGCGAGCCGAAGTGATAGAGACAGAGTGAGTGCTGATATGCTTTAAAAAGTGTCAACCTAAATTTCCTCAGAGAGTCATTCCGCTGAAATATTCAGAAATTCAATTAAAAATTGAGTTAAACATAGGAATGCATCTGGAGTTTAATGAGAAACAACTATCTATGGACGTGGCAAAGATAAGGAGCCGATATGAAAGAAAAACATGTTTTAATATATCAAATGATGGTGTTGAATTTTTCACTTGTGTATTATAAATATGAGATGATATAAAAAAAACAAAACCCAGAATAAAATAGTATTTTTTTGTAAAAACTCAAGGGAACTAATGCTTTTATAATTTTTTCAACATCCACAGTGACATCTTCTCCATCTGGGACCACCACCAAAAGGGGGACCGTTCAACCTTTTGCCTGGGGTAACTACAAAATTCTTCCTACTCCATAGTTACCTTAAATGCCACCGGCGTTGCAGTTTTTATTATCTCATGGCAGACTGACAGTATCACAATTCCCTGTCTTCCCAAACAAAACCCAAGTTAGAGAGGTAGAATACGGCACCTCACTTCTTCTTTTGCCAACAGATTAAGGCTTGATTGCGCCTTATGCGCGAGGAGATAAGATATTTGTGTCCTCACGCTGTGCTGGCTTACCACAGATAGGGTTTTGATACGCCGTCAACGGCGTGTCACCGGTGCCAGCAGTTTTGTCATGTCAGCTCTGACAGCTGTTCCCCGGTGATCCTCCCGCTTTTTTTGTTCCTCTATATGCTTCCTCTGTTCAACAGTCAAACTCAAGTCAATACTTCTCTTTCTCCTTTTGACTCCATATAGATCCGAAGTGGGACAAAGGTTTCACCTATGGTATGAGGCTTCTTTTGAACGCGTCCTTTTTCGTGTGCCACCGCTTGTTGTTTGAGGGCAGAAATCCACTGGCAGTGCAATTTCTTTTGGAGGCTTGGATACAGACTCTCTATCAGGAGTGTCAAACATAATTTAGTTCAGGGGACGCATACAGCACGATTTCATCTTGAGTGGGTTGCACCAGTAAAATAGTGTCATAATAACCTTTAAATTTAAATTTTAAAGTTGTTCGTTATTGCAGTGCAACAGCGTACCAGTATACTCGATGAAAATGTCTATATTTTTGCAAAAGCAAACAATTACCACGGGAAATTACAACAATCTCAACATAAAGCCAATTTTATTGAAAACTTCCGGTGCAAAATACAGTAAAATGTATTAAAAAAATAAATAAAAATGTTTCCTATTGCTGTTGCTTTATGAATGTTTTCATACAAACTCACCCTGACAGCACGGCTTTCATGGCAGCATCATTAATATCTCAGCTCGGGTTTCAGTGTTGTGTTGTGTTCGCTACTCTAAGATTTGTTCAAAACAAAGTTTTCTTTGAAATATTTACAATTTGCTTGGTGGTTTGGCCGGACTGGAGCCTCTCACGGGTCCGTTTTGGCCCCGGGGCTTATGTTTGACACTCCTGCTCTATATAGTTTTCATACTTGAATTTTTTTAATTTATAGCATGAAATGATAGTTTTCCTAGAATGAAAGTTTTCCTCAAATGACATATTGTACAGATGGTTTTGTGTCATATCCCCTCTATGATTTATGGTATATCTGTCCAGTTGAGTTCTATTTGTTCTGAATTGTCTTGACTGTGTCCAGATTATGAGTCCCTGCGATATGTTGGCCTGGTCATTGCTGCAGTACTCTTCATTCTCGGAATAATGGTCATTGGCTGTAAGTATTGAATACGTTTGTCATCACTAACAGGGGTGGGTCCATCCAGAGCACTTCTGATTACAGGGGGGCAAACCAAACTTTGATATTGAGATTACTAATTGAAAATCTAGAATGAATTGAAGTTATTGCTTTACAGTGTCAACATTAATATTAGGCTGGACATATACCCCCTTCAGCATCTGCTTTTCAGTGCAGCTTGTGAGTAATTCAGCGGAATCAGCTTCAGTGGTTCAAAACAAAAAATCATCGAAATATGATCAATTTATACATCGTGTAAGTTTATTGCATTCTTTTAACAATGAAGAATATACAGCTCTATCCTCAAAGTGATAACTGAGGTCCTACACTTTGTTTAAATTCAAGTTTGATTTTTCATTTCTATAATAAAATATAAAACAGTGAAAGCATTCACACCACCTTTTTTTTGGGGGGGGGGGCACATTCAGGCACCTTTGTCGTTTTTTTTAACTCTTGTTCTTATACCTGACTTTAGGTGGAAAAGTCTGTCGGCTTCCCAAGTGTCACAAGAGGTCGACAAAGTAAGTGTCTACAGTCATGATGCTCTACGAAACTTTCAAATCTTAATTTCATTGTTTTTTGCTGCACATGGGACAATAAAGCAGAGAAAAACTGTCGAACACTTCACACACGCTTAAGAGCCCACCTCCTTTGTTTTCCGAGGGTCTGAGATACATTCATCATCGTATTACATCAGTCAGCAACAGTGACCTCACTGTTTAGGTAAATTAAAACCTGTGAGATTATTACTTTGACTAGTTCTAGATAGGGAAGGAGACGCACAGAGGTGATATTTGGAGTATAAATAACAATTGGCTTACAGCCAGCTGTGCATCAAGAGTAGCTGTGATTATACCTTGCTGGTGAAAAACTGCGCTTGAATGATGTAATTAATTTATATCGCAGGCAAGTGCATGATGTATGGCAAACAATCAGTCACTTCAGACATATAATAGCTCGACAGAATGCTGACTGAAGTCTCTGTGATGATTAATAGATCAAGAGGATTATGATTAAGCTATTTGTTGGGCAAAACCGAAGTGCAGCAACTGCAATAACTGCAAACCACGCCGTTTGTTTCCCTTATATTTATGTTTGGCAGATATCCTTGATTGCTGAAACTGTACCCCTCCTCAGATGCTGTACATGTTCTATTTCCCAGATCATATCGTGTGGTCCAAGGATGAGGAGAGAAAAGCCGGTACACAACATCAGGAGCAAAAAACACACGAGAAACCAACGAAGGAATCCATTACAAGAAAGAGGAAAAAAAACAAACATGTGTGTACATGTCAAGTGACACACAGCATGCTGCTTGGTAACCATGTTGTAGAAAAGAAACCAATAAACATGGAAAATGTGATTCATGCAGACACGTGAAATAAGTGGAATCATCATGTCTAATCTTCCTCAAAAGGTTTTTCTTTCTTTTTTTTTGTATCAATTGTTGAGAAAAACTGCAGTTAAAAAGTAATTATCTTGGCAAATAATAAAGAAGATGATTCACATTTTAATCACACCTTCAACTTCGAGGAATGTTCGATACTAATGGCCTTTGTGTCTTGCGCATGGTAAAACAGCAAAAGGCAGCGTCTCACAGCCAGGGTTATCGTTAAAAGTTATGAGAAGTAACCTCGCCGCACAGTCGCGCTGGGAAATCTTCACCGTTCCTATAAAGGCTGGGTCACTTTCTCTTCGCCGTAGTTCCTGCGCGTTGTTTACACATTCAATCTCGACAGAAACTGATGTTTAGCACGAGTGTCTAAGCCTCTTAGTGTCTCTCTATGCATGTAAGTGAGTAAAGCTCTAGATTAAACAACACCCATTGGCACATTATCTTTGCATCCATATGGCTTCAGCATTATGCAAACAAGCAACCGAGGCAATAAGCAAGCAAATGTTATAACACATTTAATGTCAAAAATAAACACAATTCAGAGTTCGGCTGAGCTACACATTATACAGCAGTGTTCTAAAAGACATCAGAACAAATCAAGGTGACTGCAGCTGTGCAAACAGAACCAAGTTATGATATACATTTACTGGCTGCTTTTTTTATATCAGGTCATTTGTAAATTATTATATGAATGAACTCAACATAAAAACACATAGGTTGAACAAGAAAAGTGCATATACATTCACACAGGAAGTCCAAATGTATACTTTTTTGGGGGATGCAATATGATAATAAAACAAATGTTTTACAGTAAAAGGTCTTTGGTTCCAACACCCAACAGGACATCACCCTCAAACTTAAAAAAAAATAATTTTTGCCAAATATAACTTTTTTTTTGCCCCAGCTAGAAGGCAATGCACAGCTTTGTAAAATTGCAATCACATAAAATATATTATAAATCTAAAAAGCAAGGGTAGATGCATGAACAGATAATGCATTCAACCGTGACAGATAACGAATCCCTTTTAAAACAGGAAACGAGCTTTTCTATATATACATCGCCTTGAGATGGATTGAAAATCTGCTACATGTGTTTACTGTTACCATGCCTGTGTAGTGTCACCATAGCAAAGCTTTTGGGAGAAAGAAAAGGCATAGAATTCAGTCACAAGCTCGAAGCAGAGTCAACTAAACACTCCCTTTGGATTTTAACACGACGTTGTTTGCTTTCTACATTTGAGAAATTGTTTTCAAAGAGGAGACTCAGCTGCACTGTTTGTCCAACAGAAATGAAGAAAAAACAAACGACTGCACAGATTTCTTTCTTTTTTTTAAACTGATATGTTGAAATTTTAGTTGATTTGTCCTCCCTTTGAAATGTCAAGTCTTATTAAACACTAGCCCTTGTGAGATAACATGCTGTAGTCAATGTGCTCAGATACGAACGGCACATTTGACGTTTTTAGGATAGCACTCCAGCTCAGACCGACTGCCGCTGCACACTCTTGATAAAAGACACAACCAAACACTCCTTTCGCTCTCAGGTCTGAATGGATCGCAGCCAGGGCCTGCCCCCGGTGCCAACATGAGCTGCAGGAGAGTACAGTGAGACTCAGTGAGAGTTCATGCAGCCGTTCCCGACATTGTTGACTTCATCATAGGAGCTCTTCATGAAGCCTCGAATGAAAAAAGAAAAAAAAGAAAAAAAAAACACCTGACGTGAGACAGTATTTTGCCTTCCCTTTTAACTTGTCAACACCAAACAGAAAGCAACCAGCGCCTTGGATTCTTGGATCGAAAGCGCTCCTTCACACGGTGTGATTTTTTTTCATTTGATCGAAGTAAGACAACCCTTTAGAAAGGAACAAAGGCATTGTTGGTATCCCCCCCCCCCCCCCCCACAATCATCCCACTTTATTTAATATGTGAAATTTCTATCCCTCCCTCACACCGAGCTTCCCTCTACTGGTGTAGGAGGCATTAATCTAACTCTCGCCAGCATTCGGAGTGCTATTTACAATCTGAAAGACTATCGTGAAAGCCTTTCAGAATGAAAAAGAGAGGGAGGGGGGAAAAACCATCATTCATGGCGGTCAATTAATTTGCAGGATTGCGAGACGGTGTTTGCATTGGCCGATTTTAAATGTTTCTTCTTCTGTTTTTAACCGAGGTTGAGAGTACAGGGAACAGGCATTTAATCTTCCTATTGCACTGCCTCCTGTCATTCCTAATGGGCCAGGAACAGAAGATGTCAGACAAGCGAATAAGGGAATGAAGTGAGCACTGGGTTGGCTTAGTGTAGATTAGCGCGGTTTGTCTCACTCAACGACCATTTCACACAGACAGGTCTGTTCCACATGCACCAAATCAAAAGCAAATACAGTTTCGCGGCGTAGCTGGTGCGAATAATTTCTTGTTTCAGGCAGTTAAAAAAAAAAAAAAAAAAAAAAAAAAAGGGGGAGCTCTGGCTGTGCTAAATTATCCCTTTTAACAAAAGAAGCTTCAAGCCATATTCACTGGCTTTGATTTGGATTCCTCAAATAGAATCCAATTAGAAGGTTTGAATGTGCTCCAAATGTCCCAGGCTAAATTGTGTGTGTGTGTGGAGTACAAACGGCTGGGACGACAACAAAAGTGTACAACAGCAAGAAGGAATAACACATATAGCATATGTTACGTGTGTATAGGCAGTTGTGTAGGAGTGAGCAATAAACTGAATGGTGTAAAGCAGGCTGTTGTGCAAAGAAAGTCTAACTGTCCTGAGTAGGAGAAGAGAAGATAACAGCCCGATGCATCGCTCCTCTCTCCCCTGTGTCTCAGAAGGCTGCTGCTGTGCCAGGAATTAGACGGCCCCTTTCTGGTCCTGCTCTGTGGGCACCGAGTAGATCCTGAGGAGGGAGAGAGCGAGCACAGGCCAATCAGGTGAGACGGCGCAAAAGTGTGTCACATTTAAGATATTTTTAGGTTGAATCTCAGCTTTTGAAGTTAAAAAAAATAAAAATAAAAAAAAATATGAGAAGCCTCCTCGTGTGGTGCAATTCAGGAAACGGTGCGTCTGCCTGCCGTTCCAGGGTTTTTGACAGGTGCACGGTGACTGCATCGCCTCAAAACATAGCTCATCCCCAGGTGGGACTTCTAAACCTGGCTAGGCGCTGTTGATCCAACAAGCCAGAGGTTGCTGTGTGATTAAGCCTCTTTTCAACAGACCGATCAGTCAGCACCAAAGACTGCCAGAGCCAAATGCAGCCCCCAGAGGCAGTCGGTAATCCTGCAGAGGAATTTAACCCTTGCTGATTCACTGGGGTGTCTGCTCCCCCGGTGGCAAGCAGTCTCCTGCTGCTCGATACTTGCAGGGTGCTAAGTTGAACTCCCTAACCCCGTGACCCAGCATGCAGGTCACGTTATACTACACCTCTTGAAAAACAAAACTGATTACTCTGCAGAAAGCCTTTCCAAAGTGGGCTTCCCCTTGAATAGAAAAAGTGTCCAAAGGAGGTCATGCGAAGAGAGAGAGTGTGTCTAACTGGTTCAGGCTGTTCTGTCTTAACGCCGTTGGCCGACTGCTGTCATCGGGGCTGTATTGCCTTTATCACATTGTTTTTTTTACCACAGTAGAGTTGTCTACTCAGGCATGAGTTCATAAGGTGAGTATTCAAACAGGTTATGTCCTGTCCCATGTGGTCACACCGACCTCAATGCACTGTCTTAAGGCCATTGTATGATGGCTAAGATGGATAAGAGGGGCGTGTCCACCAGACTCGGGCTGTAATGCTAATTGCCGTGCAAGTCTGGACGAGTTGAAAAGGGCGGATGCTGGTTCTCTTATTCCTGGTGAGTGTTTTTCTGATGTTGATGAAGTCAGATGAAGTCGGGCAAATTGGCAAAGCAACAGAAAGCTGTTACCCACCAGACCGGTTTTGTCACTGAGATGCTGAGTTAGCATAAAGAAGAAGATGAAATTCTGAGGAAGACCTTGGCACAGTCTGCACAGGGGCCACGAGGAAAAACATACATGTGCCGTTTATGTTAGAATTGCACCGTGTGTGTGTATATAATGCAGGAAATGAGAGTGAAACATCAACTCTGATAGTTAAGTAATGCAAACTTACCCTTGCTGCCGATTGTGCATTTTGCGTCTTACGAGGAATACGGCTGCAAGTAAAGGGGGGGGGGGGGGGGTGTTGGTTAGAAGGTCATGGCTCCACAAGTAAAACATTCATATTGGCTTAAGTATTATCAGCTCCTCAAAGCACACTTTGACAAACAGTCACTCTGACAAGGAAGTACAAAGCTTTACAGTCCTACATTTGTCAACTGTGGGAAACGGAACAAGCCTCAACCCACGTCTGACTACAGCATGCCCAAACAGACCCAATAATACTTACCGACTATCGCTGCGACGGAAAGAGTCAAGACTGTCACAGCGACAACGATGACGATCAGCGTTAACTGATCTAAAAGACAAGACATGGAACGAATACGATGAAAAGAGCACCGGAAACATCAGCACAGGGAGATTACTGCGGTCTCTAATGAAACATTTCCACACATTATTGTACCATATTTATAAAAAATACTTCTCTCACTTGTTTCATCAACACCTGTGGCCTTATCAACAGCTGAGTCGGAAGATAGCACACCAGACTCTGTGACTGGGGTGGGGAAAAAAAAAAAACATAATAAATGAAACACTATCAGGTGAGACATAAATTTCCAACTACTTCCTTATATCAAGGCATAATTGCTTCACTCTGTGCGTTATGTGAGATACAGGTGCATCTAAAAGAATATAATTGAAAAGTGTTAGAAGCTACACTTACATAAACTGTCAAGCATTTCTTTTAATACTTTAATAGTGATATTTACGTCAAATATGTAAATTTGATAATAAATCTAAAACTTTTGTATTATTTCAGTTTCAGAGCAACAGATCTCAAGTATATGCACGATTAAATGAGAAAAAAATTGATTGTTTCTAAAGACGCACCTGTAATTTAAACGGAAGAAAAAAATGTCCGTGACTTCAGAGGATGTTTATAAGAATGCTGCGTCTCCAACAGCCGGCTTTCCGCCGCACTGTTTCTAAACAGATCAGTAATTCTATCAAACGTCTATCAGAGCGAAGATGAGGAGTGGCAGAGTGAGGCATAGACGGAGAATGAGAATGCCAATGCTGATTAGCGGAGCGACGGGACGGCGGAGACGTCGACGTGTTCATTGGCCTTTCGGCAGAATCCGCGGGGCTCCTCTGCAGAGCTGATTGATTCCATTCAGGCCTCAATGGTCGAGGGGAGGCAGGGGCCAACAGGGGCCGCAGCGCCATATACAACAATTCCAACTTACTGACAATAATCACGGAGGTCACAGCCTCCATATACTCTCCTCTGGACAGCTGCCATTACAGCCTTTGTGAGAGACACAAGAAACTACGCAATCCAAGTGTCCTGCCCACTCTCATGACCCGAGACGGTAAACTTACCACTTTTTCTGCCAAAATCCTCATCATCATTAATGTCTGTGAAATAAAAAGAAAAAAAAAGACATTTGTAAAAAAATTATAAATACTAGAAATGCTGGCTCTCGGTGTGAGCCTGTTCCAATAATGATAGCATGCGACTTCTTCTATTGTACAATAGTCAGGACACAGAGAGCAGGTTTAATCTTTTAGCAGCACGAGTGTCTGGACGGTGTCTGAAGTCAGGTCAGGGTGAGAACGTTCTCTGGGCAAAATGAAATGGGGATCAATATACACATATAACTAAACCAAGTTTAAACTGGGAAAAAAATAAAAAATGTATTGGTAAGTGACACCACGCCTGTTAACGAACCACCAAAACTGTGAGTAAATAAAGAAACTCAACCTCTGCCACCGAGCAGGGTGAGTCATCGTGATAATGGATGCAGCTCCCACTTTACAAGAAATTAAACTACAGCAATCTAATACCAAAGATCTTGACAATAATGTCATTAGTTCATACTGAAACCTTGTTGTATATATTCTCGTGTGTTCTCTAACAGTCATGAGTATGAAAAAATACAGATAAATAATCTACCAATTACTAAAGCTTCAGTGTAAAAACCCTACTTATGTTAGAACTGTTGCACACTATACATACAGACTCACCAGATAGTTGAAATTGAAAGGGAGAGGGAGGGTGCAATTCATATCAAGCTCTGTGTGTGTGTGTGTGTACTTTTTCCATTTATGTGTCACATACCATCATCATCGACTGATCCCTCCACATCTTCTGAAACAGCTGAAAGAAAGGTTAGGTGGTTATAACACAGCATCGATTGAACAGGATCAATAATCATACGACTCTGCAGCACTGAGAAGTGTTTAAACTCCACCAGATGAACTAAATAAGCAGAGCAATTAAACCGCTGCGGTCCATCTGCTGGTTTTAAGGTGTTCCATCTTGAGGAAGCACAGCGGTGGGAATAGGGTTGCCAATTTTACACTTGCATGTCTCTCAGTAGTGTTGCCGTCGAGCCAGATGTGTGAACATTTTCTTCCACTGTAACACCTTCTCGCTTTTCTCTCTCCGGTGGCTGTGGCTGTGCACGTATGTAGGTAGTTTAGGAAAAACATGCCGACACAGGGACGCACAGACCCTGATTAGATGTTTATCACCTGAGAGCAACACAGAGATGAGAACATACCCACAGCAGCTGGCAGCAGGAGCAGCAGACACAGGAACAGCAATCGCATCATCTTCAAATGCTGCAGGGTGGGGGGAAAAAAAAGAAGAAGAAGAAACCAAGTTAAAAATATCTGCTATTAATATTCAGCCATTGATGTGTGTGAAATCTTGGTGTTTTGGTTTAGAGACGGAGTGCGGCGGAAGGCAGAAACACGGTCTATTATTGGGACTCGTCTGGCACTTTGAGTTCCTGGATCACTTTCTGCGAGTCAGTGGAAAACTTCACATTCCAAGACAACCCGTCCTCACACCAGTTTCAGTAATTTAAAAGCATGCATGACGATCTAGATTGTAATCTGAGATGGGTGGTGGAAGGAGGGTCAGAGGGCGACTGTATTTCCCATAATGCTCAGCATAAATTGTGACACACTCGACTGGCGAGGAGTGTGTGTTCGACATTTTCCTCTTGCACGGCCACATGTAAAGCAGTGGCAGGTATTAAAACTCGAAATTATAAGGGATTGAAGAAAAATGCTCTTTTTATTTGTTTATTGCATTCAGCAAAAGATATTGTCGTTGAGCTTATCAACAAAATGAAAAACATCAATATAAATGTTTCTGGGTGGTGGTGGTTTCCTACTTGGAAACAAACCCCCTAAAAGATTCACAACTTCCTCATGGCTCACGGCCCAACACAAGCCTCACCTCCCTTTCCCATTTACCACAGCGTAGATGTGAAACACAGCTGTTCTCCGCCTGTCAAACAAAGCCCCAGCTGTGTCCAACACAATACGGATGTTGATATTTTTAAGTGGGAAATCATAAGAATGACCTCTCTTCCACTGGAGGTCCCGGATGAAGCCTCCTCATTCAGATTTAGCCTGGGATCACAGACCGGTACCCATGCGGTATTTTGATACCGTTACACAGTGCAAACTCTCCCTCTGACCTTTGTGCCACATATTCGTCCTCTGGGCCACTGTTCATTGTTAGCAATGCCCATTGTGTCCTTGTTTCCTCCACTCTTAATGACTATGTGGAAAGAACTGAGATGACCTGCATTGTGAAGGTGTCTATCATGCGCTGCGAGACACCAGAAGATCTCTGAACACTGATACGACACCCTCACGCACACAGCTGACACTACTGTTTTCTGCTACTCGCTACAATTTAAGGAAGTAGACTGTGGTCTGTGGGGGACTTTTCAATTTCCAATTCTGGTGAATGGAAGTGAAAAAGAAAGGTGTGGGCCTATTAGGAGAACGCATTAGACATGCACTGCTTCTTGCAATAAGATCATAAGGGTTATAAAATACAATGCGATCAGGTATCAACTGTAATTTAATCTGTGAATACTTGTTATGTAAGTGAAGCATCTGTCAAGTAGAAGAAATGTCTTTATGGCATTGGTAAAAATGTGTCTGCAACAACTTATTGTAATAGTAAAATGGCAGAATGGCATCCAGAGTATTTCAGGTTGATTATAGGGGGGGGGTGGGGGGGGGGGGGGTGTTAATCACACAAGTGAGGCTGATTGGAGAGGGGGAGCTGTGTGAGCTGTTCTGGCCTTTTGAATAACTGAAGTAAATCTCCAAACGCAAGCAACCCAAGAAGCTGCAAATAAAATCCCCCTTCTGTATCCAATTTGCTTTGCAGACTCGCTTTGGGTGAAATAATAAGCCGATCCAATTTGGAAATATTTATCAACCCAGTCCGCTGACTCCGTATCAAAATGGCTCCTGACGCATGTATTATTTTTCAAATTGGGTAATATATTCTTGTGTATCTGAATGGCGACTGAATTTGCGCTTTTATACCACATCCAATTTGCTTCATGTAATAAACCAGTGGCTTGCTTGTAAAGTAGACATGCCAGCTGCCTTCTTGCTAAAGATGCAAAGATCATAGACGGTAAATGAAGAAATCAACAAATCATAAAAACTACTGTTCAGCTGCAGCGCCGCAAAAAGCAAAAAACAAAACAAAACACGGCACTGTTGCTGGAGGGTAAATAGGTCTTGGTTTTTTTAACCCAGTTCCCCGATGCAATTTTCCAGTGACAGGATTATCCCCAAACCTCAAACCTGTCTCGTCACGTTAGCAGACCTGCAAACCCCCAAATCTTTTTTACCAAGCTTCATTTTGAATAAGAGTCTTCACCATTCAACTCAACCAATGCAATTTCTATCAACACACACACAGGTTTACAATATGTACATAAGCAGAAGCGACAGACTCTTGCTGCTCTACCTGCACAGATAACAGCACTGTGCTCAACCACTGTGTATCACTGACAAGAATTTGACACCAGCGATAACAATCACAAATGTGTAAAGATACCAGCACTACTGTGGCCTATACAGTTCATCAGAAAATAAATGCAAGTTGAAAAAAACCCCCAAAAACTTAAGAATGTGACATAGCACCCACGAAAAACTTTATGATTATTCGGTGGGTGCGTTGAACCAAGAAGAAAGTTGCACACTAAAAAAACATGCACCACAATAAAAAAGAGACAAAGGGTTTTTTTTGTTTATTTTTGTTTTGTTTTTAAAAGAAAGAAAATGCATCATTTGCTGTCATTCACTTTTCTAGAAGTGGATGCTTATTCTGGCTCAGCGAAGACATGAGAATATTCCTGAAATGTTTGCATAACTCTGCCGTCTCTCCAGCTGTTTATTTAAGTGAAGGCTGATGCTAATTTACTCTCTATATCATAACATATTGCGTCACTCCACTGGACCGCAAACCACAGTGACAAGGAAACTAATGGATGAAATAAGGAAACAAAATGAAATTTGCAAATACCTCAGATGGTGTCACGCATACCAGTCCACCTCAGATAAGCGAGTGTGACAACTAAGCAGGTATTTCCAATACAAACAGGCTGTGGGTCACCCTCTGAGCATCAGGCCAAAGATGCAAGCAGTGAAACAGCTCAGAGGATAAGAGAGTGTGCCTGACAATGACGCACTCCCTACTTGAAGACCCATATCCTGTATTTGCCTCTTTCCCCGCCTTCTGTGTGTGT
This sequence comes from Lipophrys pholis, assembly GCF_963383615.2. NCBI lineage: Eukaryota > Metazoa > Chordata > Actinopteri > Blenniiformes > Blenniidae > Lipophrys > Lipophrys pholis. Next base: position 26,309,813 of record NC_137639.1, on the reverse strand, counting down.
TCACAAACATACAACCTGTACAACCAAGAATGAGCAGACATAATTTTACAGTTGCAGCAAAGCCTGCTGCTGCTGGTATTTCCAAACTATCATGAGAGAAAAACATCAACCTGAGGGAGAACATTACAGGTCTCCGGGCACGTACTCCTCAGATTAAATTATTTTTTTTTTATCAGATGGAGACAAAGCTGTTGTTCTGTGTTTTGTTAACAGCACTATCATAAGAACTATCTGCAGTCTCAGTGAGGGCTGCCACATTCCAGGCTATCTGAGACTCCTTGTAACTCCTTCAAAAAAAACCCAGCAAAAAACAAAAACTAGGTCTCATACCTTTTGTAAACTTCTGCTGTAGAAGGGGATATTTGCAGATGTGGAAAATGCACCGAGTTGATTAGCTTTAACAGAACTCTTATTTTGCGTGTCAAACCCAAGTCCCCAGCATTCCGGGTCAAGACTTGGATGTTCAGTCAACAACAGGTAATTTACCTGGATGTATGATGCACCTTGAAAGCACACTTCTTTGGAACACCAAAGTCTGGAAAAATGACACTTTTGTAACTTGTTTTGCAAACAAACGTAAGAACGAAGCCAGATCTTCTCTGTTTAAAGGATCAACTTTACTGGCTACAAAAAAATGAAGATGAAAGGTGTTAATATTGTGTAAAAGTTGGGGTGTACTCGGGAATGGCTTATAATTTTTGAAAGTGTCAGAGTTGATTACATGGTGTATATTGTACTCAAGCATGAGTAAATTACATACCTGGGGGTAAAAAAAGACAAATACTCCCCCGAATACTACTTAATTACAGTAATTTGGGTAAAAGTAATCCGTTACTTTTTAGATTATTTCCCCAGCACACACTGTTGAGTTTGACAGTCGCTGACAGGAAGCGGAACACAGTTGCTGACCTGTCATGTCAGGTTTGGAAGGTACCAGTTTGACAGAGGAGGGGGGGTGAACAAATGAAAAAGTAACAAATATTAAAATAGTTTAGATAAAAGGTAAACGTAAGACTTGTATAGAGTGACCGGGATATGGAATATGTCGCAGACAGTTGGATGAAACTGTAAAAGTAAAAAATAAATAAAAAGCATGAAAAAGACGCAAACTGTACAATGAGGAGAAAAAACAGACGCACTTTGAGAAGCCACCTGGTTCAAAACAAGTAAAGTGCATCGATTTTAAGTAAATTTAAGCTGGTATTTTTCCAGTCTCTGCTGTGAGAAGTGACTCACTCACCGTTTCTCTGCACTTCTGTCGAGCAGCTGGAGTCACAGTGGAGTGAACCTGCGCGCGCGCTGCAGCTTCAATTCTCACCTGCACGGGGGATTCACACACACAGCCTGCACCCCCCCCCCCAAAAAAAAAGTCTTCTCGACGCAGCGGAAAATACCTTCGTCTACGTGTACTTAGAAGAGCTGCCGAGGCAAGTTTTCTCAGAACGGTGGCCGATGAAATACCCCGTGTAATGAGGCTTATTATTCTAAACGCCACTATTGCGCAACGCACGTGTTGTTTGAACTGGAACCAACGCTGTCTGTAAAAAACAGTCCGACCGTCCCCGAAGTGACGTAAATGATCAGTTATCATAGTTAATGATAATGCGGATTACTTGACAGCTGCGAGCCTAATTTGTCTATAAAGTATGACTTGTGTCCACGTTGTTGATTGACGGGCTCATAAGCGCCCTGCCTCGCGCAGGTGTGCTCACAGGGGTCCACCGGTACAGACTTCTCTCTGTTCAGTAGCTGCTCATGCTGAAAGCTTTCCCAAAGAGGAGAGGACCCATAAAGCAGTTTCCCTCCATGTTTGGTGCTTTCTGCACTGCCCCCTCCAGCTGTTCCTCTCAGGACTTGATGAGTGCCATTAAAAGAAGGTTGTTTAATTAACCTCAATTTAAAAGTTCTCTGCACAAACACCAGAGTATAGAGCCCAACTAGTTTTGTTTTGTTTTTCCAGTATGTCCTCAGTCAGTATGGCCTTGTGCTGTTTTGGTGAAAAGTTTAGTGACTTGGTTTTGTGTCAATCTTAACAAAAGATTTCAATCTATGCTGCTTCATGGGATTGCAATGAGTAATCAGTGTAAAAGGAAATGCACAGTTGTCTTAGGCAAGCGCCCGCTGTCTGTGCATTGTATAGATGGAATACCACCACACCAGCAATCAGTACAGGCAGGATTCATTTTGGTCTGTTTCTTTAAGTTGTCAACTTTCTGCAATAACACACAAAATAAACTTCTGCTCAATCAGAATATAGAATACAAGACTTTCTGGCAGGCAAGCCTCCTCCCATACTCATTTCCAATATTGAATGAAAGTTAAACTTACTTTAAAATGAGTTGTTTTCAGAGTTGTTTCTACACACTGCTGGTATGTTGTCCCTCCCACGTCAAGATCCTTGTTATCATGGAACCTGCCAGTGTGTGTGTGTGTGTGTGTGTGTACACATGAGTACAGGTGAACTCAGTCAGGAACAAGAAAACTGTTCTTCATTGGCCGCTGACTTGGCTGAAACATGACACCGCTGGTCTTATCTGTGCAGCAGGTAGACCTGCTGTGTGTTTACTGCGGAGCATGCTCACTGCTCTCGGTAATCACTTTAGGGCCAGTGTCGAGTTTGTTGTCATACAATCATCGGCTGCTGTCAGAGTAGTTCATCTTAGTTAGTTAATCATATTATTGTTCATTCTGTATGCACATTTCCTGCAGTTGGGGACGTGGGAGCATATTCAAATATTTCATATTGAATAAACAGTGTGATTCGATTTTATATTTGCCTCTCTAGGGCCTGTCCTGGTCGGAGGTTTCTGATGATGTTTCCACGCAGTAATTTCCCTACACGGTGACTGTTGCTCGTCGACGTCGCAGCGGTTGATGCTTGAACTCAAATCCCATTGAAGATCTTGGAGAAGGAGCTCCCAGCAGCACATGGCCTTGCCTGCCATGCAGTCAAAGACAAGTCGTCCGCCGACGTCAGCGCCAATTGTCACTTATCACTCTTGTCTCGTATTCAGTTTGGCTTTTGTAGCGGGCCTGTCACAGTCCCTACCACAGTCCATACGCAGGCTGGTCATGGCCGCTGCTTCCGTCATGATGTGTCCTTCTGCGGGATAAACCGCTCTCCCATCACTTTCACTTCCCCTAACCAGACCGCTGTCAGATTGATGGCCATCAACCAGCTCAGACCACAAGACAGCAGTGGATATATTGCCCTTGGCCTTAAAGGCAGCATGTTCCTCACCGGTTGCATTCAGATGTTCTGCAGGGCGTTTGCCTCCCGAGCAGCTTGAGTCTTTCTGGCTTACTAGTAAACTCAAATAAAGCTGTAGGCTTCTTTCTTTTTTTTTTCTTTAGTAAGCTTTGACTACTCTAAACTCTCACCTGGAGATGAGCTGTGTGTGAATCTGTTCAGTTGAAAGCAGTAAAGAAGCTTTGTTTAGGTTCACCCTGCACTGATGAACTGTGAAAATAGATCCACTTCAATTAATGGATGATGTCGATTCCGAGCTGAACGCTACCAACACTTAGCGAGATGTCTTTTGTTGGGTGTGTTTTAAAGAACATCCCAATTATGACTCTGGCTTGTTTACTTCAGGCATCACAGTGAAGTGGCGTCCTTCACCTCCAGCAGCACGGATGTCTACAGATGTTATCGGCCAGACTGTGAGGTTTGATTCAGGTGATATGAGTGAGTGGGAAGAAAACCGCATCAACACCGAGGATTAAACAGCCGGTGTTATATTTTAGCTTTAGCTCATCTTTGATATTTCTCAGTACAGCTAGATGTTGGAATCTGTGTGCAACGTGAACAGATTACTGGATCCACTAATGCATGAGAGGAGGCCCTTTAGAGGATTATGTTTTGACACAAATAGTTGACTTTTAATCTCTTAATACATTAAAAATATAAACTTCTCTTTTTTTTTTTCTTTTTTTTTGTTTTAGCTGGAGCTTCTTAAGATTGAAAATGCGGCCTCATATATGGAAGTGCTCAAAGATGTAAAAGAAAGAAATAAACCCCACTTTGCTCTGCATGAGGTGGCTTTTTTTTTTCTTTTTTTTTTTATCATAAGTTTGATGGAGCACATTTTTGTCCTCCAGGGAAACTGTAGCGACACTATACAGTTCAGACTGCCTGTTCAGGCTTAAATACTTCTATTTTCCTACAGGTTGATAGAGCGAGGGTATATTTGAACAGCACTACAGTCACTACCATTCACATAGTGCAGATAAGTATCCTGAGCCTTAATACCTTAATGTGAAAACCTCATGTGCAGTATTCTGGGGTCCTGTGCAGGAAATGCAAATCACAGATCCTTCAATTATATAATTGCCTCTAATGGCACTGATCAGGCCCGGTATATGGATTTTACCCTCCAGTGCAATACACTCCTTTATTGAGGATTGTGATATCACCGTCTCATACAGTGTGCAGCCAAAGCCAAACCAATAGTTTTATTGCTCCTAAAAGCCTCTCTTTTGTAACTATTTGCGCTCAACTGCAGAGGATTGGTGGACCTTTTTACAAGACGCCTTATGTATTGTGATCCACAAGCATTTCTTCATAGTTCTTTGCGCAAACTGGGTGTAGGTTAAACTGCTGATTGTATTTGTAAGGTCGTGACAGCTTATTTTAACATCCTAAAGCTATATACAAATTCCAATTGGTATTTAAGTGCTATACTTTTCTAAAATAGCTTTGAAATGCTAATTATGTGTCATTTGTCTCACAACGCTCTGTGAGCAGCCGCCATGCTAACTGTGCGTTAGGTAGTCCAACTATCTGTGATACTCCCGAGGGTGATAATAAGTACATACGGCCTCACGTGGGGTTAGTCCAATACGGTATATCTGCTAAGTGGTGGGAAATGTTGTTCATTATATCGAGGCTTCTAACATTTCCTCATGAAGACTGTCAAGTGTACATGTTTATTCAACTCCAACCGAGACTGAAGATTTTTAATTTGAAGGGCCAGAAAAATAAAAACAAATGTTGTCATTTTATTAGCAGGGTTATGACTTTTTTTTTTTTTTTTTTTTTTTTCTTTTCAAACAATTGATGTAAATTTCACTTTTAGTGTTTCAGGTAAATATCTTCTACCCTCCCCCTCCTTCTCCCTATGTACGTCAATGCAAAGTTATTTCTGCCCAGAGAGAGAGAGACACACACACACACACACACACACACACACACACACACACACACACACACACACACACACACACACACACACACACACACACCCACACCCACACACACACACACAAGGTTTTTTTGGTATACAGCTCTCATGTTCTATGTTTCGAATGCTGGCGATTTCTTCTCTGGTGCTCAGTGATGTTTGCGGGAACTGTAACGTTAATCTATATGGGATGACCTTATGTCCAAGCATGAATATGATACTTCTAAGCCTACCAGATGCTGCCGAACCACCAGGGCTTATGAATGTATGGAAGCACATCAGATTTATAGTGGATGAATGGATGGCTTTAGACTTTTAGATTAATTTTAAAACCATGATGATTTTTGATGGTTATCCTCTTTTTTGTTTTGCCAGGTCTTCAGTCACATATCTCTGACTGTGTGGAAAGTCTTTGTGTACCACAATGCTGAGAAGGCTGTTTTTGCAGATCGTGATTTTGAGGCAATGGCGGCACACCACAGCCTCATTCTGGTTGCATCCACAACAGTGTTCGTCATCAAATCTTTGTGATGAACATGATATGCTGCGCTCTGTTTGTGACACAGTGCAAGGCGCCAATTTTTCTTGTCCAAATGGAGTAAAATGTCATATCCAGGAATGGCACAGAGCATGCGGCACATTAAATGTACAGTCAGAGGTGGCAGATGCTTTAGGAGCTGCGGTGATCATAGATTTCACTTTGCAATGGGCAGCTGGTGTGTGTTCTGTCAAAGCTGTGTGTCGAGGAAAATACTTCCCTCCTCCTTTTTATTCACCAAGGTCTGCTTCCCTGGGTTTAGGGAGTTAACATGTAATTGCACACACACACACACAAAGGGTTTTTCTTTGCATTGATTGAAATGTCAACATTTAAATCGTGAAAACCGATTGTGCTCTTAGGGCTCCGCCTTGCCAAATTGGCTCATGTAACAATCCTTCTTTTCTGGCATGCAAATCGGTGTCGCTTTACAAAATGCAATGTTTATCACATACGGAGGGTCCAATCTGGTGCATAGAGTAACTTATAGTCCCTCTCCTTAAAATTATGTGAGGAATGTGTAATGCTGTTGCAATAGACCACAAACCGAACCCAGAAACTAGTTTTGCAAGAGACATTTCCATGTGTGTGTGTGTCTTCCTGGTCTTCATGAACTGGTCTGTAAAAGGCCGTCTTTGTTCAGTGAAGAGGGAACTTAATCATGACACCTGAATTTGCATCCGAAGTGATCTGTGCTCCACGTTACCTGCTTCTATGGAATTACTCAGTGGCTTTGCAAATTACTTGTGAGTGTCAAATGGGATGAATGAATATTTGTTTAGACGCAGGTTAATAGATTACACCACTGCACGCCAAGAAGTAAGAGCCAGGGTCAAACTTTATAGAGGTGAGAAGTCTTGCAAGTGTAATTAATCTGGAGTCTTTTACACGTACATGCCTTGCTTCGTCAGTCTGTCATGAAGTGCCAGCCCATGTAAATCAAACAAGTCTGCACACATGATGCTTCCGTTGTGCTCGCTGAAACTCTGGCAGGCTGTATGCAGAGAGCTTTCCAGTTTGATGTGAGGCGAGTTCAACTCTGCTCAGCGTATAAAGCCTTTCTTCTCCTCCCACAGTGCTCTCATGCCCCGCAAACTCTCAATACAATATATGTGTTGACGCATGCCTTAAGTCCTGTGGTATTTTATCCAGTGTCCCCCGCCTCTGGCCCTGTTATGAAGGTTGTCAGTGTAACATATGCAGAGTGGAAGCGGATGCATCGAATCTGACTAAAGTAGTTGTTTTTTTTGTTTTTTTTCCCGTGGACGTTCTCACAAAGTGAAGCAGCAGTTGTATTAACCTTTCTACAAACTACCCACATTTACACATGCCATTTCTTATTTCTGTGAAAATGACTGCTTTAAATGTACGTAAAATATCGGGTTTGTTGAATTTCTAATAAAGCTGTTGGCTAACTTGGGAAATGTCATGACAAATTCACCAGAAATTCCACGGCACGCTCAGTCATGAACACCAGTGGTGTCTTTGTCACTCCGTGTGCTGTGAATAACATGTCATTTTATTTGTTTCTGGGCCGAGCCCCATTTGTACGTGGAGCATGTGACTTAACTCCAGAAATCCTAAATTGTTTTATCTCCGGTTGTTTGTTTGATCAGTGTTCAGAGCTCAGTTGGGTAATGCTCACAGTGACTCACAGTGTGGATTAGGGCGATGTCGTCTGCCGAGGGATGCTCAGAGCGATGTAACTGCTCTGCCGCTGCGAGCTGCAAGCCGGCCTTTCTGCCCCCGGGGGACAGAGCCCCACCCTCAACTACACCTGGGGCTGTGCAGGGAGAGGTAGACGCAGCTGGTTCTGCTGGATCGGGCGACATTTACTCATATGACCGTTGTTGATTCATCAACATGTGACGCTGATCCTATCAAATGTGTCATTGAGTTTTTGTTTTGTTTTGTTTTTTCTGTCAAGCCTGTTTTTGCAACCCTTTTTCCCCCTGTGTCTTTCCATTCCATCTAAAATGAGGTTAACTGCTTCACCCTTCTAAGTGGTCCATTATGTACTTAAAATCTGTTGTTTGCCTCGGGGCTTCAGCACAATTTCACTGCTTGCCAAATATAAGTAATAATGCACCTTTTATAATATTACTTTTTCCTATGTAAGACTATAACATTAAATTTTAGTGTTATGTGTCACAAAGATTGAATATGTCTTAACATCAAATGCCGTCCAACTATATTGGGTGGGTTTTTTTTCCCCTTCTTGATTCTGTGAATGTTTGTCTTTTAATGCAGACCTCAGCAAGTTTATGAACTTTATAAGTCCAGTTACTTTATTTGCTGCAGTTGCCTGCTCATAATTTGTCTGCAAGCATCTTTAATTTGAAGTCTTTTGAACCTGACACTTACTGCGAAACCAGTGTTGGGTTTTGGGCCATGTGAACTTTCACACTCTTATTCAAACGCAACACAAACCCCCCCCCCCAAAAGATTAATACATTTATTTGCATAAATGAAGACGTCTTCACAAAGCTATTCCTGAGGTTTCTGACAATGTTCGTCTGCTCTGTTTGGGCCATTTTGAATTTAAAGATACAAACAATCATTTTACCATTCGGCTTTCTTTTGAGATCACAATACGTGTACAAAGACTGATTGTTTATGTTTGTTTGGTCACAACATAGACAAACAGAAAGGAATAAGATCTCATCATGGAAATTCTTTCCGGAAGGCATGAAGACAAATTGACTTTGGGGTTTCTTCACAGCTAAATGGCAAGCGAGAGCTGCTACCTGTCATTCTACAGTCATGACTTGTTAAGACAAGTCAATACACGTTTTTATATTAATGTTGTCCTTCTGTCGTGTGAAGGAGCAGTCTATATTGTATGAATGATAGTATGGTGTTGCCTAAGATGAGTTTGTCACCATAAAGGTTAAAATTATTAATCCTATGTCCTAATATTGAACCCGTAAGGTTTCCAGACACCGTGGAGGCACATACCCCCGCAGATCTGCTCAACAGCTACAGTAGAAAACTGTAGTTGGTAAATGGATCTCCCCGCATGAGTAGTGTTAGTTTCCACAAAATCCGCTCAGCTCGTGCCAAGAAGTTGCTACAACAATGAATGTATTTGACTTGTGCTCAAGTAATGACTCAGGGACCTGCGCTTGATGTTGGAGGTTTATGTTGCTGCCTGCCAAAACACGGCTTTTCAGATTGGAAAGTGGAGAAAAAAAGCAGCGTCTGTCGTGAGTAAATTTGTGTAACTACGGAGTCAAATGTGCGACTTGCAATTTAGAGTGTCGTTGAGGAAACGGCCCGCGTTCCGTCGGCTACAGGTGTCTTGTTTGCTCACATTTTTTATGCAGATATGCTTTCACACCCGACTACACCGACACCTTCCTAAAGCAATGCTTATTATACTTAACAGCCCAACAGCTGCCTCCATTACAACATACAGTATATTCACTGTGTCAGCAAATTTAGGAGCTGATGTCTGCAGTTTGGTTTTTTTTTTTTTCTTCTTCTTCTATTTTGTTGCTTATGGCCTTCCTGTCCTATCAGCCATGGCCTGCCCACTGAATAGCCATAATGTGTCCTGTGACACAACCTGCCAGTCCTGCCACCTGTCGTGGTGAACACAGTTCAAGCCCCTGCACGCTGGCCCGTTGTGGAGGCGAGCCAGCGTAACCCATACATGGTGACACCCGTCGTAACGTGCCTGCTTTTCATTTGGCGACCAAAATCACGGCAATCAAACGCTCTGGGCAGGTGAGGCATCTTCCTGCCACATACAGTGCCCTTCATGCTCATGAGGACCGGATAAATACTGCGTTCCCATTGGTGGGCTGAGAGGAGGACCGCCAAGTACACATGTACATCACACAATCACCTGTGTTCAACACGGCTTTGATTTCCACCTGTCAGTACCAGTCTCAGGGTGTGTGCGGACTGAGTCAGAACCCTGGAGCCTTCTCAGGCTTATGTACAGACAGACACGTGGAGTCAAGGTCAGTGTGGGTGGTGTGCTTATGAAGCTGAACAGCACAAACACTGAGAACAGTGAGGCAAGAGCTCGCATCTTGTTGATTTGGAAAAATGTCATGTCTCACGGGACATTTTGGAATAGGTCAAAACTAAATATGCACATCATTACACAAAACTCAACTGTAATTTTGAACACTAACGCCCACACTGTCTGCCAAATGTAATATTGGCACCCTCTACAGGTTGCTGGTGTCAAGAGGCGACTGCCCTGTCACAACTGGCTGTCTCACTGCGGCTGCACGCTTACATTTGTTTACTCGTGGATTTATTTTGAGGATAGAGGAAACAGTAAACTCAAGTTTCTCACAAAAGTATGATAGTGTTATTTTTGGCCTTTATTGAAACTCAAACTAAATTCCTTCCAATCATCTTAAAGTAAAATTGGCAGTCGCAAAAAGAGCGTTTGTCAGCGCTGACCGTTGTGTCAGCCCTTTGGAGAAGTGGGCATGATCTTTAGAGTGTGGACGGCTGTCCAGAAGGAAGTTGCCCAGAATGTTCATCTGAGCGTCGGGCCCTATTCTCTGACCCAAAGGCTTGCAGGAAAATTCTGGAAGTTAATGGACCGTTCAGACACTGTCATGGCAAAGTGGACCCCACCAGCTTTTACAAGCACTGCGTCAGTGACCTGTGTCTTCATGGGGGTCTCCAGCCTGCACTGTGTCACTCCCTGGCAGATCATACCGCTGTCTGCCTTTTCCCGGAAGGCTGCGGTTTGTGCCCTGGAGGAGTCCTGGATTCTGCCGCTGTAGTGTCAGTGTGCTCGCACTTCTGCTGTGCGAGTGAATTAAACGATACACGTACAGTTGTAACTGTGCTGTTTGGAGTTCGGCATCGTTGCACATCCAATGAAATATGGAGAGATTGCAGATGCCTGTGTGAGCATGTAACATTTTATCGTGTTCAGATTGTGGATATTGATCAGGGAAAATGAAGAAAGGAGAACAGAGATCATGGGCATACAAATCAAATGGACGCCTGTCGATATTTAACATTTTCTCCCTTGTGTGTTTATAGTAACTTTGAAATTGCAAAATAAACTAGATGGTGTGCAGTGACTCATACTGGCATTGAAGACACAACCTTTCCAGGTGCCATTGTGCCACTAGATGGTACTAATGCATCACTGGCCAACCCTAACCTTTACAAGCTTTTCCAGCATCACTGCTCTGATGTCTCTGTATCTCTGCAGACCCACCCTGCCCCTTCAGTACTCTTGTGGCATAAACTCTGCTTCTGTTCACTTCTGCCTTGGATGGCAGAATAACATAGTAGAGATGCCTCCACACTGCGGGGAGAACTGCCCTCCTGACGACCCCTCAGTTTACGTCTGTGTCCTATGGAAAGCCATTTGAGCATTTATTTGATATCCTTGATATCAAACTTAAGGTCCATGTACTAGTAAGCTCTTTGTCCTCACTAATAAGACAGTACCGCGCACTAGTAGAACAACTAGGGCACACTAGTAGAACGACTGGGTCTTACTAGTAATGGTTTTTCTACTACTAGTGCCATTTTTGGCCTACGAGTGGTCAATCAAACCTCACTAGTAACACTACTAGGTCTAATGAGGAGGCATGTGTCACTCACTAGTAGTCCAATCTCATCTTGAGTGGGTAAAATAGTATCATAACAACCTTTAAATGTACACTTCAAAGTTTCTCTTTTTTATGGTGCGGAGTATATGTGATTAAAAAAAATTCAATATTTTTGTAAAACAAAATAATTATGACCATAAATTACTCAAATCTCAACATAAAGCCAATTTTAATGAAACCTTCTGTGGCGAAATACGTTGAATGAAACTTCTATAACTATTTCATTATGCATGTTTTTACAAACTCTCCCTGACAGCATGGCTTTGACGCTAGGTTGATAGCAACGAGGTCAATATATTTCATGACAGCATCACCGACATCTCAGCTCGGGCCTCATGTTTGACACCGCTGTGTATCTGTGTCCCTACATACCTGACTGTAATGACTCATTACTCAGTTTTCTGAGAGGTTTGGTGTTGGCAAATTCATTATTCGTGGTTGCGTTGGAGCAGTGAACCACCTTAAACAGGAGTGTCTGGCCAGGATAACCTTTTGGATGGTTCTGTAGTTACCGCTGCGCTTGTGGAAAACATAGTGATAATCCATTATGTGACCTGAACCTGTTCAATGACTCTGCGATTTTTGATGCTTGGGTTTATGTGCAAGTATTTCATGGATAAGAAGAAAAGCGCTTTGCCCTGCATGACGCTCGTCGGTCCTACAAGGTCGAACATAAGGAGGCAGAATGGTTAATCTGTGAATATAAACCACTGGCTACGGTCAGTCTGAGAGCCTGTTAAACCTGTTTGTTAAATGGAATTACTGTAACTGCAAGGTCAATGTTACACCCTTTGTTCACTTGTATATAGAAAAATGTTAACACATTAACTTGGTGTGATAATTTGTAATGAAGCCTAATAAAAAAAGTGTTTTGTTTGTTTGGCTACCATCTTATATGGCCTTGGAACTGCATCTATGTTGTATAGTTAACAAACTTCAACATGTCCCTTAAGTGTTTGCAAACACGTACTGGCACCTTAGATAGTTTCAGTATGTCTATTGATTCAAATGGTTAACTTGCTCAGTGCAACAGCTGCATTGATCCAAATTTATTCATAATAAGTTACTACAAGACTCAGTCTGCCCTCCACCTTGTGAATACAAAAACAAAGTCAGCAATAAGGTGTTTTCACTGCTGCTTTCATTAGACGTCCAGTGGACTTTGTGCCTCCATTATAGCGTTGCTGTAAGGACAGTACTGTATTCCAGATTAATTCAAAGGATCCCGTTCATATGTGGTTGAATCTACTATGTATAATCACTGCTGTCCAGACCAGTTTATTTAGATAATAATCTGAACGCATCATAAGAGTGTGTCAATCCCCAAATGGTTGCTTTTTACATTTTGTGGTCAGGTGGACAACAGATATTGCACGATATTAAAAAAACAAACATTGTCATTCCATGTTTGTTTTTTGGGTTTGTTTATTTCCAAATTGCTGGATTATAAACCCTTTCATTTGCTCCCGACTGGACGCAACCAAACTAATATGGTATTACTGGTAATAACAATTACCGTAGAGGACTCTCATTAAATATTCTGATAGTACACAACAGTACACGGCATTTCGCCTTGTGTTGGTTCGCTCTCATCAGTTTATTGCGGCAACATTTGTGTTGTGTTAGATGAGATATATACTGTAAATACAGATAGAGTTGTCCTTACCATCAACTAGGATTATTTGAGTATCTGCTTTCAAAAACTAATGTCATACTGAACTTGTTGCGTAAACCAGAGACATTTTCAGACCGGCATTCGCAGGGCCATTCGCACACTGTCTGCACAGTACGCACTATGCATAGGGTGCACATTACACTGAAGTTAGAAACCTAATTATAGAACAAATGCCTGGCAAAAAATAAAAATGCACACTACAGAGCATTCTACCTGTAGCACAGTCAAGGAGTTATTCGTAAAACATGCGTGTGTCAAAAGAAATGAGGACACGCACACTGCAAAAGAGGAGCAAATTCAGGACAAACATTGTGAGAAACTTAAGAGCGGAACTCCTGAGAAGAAATGAAAGAAAGAATAACTGTTTGCTTTTCTCCATCACCAGTGACACGATGTTGTGGGACACCACAGGAGCAAAAGGTTGTGCCGAAGATGACTCATTGGGAACGAGCTGAGAGAACCGAGACACTAGAAAAACTTCTCTGCACAGCTGCCAGTCAACATCTGGTTGAGAAAAAGAAAATAAGAGCTTTATCTACTAAAGCTTTGTGCATATGAGAAGAGACGCCAACCAGATATGGTGTGCACAGACTTGTGGAAGCTGTCTCTCCTCGACAAGCTGGATTTTATTTACTTTGGTGCTCTCCACCGGAGCTCCATTCAGCATGGTTGCCTGTATTTCCTGAAAAAAACTGTCCCTCTCTGCATGCCCATACACAAACTCACTGGTTTCACTTCAAATACAAAGCTCTTGTTGGGAAAACTCCTCTGCATCCCCTGTCTTTTTTCAATATTCACTCATTTCATTTCATTTTTTCATCTTATTTCAGACATCCTCAAAGTCAATAGTAAGTCCACAGTGCACACCAGATAACCAAATATACTTCACCACACAAACTGAATAATTACAGCAGAACAATATACTCAGATAGCATGTCCGAAAAGCAGTGGGAAGAAGTACAACTTATTAAATCTCACCCCTTCTCCATAAATAATATATAACACGACAAACTGATGAAAAGGTACATATTTCTTTTAATAATTAATGATATGTAATATAGAACAAATATAAAGAAATAGTTTGACCATATCCAATTATACATACATAAATTATATATATACAATTTATATGAATAGAAATGTATTTACACATATACTCACATGTAGAAATATACAGCATGTAGCCATCCTCACACTCCTTCATCTTTATATCTTTGATTGAACTGTTTTATGTTTGGACATCTCTTGAGGTTCACACTCAAACTGTTCCACAGCACAAATCCCAGTCTGTCTTCAACTAGATTCATCAGTCTGGTCAGACCTAAAGCCAAAACCTCCTTTGGACGCTCCTCATTTTAGTTTTCTGCTCCAAACGACAGGAATCCCCTGAAACAGACCTGAAAACGTTCTACTCTCCTCTTTCACAAATACCATACAACCAATAATGAAGGATCACTGCACTTGACTTTTTATCAATTTGTTTCTTAATATAAAACACTGCAATTCATACTTCCTTTTTTATGTATGTTTGTCTCTATGTCGTTGGGTTTTTTTGCTGCCTCTTGGCCAGGTTGTGATGGCAGAGAACTGGTTCCTGAATATTCTCACAGTTTTGATCCCGTAGTTTTTCCTGTGTTTAAGCATTGCTTCACTTGAAGCTGGTCCTTTGTTGACACCTCTTTACCAACTACTGTGTTTACTTTCATGAATTTAACACACTGGCCACGTGTTTCGGATTGCACAACATAGTGGGAGGATTCTATGCTCATTGATTAATAAATAAGATTTACTATGGGATGCATGGTGGAGCTGGCTCTTTTGCCTCACAGTGAGAAGGTCGTGGGTTTAAATACTGGCCAGGCCTTTCTGTGGGAAGTTTGCAAACAAATGAGCATCAAAGTCTAACCGGTTCCAGAAGGTTGTTCTCATGTAGGCACCTGTTTGAACGCTGGTGTTTGCACATGTCGTTCATGGTGTTACTCTTATTACAATCATGTGCAAAGTAAAGTCTATTTTCAGAAGCATGCAGTTTGTCTTGTGGGAGATACAATATGTTATTTAAGAAATCAGGCCAGTAGAATTCAAAGTGAAGCAGGAGAAAACTCAAGCTTCATTGGAAAGGGACTTTAATGCTACAGCTACACAAACGACTTGGTACCAAAGCCTTTCTGGGTTCCTGAAGATTCAGATATTTCCAGCAGCAGACATGATGAGCCATCCTTAAATGTCCCGTCGACGCCTTGACTCCTAAAAATTACTTTGCAGCAGCGCGTACTGTTAACAATATCTGATTTGAATGGCTGATTAACTCAGATGGACAGAGTGCACCACCATTTAACTTTAAATTAATTGATGTAACTTGTGCGGAATTGGTCATTAGACAGACCCACGCGGCACTGACAACAGAGCCAATGTGTCACAGCAACACTACAATATTATTAAAACATGACACCATGAGGGAGACTATTAAAGGGAAACACTGGAGTCACTTCACTTTGAATAAGTAGTGCTCAGCTGCACTATCATTTACAGTGGTGAGCACATTATTAACTGTAAACGAGCACAAATTGTCTGCAACACAATGGCCAAGTATTGTGTGTGGTTGTTGTCATTGAAAGTAAAGACTTTGCATTTTAGTTCTGTTAGTCATGTTTGCAAATCGTTGTATTCTGTTTAGATTCACATTTTTCATGTCATCTAAACCATTTAGCAGTATTGTGTCATTTGTACTTGAATTTTTGCAGAGCGTCAAATATGTTAAACTTTTTCCTCCAGTCCCAAAAGCTTTGGATTGCTAAATGGATTCCACCTACATAGCGCTTTTTCCACTGCCTGAGTGATACCCAAAGTGCTTTACACTGTTAATTACAGTCATCCATTCACACACGCACTCACACACCAAACTTACTGCTCTGCCAAGAGCTCGATTCATCCATCGGGAGCAGTTTGGGGTTCAGTGTCTTGCTCAATGACACTTCGACCTGTAGACAGGGGGAATCAAACCTTCAGATACTGAGTCTCAAATGAACTTTATCAATTGAATGTTTAATAAATTTAAAACTTTTTAGTTCACGTCTTATTAGTATAGAAATATTTGACAAACTACTCTTGTCACCATGGAAACCAATCACAAGGTGATTTGACTCACCACACCACTCCTTCCATCATTTGTCATGGTCATTTAAATGCTTCATGTTGTCACTGTTTGACACTGATGTACACTTATTTTACAAGTTCCATGTAACATTTTGTGACTTAGACCTTGACCTTGACCAATCGTAATGGAACCATCCTTCAATAAAGGCTAATCATGCCTAAAACTTTCATGCAATTTGGGAGAATAATTTTTGCAAAAAGTTGGTTACATACATACATACATACATACATACATACATACATACATACATACATACATTCATACATACATACATACATACATACATACATACATACATACATACATACATACATACATACATACAAACCAATGAATGCAGGCGGACCATAACATAATCTTTGCCCCAACTTTCTATGGTGAAGGTAAATATGACCAATGATGTTAACATAATTTTAAATATACCTATACTTCAAAAGTAAAATTTGGCACTGATTTGTAAAAACAGAAAACTATCAGTTAATATAATGCTGTTACCCTTGTTTAACTTGCTCTTCCTTCTGTGTACCCTCAGCTTAAAATATGACAAATAAAGTGAGGGTGAGAATTTATGATAATCTGTTGAGGTTAAAGTGTGAGCTCAGCTTTGAGCTCCCGGCAGCAGGAAACTTCCCCTACAATTTCTTCAACAGCGTTGTTGGTCCCACCAAAGAGTCTTTCCTGGAGCTGGAAACCTTCGACTAAGTGGAGAAATGCTTGAGGATAAGGGCCTCGAAGCCTCCAGTCATCACAATGCGTAAGAATCACCCTCCCAACATCAAGGCAGCTGAAGCAGAAGTAGGAAATGGGATACTTTCATTTCAACTAATTTGGCTTTGTACAATCAGTGCAGAGTAGCTTTTCTCTATACAAATAAAAAGTGCTGCGTGAGGATTGAAGATGCAATGTGGGAGCCTGCAGCAGCCAATAATGTAATAATGGCCAATAACGTAATAACTGCCAGTAATGTAATGATTTTGGCCATTTTGAATGTAATGAAGCCTGTACAACCATAATTGAGACAGAGAGCTGCATAGCATGTGTTATATGCTATGCAACACACTCCTCTTATAAGGAGTACGTATACTTTCTGGAATAGTTTTGACTATAGTCTACAATTCTCAGACACCAACCATCACATGCCTCAACTGACCAACAAACAGCTAGAAACGCAGTTAAATATATCAGAAACAACCAGCTCTTTTAAGAATGCTGCTGTACAGATTTTAGCATGTAAATAAGTCAGGACATAAATAATTGTATGACAACTATGCCATCCGCAATGCTTATTATTGATTGTCAGTATTGGCAGGTATGATGTTGTTGGCCCATTATTTCATTATTGGTTGCTGCAGGGCCTCATTTCATGAACAAATGTATAATGTAGTGTGGACCGAAATGGGCCGTTCACAAAGCACACACTTGTCCATACCAGTTAGTGAGGTGAGAACAGGATGTGCATCATCTACCTGCCATAACGATTGACGAAAAACATCTGGCCACGTGGGTTCAGAGTGGACACCAGTTCAAGTGAGGAGATGTGATGAAAAACTCTTTGACTGTAGTTGATTGCTGAACCTTTCTCAGCACGTTGCACTTCTATTGTATTTTATCCTGCAGCCTGCCCAGCAGCTCCAATGCCTCTCAGGCAATCAGGTAGTAATACTTTGTGGTCTGAGTACATGATTTTGACGATGTCAAGGATATATCCATCTATAACAGCTTTATCGTCTACGCAGTACCAGGAGCTGCAGCAGGCTTAGAGTCAGAGTACATGCTTAAGCAGTTTTCTAATACCAGGAGAAAATGCACAGAGCTGAACATGCATACTCAACATAGACCCAAAAGAAAAGTGCTAACCATTGCGCCACCGTGCCACATGTCGGGTGAAGATTCATTTCAGAAACCAAAGAGAGGGGAATTTGTACTCAGAGGTGCAAAGAGTACTGAAAATGTGTTATTGTGACAGCACTACTTAGATTGTACAAGTAAACAAACTATTGCAGGTTTTTCTTTTTGAGAAATCTGAAGCATCTCCTCCTAAAATCTATTCAAATTATCAGTTACTTTTTCAAACAGTGTTAATAGCAGACATTCAGTTTAATTTGAGAGCAGAGTTCTCAGACAAACAACAATCAAACACGTTAAACAAGGAATATGAAAATTACACACGAGTGATTTGTTTTCTGAACAATTAGTTGTCAAGTAAAATATTTTTCCTGTTGTAAGACAAACTTATCAGCCACAAAAAGAAGCTCAAAATGTCATGACTTGTCATTATAAAAGTAGTTTGATAGATCACATATTGTGAATTGTACCTGAATGTTAGTAAAATAACATTTACAAGTACCATTACCAAATTTTTTTTTCATATATTGTTGTTCAACAATTAATCATTTGTAGTAACATGGCTACACCTCTGGTTATCTTTAAGGTGAAATACCCAAGTTATAATAATTAACCCATAACAACAAATAGCTGTCTGGCAAATTAAAAAAATTAAAAAATAATGATCTTTACCTCCACGTGCCTGAAAAGGATTGAATATGTTGCTAAAAGACGAAAAGACGTCAGGTGATCAGTGAGACTTGAAGCAGTGGCATTTTAAATTTTGTCAGCGTTTGACGTCGTAAAAAAAGTAATTAGACATAAACATTATTCAATTTTACCAAGAATTTGCTTATTCCACATTCAATATTGCCCTGTCATCACAGAAAAACACCTTGTGGACCTGTTTTGTAGGCTGAGGGATCCTCTGGTGGAAACTGCAGAGGCAGTGGTGAGGACGGCTGCCAGTAAGATCTTGGCTTTGTCCTCAGTGATGGAGAATGTGTGCTGGTTTCTGCCCGAGGCTGCAAGCATGAGGGACGACATCACACTCTTAGCCACTTCTGCTCTGAGAAAAATCTGCCAAATGTGTAACTGTAAAAGAGGAGAAGTGACCTGCAGTTCTCTGTCAAAGCTGTTCAGTAACAAATGGCGTTCCCTCGTAGTGCCGGATATGTCAAGGTGTTGTTCGCTTTGGTTGCATTGTTGGTGATTGTTATTCCATCTTACAATGAGCTTCTACCAATGCCAACCTTCCTATTTAACAGCAATTTGTACATCAATATCCCATTCATGCATTCATCCACTGCCAGAACAGTGAAAGTCTGTCAGGTTAAAGGCATAAGAGTAGTATCCTGGAGGGAGAATACTCTATGAGTGAATAATTCTGATCCATTATACTCTAAAATCAACAGGCAGCCCCCATGTCCTCATGTGCGTCGATCAGCCAGTTTCCAGAAATGGTGATTTCAGGAGGAATTTAGATTTTAGCCATATATGAATTGTAATTACTCCTAAAACATTTTCCAACTAAATGCATCCTAAGGTTAAAATATCAAGCACATCCGTTTTCTTTTCATAAACTGAATTTACAGTAGGTTCCTTATTTAAAATTATTGCCATCATTATCATGTATACTTATGGCAGAAATGCTTGGCTACAATTTGACCCCGTTTTAGTGAGGATAACACCTTTGAGACACTTCAGCAGTAATATATTGGAGCAATTGATGGATTTGTCCCAACTAACTGATTGCTTTCATTACAAATATGAGAGGACACTTTGGGTGATCCTTCATATCTGATACGAGCCAGGAGAGATCAGAGGTCATCAGGAGGGGCTGGATTAGAGCTGGAGATAGATTGGCGTTGCCATGGAGACGGTTGAAGTCTGTATCTCTGTGGTCTTCTGGAAAAATTATGTGGTCTCTGTGGAAATCCTAATGACCTCCACAGCTCAGTCGATAGGTTTGTCCAGACTTCCCGAACTGATAAGTAAAGCTCGGCACAACTGCATGAATTTTTACTCGTCAACGGTGATTGGAATTTCAGTTTTCCCAGTGGCTTCACTGGATTTCTGGTCAACACCCTTAAATCCAAATGTCCCTTGTGGTCACAGGAAGGGCATAAAACTTGTCTTAAACCAAACATGTGAATCACATCATCTGCTCTGGTTACCCCCAAAATTGGCATTTTCCCTTCTTCCCAATACTTTAGACAATTTGCAGACATGTCACCTCATAAATCCTGAGTATGTGCTCCATGGAAAAACAATAAAAAGGCCACACCTTACTCTAAGCCTGATTAAACAGGATGTGTAATATATCTAAACTAGCTGTAGATTTGTCCTGCCCAGAACAATATTTGAGTTTTTGTTGTTTTTCTTAGCCCGTAACACAAACTTGACAGCCAGCCTGTATTTACTTTGTCCCACATTATTTTTGCACGTTTCAATGTGTGCATGTTATCTTTTGCAAAACTAACAAAAAACGCCCAGAAGAGAGATGTTGCCTTAATATTTTATACCTTAGTTGAATGGTATCATCCACCTGGAACAGGCTTAATAAACACAGTGTGAACCTGAGCAGACGTTGTAAATTATGCATTGAAAAGGGATTACACCCCACAATCCAGTTATATATGGCATGATCTCAGATTTTTGTCTGTATAAAAACAACACGGTACATTAAAGAAGAGGATGCACAAAAGTAAATGTAAAGTAAAATAAAGATGCTAAAGATGTCACCATGAAACCTAATGCTAAATATAAGTGCATGATAGCTGATTCATCACTGCATTTGGCATCTTGAAAACTTAGATTCTTAGATCGAAGTAACTGGAAGGGTGTGATTTGGTTACTCAAAGTACAACCCTGTTATCAAACTTGACTTTTGATGGTATCTTTGAATTCTTAAAAGGTTCATAATATTTGGTTACACCAGAATATACAATACCTCTGTGTAAGCAACTAATTCAATATGGCTGTATCTGACACACCTGTCATTCTCATTGATAGAAGCATTAATGTATAAATGGTGGATTTGTTTGGTAATTTATCAATAGTAATTTGAGGTGGGGGGGTGTGGTTGAGCGGAGCTGTAGGGGTGAACTTGAGGAGGCAGCTCAAGGGAGGCGATAGAGAGAAAGGTAACGCAACACACCTGAGTCCCATCAGGGACTAATTACCTCTCATGGCTAAATACCTGGGAGATAAGAGGAGAGCACGCTCGTGGAAGGAGGAGGAAGAACGACCTGAAAAGGTAGCAAAGGACTGACGAGAGGAAAATAAATGGTCGAACGTGAGTTCTCTCTGTGTTGGAGAGCTTACCATACAAAGAGTCTCATTTTAACACTGGTGCCCAACTGCACCAAGCGGGATGACAGATCAGTAACCAGCACAGTCGATGGCAGCGGTGGACAAGATGATGGGGACATGGCCCGGATGCAGCAAGAGCTGTGAACCAACAGTATCCGGAGTCCCTCCTGCAGCAGAACGAGAAGAAGGCAAGGGTGTTGGAGAGTCTGCTGTTCTGGTCAGGGGATGTGCTTGGACACCAGACCACCATCTCCATCAGTTGCCTGCATCAGACAACAACCAGACATTCTTTGAAATGTTCAAGGTGACAACGTGTCGGTGTTCGGCAGTGGAATGGGCTGCGAGGCTACTTCAGCTCCTGACTGGGGAAGTGCAAATGATAGCGCTCAGCCAGTCAACCGCTGCCTGAAGCAACCTCGTGGACATCAAAAGTCTGTCCTGGACAGACTGGGTCTTTCTCTTGGCCTTTCTCCATTGCCGCTTGTTCCGGGGAGTGTCCCTCGGAAGAACCGAGCAGTCTGGGAGCAGTTTGTGGGTTTGCTGCCACTGCCCAGTCCATCTGGAGGCCAGCATAAACCTGGCCAAGAACAACATGGTGGTCCGTCCAAGCTCTGGGCACGTAGTCTCGGCTCCACATAGGAGGATGTGGCACACAGAGACTCATGGACATGTCATGAATAGTAGCCCCGCTCACACTAACACTGCCCCTGTGCTTCCTTCTTCGCAGGTCCCAGACGTTCGGGGCGTGGCTCCCAGCCCACTGGGGGACCGTCAGAGGTCAGGGCAAGAGTGTTGGAGATGTGGACAACCTGGACATCTGTGGTCTGACTGCCCCCAGCTGGAGGTCGGCCAGGTGATCCGGGTCACCGGACCTCCTACACCCTCCCTATGTCCACCGAAGCCATACAGTGTACCGGTGAGGGTGTACACTGATCTGTGGTGGATTCGCTCTCCATGCAGTCCATGAATCTTCAGAATCTGGTTCAACCAGGGCTTTGGTGAAGGTGGACTGAGTGGATATAAGGTGTGTAATGGATATTCACCGAGTGAAACTACGGTTAGTTCCCAGCTGGTACACCCCCTGAAATGTGGTACTGATTAGTCAGGGTTTAATAACCTGGTAGGACAGTGTGTTGGGGTGTGCTCATCCCAGACAATGTTGTGTTTTGTGGTGTTTTGTGGTGCTCAGTGGTGACGTAAGGTGACTCCTCACAGGTGACAGCACAGGTTCCATTAATACACCCCATGGAAGATTTTCTACTCAAACAGCCTCGTGATGACACTTTAGACCTGCTTTTGATACTGATGATAGTTTGGCCCGCCCTGCAAACCACATTTTCTGTTAATTAATTAAAGAGCATTCAAGTGACGTAACGTCCAGACAGTCCTTAAAAAACACCCAGTTCTTTGTTCCAAGAAGCCGCCAGGAATTGTTTTTTATAAAGAGCGTTAATGAGCTATAATCAGTGTTTCATTATAACCCTATGACTCGTCACATTAGCTATGACAAAACTCTGGCGGTGGCTCCACCCCGGGGCTCGGGGAGGAGTCAGTGGTTGGGGCGTCGTGGCTTGGGTGGTTGGCGGCTCTGTGGGCTCGGGGGGGGCGCTAGCGTCTATGCTGGGGGGCTGTGGCCTGGCTTGGGGAGTGCTGGGAGATGTGTGTGTGCGGGGGGCCCTGCTCTGGGCCGGGGGTGCTCCCGCTGGGGTGGGGTGGGGTTGCTGGGCATCAGGCCCCGGCTGGGCCGTCGGACTGGGGGAGGACGTCGGGGCCCTGGGGGTGGGGTGCCTCCCCCTTTCTGGTGGGGGTGCCCGCTGCGGCGCCGGGGTTGGGCCCTCCCTCTGCACCCTCCCCCGGTGGGACGGGCTGGCCCCTGCTGCCGCGCTCCAGGTCCTCCTCGCACAGCGCGAGGGGTCCAGCTCGGCCACGGTCCTAGCGACGGGGGGAACGCCCTCCCTCACAACCCTCCCTGCCTTACATCACCTTACTTCACTCCACAATAGGGAACAGTGGGGCGGTGCTTAGGGTGGGGGGTCCAGGCTATTTAACTGCAGTCTGGGTCCTCCCCCGACTTTGCACACACACACACACACACACACACACACACACACACACACACACACACACACACACACACACACACACACACACACACTTCCACTCCTCACGAAAGGTGTTGCTGAAGTTGCTTGTTTTCTGTCATCATTTGCTCAAACTCTCAAAATCATGTTCCTCTTGTGTTGTTGCCTCTTTGTTAATTCATGTTCCTGCTTCATATGACTGTCTAGATAGAGCTGCTCAGGCTGGTTTAATCTAGAAAATCATGTTACTGTGTGATAACTGCAAATAATATATGTAGCACGAACAAGGGTATTGTATGAGACTCCAGGTCTCTTCCTGTTGCAAGAGCAAAAACTGACTCCGAAGGCTCTCAATCACATAATATTGTTGGCCCAAGCTGCCGAACAGGACAAGGGAAAAAGAAAAAAAAAAAAAAAGACTCTGGCGTAAATTATTGTCTCATTTTAATTGGCAGGGCATCTGGACAGCACATCCTGTCTGGAATGATGGTTGGTTAACCAACTGGGCATCCCAAAATCACTTGCGTGCCCTCTATCATTGAAGGAGCTCCCATTTGAGCGTACCTCATCAGGCCATTTTACCGGAGTACAATTGGCTATCAATTTTTGTTAGTCCTGGCGGAGTACGTAACACGATAGCCAGAGCCAGTGCTGCTTCGCCCCATCTCTGCAAAGATGGTGCACATGCACTGTTTCAGGTCACCTCCCGAGATCCTCAATGACCACGGCACCTCATTCATATCTGACACACTTAAGAAGCCACTCGGCTTACTTGGCATTAAGTCTATTCAGACCAGTGTCTACCATCCATTTCAAGTAAGACCTTGAAATCCATGACCATGAGTAAATTCATTCACGAGGATAAACATCCATCCATTTTCTCCCGCTTATCCGTTTCGCGGGGGTGGCAGTCTGAGCACTGTCACCCAAATCACATTGCACCGATTAAGAACCTTTCCTGCAGGTGTTCTGACCCTAACCCCACACAATTTGGATACTGCCGTTTTAGCGAAAAACCACGTGGTGTGTTGGACCTGATTAAGGTAAACTGGGAGGACGGTCCAAGCCGAAGTAAAAAATTTAATTCAGTATTTCCTGGACCTGAGAGCAAAACTCCACACACTTTGGAGGTTGTCATGGGAGAATTAGTTCCAGGCTGAAAAAAAACATCAACAATACCTGTACAACAGAGGCTCCAAGTTAAGACAATTTTCATCATCCGGCACAAAATTACTCACAAAGTGGACTGTTGCTGGTCATACAGTGAGTACAGGATATGGACTATGAGGTTGTGCACCCTGACAAGGATGGATCAACACAGATCCATCACCTCAACCTCCTGGAAGCATAAAGAGAACCATAGTCTGTTTTTTAATTCGCTCCCTTATAGGTTACCTTAACATAAAGGAAAAAGTGGTTCAGGAATAATTGGCTGCTTTGCGAGAGATGGGGCTAATAGAAGACTCCAACAGTGCCTAGTGTAGCCCAATTGTTCTGGTGACCACGAAGGATGGGTCTACACGGTTCTGTGTGGAGTATCGCAAGTTGAATAAAATTTCACAATTTTGATGCCGACCCGTTAGAGACAGAGACCACCCACAGCACGGTGAAGAAAGAAGCTCTCGACGTCCAGCGGGCAGTGGACTCCCTGAAATATTACCTCTTGAGACGCTCATTCACCCTCTTTTCAGACCACACCTCCCCTCCAGTGTCTCTATCACATGAAAGATACCAACACCCAAAATGTGACAGGTAATGCAGCACACATCAGGGACTAATTACCTCTTGCCTTTTTCTCACGAAAGCATGCTGGTAGATAAAAGGAGTGCACATTTGACTAATGAGGAGTCATGAAAAGGCAACAAAGGCAATTAAAAGGTCAAACTTTAGCTGTTTCCCTGTCCCTGTGTGTTGGAGAACTTACCACACAGAATTTGCATAATTAAAAAGTTCTAATTAAAAATTCTAATTATGATTATTGATATAATTTTCTTAATTGCTAGCTTAAATAAAATGCTCGGTTTATGACTGGAAGCACATGATTCATCCCAAATATGTAGTTTGCATTGGACGTCACAGCTTTGTTAACATGCAGAATGACCCACGTCACAGCCAAGTTCAACCTCAATTTGTTTAAGGGGAAGCATCTTGTTATTGAAACCTGTCTTCCTGGCTTTTTTTTTTTTTTTTTTTGGGTGGTGGTGGTGTTTTCACTGTATAAAAGGATGGGACAGTGGCAAAGCCATCACATCTCTCGCTCATAGCAGGTACAGCACTGTTATGCAAGATATTGTCAGATAGCTTTAGAATGTTAAAATATATTTAACTATTTTTCCTATTTTTCAGCCATGGGGACCCTGTTGCTGCTTTGTGCGCTTGGTTCTTTACTGACTTGTAAGTGTGTTTTAATCTTAATTTTGTGCTTTATTTAACCTGTTGTCTGGCATTTTATCATCTTAATGATCTTTTTTCAGTTTATACTCATTTTCAAGCTGTTAAAATTCCAAATTTTTAAGAAAACTTCCTTTCCCTCATTGCTATTAAAACTTTGGCCTACTTTGAGCAACCATTAGTTTTGTCTAAAGTCTGAATATCTCCGACTGTAGAGTGAGAGAAGAGAGTGATTATTCAATTTGAAGCAATTTATCCCGGCTGTCAACCTCATCGGTTGAGAGCGTCGTTGTGCGGCTTATGTGAATGAGGCAGAATGTTAAACAGGTGAAGAATTTCAGAGTGCAGCACATAAAGGATAGCCATCTAAATTGAAATTTTCTTTTGTTGGGAATAGCATTTACCTTTTGCTGCTATTGAGTTAGAACTATTAAAACTGAATGGCTGAAACGGGAGAGTAATCTAAATCCCCCGGGCCCTGGCTGAGCCCAGAAAGTGCTCCTTTCACAGCAAAAGCAAAGATATTGATAATATTTCCATTATGCAATTATATTGTCTGTGTGAGGGACTTATTGAGTGCTGCCGAAAAGCAGTCAAGTGACTATTGCTCCGTTTAAATCTCTCTCAATGGTTATCAAGGGGGAAAAAAGCAATCCATTCATTACAGACAAGCATTCATCCCTTCTTTTTAACTTTGAAAAAGAGGCATTTTTTTTTCACTCGCTTTCTCTCTGGTGTCGTATTGTTTCTTTGCAATGTGTGTGAAGACCTTGCTGTCCAAGCAGTCTCAAGCCAAGTTTTTATTCATACAGTCTGTGGTATTTTAAACTGTGAATACTTTGATTGGCTTGGCACAAATTGTCTCATTTATTTCTTAATAATTGTTTGACATTTTTTCAGCATACACTTGATAGATTTAAGTAACTTGAAAAAACTCTTCTTTTGAAATATGATTTTTTATTTTTTTTTCTTTGCTCTCTCATTGCCAGGTCCATCTAATGCTGAATGGATAGGGAGGGATTTTGCCCTGTCATTTTTGCAGAATTACATTAAAGGTTATGACACTCCTGATCTTCAACTGTACATTGTGGCAGCTCATGCTGATGCTAAAGTGTCAGTGAGAGTACCGTCTTTAGGCTTCGTGGAAGAGAAAACCCTAAAAGCAGGCAAAGGAACAACCATCAAACTCCCTAGTGCTGCTGAGCTGTATGATAGCAAGAAGTCTTCAAATACGGTGCGCATTGAAGCTTCAGAAGATGTGGCTGTAATGGCTCTCACCTCCAAGAAGAATACAGGAGAGACTTCTGTCATATATCCTATTACTGATTGGGGTACCGAATACTTTGTTTTCACGCCACCTAAATCGCCCGGAGGAACCTTCAAGGTATTCTCTGTGACTAATGGAAAGGAGAGCAACACAGTAGAAATTTCCCTGAAAGCTCCAATCAGGTTTGAGGGCAGGGTGTATAGAAAAGGTAGCCAAATTAAAATTCAGCTCAAGCCGTACGAAAGTGCCCAATTTCAGAGTGTAGGTGATCTGTCAGGCACCAGAGTCTCCTCCAAGCATCCCGTCGCTGTTTTCTCCGGTCATACTTGTACCTGGATGTTCTCAAGGTGCAACCAGGTTTTTGAGCAGTTACTGCCAGTGAGGGCCTGGGGCTCCAGCTTCATGGTTCCTCCCCTGAGCTTCCAGAAGAAATATGATAGTGTGTACATCCTGGCCTCCCAGACCACCCAAGTCACGGTCAAGGATGGCAAGCGTACATCTAGTTTGAGTTTGAAAAGCGGTCAATTCGAGCTCTTAAAGCACCGCACTCCTGATACGCTGTACATTGAAGCTGATCATGGAATCCAGGTTCTCCTGCTTTTCAATGGTGTCACTCTACCCAAAGAAGTCTATGACCCTTTCTTAGTGACCATTTTGCCAATGAAGCGCTTCTGCTATTCCTACTCATTCGAGGCTATAAGAGGCTTTGTAAATAAAGTCCTGATTGTAGCAAAAACCAGTGCACTGGCATCACTTCGCCTGGATAACGCAAATCTACCAAGCAATGTCCAGTGGAAGCCGATTGTATCAACAGATTATTCCTGGACAGAGATGATCTACAAATACAACCCAGCGGACAACAGACATATTCTATCCAGCGGCCAGTCGTCATTTGCACTTTACTCAATTGGAATCACTGACAAAGATGGTTATGGTGCTCCAGGAATGTGTTTACAGCCAGGTAATATATGCACACCCTCATCCCATATGGTAGTTTTAGTAAATGATCATGTTTGCAGTAAGTCAACATTTGAATGTTTGTTTTTTCAGGAAGCTCTATTACCTGCAGTGATGTCAGATGCGGTAACAACCAGGTGTGTGTGATGAAGGGTGGGTCTCCCGTCTGTGTCCCCAAGTCAGCAGCCTGCTGGGCTTCTGGAGATCCTCACTACCGCACATTTGATGGGCGTCGCTATGATTTCATGGGTACCTGCACATACGTCATTGCTAAGAAATGTTCAGAGGATAAAGATCTACAAGACTTCGAGGTCCATGCCCAGAATGAGAACCGAGGGAACACCAGGGTTTCATACGTTGGCCTCGTCGTGGTGAAAGTGTATGGCATCACTGTCACTATTGTTCGGTCTGAGACAGGGCGAGTCAGGGTAAGTACTATTATTATCATTTTAATGTATCATCTTGATTTTCTTCTTATTAATTACTTATTTTAAATATTGTTTTCTGTCTGACCCAACGGCATATTTGAATACACCCACACTATGATGATAACATTTTTACGCACCTTTTTTTTTTTTTCTTTTGCTTGTGTAGATTGACAACAGCGTGTGGACTTTGCCGGCGACATTGCACAACAACAAACTGAACGTGTTTCAGAGTGGCCGCTCTGCGGTCATTGAGACTGATTTTGGGCTTACAGTTCGTTATGATTGGCGACACAAACTTCATGTCACTCTGTCTGGCAGCTACGCTGGGAAAACTTGTGGCCTCTGTGGGGACTTTAATGGCAATCCCAAGGATGATTTCACCACACCCTCTGGCACTCAGGCAAGCACAGTCGTTGCCTTTGGCAGCAGCTGGAAAGTTCCGGGACCAGTGGAAAACAATAGGTGCAAAGATGACTGCGTGGGTGGGTGCGATACTTGTAAACACGACATGATGGGGACATGGGCAGGGGAGTCGTATTGTGGGCTCATCCAACTCAAAAATGGTCCATTTAGCAAATGCCATGCCGTCATTGAACCTCAAGGATATGTAAAGGACTGTCAATTTGATCTATGCATGGGAGGTGGCCTTCGGCAATTTCTTTGCAATGCGCTGGAAGCTTACGCTCAAGACTGCCAAGTCGCTGGGGTCCAGGTTGAAGATTGGAGGAACATAGCAAGATGCAGTGAGTCACATTAACAAATTAATTATTGAACTGATGTTTTTTGGGGGTTTTCTATTCGTTGGTTTAATCACACTTTTTGTTTTCTCACCAAAGGTGCTACATGCCCACAAAACAGCCACTATGAGCTCTGTGGCAGTGCCTGTCCTGCTACTTGTTCTGACCCGAAGGCACCCTCCAAATGCAAACGCCCCTGTGTGGAGGCCTGCGTCTGCAATGAAGGCTTTGTTTTAAGCGGAGATAAATGTGTACCTTCTGCTCTGTGCGGTTGCACTCACGAGGGTCGATATATACCTGCCGGAGAGACATTCTGGGCTGACAACGACTGCCGCAAACTCTGCAAATGTTCTGGTGAAAGCAGGGGTGTTGTGTGTGAGGATAAAGGCTGTGGAGCGGGGCAGCAGTGTCAGGTGGTTGATGGCATAAGAAAATGCCAGGCATTATCATACGGCATCTGCAGGGCCACAGGCGATCCCCATTACATGTCATTTGACAAGTCAAGGTTTGACTTCCAAGGCACATGTGTGTACCAACTCGCTGCACTTTGCTCCAAGAACCCATATTTAGTCCCCTTTGAAGTACGGGTGCAAAATGAAAACCGGGGCAACAAGG
Source organism: Lipophrys pholis (assembly GCF_963383615.2). Lineage (NCBI taxonomy): Eukaryota > Metazoa > Chordata > Actinopteri > Blenniiformes > Blenniidae > Lipophrys > Lipophrys pholis. The sequence continues at coordinate 26,280,045 of NC_137639.1, read as the reverse complement.
CGGTTTCCATCACAAAGTTAGTGGAGGTTAAGGTGTACTCCATCAGCATCATCATAACTAAGACACACAAAGGCCTGATTTTGGTAAGTAATATATTGAGTTCATCAAAGTTAATTTGGTCAATTCTGTGTGGTTATTCAATACAAAATCAAATATTTCACCATCTTAATATAAATGTCACCGGGTGTTTTGCTTTCAGGTGAATAATGAGCTGCACAATCTGCCCGTTACACTGAATGAAGGAAAGGTCAACGTCGATAAGAGTGGCTTTTACGCTGTTGTCACCACGGACTTCGGACTCAAAGTCATCTTCGACTGGCGCCATGCTGTGTTTGTAATATTACCAAGCAACTACAAGGGAGCTGTTTGTGGCCTCTGTGGCAACTACAATGACGATCATGCGGATGACCTAATTCCGAAGAACGGCCTCAAGCCTGTCTCAGCAAAACTTTTTGGTGCCAGCTGGAAAGTGGCAGAGATCCCGGGCTGTGTCAATGGCTGCGAAGGGGTGTGTCCAGCCTGTGACATCCAAGAGAAGGTTAAATATGAAGGGAAAGACTTTTGTGGTATAATAACAGACCCCAAAGGGCCGTTCCGTGACTGCCATGCGGAGATCGCCCCGGCCACCTTCTTTGAAGACTGTGTTTTTGACGTATGCTTGTACCGGGGCAGAAAGGATATTCTGTGTCAGGCTATTACAGCATACACATCTGCCTGCCAGAATGAAGGACATGAAGTGTACAGCTGGCGTACCGATCAATTCTGTGGTGAGAAATAAAATCCATTAATAAAGATAATTAACCCCAAAAAATGATCATTTCCACCGAAATTGCTTCTGAGCGAACATGTTTTTCTCCTTTTTCAAAATATGATATTCATTTGAAATGTTTCTGTTGAAGAAATGCTAAACATTCAGCTTGTCTTCTCCTCTACACAGCTGTGACATGTCCCGCCCACAGCCAGTATAACATTTGTCCAACTGGTTGTCCGGCCACTTGCACGAATCTAGCTGCTCGGGGCTGCTCCACTCGCTGTCAGGAGGGCTGCGTCTGCGATCAAGGCCACGTCCTCAGTGGAGACCTCTGCGTTCCTTTATCCGAATGCGGCTGCATCTCCAACAACCGTTACTACAAAGTCGGCCAAACGTTTTACCCCAATGGAAAGTGTGAACAGGAGTGCAAGTGTGTCCCGGGTGGAGAGGTAAAGAAAACGCTCATCACAATAACTTCCATTATAGAAATTAACTTGCTTTATTTTTTATTTTTTTTAATATTCTTGTCTTGTTTTTTGTTTTTCTCAGGTTGTGTGCAAGAAGTTCACTTGTCGCCCAAATGAGGAGTGTAAAATAGTAGATGGCATCCAAAAGTGTCACCCTAAGGGTGAAGGTGTATGCATAGCCTCTGGTGACCCCCATTACACCTCCTTCGATGGGAGAAGATTTGATTTCCAGGGCACGTGCACCTACACGCTCTCAAAAAGCAGCGGGCTGGAAGGCACCCACCTGGTCCCCTTCTCTGTTAAAGTGGAGAACACGCTGTGGGACCGGGCGTCGAAAAACAGAGTGGTCTCTGTCACCAAACTGGTTGCTGTGGAAGTTTACGGCCTGACTGTCATTCTGAGGAGCAACACGCATGGAGTGATGGTTAGTATCAGCACTAAGTTCTCAGTAAGAACAAGAGACATATGCTTATCAACTACAACATTATGATGCCTGATATTTTGTCTGTCTCCTTTTTGCTCCTTAAACACAAGAAAATGCAATATACTGTGTATTGAGAAGCAGCTTTAATTTTTGTAGTAATTTCACCTACTATAACACATTTGTTGGCCACACAGGCCAGCTTTCATTCCCCATGTGCATCAGCGAGCCTCGGCTGCCTGTGACCCTGTTGCTCGTTCACCTCTTTTTGATCAATTCTGGCCAATACACGCCACACGAGCTGCAGTTTGTGAGATGTTCTGAGCCACTCGCCATCACAAGTTGACCCTTGTCAAAGTCTCTCACATCAATGTATTTGCTCAATCTTTCTACTTCTGAGCTTCCTGAGGCCTATACAGGGTAGATCACCCACCAACGGGTCCCATTATAAAGAGATAATCAGTGTTATTCACTTTAACTTCTCATAATATTGTGGTTGATGAGTCTAATTTCTTTCATCTGTCACTTTTAGGTCAAATGTGTAAGTACTTACTTGATCATATAAAATATATGCATATTAATCATGAAACATAAAACTGTACATTTCTTTTAGGTAAATGGACTGTTTAGTCACCTTCCCTTCAATTACAACAATGGACAAGTGCGGGTTTATCAAGAAGGAAGAACTTACGTCATTTCTACAAACTTCGGGCTGCGTGTCACTTATGACTTGGTCTACCATGTGACGGTCACCGTACCTGGTACTTATCATGGTAAAGTCTCCGGCCTGTGCGGCAACTTCAACGGGGACCAAAAAGACGACTTCCAGACGCCAGATAACAAGATCACCACCAACGTCAATGAGTTCGGAAAATCATGGAAGGTCCCCATTCCTAATGTGGAGTGTGAGGACGGCTGCGAAGGCAAAAACTGTCCTGATTGTGACGCAGCGCGCAAAGCTGCATTTTCACAGAACACCCATTGTGGCATTATTACAGCACCCAAAGGTCCTTTTGCAGTTTGCCACCGTAAACTGAACCCACAGCCATATTTTGATAACTGTGTGTTTGATTTGTGTGCTTCCAACGGAGACGGAAATGTGCTCTGTGACAGTGTGGCTGCCTACGTTTTCAACTGTCACGTGGCAGGAGTGGATGCCATTAACTGGAGGACACCTCTGTTCTGTCGTAAGTGACAAATGACTCTAGCTGATTGGTTGGACTTTTTTTTTTTTTTACACGAAAGATGAGTGAATTTACATTGTCCTATTCAATTTTCAGCTATGACATGTCCCGCCAACAGCCGTTATGACGTGTGTGTGAACCCCTGCACTGATTCCTGCCCCGGCCTCACAGACATTGTTCCGTGCGCTGACCGCTGCACTGAAGGCTGTGGTTGCAATGCAGGTCTACTATTTAACGGACAGACGTGTGTTAAAGAGACCGAGTGTGGCTGCTATGATAACGGGAGAACTTACACGGTACAATTCAGCCCATCTGTCTGTCCAAAAAGGTTGCTCCATATACAGTAATGTTCAAAGAATAGCTTCTTTTTCTTTTTTTTTCTGGTCTCAGTAACATTCATGCTGACATAGCAATAAAGCCGTCTCTGCTTTTTCAGCAGTTGTGGACATTAGCCAGTTTGTGTTTAGACGTGCACAGTGAGAATTTCTCCAGAGACTTAATTAGCAGATTTCCCATGTTCCTGTCTTTCTTAACGTGAAGTAATCATAAAATATTGGAGCACTTTTCAACTTTATTTTAATCTCAAGCGTGCCTCTCTGTGTAATTAACTTGCTCTGTATTCGCCAGGCTGGTGAAGTTGTGTTTGGGGAAGACTGCAGAAAGAAGTGCACCTGTCATCCAGGGAACAGGGTCGTCTGCGAAGAGCACAAATGTCCCCAAGGCACCGAATGCATGGTCGAGAACGGAATCAGAACATGTCGCAACACAGGCAAGACACAAACACATTAGATCTGCCTTCACATTTTGTACAAAACATAAATTAACTTTTGAGTTAAACTACAACTTTATTTCGTCTAACTCTTTCAGATCCCTGTGAAGTTGTCAAGTGTGGCAATAAGGAGGAATGTGTTGTTCGGGATGGGAGAGCTGTGTGTATACCCATGCACACAGGCAGTTGCTGGGCCTGGGGAGACCCCCATTACACCACATTTGATGGATACAAATACGACTTCCAGGGGACCTGCAAATACGTCATCTCAAAGACCTCCGGGAATCTGAATGGTTTAGTCCCATTCTCAATCACTGAGAGTAACGATAACCGTGGAAATACAGCAGTTTCATATGTGAGGGAGGTGCATGTTTCGGTGTATGATTTCACCATCACCATCCAAAAGAATCAAGTTGGCCGTGTCACAGTAAGATCCCATTTTTTTGTTCTTTTGAAAGCACTAATAGTCAGTGTATGCGTAGGGTTTACAGTACGTTTTCCTTATGTGTTCCTCAGGTGAACAAAGTGCTGGTAAACCTTCCTGTCACGCTTGGCGATGGCAAAGTGATTGTGTCTCAAAGGGGGCGTGCCGCATATGTGGAGACACATTTTGGCCTTGTTGTTACCTATGACTGGAATTCGTATCTTCAAATCAAGCTGCCCAGCAGTTACTATGGCCTTGTCGCTGGCCTGTGTGGCAACTTCAACGGCAACCGAAGAGATGAACGCCAAGATCCAGCTGGAAATGCAGTGTCCTCAGTGGTAGAATGGGGTAAGAGTTGGAAAACGCCAGATCAGGACGACGACCGTCGCTGTTCAGACACGTGTGACAAACATTGCCCTACTTGTGACAAGAACGATGTTGAGCTCTATCGGGGTGAACAGTTCTGTGGGATCTTCAATCACAAGAGGTTCCAGAAGTGTCATAAAAAAGTGGACCCTAAAACCTTCTTGGACAGCTGTGTGTTTGACATCTGTAATAATAAGGGAGACAGAAGGATGCTGTGCCAGGCGTTGACCTCCTACAGCCAGCAATGCCGCGAGGAAGGAATAGTAATCAAGAACTGGAGGAAAAAGTTTGGCTGTCGTAAGTATTTGAGAAACATTTTGGCCTGACATTATAATTACATTTTTAGACCTGTGGGGTTTTGTTTTTTTTTTTGGCTAAAGCCCATCTCAATCTTAATTATTGACAGCAATGGATTGTCCGCGCCACAGCCATTACGACGAGTGTGGCAGCGCGTGCCCTCGTTCCTGCCCAGTCGGTGCAGTGCAGCGACTATGCCCCGCTCTCTGTGTGGAGACCTGTACGTGTGATGACGGTTATATCCTCAGCGCTGGTGGCTGTGTGCCCGCTAAAGAATGCGGTTGCTCTTATCAGGGCCGCTACTACAAGCGAGGCCAGAAATTCTGGGCTGATGATGCCTGCACTCGTCAGTGCGAATGTGATTCCAAACTGGGTGAGGTGAAGTGTCAGGAGGCCTCCTGCTCTGACAAAGAGAAGTGCACTCTGGCGGACGGAGAGCGAGCCTGCCGACCCATCAGTCACGCCACTTGCATAGCCTCGGGTGACCCCCACTACTTCACCTTTGATACCCACAGGTTTGACTTCCAAGGCACATGTGTGTATCAGTTGGTGAGTCTTTGCACTCCAAGAGTCGGGCTGGTGCCGTTCACGGTGACTGTGCAAAATGACAATCGAGGAAACAAGGCTGTGTCATTTACAAAGACTGTCAAGTTCTCCATCCATGGTGTTGACCTCATCATCAGCAGAGAACACCCCGGAAAAATCTTGGTAGGTAATCTGAAGCATGCGATTGACATATTTAAAAAGTCTGAATGAGTAATGTGTTTTCATGTGAATTTTTAAAAGGTAAGAAATGGGACACGTCATGTCGTCTTGAAAATAATAACAGCACAGATATTCTGAGCCTCAATCATTCCAGTGGATGATAATGCCTTTTGTCATTGTGCTCATTCTGACATCCCTCATGCTCCTCTGCATATATATTTAATTGCATATTAAAATTGTGATCCAGGCAGACTTAATTAAAATAAGATTTAACTGCACATTAGAATGGATTAGCAAGGTCCGCAGAATTATTAAATCTATAATCTCCTAAAAAAAAAAATAATGCTCCTCTCTCCCTCCCTCGTTTTCTTCCCTGCAGATCGGTGGAGTGCTTGTTTCATTGCCTCTGGATTACAATAATGAGTTGGTTGCATACCACAACGGCAGGGCAGCTGTGGTGAAGAGTGTTGCTGGTATCATCGTGAGCTTTGACTGGCAGAGTATAGTGAGCGTTACTGTGCCCAGCACCTACCAGGGTGCAGTCTGTGGTCTGTGTGGCAACTACAATGGAAAAGCTCAGGATGACATGACCATGCGAAATGGTCAGATTGCCCCTAGTGGAACCAAGCTAGGAGAGAGCTGGAAGGTGGCCGAATTACCAGGCTGCACATCAGCTTGCGAAGGGAAGCAGTGCCCGGCCTGTTCAGACTCCCAGAGGGAAGTATATGAAAGCAGAGAGCACTGTGGCATTATTGCTGACAAAGCAGGGCCTTTCAGAGACTGTCATGAATTTGTGGACCCGGCTCCTTACGTGGCAGACTGTGTTTTTGACGTTTGTCAGTACCATGGACGCCGCGCAGCCCTCTGCGATGCTGTGCAAGTATATGTATCTGTCTGTCAGAGCAAAAGATTCAAAGTTTACAACTGGAGAACTGCCGACTTCTGCCGTGAGTTTGGAATTTGTCAAAGTTTTCATGTTATTTACTTCTTTAAACTGTTATTTCATTACTCACTTTTCCCTGTTTTGATCCTGTCCCACAGCGATGGTTTGTTCCGCGAACAGCCATTACTCCCTGTGTGCTCAGAGCTGCCAAGCTACCTGTCCCACTTTAGCCTTGAGTCAAAGCTGCCGTGGGCCTTGCTCAGAGGGCTGCGTGTGTGACGAAGGCTTCCTGCGGAGTGGCGCTAGCTGCATTCCCGTGAGAGACTGTGGATGCTCCTACAATGGTCAATACTATGAGAAAGGGGCCGTCTTCTACCCTGAAGACAAGTGTGTGGAAGAATGCACCTGTGAGAACGGCGCTGTGTCATGCAGAAAGAACAAATGCCGTCTTGGGGAAGTCTGTAAGCTTTTAAATGGAGTGAGAGGCTGCCACCCAGAGGGGCAAGGAAAGTGTGTGGCTTCTGGTGACCCTCATTACACTTCCTTTGATGGCCGAAGGTTTGATTTCCAGGGCACTTGCGTCTATGTACTGGCTAAAGTTTGTAACGATGGCAGCGGCCGCCTGACACCATTCGCTGTCACTCAGGGCAATGAGAAGTTTGGAAATGGAAATATGGCTGTAACCAAGTCAATTGGTGTGTCAGTCTATAATTACATCATTTACATCCAACAGAGACAGCCTTGGAAAGTCATTGTGAGTATATTTATACATTGCACTTGGTTTATTTATGCATGTCTTTTGTTTCTCACTGAACTTCTCAACATGCATTTGCCTTCCTTTTTCCTCCTCAGGTGGATGATGAACTTGTAAACCTTCCCCTGTCCCTGAATAATGGGCGTGTGACAGTCACCCAGGAAGGCCGCAACATAATTGTTCGCACAGACTTTGGCCTGACGGTGCTCTATGACACTGTCTACTACGTTGAGGTTATCGTTCCTTCTACATACCAGCGAAAGATGTGTGGCCTTTGTGGCAACTACAACGACAAAGACAAAGATGATTTCAAGCTTCCGAATGGCAAGAGAACCAAGGATGTTGATCAGTTTGGGCGGGCATGGGTGGTGGACATGCCTGGGAATGAGTGTGGCGGCTGCGGAGGAAAATGCCCAGTGTGTGAGCCAGCCAAAGCTGCTTTGTATAGAAAACTAAACTCCTGTGGGATCATCAGTCAACCTAATGGGCCTTTCAAAGCGTGCCACAGTAAAGTTAACCCAGCAGCATACGTGTCTGATTGCGTATTTGATGTCTGTGCTGTGGGTGGCAACAGAGATACTCTGTGTAACAGCGTGCAAGCCTACGCTTTGGCCTGCCAGAATGAAGGCGTTCAAATCCTGCCGTGGAGGAGCGGCTCATTCTGCCGTGAGTTGCGAAATTCAGCAGTCTTAGCGGAAATTGTGATTTTGTCGAATGTATTAAAATATATTACAAATGTCTTCTGTTGCAGCTCTCGCCTGTCCTGCACACAGTCACTATGAGGTCTGTGCTGACACCTGTGGCGCCTCATGTGCCAGCTTGATTAGCCCAGTTAATTGTTTGAAAACGTGCTTTGAAGGATGCCAATGCGATGACGGATTTGCTTTTGATGGCACCCAGTGTGTTCCACTCGACAAATGTGGGTGTGGGCACAAAGGCCAATATTTGACGGTAATGAAAATCATTCAAAACTCCTTTTCATGGTCTTTGAACACAATTGGAGAAATAAGACATTTTAATCACAGACACAGATAAAGAACCTTTTACCATGATATACAATGTGTGTTTCCAGGTGGGCCAAACAGTGGTGGACAAAGAATGTACATCCCAGTGTGTGTGCCAGGCCTCAGGGATGGTGAAGTGTAGAAAGCTGTCCTGTGGCAGTGGGGAGTTTTGCAGTGTAGTGGATGGGGTCAGAGGTTGCCACGAGACAAAGGGTCAGTGCACCATCAATCCGACTGGACATCTGAGCACCTTTGATGGTCTGTCTGGAGCGATAGGAGCACATGGAGCCTTTGAAGTAGCATCTGTGTGCGACGAGGACTCGGAACTTTGGTTCCGCGTGGTTGTGGACGTCAGGACCTGCATTAATGGGGCATCACCCGCTGTTGACACTTTGTATGTGTTCTTCAGGGAAGGTGCTGTGACAGTGAACAGCAAACATATGGTCTGGGTGAGGACTGTTCAAGCATTAACATTTTTACTCCAGAAATTGATTTTTTTTATTTTTTATTTTTTTATCGTTTTGTTCTTACTCTTATTCCCCACTTTCTATGTCATCCAGGTAAATGGCTTGAAAACGTGCCATCCTTTCGAAGTGGCAGATGACATATCAATCCGATTCCTCGGCAACTCTGTGATCATTGAGAGGAAGTTTGCTGTGCGAGTCATCTACTCTGCCTCACAGGAGGTCTATATCAGTATTCACAAACGTCTCGCTGGTAAAATGTGCGGCGCCTGTGGAAACTCCAACGGCAATGCCAAGGATGACTTGAAGACAGCTGATGAGAAGACTGCAACTGGTGTCGCTGGAGTTGTTGAATCCTGGAGTGCCCAAGATTTTTCCAGATGGTGAGTATTTGAAAGGCGTCCTGTCACATTATGTTTTAGTGAAAATGTATTGGGGGGGGGCACGTTGCTACGTTTAGTGTTCTGACGACGATCACCCTTTGTTTCATGATCTCGTCGCGGTGCTCTTAACATTATCGTTGTTTCCGTAACGTAATGGCCCTGACTGCTCGTCTAAGCTTTTAACCTCCAATTCCAGTCGGAGTGGAAGTTTTAATCTTGAACTATATCTCTCCCTTTATTATGCAAACTGCAAACTTAATTTGACCAGTGAAATAATCAAGTACAGATCAGCGAGAGTTGGGACGGTGCTATGACCATTCAACCGATTATTCTCTTAACAGCAAGAACTAAACAAGGACTCCACAGAGCCCTTTTAAAGGAATGAGAGTGTGGTTTTTAATTGCATTTGGTCCAATTTAATTAAGAAATGCCAGAGAATCCCCTATGGTAATTACTGATTAAAAAGCAGGTGAGGCTGACAGGCATGGCCATCAAAAGCTACCAAGCTTGCAATCCAATCACTGCTTGTCATCCAAGGACACTTAAGACTCATCTGGGTGCAATATTAATTTGAGCCCCTGTCTTTAGTTCTGTGCCTTAGCCTTAGGTCAATCCTTTAGAGAGCGGTGTTTTGTGCATCCCCATTTCTCTCTTTATTCAAAGTGGTTGTCTTTTGGTTGGCATTTTCTCATCACCGGATCCTAAACAGCACGGAAAGCGCCCCTGAGAGGCAGAGCAGCTCCCGAGTGTTTGCATATGCCTTTTTAAAATACAATTTCCAACAGGGGTTACTTGTAATCTCTGTTGGGCCTCAGTGAGCATGACTTCACTTTCCGCCACTGCCCCTTTTGACTGCAATCTTCTTTTTCATTGTAGTGGCCTGCCTTGAAGCTGGTTGACAGAAGCATCTGAGCCACAGGTAAAGAAAGGAAAGAAAAAAAAAAGTTGCTTTGTCTCACTCTGAGAAGGACTGACGTGAGAATTGTACAAAAGAAGCTTACAATGTTTTTCCCCTTTCTTGGACAGGATGAAGAATGATGCTTGTTTCAGTCCTACTCATCACACTTCAGTTTCTTAATTTAATCAAACGGGTTTTGATTGTTTCCTGGTGATCTCGGTCCTCTATTGTTCATCCCAGTTGCAGACGCCAATAGCTCTCTATCTTGACCAACGTCTCCATCTAGTGGAAGAGAAGCTGAGATTTGGCAAGTCTGGGGTAAACAGTCTCATACTTTTCTGTCACCTTATTAAATTATGTTGTGTGTTTAATTTGCTCTGTTCAAATGACTAAATAAATACTTTTCTCATGACAATACGTGCCTACGTGTCCTTGATTCACATATATGTTAACTAAGCTGTTTACAAAACATACAGAGAACATTTGCCCAGATTATTTCATGGTTACAGCTTCATTGTGGCCTTTACAGTGTCTGTCAAAGCTAGTGGAAACAAGACGTCAACCGCTTCATTTGATAAGATCTCTGGCCTTGGAAAAGTAGAAGAAAAGTTACAGCAATAACAAAAAGGCAACACTAACCTTCTACAATAGCAGATATCATATTTATAAGATATAAGACATGCTGCCATCAAAGCTTAGTTCTCACAGAAGGGGGGGTTTGGCAGTCTGGTGTGAGGGAGGCCTTGTCAAGAGTTTTCATATAGCTGAGAGGGGAGGGAAAAGAAACGACTGCACCTCAGTGACAGACTGTTCTGGCCATGAAAGTGCTCCAGTGTTTATGCTTTCCCTTCACTGCACTGAGCCTGTAAATTACACCGCAGTACAACAAGCCCACTGTTTGATGCTGCTTATTTGCTTCAGGGGGGGAAATGAGCATGATTTACACTTCATTATGAAGTCACATTTTACTATCAGTGCAAAAAATACACGGGGAATAAATGTAGCACAGTAATAGCCCTCCTCGTGTTGTTTACCCCGGTGCGGGGCAAATTTGGGGAGTAACTTCAGTGGCACCCCGCCCCCTCTTTCTTTTTTTTACCCTCACACACAGTCATTCCTGAGACAAGAAGACCTTGGAGGAACCAGAGAGCGCACCGAGGGATCAACTGCAACGTTGACTTTTTGTTTTATTTTTCACAAGTCACAAGAGACTTTCCTGCACATCTTTTATCATTTGAAGTCATAATTTAGTTGGGGGGGGGGGAGAATTTATTTTGTTTTGAATAGCAAAGTTTGGCTCAACTGGGTTGGAAAGTCTCACACATATTTAGGTTATTGGAGGCTGACACGCGGTAAGTCTGTTTATAGCTGCTTGTGCGCATTGTTTGTCATGAAACCGCAAGTCTGAAACAAAGTCTGCGAAAAAAATAAGTTAAGAATGTGACTTTGAGCGCAGCAGATGTTTTTCCTCACTGGTCTTCCATCCCCCCTTCAAACTAAATGCCTTCTGGGGGCATGTGACGACCTAATAACTTTAAACCATTAGTGCGTCTTTACGCACAAGCCTGACTTGGATATATTTCCAGGACTATTTGAATGGCTGGATTTGCACGTGCAAGTGTTTGCTGGTGCGCTTTGGTGTGCAGCAGCTTTAACATTCTACGCCACCTGAGACCTGCAAAAGTTTGGTGTCACTTCTTTTTTATTTAACTTTTTTCAATTCACTGAGCTCTGCTAGAAACGTTGCGGCCAGTTGCCACATTTTCCTCTTATCGCGTTAATTGGCGAGAACAACCACAGTGTGAACATGCAGAGGAGCAATTAACAACCCCGGAAAGGCTCTAAATGTTTCTATCGTACAAACAAGAATAAAGTTTCAAACTTGATGACGTATCTATTTTGAGGGTGCTGCTTCACTGTGGGGGTTGTCACTGAATGTGCAAGTTTAAGTGAGATGTAAAAGCTCATTTTCCTCATTACTAACTGCCGATGTTAATCCCATTTTTTTATAGACCGTGGTAATTCATTTTAAGAGTTGCTTTATGTGTGAGTTGCTTTGCACCCCCCCCCCCCCCCCCCCCCCCCCCATTATATTCTCTATATTACTCAGAAGGCTAACAAACACGATTATTGGATTGTTCTTGTTGGAATAACTCACACTGTGTTTGTTTGATTAAAGCTGATTGGCAGGCCTTTGTTGTTAATCCTGCTCCCAGGGTTGAAATGTTCATTTCTCTGCACTCCAGCCCCATGTTCACACCCCCACTCTAGTCATGCATGAATCTCCAAGTAGTACTCGGGGCCTAGGAGGCAACCCCTGCTTCTTCCCACTGAGGCTTTGATCTTTGCAATGCAAAACATTTTATTTTTAATGGCATACATTTCCTGCAGCTGCAAAGCTCTGTTTACTGTACTTGCAATGCATCCTTGTCCTTTTTTTTTTTTTTTTTTTTTTTTTTTTTATTTATTGTGTGTGAGACTATAATACATGCTCTACTTTCTGTAACTCCTGTGTCGAATAGTCGGCAGTAGCCTAGTCTTGAGACCCTTGTAAACATATGAGTGTAAGAGTAGCCTAAGTTATGCACTAGGTGATATATAGACAGAAAGGCGGGCATCTGTAAACTGGATGACCCAGCAAAAGCAGTCCAAACCCACTGACCAAATATCGAGTGCAACTCAACACCTTGCCTTGCACCCCTCGACCGCCAAGCCCCATATTCCCCCAGCCTGAAATAGATCACCGTCTCTCACTCAGGGCCAAGTGACCACATTATTGAGACCCCCGATCTCAATAACATTGGTGCTTTTGGTTATGTAGTGTCGAGGCAAGTGGTGCGCCGTGTCCCGACCAGAGATTTTCTCACTGAAGGTCACTACCTTTAGAATTCCAGGAGGATGACTTGAGTTAGTCAGTGCCTTTTTTTTTTTTTTTTTTGTGACGATGCAGAGAGCTTCATTGAGTAAAGCCCAAAAATATAATCTGGGTCGAATCAAACGCCGTTAAAAATAAGTTGTGCAATGAAAAGTATCCCTACTCATGTTAGTTCTGTTTGGATTGTGGCCGTTGCTTTAAGTGGGGGCACACGTATAACAGTGTGGTTCTGAGCAGTGGCTTAATGCACATCAACAAGTTGACTCAGATCTCAAAGTGTCCTTGAATATCTTTTGCTTGAACTGACCGCTAAATGGCTTCTGGAAGAAGAAAGAAAAAAAAAACATCTTCTGTTCATAAAACCGTTCAAGCCTGCAGAGTTTCTCCCGTCTGGAGGGAGTCACACAGTGACAGTTTAAATGTGACGTCATACCAAGAAAATTCTCAACTTTCAGTCATTTGAGTGCAGCTTTGCACTAATAAGCCAATAGTGCCTCAGCATGAGCGCCTCATCAGATCATATTAGACCATAAGACTTTTCTATTCTTTCTCTGTATCCTAACGAGGCTTTTTTTTTTTTTTTTCCCTGAAGAAGGTAGAATGGATCTTGCGGTGCTGGTGGCCTTCAGCTCCTGGCTGGCTCCTGCTCTTGGTAGGTGACGTCTTCGCTAAATGTCCAGCAGCTTTATTGAACTCCCTCAGCATGATCTTCTGGTTTTGTTTTGAGCTCCTCCGTGCTAAAAGTACTGATAACGTGTCTGTATAACAGGATCAGCGTTTGGCAGGGAGGTGTTTGGTAAGTTCCTTGCATTACAGTCGTCACTGACAATGCATGGGCTTGAGATTTCGTCATATATATATATATATATATATATATATATATATTTTTTTTTATTTCTGTTTTCCCCTTATTTATTTCGAGGGATTGCCTCTTTTTGGCCCGCCCTGTATAAAAAAGTGACGCTTGTTATGAGCTTTACTCTTGACACGTCCACTAAATGTAATCTGTTTCATCCCAAATGCTTTATGCCTGTGTTTCGCTCTGACAAAAGGCCATGGCGGTGTAGTGTAAACATTTCCTTTTGCTGCAGTTTAAATAGTCCGTTTTTCCAACTGCTGCCAAGTTGGGTTTTTTTTTTTGTGTGCAGTTAATGCAGGCCGTGTTCTTTGATTTGTGTCGCTCTCTGCTCTCTTGCATGCCATCAGCTGAGCTTGATGTTAAGCAGATTTGGCTGCAGTAACTTTTTGTTTTTCTTCCCCGCCTCATCTTCTTTGACTCTCATGTCTGACTCCGGGGTCAGTCCTCAGTTTAAAAGACTTGTCAACACCATTGTAGTCAAATATTTCTCGGCTTTTGCTGTGAGAAAGACGAACATTTTTGTTTTTTGTTGTTTTTTAATAGCGAGGTCATAGTTAACCCGAGCACTCTGACTCGTATTCCTCAGATAACGTCACGCTAAATCACATATATTAAAAATCTCACCAAGGTCAAGTTGGAAACTGTGTTGTGCTTTGCCGCTCACGTTATTGAATCGCCAGAAACATCCAGAGTTATCGTTGTACTGGAATCAGAAATATTTCCCTCCTACAAGTGTCCTCCTGCTTGTAAATATTCACCTTAATGTATTCGCACTCGATATCCAAGCAACAAAGACTGTGTGACATTTATAAAACACTATTCACAGCCTGTTGAATATTTTAATGACAGCTGTGAAAAAAAAAAAACACCCCAAAAAAAAACCGCATTAATGATGTGAAATGCCGCCTCGGCACAACTGAAGTATTTGTTTAACCTCCAAAGAGCTATTCCAAGGTCACTTTGTTCTCACTTGCAAACGCTCCTCACGTAAACAACGTTGAAGTCAACCGTCTTAATTATTCTGCCTCTTTTTCTTGGTGTCAGCGAGCATGAGACAGAAACTGTGACTTAACTAGATGCCGAGTGCCGGATGCTTTTTTAGCAAGTCTTCTAGGCGAGAACCTTTTTTTTTTTTTTTTTGTCTTTTCCAAACCACAGGCGAGAAGAGAAATGTGACAGATCAGCAGGGTCTGTACTTTCCCGCGTCGATTTGATGATTTATTCTCGTTGCAGCCGTGAAAATTGTTGGCTTGTTTTTTTTTCTTTTGGTTTTGTTTTTTTAACACACATTTGGACAAACAAACAAACAAACAAGGCCTACAGATACCAGGGAAAGTTGAGTTCACGACCACAAAATGTCGATTTTCTTTGAAGTTATTTGGAAAGCTGTTTCTCTTCTTTTTTTTCTTGGGGTTTTTTGAGCAGAGAAGTGTGTTCGCCTCCTTCTCAGAATCTTACTTTGCCCCACTTTCTGAGAAAAATACATTCTTGTGCATGATTTGCATAATTATTGACTAATCTCTGATTGGCTTTTGGAATGTTATGGTCATTTCTTCCCTCCCAAGTTTCCTCCTCTTGAGCTTTTCCCCTGTGGATTATTGAATGATTACCACTGTTATTCTCCTCTACTTAAATATTAAAAATTTTGTTTCTTTAAGTCATCTTTGATGTGAATCAAAAGTAACCCCAGACCATTGCAATATGCTTCACATTAGGCTCAAGGGTTTTCTTTTGTCTTCAGTTCTAGTTTGCTCTTTTGGTCTTAGTAAGTTCTAAGTTTGACTTCTCCTTTTCCACCATTTCCCTGTTTTCGACGCAGTTTAAACACAAGAACAATACCTTTTCAGCAAGCAGGCAGTAACACAATAGCTTCAAAGTGAAATCAGAGATGACGTCAATCTTTTGCTGCACTTCCTGTTCAAATTACTTTCAGATTCGAGTTTTATTTCCTTCCTATGACACAATGCGGGTGGAAACCAAGCACAGTAATTGACATAACGTGGAATCAATGACAACTGGGGACAAGGCCATGATCTCACGGAGGAGCCTGCTCGTTGACCAAAGAAAGTGAACGGCCTAACTTTAGATGTGTCCAGAGAAAAACCACAGAAATTCACTGGCATTGTGCCGTTACAGTTCTGAGCAGTAAAATCCTCCTCCAGTTCTGCCTTAAGCACCGATCAAATCTCTTTGTGATTACAAACGTGCACTTTGGTGTAGATCTTTGGTAGAAGCACTCACTCATTCCATATTTTACTGCCCGCCCCTAAAAAAAAAAAAAAAAAAAAAAAAAAATCCAATCAATAAAGAGAACTTGCTCCTGTTGTTCCCTATTAAAGCAGAAATCACCTAAACTGATGTGACGGATATGAAGGTGATAATAAATTGTGGTGTGCCTCCAATTTCATTCTGATTGATCTGACTGTGTTTATTTTTCCTCACTTTTACCAAAAACACCTTACCGGGATTTATCAAGAAAGGCAACAATATTCTTCTACTTTGCTGTATTTACGTCCTTATCGAGGTTATTTTGTGGGGCCTTTTACGTGAATACAACAAATATGAGTCACGCCGACTCATATTACCACCAGTTTTTACACCAGCTCAATTTCTTACAGTCTAATAATTGTTTTTTTTCCCTTCTTTTCACAGCTTCAGCAGCAGATCAGGACAGAGGTGGGTGTTATTTGATTTAAAAAAAAAAAAAAACACTCAGTAAATCCAACTGCAGACAAGCAACAAGCTCATTGTGGCTGGAATAGAAATCTGTAGCGGCACCAATTTGGCTGATGTCTGGCTGAATGGCTGAAGCCTTCAGACTGCTGAATAGCCGTCGCATTACGAGCTTCTGGTGCAGCCGTTCAGTGTGTAAATCTGCTGCTCATTTCTCCTTCTTTCTCTCCCCTGCTCTCTTCTACCAGACTACGACGGCGCCTTTCGTTACGGTGAGTAGAAGACCGCGGCCAAACGGCCGCACAGGAAACTTTTTATTTATTTATTTATTTTATTTTTGACTTGTTTTTCCAGACGTGATGGGAAAACTTTCACCCCCGAGGTCAACCTGAAAGAGGAGCCTCAGTGCAAATACTTGAATTTCTGTTTTTTTTCCTTGATGGATTTTGAGTCCGCTCAATAGTTTGAAAAATGAACAGAATGACCATGTTTCTCTGAAAACCAGTATAAATTCTGCAGCGTTTGTCTTTTTCTTATCATAGAAGCACTCGGTCAGTGATTTTAAGTGGCGATATTTCCACAGCGGATGTGTTTTGTTTGTTTCTGTACATAAATCTGCGCATAATAGTTAAATAATCCAACATCAGACACTAAAAGGTAAATTATAAAAAAGATATTAACCGAGAACAGTTCATGAATCTCTCCGTTTTGTGTGAAGAGAAAGTGACTGGCTGCTCAGTGGTTGAGTGTTCCGCACTTACTGCCAGAGTGTCGCTGGTTTGAGTCCAACTGGTTGGAGTTTGCAACTTCTCTCTGTGCATTGTCAGGATTTCTGCTCGTGTTGTGGTTTCCTCCTCCAGTCTACTGACGCGTGTGATCGTGTGTTTGCTCGAAGTCGGCTTGAATCGGCTCCAGTACATCAACATGCCATCATAGTAGAACAACATTAAAGGCTGTTATCACATGAACAAATCAGTCTTTCACCAAACGGTGCGGAGAAACATGGACAAAGGTGAAAGTAAGAGGGGGAAACGTTTTATTTTTTTTTGTATCAGAAACTATTGCGAACTCTTACAAAACATAAATAGAAAACCTGGGAGACTAATCACATGGTGGTTTCCCATGGTGGGATCTTGTCGGTCGTCCCTGAATTAATCTGACATGTTGATCTTTGATATTTCCAGCCTCTCTGTGGGGACTTAGAAGTCGGGAAACTGAAGTCACGACCAAGTTCAAATTGTCTCAATTCATGTTTAATTATGCTGAGTCGGACGAAAAGAGGATGAAGTTAGATGTACATGTTTACACTGCAAATATAAACTCTCATGTCGGTCGAAGTGATTTTTTTTTTAGACATTTCTGGGGATATTCTCTCTATAGGATCACTACATTTACGTCGACTATACTTGTATTGAAAAGAGTCAGATTATCTGCAGCACTTCAGATAGATTTTAAAAAGCGATTAAAACAAGGCTTTTATAAAACGCAAAGAAACGACGTAGAAGAATCAATGTGTTTATGCATTTATTTGTTCATTTTTGGTTGTTTGGTCATTTGAGAAAAATAACTCAGATTCAAGTGTGACTGGCTTTGGTGGAAACTTTATAATCATTTTGTTTGATATTTGCTGTTTGTTTTCAATGAAAAGGATTAATTGAATAAAGGGGCGGAGTTTATAAGTTAATCTTCTTTCTTCTCTCTTTCAATCAAGAATTCCCAAACTTTTTTTCTGTAATGTATTGAAGTGAGTTGTTTAGTTTTTAGTGTTCTTTTTTTTTTTTAACAATGAATGAAATAGATTAACTAAACAAAGAAAAATTTCAATAACATTGTTAAACGTTCACCATTATAAGTTAAATATTCTTGACGCTTGTGTTTTTACAATTTTGCTGAATTTGTGGTGGGTCTCTTTTGACCATTTGGGGATTACACAATATCTTTGTGTATTGTAACTCTGGAATTGAAATGCAGGTTTTAAAAAAAAAAAAAAAAAAAGTTTATTGCTCAAGATATAATTTTTTTTTTTCTTCCTCTTCCATTGCAGACTATGAATCGCTGAGAATCGGAGGACTGGTCTTCGCAGTGGCGCTTTTCCTCCTGGGCATCGCCCTCATCGTCAGTAAGTGAACCGCTGTTTTCCCACAGAGGTGTGGCAGGGAACCAGTGTCCTTCCCCTCCGTGTCCTTCTAAGGTTCCTCCACCTACCTGAAAGCTGCTGCCGGGGGAAGCCCCCCCGACACCAAGACCCATTAATAATTCAGACAATGCCACTTTCTCCCATGTGCAGCGTTTTGTAATAAAGCAAAGTGACTTCCCGACTGAGCTCTGTAAGGACTTTTATTCATTTTACTCCTGAAAACACAGGACCTGAATTAAATATATTTAATGAAATGACAGCCAGATCATATAAAGTCCTGGTTATGACCTTGGCTTAAAAAAAACAAAAACAAAACATGTAAAACTTAGTTATTTCATTAAAAGTTGTGTCTGTGATCTGTGGTTCCTAACCTGGATGTCTGGGTCGAGGGCGGAGATCCTCAATGGGGAGTGAGAAAATTAGATTTTAAAGAAAACAATAATAAAACACCTTAAAAAACAAACAAACGTAGGTGACATGGGAAGCCTCTTTTATCGATTCGCCGTCGTCTCTGTGAGCCCACAGTCTTCCCTGGAGGCAATCTGAGCCAACGGGCCGGAAGCCGTCGTCTTTGATCAAAATTGACATTTCCAGATCAGCTGATTGATGAAAACACCGTCGAATTAGTAGTGAAGTCTGTCTCATCTGGTTTAAATCGGCTCTTTTTTTTCTTTCTTTTTTTTCTTTTTTTAAAGTGCCGCGCCGAAGCCCGTGGGCGGAATCCCCGAGGCGCAGCACGAGAAGCAACGTAAAGACGGCCATTAGGTGTATTTTGCAATTCAAAATCTTGCCTTTTGAAATTTTTAAAAGAACCAACAGCCACGGGTTCCCGGCGGTGCCTCCCCGAGTGAACGGAAGATGTTCGCCGTTTTATTCTTAGTCCCGGCACTATGCAGGTCACAAGCTCAGTCTGGGATGTCTGGATATTTCATTAGTGCTGCCAACTCCAAGCTCTTGCCTCACATGAAAGTTAAGTTGGCAGCGTCATCACTGAACATGAGGATGCACCTTGAGAGTATTACTCAGCGGTTCGGGATGTACTCGGAACTTGAAACTGGCTCTGACATTTTCCGTCGAGTTCAACCAGCCGTGTCGAAAACGCACATAAGATTTAGAATTTCTTTGATTAATCCTTCCAAGCCTCTGAAGATCATGTGAGTCCCGAGAAGAAATCCCTCACTTTACGCTTTAATCCTGTTTATTCTCTTCGAGCTGAAAACACAGAGTCATTCAGGCGAGTTGTAATTCTTTTGACACACATTTTCATTGCTGGTTTGATAAGAGACGACTAAAGAATCACAAGTTATTGTGGCTGTAATAACAATAATCAGGAATGATCTGCCGTTATGACGCTAGTGAATCAACTCGTCCGCAGTGCAATCTGAGAAAGGTTAGGAGTTGACAACGCTGCCAGACGCATTTCACCGCACCGGCTCTCCGAGTTACTATTTTTAGTAAAACCACTGATTTGTGCCGTGATTTTAAACGCATACGTTCAAGCGCTGGTCACAGGCCAATAAGCCGGGGGGGGGGGGGGGGGGGCTTATACTGAGTTTCCAGGCTTGTTGCCCACGTTGCGTTTTGTTTATTGGCAAAACGTCAAGTTTGCATTGGTGTCAAAAACTCGACAGACACTCTAGAACCACTTCTCTTGTGTTTCTGCCAACAAACAGGCCGGAAATGTACCTGCTCGAAGAGCAGCAAGCCTGAGAAGTCAAAGGCCCGAAGTCCGGACGCAGAAGCTGCCGTCCAAAGAGGTGAATACTCTTTCTCTCTCGACACTGTACGGGTCAATCGTTTTTCAGAGCATCTTACCGAGTAGCCATTACAAGTACTTATGACATGCTATTAGAAAGGTTTTTTTTAGAATTTTTTATGCTTTCAAATTTCAGATAACGTTTAACTCACACTTAAACTTTCACTGTTTTTTTTTGGGGGGGGGGGGGTGCATTCCAACATGTTTCATTAAAAAGAAGAACTTTTAAAAATGAGTAAAAGTTTTTACCAGTCGATGGTTTAGTGTTTTGGCAGAACATGATTTACGGTTTTGCATGAATAAAAGTGGGAATGAGTAGCATTTGCTACACCTGAGAGCTGCCGTCACAGTGAGCGAGTCTGGAAGCTGCGGGTTACAGAAGGGTCACACAGAAGTTTCAAAAATCAAAAAATAAATTTTTACCTGAATAAAATTGGGAAAAATAAAGAAACTGACAATATTATTTTCATGCATATTTCATCAATGTTACATAAAAAGTGAGATGTTCTAAAACGTTTTGACCCACTTATTAAAGTTTAGATTCAACATGATAAAACCATAATATTAAACTCTTTTCACAGATTAAACGGCCTGACAGCCAAACTGGTAAGTGACTTACAAACGCTTGAATGAGTGAAGATATTAGATGTATGTACAGAATTATTTTCAGATCTTTTTAACTCCCCGCCCTTTTTTTTTTTCTCCAGTTTCCTAAAGCTGCCGGTAGGTGGCAGCAGATACCATGATGACAAAAGAAGACCCTCTTTCCTTAAACACAAGAGCTTTCTTCAGTTTCTTAATGCTACTCTTTTCCTCTTTCCTTCTTTTATATGTGTTGATCACCAGTGGATTTTGTGCCAAACTTTATACATTTGCAGTGGTTTGATTATCAAGTGTATATATATTTTTTTTTTTTTTGACTTTCTGATTGATGCTTATAATAATAAAGAAAATGTTTGGAAAAAACTAAACAAAGAAAGAATATCTCCCTGTTTTTCCGACCGTGGGAGTAAAGCAGAGCAGGCGGCCCTCTGTAGTGCTGCACTCTCACTTCTTGCTGACGCTGCAGGCAGTTCAGTCACACATGCGGTATAGTAACTACCAGCCCAGGGTGCAGGGTGATTTATCTGCTGCATTCTGCAGCTTTCAGTGAGCTCCCTTGGAAAAAAAGAAAAACACTTCATTTTGCGTATCTCCATGTTAAGTGCTGTTTATTGGCAGATTTTCAAACATCCTGGGTCCAGCAGCTCCCTGTGCAGGTAAAAGCTGCATGTGTAGGCTTGATTCTCTCCCTGGAGTTGCAGCCTGCACTGCACTGCACAAAACGACACCACGGGAGAGGAAGTGGAGCATTTCCAGCAATGGGAGTGGAATCTTTACAGAGTGCTATAGGCTATAACTGTTCACACTTCTTGTAATCTTATATTCACAACAGAATGGTGACATAATATCTTATCGAAAGGCAAATTTGACGACGACAGCAGCAGTGCAGCCCAGATGAGTTGAGGCAGGGAACAGCCTGCCTTTGTTGTTGGAGAGGAAATGAGAAGAACGAAGAGTTTTGATGAAGGATTCTTCTTTCTTTGTTGGATTATGGATTCCAGCTGCTTGACACTCGTGCGTGGATATAATGAGTTGGACTTTGATTGTGTGCCAAATGATTTAGACTAGTGATTTTCCTGCATGGAGCTCTGCCAGTCTTCCA
This sequence comes from Lipophrys pholis, assembly GCF_963383615.2. NCBI lineage: Eukaryota > Metazoa > Chordata > Actinopteri > Blenniiformes > Blenniidae > Lipophrys > Lipophrys pholis. The sequence continues at coordinate 26,258,270 of NC_137639.1, read as the reverse complement.
GTATTTCATACTGGATATATTATGTAATCTCACATTTAGTGTCGAGTGGCTATAGTTATCATAATCAAACACATTGATGAGATTGACACGTCACCATTCAGTCAATCGCATTTTGTTTTTATATTGCAGCAAATATAACAAACATTTCAAGGCACTTTAACAAAGACAAATTCAGCAATCCAACAAGAAGAAGAGACGGTAGAAAGGAAAAAGTCTCTTCGAACAGGAAGAAACCTGCAGAAGCAGACTCGGGCGGAGACTTTCTGCTCTTTGGGTTATGGTCCCGTCTCAGTCGTCCTCCGGCTCCGGCTCGGCCTCCCGCAGACAGATGAAGAAGGTCCTGAGGGACTTGATGGCCGCATCTCTTCCCTGCTGCCCTTGAGGATCTTCGCTCGTCTGCCACTTGATGACCACGCCCCCGTCAGCCAGCCAGTCACAGAAGAACTGGAGGAGATCTGGAGAGGACGATGTCAGTTTGCTGCTTCTGAGAAAACTACACAGGATTAAACTGAAGTGAAAGGATTTTCTTTTTCCTTGTACTCCCAAGTTTTACCACTCAATGATCAGGTCTTATTCTCCAATGAAATAAAAAAACTGGATAATAAACCAATGGAGGAAAACCATTTCTCCCCACATTTATTCCACAATTATTCAAATGTAGTTCTTCAAATCCTAAAACTTTAATCCACTTATCTGACCTGTCTGCTGTCTCTAATCAAATCAAATCAAACTTTATTTATACAGCACTTTTCATACAGGCAACTGCAACTCAAAGTGCTTCACATAAAATAGGAAAAATAAAATAGAATAAAATAAAATAAAAACACGAGCATGCACACACACACACACACACACACACACACACACACACACACACACACACACACACACACACACACCCAGCCAACCCAACTGCCCGTAACAAACTATAAAAACTGATGTAAGAGTGATGACAAAATGGCCGGGCACTGATGATCCAGGAGAGAAAACACCATCCTCGGGGGGCCGTCCACATCGAGAGGAGCCATAGCCTACAGCTATAGGGGGGCCCCGCCACAGCCCCGTCCCACCGGCTCAGGAGCCCACACCACAGTCAGTGAACCACAGTGCTGAGCTCCCACCGCAGTGGCCAGGCCAGGCCCCCCACAGGCAGACCACACTCAACTCCCCCATGAGGAGACACTGGGGGGAAATAAATAGGAGCTAATGGAGTGAATCAATAAATGAAAATAAAAGATAAGAAAATAAAAAGTAAGAATAATTGATTAATAAATTTAATAAATAAGAGCTTATAAATGAATTCATAAATGAAATAAAGGATTAAGCTAAAACATTGACTATATTCGGGGGGAAAAAGAATAACAAGTAAGTAAAATAGTCAACTAATTGAGCGCTAAATTAAAAAATGGGGTTTGAGCCTGCCTTTAATAACACCAAAAGTCTCCGGCAGGCGGTTCCACAAACGTGTGCCATAGTGGCAGAACGAGGCCTCGCCATGGGTCCTGGTCCTGACACTAGGAACCCTTAACAGGCCGGTGCCAGAGGACCTCAGGGGCCGTGAGGGCTCAGATCATAAAAGCAGGTCGAGATAAGAAGGCCCAAGACCATTAAGACATTTAAAAACTAATGATAAAATCTTAAAATCAATCCTGAAACGCACAGGGAGCCGATGCAGTGACTTTAAAACGGGTGTAATGTGCTCCCGTCTTCTGCTCTTCGTCAGCACTCGTGCTGCTCTAGTGATGAGTTACATTGTAAGTAATCAGATTATTGAGTGTAGTTAAGTATTTGAGCTTAACAAAAACAATATTTCTCTACATTTATGGTGATCAGAAAAAGCAAATAATCCCCTACATATTTTGCAACTTTGAACCCTATTGAAATACGTTCCTGCCATCAGACCTAAAAACTGTGTTTCTTATTCACATTTTCTACTTGTCTGGATGTTGTGCTGTTTACTACAAAGAGTAAGATTAGTTGGAGCAAAGTAATTCAAATTCAGAGAACATACCAACAGTTTTTTGGGTTAAATCGGGGTTAATAAAATTTACAAAATAATCAAATTACAGACACTGCTACTCATGATCATAAAACCAAAAATTTTATTTTACCAGCAAAACTGCAAAAGTTATTTGTGTTCACTTCAGAAAATGACAATCACGGGAGGACATTAGATTTTAAACACCAAGTTGCTTGGACTAATTTGAAACATACGTGTATATCAGTTGTTGGTGTACAAATCTGGAATTCCCAAGCACAGGATTTAAAAGGTTGTACAAATATTCATCAGTTTCAAAAAAATAAAAAATGACACATGCAGTAAACTTTGTTATGGACTGATAATTTAAACTGGATCACTTTAAATGTATACTGCATGGGTTTTTCATTGTTAGTTTGTTGTATGTTCTATAATCACTATGTGAAAGGTGTAGGCTTCGGAAAGTAAGGGGCAGCTAAATATAAGAAAGTTTTTCTTGTGGCTGATCAGTTCCAACCATGGAGGTGTTCCTGATAATTTAGTTTGTACTGTTGTGGGAAAAGAAAAATGCTTTAATGAAAGGAACAAAAATTTACGAATGAATAACTGAATGAATTTGGGCCACATTTAAGTGGCTGCTGGAGATTGTGCAGCAGCTCTATTATTCACTTTGTCGTAAAAATGTACTTTCTGGGTCTTACCCACTATCCTCCGCAATCTGCAGCCTTAAACAGTTTTTTGTTTTTTTTCTTGAGTATTGGGATTGCCCCTGGATTGCACCACTTTTTCTGTGGGACTGCAATGCTTCACATCACCACCAGAGGGCCCCTGCCGAGTTCACGCTGGAAGCTGCTGCTGTGCTGTGCTGCAGCTCAGCTCTCTTTACTCAGTATCCAGTCTCAAACTGCAACCCAGCAACCTGCTAAATCAGTGAGCCCTGCTCCAGCTCTGCAGTGCAGCCATGGCCACCACAGGTTTGATTCTTTTTCATCTCTTTCGAGGAGGCAGCATGAATTTTACCTTTAACATGCTTTAGAAAAAGACTTGTTTAGTTAATATATGTGAACCTTCACTAGTATTATAATGTCTTTGACTAAGAAAAGTTGTTTTTCTTCTCATCTATCTGTGGAGGTTTTTTTTTTTTTTTTTTCAGTGGGAGTCAGTTTGGGTGCTGATACATTGGAAGTGTCACAATAAGGGGGAATTCCACACTTTATTCTCCACTGAAATGAAAAATTCAAACGTTTTAGCATGTTGTACCTCTGAAACGAACCAGTAAAAGTGCAGAGCTGAATTTAAAAAAAAAAAATCCAAGCTCAGCTGTTTGAGTCCTGAAGGTTCAGCAACATGCAAGCTGCATTATTGACACCCAGACATCTCCACAATCTGGAACCAGCTGCAGGCAGAATAACTGACTGCATTAACCTGGAGGGGAAAACTGAATGTAGAAGTAAAACTACGAGCACAGATTAATATTTAAAGTGGCTCTTTGACACAGAATCAATATCCAAACATGTTTTTTTTGTAAACATATTTCCCATCATTCGTGCTCTTTCTGTTCTTTGCTGGTGTGATGGTGTGTGTGAATTCAGCCTGCTGCTGGCTGGTAACCCACTTGTTTCTGCTGAGCAAAGATGCTGCATTGTGCGCCTGTCACTGGGGGAGAAAGAAAAAAAAATGACTGGAGCAGTAACAGAGCCAACCCTGCAGATCTTGGAGAGCTGAAAATCTTGCCGTCAGCTCTCGGGAATTAAAACACCCTTTAAACTGCTGCACACTGTGCTCAATGTAATCTATCTTAAACGTATTACAAGTGATGATCTCCTTCTCTTTGCAGAAGCGTTGTTTCCCGATCAAAGTGACTTTGATTATGGTAAGATGTGCACCATTCATTGCAGTAAAATTTGCATTTTTGCACTCTTATCTTGCAGCTGTTAAGTCATATGTGGTTTTGTTCCTTGTAGACTATGAGACTTTGCGGACCACAGGGGTTGTCCTTGCTGTTATCATGTTTGTCTCTGGCATTTTAATAGCACTCAGTAAGTTTTTGATAATATCTGTAACATAGAGGTTTTTTTTTTAAATCATAAATATCACTACTACCTTTGTAACTTATCTATCATTCTTCAAACAGGTAAAAAATTCACAAAATGTGTAAAAGGCTCATCCAAGTAAGAGTTATGCAAGGTTTAGTGGATGATCTCTCTGTGCATGTTGTATGATCTTGAATTTGTCCCTTCTGAATAAACATTTCTTTCAGTTGAAGGAAGAAAAAAAAAAAAAAAGCTCCCCTATATTATTTCCTGCCCCCGCCCTGGATGCCTCATTCTCTAAATGTCCCCTCCCTGTTCTGCACTCACAAAACCCAAACCGCACTTCCAACACACAGACGAGTTCAGAGTGGCCAATCATTTGTTCTTACTGCCCTACCCCCCCCCCCCCCCCCCAGTGCTTGTTTCTGGGGGGGGGTTCAAACATCACGCTCCTCTTGGTGTTGGTCGTGAAACGGGCAGCGGCTCCTCTCCGCTGATCGCATGCTGCTTGAATGGCAAGACGAGTAGAAAGACGGGAGCTGCTGTTTCAACAGGACAAAACGCTGCACAGTGACGTTTCTCTGCGGGATCCTGTGGCTTCAACTATGTTAGACCTTACACCAATCAGCCGTGACATTATGACTCCTCTCCACCACTGAGGGCGAGCGGAAGTACCTGCAGATAATTATGGCTTGTAAATTGCACTTTGGATTGACACTGACGGTGATGGAGAAGGAAAATCTCCAAGTTTTGGATATGCTCTGTTGCAAACATGTAGCCGTCACATCAAACTTCCTCGAATCCTTCCAACACAACGTCTTCGATGACAAACTGTTCACTCGCAGCCTGATATGTCACCCCCCCATCAACAGGTGCCATGATAAAGACATGGTCAGTGTTATTCACGCTGCCTGCGAGTGTCCGTGACGTTACGGCTGATGGGTGTAAAAGCCTCATGAAGTTGTTGCCACAGTTTTCAAACTGCACAACCATATTTTCAATAGGCTCGTTGGATTAGTGCATTTACTCATAACTCTCTCTCTCGTCTTCACATGCAGCTCCAGCTCATCTGGTACCCAAATTCCAAAGATAGAGGGTGAGTTTGTTTCGCTGAAAGGAGCTCGATATGCTTCCTCTGTGTATTATCCCGCTAATCTTCCTCGTTCTGTTCTCTCTGGCAGTGCCTCCTCCAGCCGTGTAGAAAATATCCCCCCGAGAGAAGAGGCATCTCGTCATGGGATCCACGCAAGCAGCAACACACAAACACACACCAGCTGTTTTGTGGCCTTTTTTTCCTTTTTATGGCTAATATACCTCACCCAGCTGGATGTTCGAATAAACAGGGTGTGAACAACACAGCCTATCCTGAGCCCTAATTAACTAGAAGGTCTGCAAAATGTCACTCTGTATGGTGCAACTATATGGACTCAAAGTCTCTGCAATGATTTTCAAAAGTCAAACAAAAAAGAAAAGTCACGACACACGTGTTTTTTGTTTCTTCCATATATTTCACTTCTGTAAAACAATAAAATCAACAGCATGATAACAAAGTTCTAAATCTGTTCATGTGTATCAATGGAGTTCTGATCAGTTGTTTCAGCTCAGTCCCTTTTTATTTTCTGAATTCTGTTTGAAAACAAAAACATGTAGTTCAACAAAAGAAATGTGAATAAAAACAATAAATACAGCAGATCGAACACAAATGACTTGAATGAACCGAAATGTTTTGCGCCAGTGGATTTCACAGTGTTGGAGCACGAGACTCCCAAACAGCTGGAGTCAGACTGGACCGATTGTCCCGGGATTTGCTTGATCAATAGTTGTACTTAATAGAATATTACTTTTAATAAAAAGTTAAAATCTATAAACTATTCAACTCATGTAACCGTAACAATCGAGGTTTAATTAAACCCGCCCCACATTTTGAAATCCACTGGTTTACACATTGAGAACTTACTGAAAAGTAGATTTTGTTTTTAATTAAAATTTAAAGCATGAGAATATATTTACTGAACTTCCCACAGAGAGAAACAGATTACTATTTTAAAAGAAAATTCTTGAATCAGCATGATTTTAAGAAGCACATTCAATAATCCAGACGTTATATTATAAATTATGTTGTTCAAAACTACATCAAAGTAAAGGGAGAGCTCTGACGATGTGGTTTACTGGTGTGATTGATCTTTTCTTTCTGATTCACAGGAATTCACATCATGTGTCATATCAAAGATGACACATAGGAGAGAAAATCTGTCACCTAAATTATTCAGCTGTGGCTACATTTCTTTCTTACTTACTAAATTTCAGTGGAACTTGGCTCTAAGGAATAAATACTCTTTTAGTGTGAGTGTAAAAACTGACTTCTAGTACAACTTCCATAACAATAGTTTCGACATATATATATATATATATATATATATATATATATATATATATATATATATATATATATATATATATATATATATATATATATATGTATATATATAAGTAAATGAGACGCTTATAATTGCAGATTTTTTTAAAGTGATCTTAACCAGTGTTATTGTACTTTTCCTTATGACTCATTACTAAAATCTACAGTCAGACAGACAATTTACCACCGCACGTACTCATGCAACATCTCTATGACAGGGAAAAAAAAACTCCATCTTGTTTCACTGACATGGTCATTTTACACAGTAAAGGGTTGTTGTTGTTTTTTTCACAAAGAAAAATTGCACCTCATCTAACAGAAAGAAAAAAAAAACATTAAGTTATGCAAGAGGTTTCTCTCACATGCATTCTTAACATAAGCGTACATGCTGATTGAAATCAAAACTCAGTGTATCACTATGATAACTTATGGGAAGGTGGGGGTTTAACGAGAGATTCAGGGGGGGATTCTGGGACACGGTCCCAAGCGTATAGTGTCACGATTTCACAGAAATCAACATTAAGTGGGAGTGAAGCCGACCTAGAAAATGAACATTACTCCACTTTGCTTCAAAGCATATACAGGTCTATTTAAAATATATATATATATATATATATATATATATATATATATATAATATGACTGAAACCTCTACATCTGTAACAAATAATCTAAAAATTACCAACATTTTTTAGGTTTTAATTGTGATAAAAAGAAACTATAACTCTGTTCTTACAAAATAGAAGATTATATGTAGTTTAAATTAAACTATGAGAAATGACAACATTGCCTTTGTGTTCTTACTTTGAAAGTACCCGCATGTGTAATGCCTTCTATTTCAATATGAAAAAAAAAGAAAATTTCTAAAAATATACAAATCATTTAAAATTGATCAAAAACATCAAGCAACACTTTTTTGAGGGAGGATTTGACATTTTGAAATAAAATGTTTCACCCACACATAAAAGCTTTCCCCTGAGTGTTGAAGAATAAATAAAGCATTCTTAGCTTTTACAGTAGCTTTCATCTTGAAATACCATTTGTCCAATATAATGTGAATTGTGTCCAGAGAATAGCACTCCAAAATGAGTTATTCTATCAATAAAAAAAAAAATGTCAGGGACTCCCACAGTCTCATCACAACAATATGTGAATCCCCTTGTCAACAGAGGAACCATCTTTAAGACTCACTCCCTCTAAATGGGGATTACAGGTGCTTTTTAAGTCATTCCTGGTCCTGCAAGGACACGATACGTCGTCGAGAGGAAGCGCTTCGCTTCTTCAGCATGAGCCTGAGCTGGAAATTCAACCGAGTGAAATAACAAAATTAGTGGATTTTCGTTATTTTCTCCGTGTCGTGAAAAGTGCGGCTGCGGCTCAGCTCACCTGCTCGCCCTGCACGCCGCTCTGCAGCAGGTGAGCCGGCTGGTCGTTCTCCAGGTTGCGGATGCTCGGGTCGGCTCCTCTGCCCAGCAGCAGCTGCAGGATCTCCTCCTGGTGGGGGTTGTTGTGGAGTCCGGCGGCCATGTGTAAAGCTGTGTGACCATGAGCCTTCACGGAAAAACAAAAAACACACACACACACACACACACGCACACGCACACGCACACGCACGCATACAAAAAAAACACAAAGTGCATGAGTCAGACTGTTTACAGTCAGAATTAGCAACAGCGTGCATTTGTGACGCGGAGGCACAGTTACATAACGACTCGTCCACTTGTGAGTTTCATTATCGGCGTGGGACTCACTTTCATGTTGACAAAGTTTTTCATGTTCGGCAGGGGAATCCTCAGCAGATAGCGCACCAGATCTATGTTCCCTTCCTTCACCGCCAAGTGTAGGACAGTCTTGTTACTTTTGATTTCCTGGAATTGGAGAAATTACACGTGATGTCAAAAAAAAAAAACGACAACAATGAAACCTTAAGTCAGCCAGACAAAGAGATTTAAATACGAGATGGAAATTCCATTTCGCTGCTCTGTTAGATAACAAACAGAAACCTTTAGGGCGCATTATGAGGAAGTGGTGGTGGACAAACTACACACACACACACACACACACACACACACACACACATTCGCTATGCGTTTTCACGTGTCCAAGTAGGCTATATCCTCAAAGTCAACTGGACCTGATTAAATGTATTTGAAGACGCGTCCAGCAAAGTGTGTGTGTGTGTGTGTGTGTGTGTGTGTGTGTGTGTGTGTGTGTGTGTGTGTGTGTGTGTGTGTGTGTGTGTGTGTGTGTGTGTGTGTGTGTGTGTGTGTGTGTGTGTGTGTGTGTGTGTGTGTGTGCAATGAGTGTGTGAATGCATCTCGATGACATCATGTTGGTTAAAACCTCGGCACTTCCCATATAGACTGTGCATGTTAAGTAAAAGGTCAGACGTTGACACGCTGAACTTCAAAGCCCTTTGTTCCTGATGGTTGACCTACACAGCTCCCGTACCTGGCTGGTTAAAGACGCCCTCGCAGTGAGTAACATCTGCACGCAGGACAGCTTCTCGGCCGCTTTGGTCTGAAGATTGACATCAGCCACGCCGGCGGCCGATAAGGCCTTGGCGGTGACGCTGTGAGAGATGGCCGCACAGTGCAGAGGAGTCATACCTGGAACGGAGAGTCGGCGCAGAAAACGTGAGGCGGGTTATACTGTACAATCTTTATCTCATTTATCACGGTCATCCTTTTTTTTTGGGGGGGGGGGGGATTATATTATTCTGGATGTATTTATTTATTAACAGAAGCTTCCTGTCGTACACTCGTCTGCACATTTATCACCGCTAATAAAACCGTCCACTACCTTCGAAATTGCGCGTCTCCAGGTTGAAGGCCGTCCTGCTGGACAGAATCGCCTGCAAAAAACAAAGTCAACCGGTGAGGTCAGGACGCTTCTCCGAAACTTTTGCATAGTGGTCACATTAACTGAGAGCTTCTGTTCCCTCACCTGGAGAACTTGAGGATATCCGTAGTGAGCAGCCAGATGGAGGGCGGTTTGTCCTTTAACGTCGCAGGCATTGATATCCGCTCCCAATGACAGCAGATCCTGCAAAATCTCCGGCTGGTTTGCTGTCACTGCTACCAGCAAGGCGGTCTGCACAGACACATTGATCGGTAGGTCTTAGAATCATGCAGTAATAAAAAAATTTTAAAAGCGATATATTTATGTGATTGTACCTTTCCCTTGTGTTCTCTGGCATCAAGCTTTCCTATATCTCTCAGCCTCTCTGCAGCAGCAAAGGCGTATTCCCTCAGTCCCTTGGCGGTGTAGATGTGCAGGATGCTGACAGAGCGAGAGCACACGATACATTATTTATTAATTGAAGACCGGGGGAAATCACAGTAATCCCCATCATCAATTCCACTCATATTCACACTGATAAACTTTCATTTCATCTGGGGTTTCACTCGCAGAGCGCTGACTCACGCGTTTCTGTTTTTACATAATCATTCTGGGATTACCGAGCCGCACACGTGGTTTTTCTCACTTTTAGCTCGCAAACCGAAATTGGAACTGTTCGGATGTAAATAAAGTGTGTACTCGCAAATGCGCATAGTGAAATCAATACTGGCGATTAAACCAAACCGAGAACGAAAAACATGATGAAAGGTTTAGACAACTCTGTAGTGTTTGTGTCTTTACTGGGATTCGTTGACTGATGAACAACAACAGGGGTTTAACATTTTTAAAGAAAAGACAGATTTTGTATATTTTAACATAGTTTTCTTAAAAGGAGAGGACTCAACACAACACTGAGATCCGAGCGGAGATATCAGTGATGCCGTCATGAAAGAGAGCTACCTCAAACTAGCCTCAAAGCCATACTGTCAGGGAGAGCTTCTAAAAACATACATAATTCAACAGCCATAGAAGACAGTTTTTAGACATTTTACTGTATTTTGCACCAGAAGGTTTCATTAAAATTGGCTTTATGTTGAGATAGTAGTCATTTTTGATGGTGACTGTTTATTCGTTTTGTGAAAATATGGACATTTTCATGACATATACTCAACAAAGAAAACCTCTAAAGTTCAATTTTAAAGGTTACTTTGGTCGTATTTCACCAGTCCAACCCACTCACGGTGGAATTGGGCTGTATGTGGCGACTGAACTAAGATGTGTTTGACGCCCCTGATGGACAACGCAACTCTGAGCAGACATTCCTCAGCACTCACGTGTCTCCGTCTTCATCCTGGCAGGTGGTTCTGCTGTAGTCCATCCCACTCAACAGCATCCTGGCCTCCTCCAGCTTACTGGCATCCAACAACGGATAATATCCCACCTGTGTGGCCTGACTCGGAGCCAACAGTGACCAAGGAGAAGCCAGAACGGGATCCACGGCTGCCATCGAGCACTGTGCAAATGTTGAAAACGAGAACCGCCGCCATTGAGGTAAAAGTAATACATCCACAAGCAAACGAATAAAAGTCCAGACTGAAAGAGAAATTCATACATATGCCTGAGACATTGCATCTCCAAATCCCGGCACCTGCGCCTGCGTGCTGAACTCAGACGTCATCGGGAGGCTGCAGGCTTGAGAGTAGCTGGGTCCTGGAAGACCGGTGTAGTAACCGAGGGTGGACTCCTGGGCTGCGGTCCAATGCTCGTAGCTCACTGCCATGTCTGAGAAGCTGCTTGCTGCACCTGGAAAGTGGAGGACAGACGGTGATTCATCAGTGAGTTTGTTCAAAGCTGTGCGCATGATAGGTTAGGTGGGTGTTACTCTGTAGTTTCTGTTGCTTTCAATATGAAAAAGCAAAAAAATAAGTCATTTTCGCAGCCTGAAAGCGACTCAGAATATGTAAATTGGAGGGTGAGGGCCCAGACAGTGTATTTATCTTTTTCTTGACTATTTTCTACCTATGGTTCCCAGACATATCCTATGCATGCAGAAGAAAATATGCATTTCTTACCAGTACAGGTAGATGGCTCTGATGAAGAAAACTGTTGGGGAGAAAAAAACAAGATAAAAACCCGTCACAAATGTTGTTTTTTAAGGGGGCTCAACATTTTGCGCAATTCTGATTCCTTCCCATGTGTGCTGGCTTACCGTGACAGTAGCTGGAGGAGCAGGACTGAGGCTGGCTGCAGAGCAGGGAGGTGGCACAGAGGACGTCTCACGCTTTCGCTTCTGCTCCAAAAGTTTCTTCACTGTAGGCAGAGTGCAACACGGCTTCTCTTTTGGTGCTGAAAAAAAGAAAAGAAAAGGAAAATGGAAATGCAAAACAGATCAGCTTCCACTTTTGGATCTCACAGTTCTGTCAATGATGAAAAACCTGAATTCTGCTCATGGGCCAGTCTTTACTGCAAGTACAAGGTTTCTCTCCTTTCATGTGGAAAAGCTGTTGTGCTTCAAAAAAACATTGAAGTGTAACATAATTAATGGTCACAATGAAAAATGACTGCTATTACATTTTGTCATTCTCTTTTGTATTATTTCTGTTGTATTTAGTTTTTTCTGTTGTTGATTTATTTAATTTTTTGTCTTGTATCGCTGGTATCTTGGGTAATTTTATGGATTTTAAAGGGACAGGCAAAAATAAGCCTTGGCTTCAGCCTAAGCACTATAAACTGAATGCACAAAATTCAACTTTTGCACTGTGACTGTAACAGAAATAAACCATTCATTCATTCATTCATTCATGTGTATACACAGGGCATATCATCTGACTGAAGTTGACCTGACGAATTGTGAAATTTCATCCTTTAACAATCTATATCTGCTACAATTCTGTAAAGTTCAATACCAAAATGCAGAGTTGCTTTCATTTTCTTGCAGGTTGAATAGATTCAGTCTCGGATTGTAGATATTTGCACTGTAGTATAGAGTTGAAAGACTCTTTGAATGCTGTAGGCTGTAATTATTAAGATCTGAAGTATAAATGAAAGCTTAGATGTTTGACTCTGTCAAAGTTCTTCGGGGTAAATCCTTACAGTGAAATAAAGTGTTCACTTCCTCCATGGTGGCATTTTTCTGCTCACCTTTTCACATAAATGCCCATCAGATCCGTTTTGCTATTGTTTTCCCTTTCTGATGCCACAGAATCATTTCCATTGCACAGGTAAAGCAAATGAAAAAAGAAGGAAAAAAATATTACAAAACAGAATTTTTGATGTTTCCAGCTGACATGATGCGAACACACAGGTTGTTTCCTTGAAAGCTTCACCGCATGTGTACAAGATAAAAATAATTGATGTTTCCACCTTGTCTGCGGAACAGGAGACCAGATCTAAAGCTTGGAGGAACCTCCTCCATTAGGAACGCAGATCCTGTGGTCATGCAAACCCCCAGAGATTCATCAGAAAAACTTGTGCATGGGATTGCCACAGCTTTTTTTTTTCTCTTTTCTTTCTGTGACAGCTTCCTGGCCTGCTCCGTTACGCTGCATACACACAAACCACATCCTGTAGTGTCATGGGCATGTCATCTCAACACGTGTAGTTGCCTCGCGTTTTGTGTTGCACGACAGAAGGGAGACATGTTCTTTTGTCAACACTCCTCCCCCTCCATCATGTCGCTTTACTATTCTGCGAATATCGGACTTTGTTATCTGCCACACAGCTCTTGGAACTGAAGGAAACTGACAATTCAGAAAATGTTTTAAAATGAAATCGCTACACTTTCTATCTGTTTACTGTCTCATCTCTAAAATACCAGTCTCACTTCCACTTGAAAGCCTTAACAATATGTCCCAGTGCTGTAGCATGTGTCATATGTCAGCAGCAGCCAGTAAAGGTCAGTTCATGAGAATACATGACAATTCTCTGGATATGTCAGTGCCACAAAGTTTCATTTTCAAGTTCAGAAGGTGTTACTACGAGTCAGACAGTCACCAAAAATGCCACCTCTGGTATTTTCACTGATGATGTCAGGCTGCAACATGAGAGCACAGAGAATCACCAGACGGTGTGAGTTGTTCAACACAGCACAGTGTGTCATTGTGGGGCCGTATGGAGACACACAAACGTGCACACACACAGAATTTGAGTTCACACTGACTGTCCCCACACTGTTTCAGGCTGCTCTGCGCTTAAGTGTATTCAAATATCGGCTTGTGGAAACCCCTGGACATTGACTCATGTGAGTGGGAGGATGGGGATTCCGACGACCTTTCCCGTTTGGCTTCGTCTTCAGAGAAAGAAAGAAGCAGTGCATGGCCAGCTTCCTCATTTTGTGGTTTAACAGACCCCGCTCACAGAATAACATACACTATGCACCCAGTCAGGCTTGGCCTGAGAGAAGAAAAAAAAGAAAAGGCACAAACAAATAAAGTCAAGCGAAACGAGTTACTTTGTCACAACACAGCAGCTTGCTTGTCTTGCATAAATGAAAAGGGGAAATGAAAATCAAGTTAACAAGGGTGGAGGAGTATCAGGGTTTCCCCAAAGGCTGTCCAGACTCTTGGATTCACCCAGGTCGTGATGTCATTGAAAGTCAACTGATAGAATCTGATCTCCATTAAACTATTTATCATGGAAATGGCCGAACAAGTAGTGGGAAAGTAATTTAAAAGGCTTTTTCCATTATCGCAACAACATGAACCTACTGAATGTGCATAACTGGAGTTAGAAAAGACATGTAATGTAGCAGGCTCACAAATCTAAAGTAAAAAAAAAATCAAAATCCTGATAAAAACATCATATGATGTAAAAGACAGGTGACAGTAACACTGTTACTAAGATAAATATTTGTCATCCAGACTGTCAAGTGAACGACTAAATTAAAACATGGCCATACTGCACCAGAAAAGCTGCCATACTCACATTTATCAAAGTGCATGTCAGAAGCGGTTTTTGCCTGGAAGTCTTCTCTCACTTGGTCACCGATGCGCTCGCAGGGATTCTCGGAGCTGGAGGTATCCGTGTTGCTCAGGTGGGCTGAAGTTACACGTCTGGCTTGTTGTCACTGCTGCTTGTACACACAAAGCACGTTGTTCCCTGGCGCCGCCTACTCTGACTGCGTGACCACGCCCCCCCCCCCCCCCCCCCCCCCCGATTCTATGACCACGCCCCCCAGCAGAGAGAGAGAAAGTACGGAGGTAATTCAGCAATGTTGTGAAGAATGCTTCAGTGTTGAAGCATTCGGCGTTACTGCAGTGGAACTACTATCTGAGTTCAGTGACTCGCCTTTAAATATCAACGATAGAGTTAATGACAGATTAATTACAATGACTGAAGTTTTATAGAAATGTTTCGTTGTTGATTTTGTCAATGAACACTGTTGTGGGGGCTGATGTCTTTCTGTCTCGGTGCAAGACTGTTAACTTTTGTTTGTTTTTTAAAATAAAATACCTCTTGTTTACTGTAGAAGCAGCGACTTGTCGGTTCTCAAATAAACATGGAAAATGTCTGTCATTCATTAAACAACCGTTTACTTTTCTTTACAAAACCTGTGTGCTGTTATGTTCACGTTAGTTTATAATGACTGTTTAATTGCTGCTTCTTCTCCTCGTCGTGAGTTTGTTTCTTTCAACAGATGTCCATCCATCCATCCATCCATCCATCCATCCATCCATCCATCCATCCATCCATCCATCCATCCATTTTCTGTACCGCTTTATCCTGTGCCACGTCTGTAACAAATCCCAATGAAACGAAGGCCGAGATCAGGTTTCACCCAGGACAGGTCATTGCATTCACACACAGGGAGAACGTGCACACTCCACACAGAAAGACCCGGCTGGTATTCGAACCTTTCTCGCTGTGAAGATGAGAGTGATAACCACTGCTCCATCCTTAACAGATGTCATACAGTTGAATTAAATTCAATTCAATTCAATTCAATTCAATTCAATTCAATTCAATTCAATTCAATTCAATTCAATGTCTTTGATATTGCAGTACATCTACAACCCAGTTACCTAAGTAAATTAAAAAATAATTCATTGATCAACCCGTGCCTGGAAAAACATGTCAATTTGTTTGTGAGTTTTACTTTCTTTTAGCTGTCATTAGATTTTCCTGAGGGCCCGATCTCAAACCGTCCACAGGATGTGGCCCTTCTCAGGCAGCAGGAGCGAGCACCGGTCCTCCAGGGAGGGCCTCCTGCGGCCTGCGGCGAAGCCCTTCAACAGCTCTGCAGCTGGTGAACCACACAAACACACAACATGTTAGTTTGCTCTCTCTCAAGCAGCGTCTGTGTGAGGCAGTTAGTCTACAGGTAAAGTCTGTGGTGTTGATGCTCCAGGTCAGGCCATCCTTCATGTCAACTGTCAGAAACCAAAAGCTGAAAAGCCTCTGACCCAGTTCTGCATGGCGGCTGGAAAACTGCGTTCCCCCCCCTCATGGTTGTGCATGCAGTGGAGCACCTGGAGGTCAAAATACCAACATTTAGATAATGAATGGTGAACTTTAACCAACTGGAATGTTTCGTGTGTGCCACAATCAAGTCATCAGACTGGCCCACACAGTGCTGACAGCTCAGAGAGTCTAACAACCAAACTATATGAACATTGAAGACATCCTTACTTTTTCCTAATAACGTCTCATTTTCAGAAAATTATAAACATTTTCCATGTTATGTGCGACAGCTATGAGTGTTCAAACACAAACAAGTGACATTGATAAGGGGAAAAAACGAGGCTGGTATGTTTGTCTCACCTGCCTGACTCATAAATCCTCCATCAGGAGGATGTTTATAAAAAGTATAATCTATGGCCTTATAGCTCTGAAACATCAGCAATCTAACGGTCCCATGCATTAATTAATCACACTGTATTGATTAATTCTCTCAGTAGCTCCTACTCAACAAAAACAAATCACCTGCTGCTTGTGCGTGTACCACAACAAGACAAACAACTGAGTGAAGAACTATATAATTTTGTAAATTGCATAATTCTTATGCTAATTTTTAAGGAGTTATGTTGGTGTCTTACAAACAGAAAAAGCCACACTTCCTGTCCAAATAAGGATGAAATACACAGTTTTAGTCTTACTGGACTTGACATCCGCATTCGATACTGTAGACCACAATACATTGATTAACAGACTTAAATCTGATTTGGGGTTTTCCGGGTTTTGTACTTCAATAGTTTTCCTCATACATAAAAAGAAGAACTTTTAATGTTGCTATGAACAACATAATGTCTGAGGTGTCCAACCTGTCTTGTGGAGTGGCCCAGGGTTCTATCCTGGGGCCTGTTTTGTTTCTATTGTACCTGTTGACTCTTGGTCGTCTTGGTGTTTTTTTTAAAAATGTGTCTTATCACTTATACGCTGATGATATTCACTTGTATTGCTCCTTCGGTGACTCAGAGTTTAATTTCTTATCTATGTTTTGGGATTGTGTGACCTGCATTATAAATTTGGCTTTCATCAAATTACCTCCCGATAAAAGCTGACAACACTGAAACGCCGGTCATTGCTCCTGAAAAAAAAGATTCAACTCTTCAACTCTTCACTGGCTCCCAGTCAGATTTCAAATTGACTATATAATGTTAATCCTCACTTTCCGAGCGTTGCGTAGTCAGACCCCTCCATACATTGCTGACATGCTGCCCCCCTCCACCTCAGGGCGCATCCTCCAATCCTCAGGCCAGAGTCTCCTGAAGGGGGGACCTGTCTCTTGAAGACTTTTTTTACTTAAGAAAGCTTTCGGTTAAATTAATTTTCCCCTTTTTGCTATGTATTTTTGAAATTCTTGTTATGTTCTTATGTTCTGTTTTTATTGCTCCCATATTATGTACAGCACTTTGTGATTTTTATCTTTGAAAAGTGATTTATAAATAAACATTACCTACTTATCACTAATATCACAAATAAGTGACAATATTACAATGAGCATGATCAGGATAATTGTAGTTTGTTGGTTTCTTTTCTATTTAAGTCACATATTGTGATATCTCTATCAGATCTGTTACCATGAAGTCATTGAGAAATGGTTATGAATAAAATACAATGTGCATGAATGTGTAGAAAGAAACACAAAAAAAGAGAAGCAGAATATTGTGTTTTTAACAGGACATGAGGTAAAGAAAGTAAGCACATCACTTTTTATGAAGAAACAATATATTGAGCAGAAGTGGTTCCATTTAAAGGTCAGTCACCCACATTATGGCCTCGGCCCTTCTTTTAGTCGAGTACTGGAATATTTTCTTATATAATATCTTGCGTGAATTCATTCATTCATTCATTTCAAGTGTGCATACGTGTTCTTGTGTGTGCAGTATGCTGTACATGTCATTTATGCAAAAACCGTCGCTGTTAATAGTCGAGAGGAACTGGTGGATAATTATATGTATATATACCATCCTTACCAGTAAAACTGTCCTCTTTTTAGACTGTAATCTTCCTGATAAAAATAGACATTGCTAACTTTTTACTTCCTTTAAGAGTAATTTTGTCCAAGGAAAAAATAAACTCAGCCTTGAAAAAAAAAAAAAAGCAGAAACAGAAAAAAGCAGAAACTCCACTGTTCAGTCTCATTAAGAGTTTGTGGATCCTGAGCTGGCAGCTTTGCAGCTTTGCAGCTTGGCAGCGCCCTCTGCTGTTGCAAAGAGTTACAATCACTCAAATCTCAGGAGGGGGAGCGAAGCTGACCGACAATGAAAATTGAAAGCAAACCACATGTATAATGTATTCAGCTCGGCCAAAGAAGCTGATAAATCATGAAAACAAAACCTGACTGCATCCTTGAGAAAGGAAATCTGACCGACTGGCGATTAGAATAAATAATTACTTGAATGATTTTCGAATTCATTACAAAACTACACAAGAAGGTCCGGCCTTTTCTCGGCTTGGCGGCTTTGTTCGGGGGCCTGGGGCCCTGTGCCCTGTGCCCTGTGCCCTGTGCCCTGTGCCCTGTGCCCTTTATCCTTCTCCCGGGGCTCCTCTTGCCTGGGGGGGGATTCCTCTCTGCATTCTCCATCTGGTGCTTTCTGGGCGGGGGCGTGGCTCTCTGGGATGGTTCGCTGGGGCGATGTCCGGGCCCGATGGCCTCGGGCCCCGGGGTGTCGCTACGGGTCCCGACCACCCCCCCCCCCCCCCCCCCCCCCCCCCCCCCCCCACACACACACACACACACACACACACACACACACACACACACACACACACACACACTTCCACTCCTCACGAAAGGTGCTTCTGAAGTTGCTTGTTCTCTGTCACCATTTGCTCAAACTCTCAAAGTCATGTTCCTCTTTTTTTGTTGCCTCTTTGTTAATTCATGTTCCTGCTTCATCTTACTGTCTAGATAGAGCTGCTCAGGCTGGTTAATCTAAGAAATCCTCCTACTGTCTAGATAGAGCTGCTCAGGCTGGTTAATCTAAGAAATCATCTTACTGTCTAGACTCTAGAGACAGAGCTGCTCAGGCTGGTTAATCTAAGAAATCCTCCTACTGTCTAGATAGAGCTGCTCAGGCTGGTTAATCTAAGAAATCATCCTACTGTCTAGACTCTAGACAGAGCTGCTCAGGCTGGTTAATCTAAGAAATCATCTTACTGTCTAGACTCTAGAGACAGAGCTGCTCAGGCTGGTTAATCTAAGAAATCATCTTACTGTCTAGATAGAGCTGCTCAGGCTGGTTAATCTAAGAAATCATCTTACTGTCTAGATAGAGCTGCTCAGGCTGGTTAATCTAAGAAATCCTCCTACTGTCTAGATAGAGCTGCTCAGGCTGGTTAATCTAAGAAATCATCCTACTGTCTAGACTCTAGACAGAGCTGCTCAGGCTGGTTAATCTAAGAAATCATCTTACTGTCTAGACTCTAGAGACAGAGCTGCTCAGGCTGGTTAATCTAAGAAATCCTCCTACTGTCTAGATAGAGCTGCTCAGGCTGGTTAATCTAAGAAATCATCCTACTGTCTAGACTCTAGACAGAGCTGCTCAGGCTGGTTAATCTAAGAAATCATCTTACTGTCTAGACTCTAGAGACAGAGCTGCTCAGGCTGGTTAATCTAAGAAATCATCTTACTGTCTAGATAGAGCTGCTCAGGCTGGTTAATCTAAGAAATCATCTTACTGTCTAGATAGAGCTGCTCAGGCTGGTTTAATCTAAATAACAGTTGTAAACTATTTGGATCAGTGTGATCACTGCAAATAATATATGTAGCGCAACAAGGGTATTGAATGTTAATGGAAAAAAAATTGGGTTTTTTTAGAATTTTCTTTGTAATTTAGAAAAAAAATGGTCACACAAAGACGGGAACTCTGAGAAAACATGTCACAGAGCAACAGTTGCAAATTGCAAAATTGTGCAAAAAACAAACAAACAAAAAATACAGCTTTTATCCAAACAAAAATTAATGTTGAGCAAAATTCAAGTCAACTTAAGTCTCTGCCCTCAACACTAGTGTTACTTTTTCATGTGGCCCTTTGTGAAAAACTGAAGACTTAGCAGACATTTCAAATTTAAAGCATTTAATTAGCACATGAAAAGTAATGCTTTATATATCAAAATGCCAGCATCCAAACAACTAGTGTGTGTGTAATGTCTGTATTGTTTTTTGATAACAAATCAATAGAAAGACACATCTGGATCATCTACACTCGACCATTCCATAAACTGCTGTTGACTACCACACAACAAGATGGCTTTTCAGCCCCCCAAAAGGAAGTCAGAAACTCTGACGTCACCTTTTAAAAGTGAAAACTGTTTGGAGACGCGAGGCACGGCTTCTTTTTGGACCACAGAAAGCAGAGCAGGTAGGCGACACCAGCTCTTTCTCTTCCTCACGTACCATTTAATGTTTCCATGTACAGCAAATATGTCTATTGAATAGAAAGGCCCAGATTTAAAAACATATGTGACCCTAAATATCTTTTTAAAACTTTATATTTATCATCATATTTTAAACCTAATATGTTAAAATGTCAATTTGCTTCAGTTGAACGCAAGCACAGGGACGTTACACGTGATGATATTGTTCCTTGTGTTTAGAGAAACAACTTTTTTTTTTAATCTCCAAAAACTTTGGATGATGTTGAAATCAAAGCAAATGAAGTGTGTGTGATAAGAACTAATATTACGAGGTACGTAACAGACTGTCTTTCAGATAACTGACCTGACTTACCCAGCAATGGCACGTAATGAATTCATCATTGTCTTATTATTTCTTTGCAGTAAGTATTTACAGCTTCAGGTTGTTTTGCACACACACACTCAACACTAAGGTGGGCTCACACAGGAAAATGAAACCACAACGGAAACTTAACAGACAAACTTGTTGCAGTCAGAACAATTGAGATAAATAGCAAAATCACTAAACATGTTTTTTTGTTTTTTTTTTAATCTCTTTTCCTTCTTCAAGGCCTGACAGCAGCGGTCCCAGGTATGTCCAACCATACGAGTTCCTAAATGTCATCAAGGAAGTAGCACTAATGCAGAATCAGACGACCAGACGTGAACGAATCTGTCGTGTTTTTCCTGCTTCGCACTCATCTTTTAACCGTCTGTGCTCGTCAGACGGTGCCGTGTCCTGCTACAGGATCGAGCCCGGGACGGTGGCCGGCATCATCTGTGCAGATGTTTTTCTGACCCTCGTCGTTGTCTTTTGCACCTACTGGTGTGCCACCTCGAGACGCCAGAAAAGAGACCAGGGTAAAAGAAGCTGCTCTGAAAATGACTCATGTTTTCATCGTGTTTGTGTCAGCGGCGTGTTTCAGTACGTGTTGGCGTTGAAAAGGTCAAGAGTCAGCGTCTGGTTTCTTTCCTCCTTTGATTCTTTCTGTCCTTACTGATGCTGAACGTTTGTTCCCCCGCTCATATCAAGAGTGTCTTTGATTGGTGTCACTCTTCCACAAAGCATTTGAAGTGACGTCCTCCCTGCTTTTTCCGTCTCTATTTTTCAGCTGACAAAGTGTACATGAATGTCCGGGCCAACTGCAAAAACTGTTTCAAGAAGGAGCCACGCGCGACATGAACCGTGTTCAGCTTGGAAATACACATCAGAATCCTGAATACACCCAGGGTCATCTTTTGAAATCAGTATGAAGTTAGGGAGGGCCTGACTCTCATCGTCAACCATAACTTTTAACTTTACTTCACAAATCACAGACACGCACACACACGCACACACACGCACACACACGCACACACACACACACACACATTAAAGTGTGAGAGCGCCCTCACCAGGAAAACAAGTTTCATTATTAGAAACCTGTTTTCCAGGTACTGAAGTTAATCCGCACATTTTACTGTAAGTTAACAAATCCTGGATGTGAAATATAAAATAAAATATCTGATGAAACCTGTTGATTTTGACAACCCACAATTCAAGAAAATATTGTCAACACTGTTATATAGTTAGTTGATTATATATCCTATTGATATTTTCACTTCCATTTTTTTTTCTGTGTGGTGCAATGTTAATTGAAATTTGTAAGAATTTCCCAATGTGATTAATAAAACATATCTTTTTTTTTATCATATTATATTGTATTCAATTCTATTCAAAATCATCAACTCATAAATGCAAAACAGCAACAACAAAAAAACGTGTCTGTTACCATTTGTGTTAAATATATTTAAACATCATTAATAGAAAATGTATTTTTTACTCTTCACAGTTTAATTTGTTTTTATATCATTTCGTTTGTGGTTCATAAGTCCTTGTTTTCTGTTTGCTGGCCTCACTAATTCTCAATTTTTTTTCATTACCCTCCTCATTTTTAATAGTTTATTCTCCTGTACTGTAACATCTGTGCCGTTTTACTGAGACAGGAGGCCTGATGAGGTTGGAATTAGAGTTGTCGTACACTGACCTGTTTCTGTGGTCTGCTGTGGCATTTGACTCAAAGCTGAAATATGTTGACCAAAGCCTATTTACTGTCTATATATATGTCAGAGCTGCTTCCTGTTCATGTTTACTTTATGTCTTAACTTTGTGAGTTTGTTCTCTTCCAACTGCAAGGCTGTAGGTTCAATTTCCATCTTTCCCTGTCCAAGTGCAGGGCATTGAACCATGAATTGTCCCTAATGGGGATTGAATCTTGCACCACTGCCATCGGCACTGGTGTGTGAGTGTGTGTGAGAATAGGTCAATGTGATTAGCGTTATAGTGAATATAGTGGTGTAGCATAGTGAATAATCAGTCAGCCATCGCAAGCTGAAAAATTGGTATAGGAGGTGAATCACTCATTAGCTATTAATTAGTTTGTATTTATTATAAAGGAAGATTAACCATTAAATATCAGAATAATTCATTTTGAATGATTAATTATCAAATAAATACCAGTTACGCGTTTGACCTAAATTAAGACAGTAGAATGTGAGTACAACCATTTTCTATCATTTAATTATTGTTAAAAAAAAATGTGTTAAATGAGTTTTTAGCTCTTTTGCATAAATTAAGTAACACTATTTGACAAAATGAAGAGAAACACCCAAACTAAAAAAGCGCAGAAGAAGTATAAAGCTTCCTTTTAGAAAAAGCTGAAGGAAAGCTAAAATGAATGTTCACAATCATGACAATCGCAAAGTTGTCGTCAGTGTTTTACAATCTATACAGTATAAGCCCAAAAATCAAATGGTTGTTAACTGTGATGAAGCGATTGGTTTTACTTTACAAAACCTATTTGAGGCTGTTCTGTTACTGTTAATCAAACAGTCCAAATGTCATTTGTCTTGCAACTGTAAAACATGAACATTCATTACATTGTTCATTGGATATCCATGCACTCATTCATTTACACATTTTCATTAATAAAACCTCGGCAATCTGGCCGCTTACACACACTTTATTAATCAGAAGTAGGATTCTAGTTTTCTGGCCTCCCTGAAAAGTTAAATGTCAGATCAGATTTATTTCAAAGGTATGAAATCAAATATCTGTCTACATTATTTACATAAAAGTCCCCCACAGTATTAAATTTCTGATAATCTTATTCATGTTATAGAAACTGTTTATCACTGTCTGGAAATAACCATTTCAAATTAAAACCAACATTGTATTAACATTTATGTGTATGTCTGTGGCAACACTATAAATATCTGTTCCTATTTGAACATTTGAAAATAAGAAAACAGGAATAAAAACTGTAAAGCAGTACTTTCGCTTTACTGGCAATACACCATCATTGGATAAAACCTTGTGGTTTTGGCGAAGCCTCAGAGAGCAGCAGTAAACACAGCAAACCACAGGTCAAGGGGAAATGCTCAGTAGGGAGGTACAACCGCACGTCAGTGAGCAGAACCTACGGAAGTCAGAAGCTTCTCATCATGATCAACCTGATAGAAAGAAACGATATAATCAATTAAGAGCAAAGCCTAAATCCCGGATGACATTTTTCTTTTCTTGAGACCAACGGGGCTCGTGACATAGAAGCGACATAACAAAAATACCAGCTTCCTCTTTACACATCGGACATCCTCCTCCTCTTCCTCCTCCTCTTCCTCCTCTCGTCGAATGGTGGCGAACTGACAGCTTGAAGAGCTGTGAGTACTCTTGCCTCTGGATACGCACATCTTGTTTACGGAGGTCACGGCGCTGCGTTTTGGTAGGGAGCACAAGGACCGGCGGCCTTCAGCCACTCCCTCTCGTTTCCCCTTCAACCAGACACGAGCATCAAGAAGATGTCCAACTCGCTCTGCATCGTGGATTCGCTGTTTGGTGAGAGCCACAACTGTTTTGACAATTATAGCAGCAGTAGTATAGCGGCTTTTTTCATCATTTGTGGTTTTTATGAGCTCTTTTTTTTCTTGCAGGATCAGCTGAAGGACAACAAGGTATGTTGCATCTCTTCACCTGTTGATATAAGAGGCTCTGTGTTTTCATTTTGCATCTCAAGTCTATATTTTCTTACCCCTCAGAATGTGGTTCCTGTTACTTGATGAACATGGAGTCAGTACTGGGCATTATTACCTCTGATATCATCTTGACCCTCTTCATCTCCATCTCGGTCTTTTGCTTTGCCACCCACCACAGAAGGAGGAGTGACTGGGATTCACACGACGGTCAGCGCTCACTTTGTAAAGAGCATTTCTGCTCTTTTTTTTTTTTTTTTTTTTTTTTTAAATTACTCCTGACACTTTTTGATTTGCTTCAACAGGCAAAAGAAATCCGCCATCATCCGTCTCAAAGAAAACAGCCGCGGAACTCACAGAATCTCCCTATCAGGTAAAATAACACCACTAATGTAAACATTCCAAAATATATTGCTTTATTTGTGTTGTAATGATCTCAAACTGATCTGATTGTCTCGTAGGAGTTACATGGAGTCCAGTCAGATGTTTACAGTGAACTTCGCCACTTTAAGAAATGAACATTTAAGAACAAAAATTCCAGCAATCTCCAAATGTAACCAGATCAACATTCTTTCGATTTGCTACTTATATATGAACTATACGTATGTATTTTGCATATAATTGCAATTAATCGTATTCCATTACTACTGAATTTAAATGTGATGTGTGCTTTATTGTGAATCATATTCTGTTGTAACCTGTGAGTCTATGTTTTTAACTTATTGTAAATTAAACAGCGTCTTAAACAGTCAGACTGTTTTAATCACATTTACAACCGTAATCCATACAACAAGCAGCATACTCTGTTAAATCAGTCCACGCAACGCATGAGTGTCAAAATCCTTTTATTTTCAAGACTCCTTCACATGATGCAGAGGGGGGGGGAGGTACATGTAAAAATCTAAAAATAGGAGAGGAAAAATCCCCAAAACCTGCGGAAGTGGCATGTCTGCTACTCGTGAGTCAACAGACAAAGGTCCCTGAATCATTAGGAGGAAGAAATCAAATCTGGAATAGAAAAGAAAAAAAGAAATGTCCAACGTTAATTCGAAACACAACAATGACAAGATGCAGAACTTTGAATGTACGATATGTCATCAGTGGTTAAATTGATGGGGAGAAGACACATGCGGGTCATTCTGTGAGACTAAAATACAGAATCACACCTTCGTTTGAACATCAGGAGGCTCCACTCCGTGCTGGAAAATCCGTCCTGACGGTGCCGTGTCGTGGACGTGCTGGAGTAAGAAAAAGAAAGCGTTGATATCTTTACATGCACCAGTAATAAGCTCACAATTCACAACATTCACAAGCGGAAGAAAAACACTTACCAAACGGATGCATTTTACAACTCATGTATTCTCGGGTTTCTGAGGGAACATGAATGATTCAGCCATTGATTGCTCACAACGAAGTTTCTTTACCGTTTGATTTGTTTCGATTCTGGAGATTCTCGTCTTACCGTCATAGCCTGCATCTTTAGTGCTACCCACTGCAGCCGGCCGGCCATTGCTGTCCTCCAAACTACCTGTATCCAGCCATTCTCCACTTTGGCTTGGAGACCACTCTCTCTTCATCCCACCGACATTTCCGCATGTGGCCCGTCTCGGGTTCCCGACCCCCTGAGGTCTCGTCATGACTTCTTCCTCGCTGTTAAGATCAGTGTGATCTCTGCTGGCCTGCTGTTCCTCCTGAGGCCCGCTGTGATCGGCACTCCGGGAGTCCTGACGCAGTCTGCTTGTGATATCCATCGACTGCACGTCGTCACCGTTCACTCCCCCGGTCGTCGTCTTCCTGGAAGGACGCTTGGGAATGAAGACCTCGTGGCTGTCGAGGTCTTTGAACGCAATCGGGGAAAGACAGACAGGTTCTCCTTCACCACCAGCTTTATTGTGCACTGTAGCAGACATTGAGAAGGTTTTGGATACTGCACCTGTACTTTCACTTCCAGTCCTCTCAGGAGCCTCTGGCACTGAAAACGGTCACAGGGATGTTTTGGTTGCATTTCTAGCGTAGAATCTAATTTCCTTCATTTTTTATTTTTTCATTAGATCTCACATACCTGGTAAGCCACTGTTGTGGATCTTCCCCGCAGATTCATCCTCTGACTTGTCTGCAAATTCTGCTTTTGTTTTTGTTTTTTTAAAGAAGAAAATAAACTCAGGAATGTGTGACGCACCTATTGTCAAATATCTATTTCAACATTTTGACCCGACAGAAAGAATCAAAAATGAACCTTCAGATTTGTTGTCGTTCGCAGGAGTTCTCGCAGAGTTCTTGCTCGCTGCAGAAATAAGATGCATGATGATGATTAGTGGAATGGTTATAACTGTTTAGAATACAACAAGCAGGACTCATGCAGTGTGACTGTCTATTATTTTGTGCTCTCAGTTTCATTTTTTAAAAACTCATTTGAGGATCTGGCATGAGATATCTCCCGTCCTTCCTCTTTCATAACTAAAGTTTATGTAAGAACAACCTGTCGAACTACATACCTGTGATTTTTGTTACTGTGGCCTTTTCTGTAGTTGTGCTAAGAGCTTCTGGAAAAAAAAAAGAAATAGAAATTTACAAGTTATTTTAACATTTCAAACATTGTTAAACCTACTTAGAAAAGATTAGGTTCAACCAGAATACCTTATTAATTAACCTCACCATTCAGAAAGCTTAACACATTTTCTCCCTGGGCTAGAAAGGAAAATATAGAATTGGTTTATTCCCTGCCACATAATTTGATTAAATCTTACAGATTGTGTGCATTAAATGTAACTTTCACTCATTGATTTTCCCGTGTGACTGGTTACCTCTAGTTGAGGCCGTTTCCACCACAGCTGCAAATGGAAACAGTAGCAAACCACACAAGAAGCTGAAATAAATCACATAAAAATCCAAGTATTTGGATGAAATTAGACAGCGATGATTTATTTGAAGCTTGACCATAAATGGATGTTAATGTGACTAGTGAAATAAAGTTGATTAAATTCAAAATAATGTAAAATACTTACAACTTCATTGTTGATTTTGGCCCAAAAGTGTCCAAGTTTGTGTTGAAAGCAAGCAGCTCGGCCTTTATGTAGCGCCAGTGTTCATACATCAGTGGGCTTTGCTCTTGTTAATTACAGATTCTTACAAGATGTATCAGGTTGAGTTTCATTCAAAAGACTACTTCTGCGTGTTGATCGGTGCGTGACGTGCGCACAGAGGAGCAACAGTTGCGTTGCAGGTTTCCGAAAAGCAAAACAAATGCCTATTCACTTCGGGTCAAACTCAAAGCGGTTGTTTGAAACATCCAAGCTCGCGAAAGCGATCGGATCTACCCATCCATTATGCGTTGATTACAGGTAGGTGGTTACTTTGTTAAACTGCCCCCAGTGACTCTTCTGGTACAGAGCAGAGGAAGTCAATGCCACAGAGCTTGTATTGTTTTCTTGTTTTTTTTGTTTTTTTATAACTGTTGCACCATTGTTCATTTACACAGAGAAGCTCTATACGCCAGTCCTTTCGTTAGGTACGTCAGCACCTAAGTTCTACCTTATGAAGTCTTTACGTGCAAATTGATTTCTTCTTTTGCTTCACATCTTAAAGTGAATTCATTATTAACTTCTTTTTGAGGTGCAGGCCACACAGCAACCGACATTGCATGAATTAAATGCTCAGTTCTTAAGGTCAACTTTAGTCATTAGACGTTGTTTTCAGAAGACAATTAAAGTATTTGATTTAATAGGCATCTGACAGGCCTTTGGTACTATTATATATTGCAATATTGTGATAAATACAAAACTTATTTCAATTTTACAGTTAATCCTGCATGTTTATTTTTTTGTCCCCCGCTTGCATTCTGTGCTGGCAAAGAGATCATATCTTGAATAAAGTCAACAACATTTGAACCCAGTATCAATCAGAATGATGGGAAAACTAAACAAATGGGAAACTGAATTTTTTGATTCAATACAGTAAGTTCTCATTCATTCATTTTAACTTTAATGCCGCGGACACTGCTTCAGATACAACCGATCATGTGACCTCAGCGAGGTCTTGTGCACATGTCATATCCATGGGCATATTTTGAGGCTACACTGTATTGTATAGTCCACATCTCAGGAGTATTGTCTTGGGTATTACACATTTCAGTTTTTAAATTCTAGTTTGAAATGGCCTTGCACTATTTTTCATGCACATATTCTCTATTGTCTTACTTTTATTCTTTTTTGGATGATATATTTTGTCTATATTTTCCATTTTCTTTATTCTAAAGGATATGTGTCTACACCGTTGTTCGGCAAGCAAGATTAAATTTCTATTCCAATTCTCTATGTGGCTGAATTGACAATAAAGCTCACTTCAACTTGACTTTTACTTCAAATAGCAGCTTCACTTGTCATTCAAGATTAAAAAAAATTGTGTTACAATTTTGGCCAATAGGACATTTTTGTAGCCTCCACCATAATCACATTACTGTAAGTCTGTTTATGTTTAGTTTATTATTGAAACAGCAGATCTGACGCGGCCACGTGTGCACATGACATGTTGGAAAAACAACTGAGAAAGCCGTAGATCATCAGTGGATCCATGCACACAGAAGTTTCTTGCTGGATCGAGACCTGTTGGTGGCAGAGGGAGCTGCAGCAGCCCCTCGTGTGGACAGAAAAAAAGAGAGCGCCCCCTGCAGGAGAGGCTGTTCCCACTAAGCTCTTCATCTCGAGCATCGCCATATTGACGTCCCAACAACGTTGAGAGGTAATCGTGTTATTTAATCTCGAATCGCCGTTGCTTCGGAGCCACCACCAAGGGCTTCGGATGCGGGGTAAAGCTGAAAACAAGCCCCACTGCCGTGGTGCCACCCCGCTGCTCGCTCCGCGGGTTTATTGGGGTTTTTTCAAGGCGTTGTCAGCCAGTTGCCTCGCCAGCCAGCAGGCTATTCACTCCCTTAGCCTTTAGCTTAGCACTTTTGTAGCTTTAGGAAATGTGATTTTCGAAGCTTTCCGCTCAGTTTTACTACAATACCGACCGTCCGAGGTG
The DNA here is from genome assembly GCF_963383615.2 of Lipophrys pholis. Classification (NCBI taxonomy): domain Eukaryota; kingdom Metazoa; phylum Chordata; class Actinopteri; order Blenniiformes; family Blenniidae; genus Lipophrys; species Lipophrys pholis. Next base: position 26,229,136 of record NC_137639.1, on the reverse strand, counting down.
TGGTTTTCTCTGTTTGGGACGCTATTTGCTGTATTCTCACGGGTCAAGTGTGATACTGTGGTCGAAGTTGGCTGTGACTTTCCAGCCGGCTTTTCGTGAGCTAATGCTAACTAGCCCGGCTCGCCCGGTGGCTAACTGTTAGCTCAGCCGTTAGCTGGCTGTTAGCTCCACTGGAGGCCTGCGGGGCCACACCGGGTTTGTGCGGGGTTTTGCGCTCATCTTTTCATCAGACTGCGAAGCGGGCAAACTGGCCCTCATCTAAACCAACTAGTTCCCCCCCCTGGAGACTGCTTGTGTGGCCTGAATGCTTTCCCCCCGGCGTTCATTAATTTAGCACAACCCCGGCTTAACGTGAGCTGTGTGTCGGCGCCGTCCGCTGCCTCTCACAGTTTGCTTTTAATTGACAGTATTGATTTTAATCAACCTACTTTCTGCCCTTTTCCAACAGGAGACACTGCCTTGTTGTAGCCCCCAGTGATGACTGTATTGAACCCTGTACCTCCTGATTAGACTGGTTGGATGCCCCCATTTAACATCCAGGTTTCTCCATTTCGTACGCTGCCTTATTTCAACACAGAAGACAATACTTACAATTTTACGTTTTTAGCTTTGTTTTTTTTTAATTCATTTAACCATTACTGCATATCTGAAGCACGTGAGGAGTGTGCACTCTTGAATTAAGTAAATCAACATCCTGCAGGACAATTTTAGGATAAGCCATGTCATTAATCTGCAGTTGAAATCCTGGAAATGCTTTATTATTTTAACAGTTTGTATATATTTGTGTTGTCCGTGTAGGTTTCTGACTATAAAAGGCATCTCTGACATTTCTGCTCCACTTCATCTGTCAACATAATCCTGGAGGAAACCTCCCAGGTACGGTGCTGATTTATGTGTCTTACATGACAGACGATTACTATAAATACTAAATATATTACTTGATGATAAATTACTATTCATTGTGCTTGTCCGTCACTTGTAAATTTCTGACAATCACACAACAGATGAAACTTTTTTTTTCTAATTACTTTCTTTGTCTTTTAGGACATTTAGAGAAGATCCTGTGTAGAATATGTCTGGCCCTGTTCCAAGCCGCTCTCGAGTTTACCCTGATGTAAACACACAGAGACCTCGAGAATACTGGGACTATGAGTCCCATGTTGTTGAATGGGGGTAAGGCAAAGAGGAATTGTTTCTTTGTTATGAGCATGTTTGGAAGTATTTCTAACATTATTTAATGTTCTTTTTAGGAACCAAGACGACTATCAGCTAGTCAGAAAACTAGGGCGAGGCAAATATAGTGAAGTGTTCGAAGCCATAAACATCACAAACAATGAAAAAGTGGTTGTCAAAATACTGAAGGTATGGAGACGGCAATTTGATATTTATTCTGAAAATGATAATTAGTAAAGATTTCACGTGCATCACAATACTGTCTGTTTGCAGCCTGTCAAGAAAAAGAAAATCAAGAGAGAAATAAAGATCCTGGAAAATCTGAGAGGCGGCCCAAATATCATCTCACTGTTAGACATCGTCAAGGATCCCGTGGTATTTATTTAATTCTAATTTTTGCTGCTTCACATTTCAGGATTTACATGTGTACAAAGACTCATGAACACATGCTCTCTATAATTCTAGTCCCGAACTCCCGCTCTGGTCTTTGAACATGTGAACAACACAGACTTCAAGGTAATGATAAATAATGTGTTTGTGAATCATGAATTTTAAATACTGTATTTAATTTTATTCATGTATTTTCTGGTGAGTAATGATGTTTTGTTTTTCTACAGCAATTGTATCAAACTCTGTCGGACTTTGACATACGGTTCTACATGTATGAAATCTTAAAGGTGAGTTTTTAGTTATTCCAACTATTTCCAGTAGTTTAATCCTCATTGCAGGTGATAAAAACTTCTTTTTTTTTTAATCACCTCGTAGGCCCTGGATTACTGCCACAGTATGGGAATTATGCACAGAGATGTCAAGCCACACAATGTAATGATCGACCATGAACACAGAAAGGTATTGTACCCTCGTTCATTCCATCTCTCGTCGGTCATGTCGGCCGTCATTGAAGGATTTTATCTCCCGTTTCTTCAGCTCCGTCTAATCGATTGGGGTCTGGCAGAGTTCTACCACCCAAACCAAGAGTACAACGTGAGAGTGGCGTCCAGGTACTTCAAAGGACCTGAACTGCTGGTAGATTACCAGGTGAGGCCCATGCGAGTATGCAAATATAGACCTCGGGCAACAAGAGATTTACAGGAAGCACCTGACTCCAGTTTAAACCCCCCACCCCCCCCTCTCCTTTTCACTGTGCGTGTAGATGTACGACTACAGCTTGGACATGTGGAGTTTGGGCTGCATGCTCGCCAGCATGATCTTCAGGAAGGAGCCTTTCTTTCATGGTCATGACAACTATGATCAGGTATGAAGAATTCAATCTGCTGTGAATGAAGAGAGCAGTGTGTGATGCTGTATTCAATGAATTACACAATTTTGTTACATTGACTTTAACCTTAAAATTATCTTGACATACTGAAATTCTTTTGGAATTGCTCATTGGATCATTAAAATTTAGCTTTCCGCATTGGTTCTCTCCCTCACGTTTAATGTGTAACCACTTGTTGATATCCCACAGACTAAAATCATTCTGTGTAATACTAGTTATAAATCATGACTTAGGAAGCTCTTATTGATTATCACTGCCTCAAACTACAGTTTAATCCTGACATGACCAACAAGCGATAGATTTATAAACAACATAGATAAACTGCCTCTTCCAAATAACACAGCTTCTAATTTATGAGTATATTTAGGTTTCTTAGTTATTTCATTTAAGAAAATGACATGCGTTAACCCATAAAGGAACATTATGTAAATTTAGCTAAGACGTTTATTAAAACTTGCACCTGTTAAAGTAAGCAAGCTCATAAAGAAGCCGCGGCGTCTTGAAACACGTCTGTACCATAAGGTGGAGTAGTGGCTCCGCTGAATTTGTCGTTGTCTGTCAAACTTGAGACATTAGCAGGTTCTGACTGGACTTGATGCACTGAAATGATAAAACTGCCAAAACACTTGAGAGTGTTGGAGAGGACAGACTTCTTCTTTACATGCACACTGAGAAATCTTTAGACTAACCGCTTAATGTGATGATGTGAAATCACATTTAAACTCCCAAGAAATCTCCTCAGTAATCTGTCTGTGTGGGCCTGTACCTGTTTATCTGATTGTTTTGTGCTCAACTAAAGCGACGTAGTCAAAACATGAGCGGAAGACAAATGATACTTGCAGGATTAAGCTGTTTGAGTCACTTCGGCCGGGAGGAGGAGACAAATTTAATGTTGAAGTTTAACGTTGAATGAAGTGAAAATATCAATGTTTGAGTCCTAAGTCGCATGTATATATACTCTGGAAACAATCCAAAAACTTTTCTTTCCCCCCTCTGAGTGCGATCATCCGATCTGATCATTCCTACATAAATCAATTATTTGCTGCCACCTCAGTGAAGATGCCTGATGGTTTAGGCCCCGTTTACACGACAATGAATACGACTGTATCCTAAAAACGTTCTTCACTTCTGGGGGGGTCCGTTTACACGACACCGTTGTTTTTATTCCGGCTCCCAAGGTGGAAAAATTCTTTCACGGTTGCAATTCCGCCCCGCAGAGACTGCCGGAGGATACGAGCGCTCTTACTGCGCATGCACCCCCCTCCCTCCCCCTCCTTCTGCTCATGCACTTGTAAACAAACATGGCAGACCCGTAGTGGTACGACTCGCAGTCTGTGTTCTAGTTTTATCGTCCATATCAGTAGTTTTATAGTTCAGAGTCACCCGATAGCATCCGACGTGTCATCAGTCCATATGGATTATAGCGTATTGTTCTCTGCACACATGTCCGTGTGGTTTCATTACAAAATCAAGCAACAGCGCCCTCCCGTGGCCCGGCATACTAACTACATCATCGTAAACACACTCCTTTTTCTTTTTCTTTTACGGATTCGGTGTCATGTAAACGGGGCCTTAGTTTTAGAGCACGAAATCTTCACTCGGTTGAAATAAAAAACCTGCTGGCCTTTAGCTGCATGTTTTCATTGTCGTGCTCAAAGTGCACAAATGAAAAATGAAAGAACTTTCTTGTTCCTCGTGTGGATTCTCTTGCGTTTTATTTAAATGTAACGCTGCCTTTTTTATTCTTTACCTTCTTGATCGTGAAGTTATTGTGATGTTTATCGCTCTGCCACTAAAATATCTGAAAATCCTCGTGAAACGATGTTTCATAACATATTTCTGGTAAAATGCTGAAGGTTTCCAGTTTTCATTGCCATGGCAGGATGGATGATCAGACGATGCTTTAAGGAAGAGAAAAGGACAGAACTTTTTTTTTTATGTTACTATTTCATACAGGTCTCAAGCTAATCAATATACAGACGCATAAAAAACAGAAATATCCTTTTTATTTCATGGGCATATTGGAGGTATTCATTTATGTGTGTCATGAGATGGCTGTGTCCTCATACTAGTCTTCTTTTTGGGACTAATGCAGTGTATCTGATTGAAACTCACTCCATAATGCTTAGTTTTCTGCTGGTAAATAATGTTTTTTTTTTATTTTGTTTAAACTTTGCAGCTCGTGCGAATTGCAAAAGTCCTGGGCACCGAGGACCTGTACGACTACATCGACAAGTACAACATTGAACTGGATCCACGGTTCAATGACATCCTGGGAAGGTGAAACCTCGCAGCTGCTCGACCTCAATAAAAGCCTCCATGAAAGATTTGGGACAAGGCTTTGACAGATGAATCTTTTTTTCTCTCTCTCTCTCTCTCTCTCTCTCTCTTCTAGACATTCCCGCAAAAGGTGGGAGCGGTTTGTGCACAGTGAGAACCAGCACCTCGTCAGCACAGAGGCCCTGGACTTCCTCGACAAACTGCTGCGCTACGACCATCAAGCTCGCCTCACGGCCAGAGAGGCCATGGATCATCCCTACTTCTGTGAGTTCATTCTGGTCTGAGCTCTTCTTTTACCTGCTACTCGTTTGGGTGTTTAAAGGCGCTCACACACACACACACACACACTTTTCCCTTTCTCAGATCCCATCGTCAAAGATCAGGGAAGAGGGGCCACTCCTGGAGGGATGGCTGCCAGCTCCACTCCAGTCAGCTCCTCAAGTATGATGGCTGGTAGGTCGTCTCACAAACAGTGACTCTTTTTTTTCCAAAGGCTACCCAGTAGTTGTATTACTGGTCAAGAAACATTTTGATTTATAGAAATCTTCCTTTTCATGGGGACTAGTATGAAACCTAAATCAGTGGCCAGGACTCCAGTCAGAGGTCAGTGCATCATTGACACGAAGCAAGTTTTAGAAAAATCAGGCCAAATATATAAAACCCTGTATTTTACTGCTGTACCTGAATGAGCTGGCTCCCTTTAAAGATGTTGAGTCATACAATGGGCTATGACTACAAACTTCTTGAATTCGTCTCATTCGGCCCTGCGGTTTGTGTCTTTCTCTGTATGGAGTGAAAAAAGTTTGGACACCCCACGTTATTTAGCAAAGTCCGTCCCTGTTTGGGTCTTAACTTGACTGTTTGTTGGTCACAAGGTTGCACATATTTTGAATTGTGTGCATGTGATCAAAGATGCATGGCTAATAATGGCTCGTCTGAGTTTTGGCAAATTCTCCAAAAGTGTTTGTTTATGTGGCTCCTGAACTCAAATGTGTTCGATGCCCTTGTTTTGATATAACGGCAGTACAAGCAGCTTGTTTAGAAGCAGGTTGTCGTCGTGTCTGTTCACTGTTCAAGGGTCGCTGATACATGTTTTATCACGACTCAGGCAAGTGATCTGCATATAATAAAACAAACACTCATTGATTAAAGGAATGCCTCATGGGCGTCAGCTGAAGTTTCCCAAAATGGAGGAATTGAACGACCTCGGCTGGTTTTAAAGTTATTAATGACAAGTTGAGATTTCTTTTAAAAAAAAAAAAAAAGGGTTCATTCATGCTTTTAATACATTGACATTTTGATTTTTTTAAAATGTGTAACTGAATGGTATACTCAGAGACAAGATTAAAATGTTTTTTCATCATAAGAAAACGTTCAGAAAAAGCTCATCTGAGCGATAATTACCGAATTTAATCAATGTTTCAGATTATTCTAATATAATTTTTTTATGTATTTGTCAGTTATTTCTACAAATGCTTAATGTAGAAAAATTCAAGCATTTTTTTTTATTATATTTATGGCGTCTTGTTAAACCTTATGAAATATACACATTTTTTGATTTATTTTTTTAGGTTAAAATTTCCATAACAAAAAGGGACTTATTTCAACAAGTTATACTGTGTGATTGTATTGTATTTATATTTGAGATGCATTTCTCTTTATCACAAATTTAAATCAAACTACACTTTTATGCATTTTGCAGCCAATTGTAATTTTTAATTTTAGCTTTTTAATTCCAAATAATATAGATATTTAAAAAAAAAAAATCAAAACTTTTGAATTTCCCCCCAAAAAATGTTTGATTTTATCCTACAGAACCTTTTTAAATTCTAAAAATATGTATCTTTTTACTTTTGTATCTATAAAACTTTCAGTGCTGCCTTATTTCTTTGTTTACAGTGACAATAAAAACCTTAAATCTTCCAGTGTTACCAACCTGTATTGGGAGTGAAATGTGTGATTTTGTGACGTGGTTAACGAGCCCGCCGTCTCTCCTAGGCATCACCTCAATGTCCTCCTCACAGCCGCTGGCTAACATCGCTGGATCCCCCGTCATCTCTGCCCCCAACACTCTGGCCACACAAGTCCCCGCCGCCACCGGGTCCCAGCCCTGAAGCCACTTCCTCTCCCGTGTCCATGTGTGTTTGTGGCCGCGTTCCGCCGAGTTCTCGGGCCCACGGCTCGCCCTTTTTATGTTCAGAATAACAAAGAATTTAAAAAAAAAAAAAAAAAGATTTTTTTTTTTTTTTTTTTTGCTTTTCACATTCAGTTATATTTTGACACCTGGACTTGACAGAAACGTATTGTTGCACCTGTCAGGATTATTAGAATTAATTTGGGTGTGTTATTTGACAATGCCATTGTCTAGAAATTCTAATAAGATGTAGACATGAAGAGAATGGATAATAAAATTTATTTTGTATGTTCCAAATATACAGTCTTGCTTGAAACTGTTTGATGGGGGATCCTGCTGTATTACACTGTGAACCTTTACACGACTTCACATGACTAGAGTCAGGAGCCTGGCGCGCCCCGCCCGAACAGCGCTCGCCGGTTGCACACGATGTAATGTGCAGGAGTTTGTTGGTGTGTTGAAGTTGTTTAGATGCTATCATTCATTAATTGGACTCTTTGTAGATATTCTACAGTTACTGTCAGGTTGCATGCACCCAATGCTGAGTTTCACAGGGTCAATAGTTTGCCAATTTTATGTTACTTTCACTTCTGTACGTATATGTATGTGTTCATGTTTGTTTTTTATGAAGTCTCTTACACATGATTTTGATTACATAGACAATTTTGTAACTTTTTTGCTTTATGTTGGGAGGAGTCATCACCTACAAAAAAAAAACAACTTCAAAAATAAACAATTTAAACAGGGTTTTTTTTTTTTTTTACAAGCACTACATTGTTATTGAGTGGTTGCGTTGGCAATACACAAGTGAATTTTAGGCACAACAATGTTGTTAGACTATCCAACATAACTAATTAATTCCATTATGCATAATCCCATATGCTTAGGGCAAAGCCTGTAGACTCAAATACATGAGTTTAATCGGTAGCTTTGACATTGAGATTAGAATGCCTCAAGATTTCTTGAGCCCTGCAAGGCTGAATGTGGTTTAAAAGGTAAAACCAAGAAGTATGTTCTTTACGCTGCCCTCAAAAACTGGTCAAGTTGATCATAACATATCAGCAGCTTATTGAACTGTTGAAGCTGCAGATCTCATATATATTGGCATAATATGAAATGTGTTTTTAATTGAAGCTATAAGCAGCCTTGAACGGGTCCCCGCTCCCTCCGAGAATGTCAGTTGGCATATGTGTACTGCTCTCTGTGTTTTACTGCCACAGTATTGATATAGATTAAAACGTCGGCCAAACTCTTGAGAGCCAGGGAAGCAAGCAGGCTTGCTCTTGTAATGACTTCATGCAGTTAATGGCACTTTTCCACAAGCTCCTACTCAGCCTTAGGTCCCTTTTACACGTTTCACGTGACACCTAATCTGTTTAAGAAAAAAAGTGCGTCTTCACTGCAGCAGCTGACAACGATGTAGTTAGTATGCCGGCCCACTGGAGGGCGCTGTTGCTTGATTTTGTAATGAAACCACATGGACGTGTGCAGAGAACAATAAGCTATGAACGTAATGAAAATGGAGAGAATCTGTATGGACTGATGATGCATCGGATGCTATCAGGGGTGAGTCTCAACTATTAAACTACTGATACGAATGATAAAACTAGAATTCGGAGCGCGAGTCACACCACTTCGGTCCGCCATGTTTATTTACGAGTGCATGAGCAGAAGGGAGGGGGAGAGAGATGCTCATGCGCAGTAAGAGTGTTCCATAGCCTCTGGCAGTCTCCGCAGGCGGGAATAGCAACCGTGAAAGAACCTTTCCACTTTGGGAGCCGTTAAAAAAAAAAAACTTTGTGGAAACGCACACCAGTGTTGTGTATCTGGACCCGCTTGTATTCGTTGTCGTGTAAACGAAGCCTTACTGGAATAGACTACTCCTCAGAGGAATTTAGTAAGACCACAGCGTGGGCGGAGTCATCGGAGCTTTTCCCTTTGTGCACAAGTAATCACTCCTGATATGATGCAGAGCGAACATGCATTGGATATCATCTCAAATAATAGGTATTATCTAGTTTTTATATATTTATTAATAATATTACAAAATGTGGATTGTTATGATCATGCTTCACTGTCCAGTGTTTCGGTTTCACTGGCGCAAAAAGTGGAAATGTGTCTTTAATGTCCGCTTTTGCGGACGGAAATGGTTACAAAGTAAGTTTAACTGTAGAGTTTTAATATTGTACAGTAGCAACGCATACATTGTGTGATATAAAGGTCGAGCAAAGACGCCAGGAAAGTAAGTAGACGTCTGAAGACGTGTGTGTTTGGATATTTCCGATGGTCTTTGAACGCAGCCTCCAGACGCGCCTCTGGAGACGCGCCTGGGCTCAACAGTCACTCAATTTAACGCACGTTTGAAGCGCCGTCTTCATGATTTCACTATGGGAAAGGTTGTCTTCATTACGCTTGCCATAGCTGCCTTGTCAGCGCTTTTGGGAGAGAGAGCCATCAACCTGAGGTAATGTAGAAATCAAGAGTGTCATCATGCGGTTGGATGTTTATTCCAAACTTTTTCTTTTTCTTTTTTAACTTATTATCATGTTGAAAAACTCTGCAGGAAAAGGACTCTGGCTTCCAGAGAGCTGGTGCAGAACCATCTTCCCAACTGCAGGTTACTGAAAGATCTGGGTTGGTGTTTAACAAAATGCATCTGGATGACTGGTGGGATGTTTATGGAATTTTACAGGGGAAACTTTTCCTTTTCTTCCCAGTCAATGGATCCGAAGACATAACGATCCTTGATGATGGAGTTGCCTTAATCAGCACTGTAAGTGTTTAAACCGGACTGCAGCTGAATGATGGGAGTATTAAACTGAAGACACACTGAGAGGAAGGCTGGTGTTAACATTACAAACCATAGCCGTGTGTTCATAATCACAATTTGTTGATCAATATCTTTCATCTTTATTCAACTTTAAGGGACTTAAGTATCCAGGACTGCCGACATCAGATGCACCCGGAAAAATCTTCTTTCTCGACTTACAAGATCCTGATCTGAATACGAAGGAGCTGCCCATTAGTGGGAACCTTGATCTGGAGTCATTCAATCCTCACGGCATCAGCGTGTACATTGATCCAACCGGTAGAGTATAATCACACGCACACGCGCACACACACACACACGTTTCACAAGTCATATGATTGAAGAAAAAAAATAATTGCTCCAAAGATAAATTTAGTTTATCAGTTTAGATAAAACTTAAATTTTTAGTTCACTTGAACTGAAGGCGGCTTCCATTCAGCTGTTGGTCGCTGTGTGTTTGGGTGTGTGTGTTTGGGTGTGTGTGTATGTGTGTGTGTGTGTGTGTGTGTGCACAATATGTGGCCAAACCTGCTGTGATCACTGGCAGTGATTAATGACAATAGTTACCTCATGGGTACAACAAACAGGGCAGTTTTGGGTGTGCCTGTACATTTGACACTGAATACAAATGAAGAAATCGTTCACTAACTGTACAGAATATCTCTGTGGTGAAGCACAGAAGTCATATACAGTATACAGGAGGAATAAGCATTACCTCATTATTATTTTTTTTTCAAGAAAACCTGCAACTAACGATGTGTTTTCTGACGGTTCAATTAAAAGAAAGACTCCGGAACCTTTATAACAAGTCGAGTCAGATTGTATTGACGTGATCCAGTATATCAGCGATCACCATAGGCTTGGAAAACTTTACAGTCTGCACAGCACACGGGACTTTATGTCCTCGGGTGATTGAAATGTACCTGTTCACAATATCACCAAGTACGAGGCTTTATATCATCAGTGAGAAGAACCGTGTGCTCCCTCTCTGTTTTAGCTCTTTCAGTCTATCTTCACTATATCCTTTATGCTCCTTTGTTTCGGGTTGTTTCTTAGACGATACGATATACCTGTTTGTGGTCAATCATCCTCAACACAAAAGCCAAGTGGAACTCTTCACATTTGATGAGGAAGACGTCTCTCTAGTGCATGTGAAAACCATCAAACATGAGCTTCTCCACAGGTACACTTCAAAGAAAAAGACTCTGTAATGAATCAATATTGGTATATGATTAATGATGACATGCTGAAATGTAATATTCTGAGTGGTGTTTTTTTGTTTTGTTTGTTTGTTTGTTTGTTTTTTTAACCCACCCCCAGTGTGAATGACATCGTTGCGGTGGGAGTCGAAAGCTTCTACGCCACCAATGATCACTACTTCTCCCACAAACTCCTCAAAGCGTTTGTGGAGCCCATCCTTGCCCAGCCTTGGTGCGACGTTGTGTTCTACAGTCCGGAAGAAGTGAGAGTGGCCTCTCGGGGCTATTACTTTGCAAATGGAATCAACATTTCACCAGACGAAAGGTAAGGAGGATTTTTTTTTCTACAACTGTGCAAACGCACATTTATGTTTCTGAAGTCTGAATCCCTTCTGTCCATAGGCACATATATGTGGTGGATCTGTTTGACCACAAGGTGCATGTGATGGAGCGAAAACACGACAGCTCTTTGGTCTCCGTAAAGGTAAATAAGGCTTTCTTTTGACAGTTGAAAAACCAAATACATGATATTCTTCTTCTTCATCAGCTTTTTATTAGTATTAGTATTAGTATTAGTTTTAGTCATAATACTATAGCTCTAACATGTGTAAATAAATTGATTGTTAAATAAGTAGAAGCTAAACAAAAGCATTATTTGTGGGGAAGGGGTTGGATTCAATAAGTTAGATTTTTGGATATGCAACCAGATTATAGTGTTCTGCTGTTGTTTTTTCACTGGTGAGATATATTTTGGTTGTTTATTTAATTTTTTTGCATGTCCAAAATAAAATAAAATGTTGTTGTTATTATTATTAAATTTGGTCTAATCCCAACTTCTCTCACCAGACTGTGGATGTGGGCTCTCTCTGTGACAATGTTGATGTTGAGTTCGAATCCGGCGACCTCTGGTTAGGCTGCCACCCTAATGGATGGAAAGCCTTCATGATGGACCCCGAAGACCCTCCTGGAGCCGAGGTTTGTCTTATCCCTTCAACCAGAAGCTCTTCATGACAAGAACAGAGAAATATGAACTCTGCATCCACATTGCGTTGATATTGATGGATCCATCTTGATATATTTTTCAGGTCATCCGCATCCAGAACATCCACTCTGATCAGCCTGTGGTGACTCAGGTGTATATGGACGACGGTCATGTGATCATGGGCTCGTCTGCAGCAGCCGCCTACGGAGGAAAGCTGCTCATTGGCACTGCCTTCCATAAAGCGCTGTACTGTGACTTGGCGTGAGCAGTGACTTTACAGATTACACCTGCTTGAAACATTAATCAAAAGCAAACATTTGTAATGTTTAATATAGAAACCCCATTGAAAAAGAAGAAGAAGAAAACCATTAAAGACCAAAGAATTCAGAGTTGCTTCATTGTTAAATCAAACAGGGCGGCGACTTGCATCTTTCTCGCCGTCCTCCACACTCCAATGATATTGTTGACAAACAGAAAACACGTTGGATTTCCCTGACCTGTAGCTGACTGTGAGGTTACATGATCACAAGGCAAGGTACCACCACGTCTTGGCGTCTCTCATGTGATTCAACCACTGGAGGGCCCAGCGATCTGCCTCCAGGACAATGTGGCGCCCCAGCAGATAATATTTTAAACACTCCTTTTCCACTGTCGAGTACCTCGTCTCTCTGTTTTAGGGTCAAACATTAACAGCACATGCATGTTTTTGAACTGTGGGAGGAAAGCAGAGGACCTGGAGGAAACACACACACACACACACACACACACACACACACACGAGTGGAACATGCAAACTCCACACAGAAAGGCCCTTGACAGTATTTGAACCCAGGACCTTCTCAATAGTATGAATAGAAGAAGAAGAAGATGTGAATAAATCCAAAATTATATGGAGGTTTTCCTGATTGCATCTGATTATGGAAAAAGAAAACTTTTTGCATTTCATGTATCTTTTTCTTTATTTTCTTTTATTCTTTTTGGATTTATCTGTTTGTGTTTTTAAGCAGCCTATATAAACTTCTTGCGTCAACATTGGGCTGAGCCTGAACGGACTCCAGGAGAACTAAAACTGGTAAATCCTTAACTTTTCTCCAGACGGTGAATTCAACACAGAACTACAGCAACTCCAGCCATCGTTGCTGCATTCATGTACTCATATCAAATATGGGAATTCTACGACCGTAGGTTCTTTAGCTTAATTATTTTTAAGTAGTAATTTCCGGCAAATGTAACATATATTCTGTTCTTATTAAAGCAGTACAGACGCATTTTCTCATACATGAAGGCTCAATAATATTCTTATATTTTTAAAAGACATCAATCCATTATATAAACCGTAATTTACTTTAAGAAATCGTGATGTTCTAAAAAAAATAAATAAAAAGGACATATTGTCTGATAGAAAGGGCTATAGCTTACTCTAGAAATCAATAAACGTGATTTAAAAAGAAAAAGGGATAAAAGTGTCAAAAGAATAAAACTGAAAATGTTTGGTTAAGGTATTTCCGATAGCCGTGAACGCATCAAGTTGTCACGCCTCTCACTCGGTGGTCGCTCCTTCGCAGACTGAAAAGTTTTGTCTCCAACATGGGGAAAGTTGTCTATATCTCGCTTGTAATAGCTGCGATATCGGTGCTGTTGGGGGAGAGGATTCTCAACTTGAGGTAACGTATAAAGAAACACACTTTTTGCTCTCTTTTCTTCATAAGATTGCAAATTTTGGGGGGGGCTGGTTGGTGGTCACCTGCAGTGGTGTGATTTAACTCCTGTGCTGCAGAAAAAGGGCTCTCGCCTCCAGGGAGCTGGTCAATAAACATCTACCCAACTGTGTCACACTGAAAAACCTGGGTAAGCACCGAGCAAAATGCATGAAAACCACGCATGCAACAGCATGGGAAATAAGACGCCAAACAATCGTGCTTTGCAGATTTCGGGTCAGAGGACATCACGGTTCTGGGCGACGGGCGCGCCTTTATCAGCACTGTGAGTATTTGTGTTGCGGATCAGCCAAACCTGCAGCCACCGATCGATCCTTAAAACACACTTTTGATAAACACGTCGAGCCTCGTTTTGCATGACCCCCTGTGATTAGTTTTACCAGTGCAGTGCATGCAGCAAACGTTGAACTTTGAACCTTTTCCCTGCACTGAGTCAGAAAATGATAAAAGAATTCACGAACAAGGAAATCCTTCCTCTAGGAAAATACCAGAGAAGATTCCATTACAGCCCAGATTGACCTCATCTGGCTTTTTTTTTTAAATTTATTTTTCTGTCTGCCTACCATAATCATGCTCCAACAAAAGGATAAAGTGAAGCGTCTGATATATATATATATATATATATAATAATTTTTTTTTTACAATATATTATATTATATAACAATATATTTTTAACAATTCTCTCACGATATATTTTTAATCCGTAGCACAAAACTCCTAGATCCTAGTTTGTGGATTTGCCGCCAGAAAGGCGAGTGGACTGAGTTTATGTTCAGCGGGTGAGGCCTTGAAAATGAAAAATGGTCCTGGGTGCTTTCTAGTTGCCTCTTAAGTCACAAATCAGCACAAATTTATCCAATAAAGTGCTGGATGAATGAAAACATTAAACATTTTGTTGTTTTATTAAACACCAACTTAGAGAAAACACTGGTGCAGTGCTGTAGGACTCGTATAAAGACTCAGAAAACACCAAAACATAAAACTCTGTGTTCTTGAAGCAGTCGTGTGTTGACCTTCAGGATTATCCCCCTGAAGAAAGCGGGTCTTTTATCATTCTGCTTTTTGTCGGTGCGCTCGTTTTGCACGTCACCACTGCGGACGAGGTCGCAGTCCAACTGAACTTCTGTCATCCAAAGGTCAACTTGTCTCTTTTTATATTAACACGACTTCACGATGAGCTCCAGTGGCTGTGATGGATCTGGTTCTTATATCGTGTGGGGGGGGTGGGTAAATACTGATGTTTTGCTTTAAATCTGGTTCCATGTGTTTGAAATCGACTCTTCTTCTGCACTGTGATGTCACAATGGGCTGTTTTTGTTGTTGCTTTTTAATTGTCTAACTTGTTGACGTTTATGCTTCCAGGGCCTCAAGTATCCTGGAATGCCTCCCACAGAAGGGACCGGAAAGATCTTCTCCCTCGACGTACAAGATGCGCGGATGAAACCCGTGGAGCTGCGCATGCCAAGAAACTTCGATCTGGAGTCTTTCAACCCGCACGGCATCAGTGCTTACATTGACCCACTTGGTAAAAGATTTGATGTGTACTCTTCCCAGTATTCCTTTTTTTTTTTTTTAATTATCAAATGTCATAAGTCACTAAGTTTAGGACTTTCCATGTTTCTATGTCCAACGTCCAACGTTTTCCTTGTTTCGCATCATTTAGACGACGCAGTGTATCTGTTGGTGGTCAATCATCCTGAACACAAGAGCCAGGTGGAGCTGTTCAGATTTCTCGAAGA
Source organism: Lipophrys pholis (assembly GCF_963383615.2). Lineage (NCBI taxonomy): Eukaryota > Metazoa > Chordata > Actinopteri > Blenniiformes > Blenniidae > Lipophrys > Lipophrys pholis. The sequence goes on along the minus strand of NC_137639.1, from coordinate 26,213,823 downwards.
CGACCTCTCTCTGCTGCACGTGAAGACCATCAAACACGAGCTTCTCCACAAGTACGCCACAGTGACGCATTTAATCTGAACACACCAGGTGATATTCTTCCTACATGTGGTAAATGTAGTGCAATGTTGTTGTTTTTTAAAAACATTTTTTCCGTCTAAAAGTGTGTATATTCATGTATTTAACATGCGTGATGATGATGATGATGATGTTTTCCTCCCAGTGTGAACGACATTGTTGCAGTGGGAGTCGACAGCTTCTACGCCACCAACGACCACTACTTCTCCCACGAAATCCTCAAAAATGTGGTGGAGCCCATCCTGGCGCAGCCTTGGACTAATGTCGTGTACTACAGTCCAGGGGAAGTCAAAGTGGTGTCTGAGGGTTATTACTTGGCCAACGGGATCAACGTCTCGCCTGACAAAAGGTCAGAACCATTCTGCAGGAATGCCAGTTCAGCCGTTTTCTCTCTCCTCGGTCTGGATTTCATAAGTTGTTTTATTTTTCTTGTCTGTAGGCACATATATGTTGCAGATCTAATTGACCACAATGTGCATGTGTTGGAAAGAAAAGACGACAATTCATTGGCCCCTGTGAAGGTAACTAATGCATTACATGGTTTAGTTTGTATACAAGATTAAAGATTTGTCATATATGAAGCAAGCTTCTTGTCTCTCGGAATAAAGGAGTGAGCTTTAATTTCCTAACATCAGCGTGAATGTGGCATTAAATGTACAATAAAGGAAATAGTTTGGTATTTGAAATAATTGTGGAAAATATTCCATTACTTGTAAGTAACTTCAGTGGCATCACATGGATCTTGGCGCAAGCTTCAGTTTGAAACCACAAAACTAAGTTAACTTAACAGGAGAGAGTAGTTACTGTGGCGTTATTCAATCACTATGGAAATGTTTCGTATGTAAACGTGTGACAAGTTTTCCTCCGGTTATGTCGCCAGGCCGTGGCCGTGGGCTCGCTCTGCGACAATATCGAAGTCGACCCCGAGACCGGCGACCTTTGGTTAGGCTGCCACCCGAACGCATGGAAGCTTATCGTGTTTGACCCCAAAGACCCTCCTGGATCAGAGGTTTGTCCATTTTGTTTTTATGATTAGACTTTTATTTAAAAAAAACTTTTTTTAGAATCCAGATTTTACTAAAAATGGTAACCTCTATTAATGCTGTATCTCTAGGTATATTTTCTAGTTTCTCACCGTTTTGTTCACGTCTTCAGGTCATCCGTGTCCAGAACATCCACTCCGACGAGCCGGTGGTGACTCAGGTGTACATGGACGACGGTCACGTGATCATTGGCTCATCTGTCGCGACCGTCTACGGAGGAAAGCTGCTCATCGGCTCCGTGTTCCATAAAGCCTTGTGTTGTGACTTGGAATAAATACTGCAGGCTGCTCTTTGAAAGAAAGAAATACGTGAAATACATTATTGAATTAAAGAAAGAGTTGGATCTGCCCCTTTTATATTAATCACACAGATAAGTGAGGACTGTATCCAAAGCATAGTTGTGTTTTGTTTGGGGGGGGGGGGGGGTCGCGAGTGCCACCTGTACTAATAAACAACAGTGCAGGAAAAGGCATTTCAGTCTCAGGGATTTGGTACAGAACGATATTGCACAAATCTGGATAAGCGGCTCCACTGGAAACAAAATAGATTCAACAGGCGGTGAATTTCCACCGATCCTAAAGTATAGAAGGTGGCATTTCCTCAGCTGTTTGTTTTTTCTCTCTTTTAAAATCAAATCTTGAATGATCACTGCCTTGTCCTGTACAGTACTTTTGGAAAAGAAAAAAAGAAAAGTCTGTCCAGCAGGAAAAACAGGATCTGATGGCAGCTAAACCCTCAGGGTGCAGGCGTGTGTGAGGATCCTTCAAGTGGAAAGAGGATTTTGTTTTCAAACACCTGTGAATATGTTTCGCTGGCCAGATATCGGTGCATCTCGTGGAAAATAATGTCTAATAGGAAAAGATGTATTTACTGTTGTCGGTGTCGTTTGTAACGGTGCACGTTTCTTGTCATTGTGGATTTGAATGCACATTTTGAGAATGAAATGGGGTCACAGATGTTAATCTTAAGGTTGTATTGTTTTGTATTGTGTGTTTCTATTAGACCTACTCCTCTTTACTGCTTGAAACAGAACCGTCGTGGTTATTCGGCTGCTGCTACATTTTGCTTGTATAAATTGTTTTTTGTGTCCAGGTTGAGGCCTGTCTGTGTGGAGTTTTCCCGAATCTCCCTGTGCTTGTATTGTCCTCCCACTGACCCAAACTAAGTGCATTTGAGATTACTGAATTACCCACTGGTGTAAATGTGCTAGATGGACGCAGCTGATCTGTCCAGGGAATACTTATCCAGTATTTGATATATAAGATAGCATTATGCACGTCCTGTTTGTTCAAACATCTTCAAATCTTAAACCCTGAGAGGTCGGCCTGGTGTTTTATTCACAGGGACGTTATCGCCCCCTTTGGTGCAGCTGTGTTACTACACCTCGGAAAAGTCGAAACTCATTTCGACATGGCTGTCACGAAAAAAGTAGTGCTTGCTGTTGTCGGTGCCTTCGCAATATTCCGTGGCCATGCATATCTCCGACTGCAGTAAGTCCTTTTTCAGCAGGATCTTAGATGGCACTGAGATACACAGCAGATAGGTCATTGTGACTATTCCTATAGCTGTTACTGTTGCAACAAGTAAGTGAAGGTTCATGTGAGCCCATGAGTGCTTTACCTTGAGCAGGAGCTTTTTGGATTTGAGGGTAAGTTGTGAGTGAAGCTTTGACCATGCTGCTTCTGACCTATTCTGAATGTCTGGAGTCTTGATGTTTCCTGCAGGAGGGTGAAGCTCGCGACCAGAGAGCTGCCGGTGAAGCATCTCAAATGTCAGTACTTGGAGAACATTGGTAAGTGTTTATTTTACATTCGGCGTCAATGTTCGGCTGCACCCACTGATCTAAAAATAACTGGATAAGTCTACTGGACAGGGGTCAGAAATTCTTCTTTTTTTTTTTTTAATTCTTTTTTTGATAAATTCTCTGATTTTACAATAATAATTTTGCGATCATCTGTGACCTATTTTCTGCCTGTTGGCTTACATTCTTAGTCCTCCATGTGTGATTAGTGATGTTAATACATCTGTATGACTGGGAACTCAAGATTGTCACGTCAGTTGTTGTAATCTGTTCATGATGTTGGCTGAATGCAAACAGCTGGAGCTGGGATAAAGAATAAGAAAGAATACTGTTGGTCTTAGTCTGTTTTGATAGTTATTAACCAAAATAAATTATTGTCTTACCACATAGGGTTAAGGTCAACCTCACACAATAATCTCTACAAAGTATCATGTAGTGATAATCACCCGTTAATCACTGATAGAGTGCACGCACACAGGATGTTGGAAAACGAACAGTATAGACAAGGAAAGAAAAAATCACTGATCAGAACCGAGTTGAAGAGAATCGTCCCAAATAATCCAACCTTCTCCCTTGTACTATGAGATACCAAGTAAATGCAGTATCAGTATCGCTGGTTAGAAGTTTAGGTGGGTACATCAGTTTAGTGCCAAATCTGAATCAATTTTCATTTCATTTCAATTTTTTTCTTGTGCCTTATCATTTGATTTATTAATTTGTTAGAATCGGGACAGAATATGGCTGAAAATCATACAGAAAATATTTTATCCTACTACCGCTACTAATACTACTAATAATAATACATCAAACTTATATAGCTGATATATAACAAAAATAACAATGAAATAAGAGATTAGGGGAAAGCAAGTTTGAACAGGTGGTTTTTGATGAAAGGTTTGAATGAAAGGTTTTGTTCCGACAACAAAACACTAACAAAAACATGCACCGTCTGTGACATATTAACAAATGACTCATCAGTGCTGCTTTACTGTTGCTGTTGGTTGTACAAAAAAAATATAAGACTCATGATGCAAATCAAACAATAGCGGCAGTTTAGAAAGTGCACTTTATTTTCACAATACAGTGATCCACATAGTGTTTGAGTTACAAATGTCAAGTCTATTTTACCCGTGTGGTGAGGATTGTGGTCATTTATATCGCACCCCAAAACAAACGCCTAATATGTGCCAATACACGCAATTTCACAGCTTTCCTGAGTTCCTGGTTGGTAGTAAACGTCTCATGTTGCTGTCAAACTGGGAAATTCCCAACTGGGAGGGTGGGTTTTATGGAGTACCTGCTCCACACACAAATAGTGCCTCTGGCCACTTCAGAGAAATGGACTTATAAATGTAGTTTTTAAAAAAAAAAGTTTCTCCTCAGCTTCATCTTATCTCCATCCTGGTGATATACACGTCAAGGTTCTTTGGTTATTGTCATGGAAACACTGTAAACTGAAAGATGGGACTTTCCCAGCTGGTCCCAGTAACCTCTGAGCACGGTATTATTATTTTTTGTTGTGTTCTGCACAGAATATGGAGCAGAGGACATCACTATACTTGATAATGGACTGGCCTTCCTCAGCACGTTTTGTTCTTATTTTATATTCTCACATACATTTTAATTTGCTTCGTTCTTGTTTAAGCACATTCTGTTAAATGATCGGTAATATTGTCAAATTAGATGTGATAACCGATTAGTTTGTTAAATTCTGTCTCTTTGCTTTTCACGCAGGGGCTGAAGTTCTTCGCGCTGCCATCATTCTCTGACGACCCGGGAAAGATGTACATTTTGGATCTGTTGCATCCGACGCCGACGCCAGTGGAGCTGCAAATCCAAGGAGACCTGGACCTCAGCTTATTCAACCCTCATGGCATTAGTGCGTTCACTGACGAGACAGGTACAAGACAAAATGTGCACAATATCTCAGATCCATGCTAAGAAAATGGCTTTGTGCATCTGAGTTATTATGAAAAAAAAGAGATTTTTTATTTTTGGTTTTCATGGTTGCAGCAGCCAAATAAACTAATATCTGCCAGCATTGTTATTATTTTGACCATTATAAATGTAATAAAGACAATTTTTTCAACAGTGTAATAAAATATTCGAGCCAATATCATTTTTCCACTTTTTGATAGATTACTTAGTTTCTTTTTAGTGATTCATGTGAATGCAAACCAACACATCAACCAGTAAACCTCAGACCTGTCTGGGAACTATAAACAAATAAATGAACATAAAATGGCCCAAAGAGAGCAGATGCACAGTTGAAGAGTCTTTTGGTTGAATGACTTCCTGCAGCTATAAACTTATTTATTTTTCAAGGAATGCTAAGAGTATATGTCATATATCCATCCATCCATTTTCTTCCGCATATCCGGGGCCCGGGTCGCGGGGGCAGCGGTCTAAGCAAGGAAGCCCAGACTTCCCTCGCCCCAGACACTTCCTCCAGCTCTTCCGGTGGGACCCCAAGGCGTTCCCAGGCCAGCCGAAAGACATAGTCTCTCCAGCGTGTCCTAGGTCTGCCCCGAGGCCTCCTACCGGAGGGACATGCCCAGAACACCTCCCGAGGGAGGCGTCCGGGGGGCATCCGGAACAGATGCCCGAGCCACCTCAGCTGGCTCCTCTCGATGCGGAGGAGCAGCGGCTCTACTCCGAGCTCCTCCCTGGTGACTGAGCTCCAATACTCCTTTGGGTATATGTCATATATGTTAAGATTAATAATTCATTATAAATATTTGGATGTGTACAAAAAAAAGAAAGAAGCAATGTGAGCGCTTGCTGTGGCATTATGTCATGCCTCCTTTATTGTTACTGCAAGCTTCAGTTGTCATACTAAAACATATATTTTCTCAAACTGTGGCAGAAGCAGTAACGTATAACTGTTCTTGCTTTGCAGATGACTCTGTATACCTGTTTGTCGTCAATCGCCCTGAAGGAAAAAGCCAAGTGGAGATCTTTCGATATGTTGAGGACGACACGCTTGTGCACCTAAAAACCATCATCCACCCGTTACTCTCCAGGTACTCTATGTGCTACATCAAGGGTGTCAAACGTAAGCCCCCCCTCTCTCAAATCTCAAAGAATACAATGGATTTGCTTTTGGGCATGAATAATGCAACAGCTATAAGAGTTTTTCATACATTTCACTGCATTTTGCACCAGACATTTTCATTAAAATTAGATTTATGTTGAGATTGTAGTCATATTCTGTAGTTATAGTTTGTTTTTTCCCCAAGATGTAGACATTTTTATCACGTATACTCGACGCCACAACAAAGGAAAAACTTTTAAAGTTTAAGCTGAAAGGTTATCGGGCACTATTTCACCGGTTCGTCCCACTCGAGGAAACTGGGATGTTCTCCACGGTCATTATTGCTCTGTTCCGCACTGTCAAGAGTTTTCTCATTCTCCTTGGTTTCCAGTGTGAACGACATTGTTGCAGTCGGAGTAGAGAGCTTCTACGCCACAAACACCTACTACTATGAAAATAATGCACTAAGCTATGCGAGTGTCATCTTGAACTGGCCCTGGTGCCAGGTGGTGTACAACAGTCCGGGTGAAGTGCGAGCGGCCGCCGGTGGCATTATGTCCGGAAACGGAATCAACATGTCTCCCGACAAAAGGTCAGTCTCAGTTAATCTCAACTTCTGTCATTGTCACACTTAATTCCACAGCGTTTTGCAGAGGTAAACCAATAACAAGAAAATATTCTGTCTTTGCAGGCACATATATGTTTCAGACATCGTAGACCATGAGGTTGACGTTTTTGAGAGACATGAAGGGGAACACTTGGTGTTTATTAAGGTAAGAGTGCTTCTTTGAACTTCATAACATAAACGCAAGAGGAATTCAACCAACAGTTCTGCATAAATCTTTTTTTTTTGTCCTTTCACACTCAGGCCTGCTTTATAAATATAAAAATTACAGCCAGGAACAGTTGATTTTTGATCAAACAAATGCCATTTAATGGAAATAGAATGTGCACAAGTGGGGTGACTTTTCTCGCCTTCAGAGACAAACACTAACAGGCTGAGTTAGAAAATGACAGTGCTCCGACTTCATCAAAGTCAGCTTGTAATCGGTGGACTATTTCACAGGACATGGGATTGATGTTTCGGTATTAATCTCGACTGTTTCCATCTAATCAATCATTACACATGAGTGTCTTGTGTCAGTTATTCTGGACAACGTGCCGATCAAGTGTTATTTTCCCGCGTGTGACGTTCAAACTGTAGTCGGTCGCTGTTGGGTCGCTCTGTGATAATATCGACGTGGACCAGAAGACGGGCGACTTGTGTCCTCGGTTGTCATGCGAATTCAGCAAAGCTGGTGCCATTCAACCCCGAGGATCCGCCCGGCTCTGAGGTTGGCGTTCGTCTACTGACAATATCATAAACATTATTCTTTATTTAAATTTGTTTCCTTTTCTTACGCATCTCCCCAAGATCCTCAAGATCCGGAACGTTCTCTCGGAGCGGGCCGTGGTGAGCCAGGAGTACATTGACGACGGACGTATAATTATGGGCTCCACCATAGCCGCTACCTATGAGGGGAAGCTGCTTATTGGTTCTGCCTTCCACAAAGCCCTGTGCTGTGATTTGAAATAGTGCGCCAGTGTGCGTCAAGGTATGAGCACAAGGGTTTACATTTCATGATATTCATATTGCATAAATAACAGTGCAAAGGTTTGATCTTGAGCGACTGAAGACTCATTATTTGCAGCTAAAAAATTGAATGAGCGCCAATCAGACATCGTCTGTGTAATGCAGGAAATCATTTGAACGCTTTTGCAGTGTCTCTACACCATGCTGTTTGATTTGTAACAGTATTTGTTATTCTGTTAAATATAACTACCTATCACAAACTACCCCGACTGGTTCTTTCACCCTTTCTCTGCCAGATCCACTAACAATTCCTCCTCGACGACCTTTGATATTTTGAACCGAGTGTCTCCTCCAGCAGGGTGCTGCACGCTCTTTTCTTCCAGATCTTCTGTGGCAGGCACCGTGAAGACGATATCATCTCCGTCTGAATCAGAAGCATCTGAATCAGAAGCCTTCTCCTTATCGTCCCCTCTCACCGCGTTTGCGGGTTCTAGGTCTCTCAGGCTTTCGTGTATCGTCGGCTGCTGCTTCTCTTGTTTGCTTTTCTCCATGGTTGCCTGGACGCTGGAGAACACTTCGCTGATACTGATCATACGTCTGTGGCGTGGAGAGCGCTCCAGCGTCTGGATGTTGTTGGCCAAGATGTCACTGCAGCTCTTTGACCGATTTATTTTCTCCGTCGGCTTTTTTCTTTTTGCCTCCATTCCAATCCCCTTGATGATGGTGCTGTAGTCTTCGTCCGGCTCAGACTGGAAGTGAAAGATATCGATGACGTTCGGTCTTACGCCGTCCTCTGGCTTTGCCTCTTCGGGGTTGACTTCCTCATACTGTCTATTCCTGAGTCTCCTTTTTCGGAGCACTTTGTGAGCTTCTACCACCATGTTGACATTCCAGCTGAAGAACAGAGACAGCCAGGCCAGGCCCATGTAGATCCATAACTCTGCAAATACTCGGTACAGGCGAGGGTACTCGATATCTGGATTTACACCTGAAATGAGAGTCGCTGTTAGAACATTTTGTAGTTCACATATTACAAATCACGCCAAGATTCAAACCCCCACCTGCCACATAATCTCCAAATCCAACAGTTGTGAGTGTGATGAAAGAAAAGTAAATGCCCTCCAAGTAGCTCCACCCTTCCATTGACATGAAGACGAATGGAGGGATCACCAGGTGCACAAACAGGCCCCATAGAAGGAAGATGGCAGTGCAGGTGAATTGGACCTTTTTCTGTATGAAGGCAAGCAAAAAACATGAATGTTTTATCTCAAAACTCAGAGAAATGCTTCTACCTCCATGTATTAGATTCTCACCACTGAAACTCCTTTACGTATTAGAATCCCGGACAGGCGTTTAGCCCGGTCGCCAAAGAACGAACCCAGCCGACTTATCCACACCAGACACAGGGGGATCCCACACAGGCCGTAGATGATACAGAAAACGCGTCCCCCTTTTGTCTTGGGGGCGACGTTACCATAACCTGTAGATCACATGAAGAGAAATGAAGTTATTCAGGTGCAGTAAGTGTTTTGAGCAGTGTTTGAACGATTGTTAATCAATTCTTTATTAGACGCTTCCTGGGTGGAAATAATTTTGCTTTACTTTGCAGAGAACCTCCGATCCAGTTTAATCGCACAATTACTTTGCTTACAAATCCTTTCTTCGTCTTGGGGGGGAGTTGTTTTTAACAAAAATTTGCTTCTCTCGGCAGGCCAGCGACACATTTCCCACTCCCATTCTCACCTGTGTGCAATTTAAAGACGGCCAATTAACCTCAAATTCATGGTTTTTTTTTGACTGTGTGTGTAAACCGCCATCCCCAGAGAAAAATCTCTGGTGAAAACATGCAAAGTCGTCACAGAAAAGCTCCTCAAGCTCAATCCACAACCAAACTCGAGACATTCTCGAATGTATTGAGAGTGCTAGATCACTTTGGGGCCTTTATCACGTTCATCTGTGATGCTACTTTATCCAATTCAGGCTCACGAGGGTCTGGAAGTGACCCCAGCTGACTCGGTGAACATTATTGGTAAGGGTCTTCCCAAAAGGTCCTATCAAAACTGCAAATGTAAACAAAATATTAATATATAAATGTGGCAGAAGTTTCCCAAAACAAATATGCTTTTACTCAGCTTGGTGTTACGGTGCTCAAATGCTGTCGTCTTCCATTTTCTTACACACTTTTAACTTACATACAATTGGGTTTGTCTCATTGTATTGTAGTGGGCTGATAATAACATCCTCGTCTGCACACTTTAAAATAGTTCTCTGAAAGCTCCATGCATCTTGTAATATCCTCTCAGCACCTATTAGTGTGTATTGTGAACAAGAGAGGGGAGAGCATGCATCATTTTGGTAAGCCAGTGAAGGAATATACCCGACCACAAAGTGTTTCATTCATTCCCACGTTTTCCATTCGGATAATAACCAGAGTCCAGGTTATCCAGAGATAAAACATGCCTTAAAAACAAATAAATAAATAAAAAATCTCAAACAAATGTTAAAAAGAATATGTATTACCTGTGTTGAGCTTTTCTATCTTTTAACACATTCTTAAGCTACAGGACAAAGTCATTTTTATGATGATTTTAAAAAATATAAATGAGATTTAAATGTGAAAACTTACTTTTAGCCACAAGCTTGAGACAAGCCGCTATACTACGATGGTAAATAACTAGGCTGTGTTTAAAAGAGGGAAAACAACTGTTGATGCTGTCGTCCTTTTTTTGCCGGAATTGGTAATGAACTTAACAGTATGTGAAGCAGTCTGGGGGAGATTTCATACACACCTATGGTGGTTACAATGGAGGCAGCAAATATGACCGAGTTGGCCCAGTCCCAGGTGTTGCGGTGATTTTCCCCGGTAATGGTCACACCTTGGCCCGCGGCTTCTGACACAATCTGGAGAGTAGACACAGTGAATCAATCCTCAAAACCTCAAACCAAACTGACGCACTTTGACTTTCATGTTTCTCGACACGTTTAAAGAGAAAAAAAAAAAGTCGTTCATTTTGACCTTGTAAAACTCGGAACACAAGCCGAGTCTTTTTCGTGACAGCATTGAATTCCACATCGGAGCGCTCCTTGTGCAAACATTGCGAAGACGTGCTGTGCGTAAAGGCGCATGTCTCCTTCAGTCACATTTCATTCGCAGCGAACTGATAAAGCCACCGTTCTAATGCAAAATGAGAATTTTTCAAACGCTTTGTCTGTTAATGTGGTGAAACTCGAATAACAGGTTAGAGGTGTGTCTGGTTACTAGAGTTGTGTGTCAACAAAGTGAAGGAATTGTCTCCTTCGCGCTTTGCCTCGCCCGCATGGCCAATCTCCAACGCGCCTCCGTAAGATAAGAGACCCCTAAAAAAAGTATCTAAACAATAAACACTACCTCTAAAAAGTCGTGATTTGAATGCGTCCATACCTCCAATATCTCCTCCAGTCCTTCTTTGGTCAGGCAGGCATAGTTCCGCAGAATGTTTTCCTTCTGCAGGATGTACTTGTCTTTGGCAGAAACCCAGTTGGACTCCTCGAGGATTTGAAATATCGCGGCTCCGATAGACAGGTAGAAAATAATACATGAGGTTAAAAACGGACCCGTGTCAGCCATGTTAAAGTCATAACTTCTGCCTCACGACGCCGGGTTGTTCATATTCTCAGTACACACACGGAGAAAAGTTGCGGCGGTGGTTATATCCTCACTGTGCGCTCTTCCTGGTCGCAGAACAATGTGTTTCCTCACCTGACTGCTCTCAGTGAGGACTGATGCAAATCATCAGCTCACCGGGAGCTGGAGACCAGGGATGGATCCACATTCTTGATGGGGGTAGAGCCCATTAAACTTGTAAAAGTGATATTATATAGACGAGTGGAAATAAACCATTTAATGGTTCAAATTGTGTAGTTATTTTCTATTCTGCCTTCGTTGACTAAATTAACGTTTTTCTTTTTAGAATAAAAAGAAGAAAAATCAACATAGGTTGGAATGAACATGCTCTCTGCTTACATTTTAGTGCCTCTGGCACATACAGTTTGAATGTTCTCTGGGTACATCAGCTTCCTCACACAGTCTACCAACATGCGTGTGAGGTTAAATGACAATCCTAAATTGCCTGTCGGTGTGGATATGAGTGCGTGTGGTCTGTATCTCAAGTGTGTTTGCCCTGTGGTGACCTTTCCAAGGCTGTATATCCTGAATTGCACTATAATTTTTGGCTCCAGGTCTCCACAACGAGTATCTTGTCGAGTGACATTTTATTTATCTTTATAAAATTGCGCTTAGAGTCAGTAGGTCGTTTACTGATACGGTGTAAACCTGCATGAATGTAACGTCTCACTGTATCTAATTCTTGTCCTTGAATTGTTGCTGGGCCACTTTTTCACTTTAACAACTTTTAACTGGGTAAAGTCAGAACAAGAACATAATCTGAGCGTAAACTCCGTGGTTAATGATAAGAGGAAATTATAATAGTGTATCATAGTTGGTTAGTGCGTCATAGAAAAAAAGTTTTTATTACAGGATTATTACAGATTGGGGTAGAGATGAAATATTTTTTAAAAGAACTGTCGTTTATGCTGGGTTTTTAAACACTAATCTATTCTAGAATGGAGATTTGATTTTAGTTTGCAGATATCTGATAAAAGAGCATCATTTATTACCAGATAAATGCAATAAGAGACCCTTCAACAGGGGGCGACACGTGTTCAGCGGCCCCATTGGAGTGCAGGTATGCAGCGTGCATGTATGGACTGGTGTGGTCCTGTACTGACAGTTGCTCTTATCTTCTGTGCAGACACCCAGAGTGCTGGAGGATAATCACACTGGGTGGATCCTGGCTGCTCTGCGTGATAATACAGAGACGTGTGAGCATGCAGTGCAAAAGCTCCAGAATATGAAAAAGAGAGAGAAATGAATGGGAGTTCATATTGTTACCAAAATGTATCAGTGCCCGTGATAAGACAGGGGGGCAAAGGCTGGAATGGCAAGAGCGTTGAAGTAGAAACATCTTTCTACTGTTTAATTCTGGCCACGTTTATGCCTTTACTTACATACTTTTTTTTTATTATTTCAGTTCCAGTATTTCTTTCATTCTTTTGTAATCCTTGAAGAAGTAATGCTTCAGGAAACTCTTCAACATATTGTAATCAAACAAATATAGACCTATATGTAAAAAAATAAAAGTTTGAAGTTTAACATTTGTTCTTCTTTAAATCAATTATTAGAGTAATGTGTAACTATATAATGTAGAAAAGTCACTAATGTCCTCCCTTGTTTATTTCATGAAGTCGGTATGTGGGAACAAGCGAGACAGATGCTGTATTTAAAGCTGAAACACCTTTAAAGAGGCAGGTTAAATATAGACTAGACTAGACTAGACTAGACTAGACTAGACTAGAATAGACTAGAATAGAATAGAAACGCTATTAATCCCAGAAGAAGTATGGCTATGATTTGTTTATGTACCTTTCACTGTTGATGTAATAATCTAAGGAGAATACTTAATAGTCAAACGTAAACTTGCTAGAAGACCATTAAAAATGAGTATAAATATTTGGGGGTCACATAAAACTCCTATATGTTTGTAGCTATGCTATAATGTTAAGTAATTATTTATATGTCTTCTTTATAAGCCCATTTGTACAAAGGTAGTAGTGAAAACTCACTTATAGACTTGCTTGTTCTAAATTAAAATGTTACAAATATGGAGGAGAAATGAATAATATGCCATAATGGAGATAATCACTGCTGTCATCCCATCTACGAGACCGTGTAATTGACATATAGAGTGGTATACAATACATGTTGGAGAATATATGAATCTGTAATCAGTATTCATTATATATGTATGTATTTATATAGCATTGCCTCTCATACATGCACTTACTTTGTGTGCCAAATAGATTGTATTGAAAAACTATGAGAAATAAATGCACCAAAAACGTGCAACTCGTGGAAAAATGGCAAAATAAATGTTAAAAGACAAGAAAAGAGCTCAAACACGTGAAATATAGACAATTTTGTTAAAATTTGATAGTAATGTGCTGTTTTTTTGTTCATATATTTGTTTTTGTTTAAATACTTGTTATACTTTTATATAATAGGGTTAAATGAATTCAATAAAAACATTTGATATTAATAAAGCTACGACAGTACATGTATTTCCTGAAAGGTAAATATCAATAGTTTATTTCCTCTACTTCCACACCTGCTCACACGCTGGCTCTACTAAACTTTAAACCCTGATGCCTGCAGGGATCAAAAAAAAAAAAAAAAAGACATATTTTGTATTCAGGTAACTACAACTTTTTACCAAATCACCAGTACAAGTACTGCTATTTCAGTAAAACACTCAGTGTCTGACTGAAGGGAATCAAACACGGCACAGTTGATGTGCAGCGGTTTGGCTCGTTCAGTCGGAGCGCGGCTCCCTCCTCTGATCTCCACCTCGTGCTGCGTCATTGCGACTGCGTCACCGCCGCGCGGTGGAAGAAGCGCGAGCGACACTTTCAGACCTGTTCCTGCAGGTAAGCACCCGGAATTATGGCAACAGAGCCGAGGGCGGAGTAAACCCGCAAGAGGAGACTCCTGTGCGCTCAGGTACGACTCGCCTCGCAACGCAATTATTTACTGTTTTCTTATTTACCGACGTTTTAACCGCGCCTCCGGCTTTTCACGCGCCGTCGCGGTTCGTTGAGAGTTCACTTGCAACGCAGACGGATTAAAAAGCAACGGGGTCAGGGATATCCGCCGTGTGAGCAGACACACAACAAGTCAACACCCCCACGACATAAAGCAATATTACCAACACAAAATGACGAGGTTTGTTTTGTAAAAGGTTTGTCTTGGAGGTTTCCCCCATGACTGTTTGGTTCCTAAGTGCTTTAAAGGTACTTAACCTAAACCAGGCAGTCTGAGATAAACAGTGGTCATGCAGGGGCTGAGCTAAAAATCTCATTATTATTATTCTGCTCGATGCTCTCAAGGTCAAACACATATAGAATACTTTCACATGATTTAGTTTTAGAATGCAAAACGTGGTTTAATTTTTAATTGTTGCCATCTTTTTAATGATCTATTATATGCAGAGCTTGAATGAGACAATTTGCTCAATTTTTTTCTTATTTATAACTAAGGCCAAGGAAAAGATAAACACTTTTCAAAACTGCTGAAAGTAGAAGTAACTTTATAACAGTATTGTCAGTAGAATGAATGCGTTTGATGCAACATGCCAGCATTATATAAATACATTCAAAGCACATATATCAGACAAACAGAAAATAGTCTAAAAGATTATATCATGTAAAGAAATGTAAATATAGAAAATGTTGTTTTTATGTTTGATGGATATAGGTAGTGGCTACAAAAAAAGAAGGTTTGAATATTGATTCAAATTGAGGAAGTACTCGGTACTTACGAGCTTTTGATTTTAAAGCAGCTCAGTAGATTAAATGGTTTAAATTGTAATGTGAGTAAATATACAAGTACAAGTACTTCTTGAATACAGTAATGTGAATATTTCCAATGTTTTCTGAACTGAAGCACTACTCTCTCTTCTCTCTCTCTCTCTCTATTGGACCTGACTGCACCATCCTGGGACATTCCTGTACTGATCCTCTCCATTTATATGTGGTGAGTATCAAACACGCTTCACCCCCCTGTTCCAGTAACTACTTGGGAAAAAAAAACATTGCATATGTGACCTGTTTTTCAATATCTTGCACATTATTGAGTTTTACCTGAGTTCAAATCTCCATATGATTCCTCCTAATAATAGATTTGTGCATGCCCTAAATATACCTCATTATAATACTTTCTCGTTATATATATTTCTAAGAAAAAGTGTCCATCACTACTCACATGCTCATTAACATCCAACCTCAAACTCATTATAAAGATCAAAAAATTTTCTAAATCCTGACTAAAGCTTGCAGCTATAATTACTGAAAGCTTTTTTTTTTTTTTTTTTAAATTGACCTGCTGGTGCCCCGAGCTGACATGTTTTGGGAGGGGTGGTTGTGACTGTGTCGCCCAGAGGCATCTGCACGCAAACACGTCTTTATCTCTGGAGAACACATGGTGTCGGCGTGCCGCTGAGGTGATGCCGACTAAAAGTGGCGGGGATTCCCTTTTTGCTGACCTCTGAAGTAGGAATTAAATCTTCAGTGCAGTGTGTTATGACAAAACGCAGCTATTTAAACCCTGAAATACACTATTTGGAGAGACGATTCTGTAGAAACAAGTACAATTAAGTTATTGCAATATTTGTCATTCTGTAGTTCATTATATTTTACCTGAGTGTAAATATATATATATATTTGTTTAACTCCAGTGCCATCACACTGGTTTGTAACTGAAGTCAACGAATATTCATGCCTGCAGCATACACTGTGTCCACCAGATGGCAGTGTAAACTAACAAAACCGGCTCATCTACAGTGGCATTAGGTGATGATCAAGCACAATGGAGCAGGCACTTAGTTGGCCTCGAATGTCTGCCACGATGTGTTCAGTGTACCGTGGGCCTCGGGGTTCCTGGTGCAGGATCTTCTGAACACTCTTTTAAATCTCTGATGACATCCAAGCACATGCATATTCATTGGCGCACCATGTTTAGCAGTCTGACTCATTGTTTTGGCATTGTCTGAGGATGCAAATGAAGATTTTTTTTTTTTTTTCTGAGCAGCTGTGCAGTCTTGTCTTTCCTGCCATATTGTCTCTGTTGGACACACTTCAGAACACAATGTAATGACGCTCTCCTCTCATCGCATTGTGTAAATTCAAGTCTTTTTGGAGCGGGACGGCTCAAACTTGACTCCTTAATCAGGAGGAGCAGCATGTCTGATGGCAGAAAAGGGCGGAAACATGGAGCATTCCTGCCTCATAAATTCTTCATAACATAATGGTGCCCTATGAATATTGATGCTCCGTTACCATCTATCCTGTTAGTGCTCTCCAGAGCTCAGATCTGAGCACAAATTTAAAAGAAGAAAAAAAACATCAGCCGTGCCTCCGTCACATGCACTCAAAATTTGATATTTCAAGACTTTTTAAAGCGGCACACGTTGTTTTACATAAGAAGGCGACTCTGTGTGTTTGTGTGTGTTTGTGTGTGTGTGTGTGTGTGTGTGTGTGTGTGTGTGTGTGTGTGTGTGTGTGTGTGTGTGTGTGTGTGTGTGTGTGTGTGTGTGTGTGTGTGTGTGTGTGTGTGTGTGTGTGTGTGTGTGTTCAGATGCAGTATTGAAAGTCAGAGAGAGATGAATCGGGTGGAAGTGGTATGGGCTATTATGTAACCGCAGAGTGACGGTGCCAGGGAGGGGATAAAGATGTTCCAAACAAACATAACCCTCATGCACTCAGCTGGAGTAATGCGCTGCTCCATCACATGTGCGTGTTTGCCTGCGCTTTTCAACAAATGAGGCAAAGGGTAACATTGGGGCGCATGTGCGTCAGTGTTTTGGGTGTGTCCGCCGTGCGAGGAGAGTGTGTGGTTCCAGGCTGTCACCGTCTCGGGGGACTGTGCGGGCGCCGCTCCTCCTCTCCTCTCCTCCCTCTCCAGGGTCCAGCCCAACACCTGCTCCTTGCAGGCGGCACACAGGGCCGGGCAGGGGGTTCCTAAGCAACTGGCGCTGACGCAAATGTGTCATATCGCCTTTTGTTTCCCTCGCCCTGTCTTGACGCCACGGTCCCTCCGTCCCGGTAGCCGAGGGTCCCGGAGTAACACAGTCAGACTCCACCTGAAAGTGTGCACTACTTGTTTACTTTCTGTTTGTGCCCCTGTTAATTCAATATGCCATAGTAAATGTTTAACGCCCCCCCGGTTGGCGAGGCGCAGCACGGCTGCTCTTTCGTCACTTTACTCCGGATCAAAGTCTAAAGAAAAATCTCTTTTTACGGCGCGAGAGAAAGAGAGGGAGAGAGATTTTCTTGTGTTTTCGTCGCTCGGCTCTATTTCCTCTCAGAGAATCAAAAAGCAGTTGGATTTGTGGAATTACCTTTTTAAACTGGTAAGACATTTTCCTTAGTGGTTAGCAGACAAATAGCTGAGAAAGCAGCGATGGCACATGCCTCCCTAAAACAAAGATGATGGTGCCTTACTCTGTGTCGTTAAGATAATAATCAACCCCTTCACTACCCCCTTCTGCCCAGGAGACGTATGTCTCTAATGGGGTCAGGCAGATGGGCGGGGACCATGTCGCGGTCCGGAAAGACAGCTTGAGTGTGTGTGTGTGTGTGTGTGTGTGTGTGTGTGTGTGTGTGTGTGTGTGTGTGTGTGTGTGTGTGTGTGTGTGTGTGTGTGTGTGTGTGTGTGTGTGTGTGTGTGTGTGTGTGTGTGTGTGTGTGTGTGTGTGTGTGTGTGTATGATTGGACGTATATATGCATGTTTGTTTGTTTTTGAATTTCAGATTGAGGCAGCGTTGGGTGGCGTTGTGTTTCTGAGCAGGTACTTCTTTTCTGGTAATCTGGAAGCGATATCCTCTTGGCGAGATAGTTGGTTTAAGGTTGAAGCCCTTATGACACCCTCACACTGTGCAGATAAACGCACTGCAATAATGTATTAAGAGCCCGGCATGGGGGGTGGGGGCTGGGGGCTGGGGGGTGGGGGATCCCTGCTGCTGCTGGTGCTTCTGCTGCTGCTTCATTGCCACTCTGGTATTTCTGGACTTTGTTTAAATCCTTCGCAGTAAATGCATCCTCCAAAAAAACAAGACTATATATTTCTCCACTCATGAAGTGTAAATAAAGAGCTTCAAGCATGACAAAATGTAATCGTATTAATTATGGCCTCTAGGAAAAACCTCCAACGCCGCCCACCACTCCCCAAAGCCATCCGCTAATATCTCCATGATTAAAAAAAATCACTCCAAACTCACATTTTCAACACTGATTTATAATTCCTCCTCTTTCTCTTTTTCTTCCATCATTTATTTTTCTTACTTTTGTTAAAAAAAAAAAGGCTTATTTAGGTCTCATTTATTGTAATAGTAATTATGATGAGTTTGGGTTAGTATTATACTGTATAAACTAAACGATGAAGAATAAATCTCTTCAATCCTGCGGAATAAATCAATCATATTCTTCCTTTGGAAGTTTCACATTAGAATTTGAATTAGATTGCGTTCTACTTTTTGGGACCAGCAGTTATTTATATCATTTGAACTCGCCTGATCTTTTCAGATAGTGCGGATTTTTTTTATTTTTTTATTTTTTTAAATCATCATTCATTATTGTTAGTATCAGTTGATCAGTTTTGATCGGATGTGAGCGTGCCCTCCTCCTGGAGCCGCTCGAGCCGGAGCCTCGCTCACTGGCTCCGCCCCTTTACGCGCAGCGGACACCTCCGGCACAACAAAGCATGTGTCGCCCCGACACATTGTTTCTCCTCTGAACCAGCGGAATATTGGAATTTTGTCGGATATTTGTTTTGTGTCGTTCGCTTCCCCCCTTGATGCAAATCCTAGAGTAGGTAAGCTCGAAATGTTGGGTTTGTGTGCGTCGGGCGGTGCTGATGAGTTAGGGTTTGTTTGTTTTGTTGTACATTGGGCGCCATTTTCATACACAGATTGTTTAAATACCCCGGCACGCTGCTGCTCTGGCTCTCTGCTTCAATTCTGTTGAAGTGGTGGAAAAAAAGTTGGAATATTATAGTGTGTTTTTAAAAAAAAACAACAACATTATTTTATGACCAAGCATTATTTTAACGATGATTTGTTGGCCGTAGTTAATTCGAGAGGCGGCGTATCACACCGTTATAAATCCTCCATAAATCAGATGCGCTCCGCGTTGGAGGCGTGTTGTTTATTTCTCTACATGTGTTTCTGTGAAAAGTGAATGGATGTGCAAGTTGTGATGCTGCTTCAAGAAGATGCTTTTTGTTTTTTCTTTTTTTCAACCAAACTCACACTTTGAACAGCTTGCATCCTCCATAACACATTAAATACATATTATAATGTTATATAACAGCTGCTGACATTTATAATCGTAAAAACAAAAGTAGTGTATTCATGCAAATATTTTTCTGTGCAGCAATGGTTTCATTTTTGACCTCATCACTGGTGGATTTTGTACATTTCTTCTCATGCCCTCCTCTGTGAACTGTGCCAAGGCTGTTTTCCAAGAGTCTGCCTCACATGTACAGATGTTGTTTTATTTCATCCTCTTCCAGGATCGCGCCGCTTTGAATTTCACTTTCTGCCTGACTTGACTTGATTTAACCCCCATGAGGAGTGTGCACGAGTTAAAAATATCCCATCTTTGCTGGAGGGCGGAATATGCGAGTGTGTGTCTCTCGCCGTGCACGCCTGTGCAACCCATAACGCACTCATCCAATAAGCCCCCCGCGCCATTGATGATACTGCTGAATATATATAGTCAGATAATCTTTTATGAAGCGTTGCAGAGATGACGGAGGGAGGATGAGGGAGAGAAAGAGGGAGAGAGAGGCGGTATTAATGCAACGGGAACTGATGAGGGTTTTGCATGAGCAACACAAGTAAATAGAGAGGTTAAAAAATGACAGAGATAAGACGGGCTGGGTGGGTGGGTTTGAGTGCTGCTGCTGAATCAGCAGCATCGTGAACGCAGAGCTGCCGAAGTGATGTTGAAGGATGTTTTAGGCTCTGCTGTGTGAGAGTGAGGTCACCCTGGTCCCAGAAGAGCTTGCTGGTGTTAATCCTCTTTTGGGAGTTATGATGCATTCGTGCAGTTAGACTACTACTCTGTTGTGTGAGCGCTACTAAATAGGGAACGGACGACACATCCTACAGCGGCCGTTTGCTCTTTTCCTTTGTGGACGAGGCCGAGCAGGGGTTAGGGTTAGCCTCAAACTTGAAGCAAAACTCTGAAATCGATCCACACAAATATTCTTATTCAAATGGAGGAATAAAACAAATTGTACCATCTTTTATTTCTTTTAATCCCGCAGCAAAATGTGCAATATGGTGCAGGTGTAAAGCTCCTTCTGATGGCTTCGTCTGAGGCGATGCTGGATACGAGTTCCAAATTGCTTTCAAGGCAACCACAGTTAATCAATCAGGCTACTTCATTCTTTTCCCATGTCAGTTCATGTTACAGCGTGGGGGCTCACGGGCCATCTGTGTGTATTGATTAGTGTAGAACTTGGTTTGGGATCGGTTTACATGGAGAACTAGACAAAAATTAACTCCAGCACCCTTTTGTCCGAGAGCTGCCACCCGCAAGTTTTGAAAAAAAGTGGATCCCACCTGCCCGTTGGCTTTCATTTTACAGTGTTGCCGATCATTACATGTAGGTTAACTGAACGGACAGATCATTGAGGCACATGTTGGCGTGCGTGTTGGCATGTGTGTGTCTGTGTTTACGCCGAGAGGTTAATAGGAGCCACCATGTGGCCGGAGGACTGATATCTTGGCCTTCAGTTTATTTCTGTTGATTTTCAGCCAGGTAGGCGGGGCTCGGCATAAAACCATGAATCAGCACAGCAGATCGCCACTGTGCTTCTGCCAGCTCTTCTTCCTCTCCCCCTCACACACACGCACACACACACACACAGATCCTAGAGACTTAAACTGAGAGAGGGAGAATCGGAGTGGAGGGAGACAGTGAGATAGATTCTGTAGGCAGGTAGATGGAGATAATCTCACTTGGTCCCTCGGGGGGATGATTAACTCTAAACTCCTTCTAATTCCTTAAGCTGTGCCCAGGAAACATGCTTTCTTTATGTCCTACTATACCTGCATTGTAACCGTCTTCATACGTCTCGTGCTCTTCGCAGCCCGGCGTTGACGGCGACAAAAACAGCGCTTTGCGTGCAAAATAAATACAGTCCCGAAGAACGAGGCCGGAAATGTAAATGATGCATGTGCAACATGCGTGTGCACATGTGCGTGTTGTGTGAAGTAAAGAAACGGCGAACAGAAATAGATATGAGCTTGTCCAGCTAATGAGTCCCTGCATCTTGCGAACGTGCAGCTATTTATATAACGCACCTCCTCAACCTCTGTAAGATCTTCCTCAATCGATGGACGTCTTCTCACTGCGCTACACAAATATATTCACAGGTACACACATCAGCACTGAAACATCAATGTTGAATAGTCATTTTCGATCCAAACCGATTCATATCTAAGCGTTTTGATCTAAAACACCTAGTTTCATGTCACTCCTAACATTTTTTTGGTTGTTTGTTTGAATTAAAACACATTAACCATACATAATTTAAACTTCCCACAGTTAAAGGCTGATCTGTGGTCAGTTTTAAGTGAAATTTACTGAATCTTATCTAGTGGCTTCAGACGTCAAATTGGCTTCCTGCAGGCACATTGGATTCAATTAAGAGGAGCTCGCTATGAAATCCTTATTTAACCTCAGTCCCGGTGTGTGCACCTGACCCAGCAGGTCTTTTCCGAGCTCGGGGTGGCCTACTTCATCTATAATTTCTCACATTACGCACACTAATTATGCACAATTGAGGACAGATTTTTTTCCTCTTTTCACTGCACAGTAATATTTCATCTAATTATCATTGTACTCTTTACACTAAGGGATGCTGCACCGATCAGCTGTGGCTGTCTTGATTGCGGCGCTGATGAAGGTTCACGCCGCTCAGCTGGCTGACAGCAGAGATGTTAGGAAGGCAACACAAAATGGAGGAGGCAGCAGACACAAGCTCAGCTGGTCCATTAGGAGCATGTCTGTTTCCTGACAATCAGAATTGAGATGACAGAGCATTAAAAGACCCAGAGGAGCCCAAGAGCACTGATGCATACCAGTGTGTACGTGTGCGTGTGTATGTGTGTGCGTGCGTGCGCGCGTGTGTGTGTGTGTGTGGTGACCTAGGGAATAGGCCTATGGGGGGTCTTGTTGGGGGAAGGGTAGCAAGGATTAGTTATATTGTGCAGCACAGTTATTGGTCACTGGACACAAACAATGGGAGGGCTAAAGAGGATTTGGTCCTCCGTGTGTGTGTGTGTGTGTGTGTGTGTGTGTGTGTGTGTGTGTGTGTGTGTGTGTGTGTGTGTGTGTGTGTGTGTGTGTGTGTGTGTGTGTGTGTGTGTGTGTGTGTGTGCGCCCCCTCCTCCTCCCCTGCTGTCCTGTAGTGCCAGTGAGAAGCGCATGGTATAGCAGCGGGCCAGGCTGCACCCCTTTGGGGCGGCCCTGTACATCTGGAAGATTGGCCTGTCTAGCATCAGACAGGCAGACAGAAACCCCCCACCCCCTCGCTCCATACAGACTGGGGTGGGACTTGAACTACATATGGAAGAGACAAACACAGCCACATTAGTCACCAATTAGACAAGGCCTTGACGGGGGACGCTTCTCTGTCTTTGTGAATATTTCGGAGTCGGCCATGATCCGAGCCGTTGTAACTAATAGAGCTCACCTGGGAGAGGTGCAGAGTGATTGCATAATAGTGTATTTTAGTACATTGTGCAATTTAATCAGCTGGTTAGAAGTTTCTAAATATACCAGATCTGTCCTCTTGCTGCCACATCAGTGAAACAAAGCTGTTCTTATTAAACTGCGCACTGTCACAGCGAAACACATCGTGATATTTTTAGGCACCTTTGTTCTTAGTTTTCCCACCATATTACCGGCAGATTACAAAAGACAAATGGTAAAATGTGATTAACACATTGTATTGACTGTATACTTTTGAGGACTATATGGTAATGCGCCCTAATCCCAGTGCCTTAGGTGACCTGAGTGGGATGAGTGTGGGTGTGTGTGTGTGTGAGAGAGCCGGGCATCCTGGGTGAGGATGATCCAGGCGGTGCTAATAAGCAGATCCAGAGCAGAATGCCTCCTTTGTGTGAGCAAGATTTAATGAGGCTGCAATGGGCAGCGTTTCGAGTTCATCCTCAGAACTCCTTGTGGACACAGACACACTGTTCAACAAGGGAGGCTATTGTGCGGCGACATGACATTTGTGTATGTGCGAGTGAGAATGTGTGTTTGAGTTAAAACGCAGCCTGTGGGTGGCGGTTTGGCTTCATGTTTTAGAAAATGAGTCTGGGTTGTGTTTGCTGAGGAATAATCTGAATATTGAAGTGAGGACAATTAGGGCCAAACACAGTTAAATGTAGTTGTAACATAGAATTCAATATCTTGGGTCTAACTAGTAGAGCTATAACTAAGGAATCTTTTTTTTTTTTTTTTCTTTCTTCTTCCATCAATTCAGCTGCCAAATATTTTAATAATTCATAGTCATTGTTCAGCTATTAGATTCATTTATTTGTTCATTCACTTTCTCACGAGACAAAAAATGTCAAAACTTGGTGTAGATAATGTTTCTGTAGAAATGCACGACTTCTCACTTTTCAAGGCATCGTGGGTAAGCCCGTCCGTGACCTTTGTTTGCGTTCACAGCAAAGTGAAGTGCGAGGTTTCCCGCTCCCGGGTGAGCGGCCCGTTCCTCCAAATCTTGTTTGCTGTGTGCCAAGTGTAGCCGCGAAGTGCACCGTCACACGCTGCACAGCGCTGTGACCTTTCCACCCTCCCTGACTCCCTTCTGCTCTCCTTCCCAGTGGCTACCATGACAACAGAGGCGAGCGCTGTGAGTGAGGCGGACACCGAGGGCAAGCAGAAGACCAGCGGTGCCGAGCCCGAACCCGAACCGGAGAGCAAACAGAAGACCGAGGCGGCGGCGGCGGAGCCGGAGGGCGAGAAGTCGGGCAAGAAGCCCGAGGAGGAGGAGGCGGCGGCGGAGCCTGGGCCCGCCGACGTTGCTGCCTCCCCCGAGGAAGAGCAGCTGAAGCCTCGTACCAGGACCTCCGCTGGCAAAGGCCTCTCTCGCCTCTTCACGTCCTTCCTCAAACGGCGCTCGCAGTGCTCCGAGGGAGAGGGCTTCGAGGCAGAGAAAGCAAGGGAGGAGAAGGAAGAGAAAGCTGACAAGGCAGAAGAGGAGAAGACAGACGAGGTGAAACCTGAAGAAAAGGAGGCGAAGCCAGAGGAGAAACCTGAGGTCAAAGAAGTGAAGAAGAAGGAGGAAAAAGTCCAAGAAAAGGAGGAAAAGGAGAAGGTGGAGGAGAAAGTTGAGAAAAAAGGCAGTAAAAAGAAAAAGAAAGAGGCCAAGAAGAAAGCGGAAGAAAAGAACGAGGCAAAAGTGAGCGAAAGTAAAAAGGAAGAGGAAAAGTCGAAAAAGAAGGAGGAGGAGGAGGAGGCCCAGCAGAGTTTAGAAAAGGAGGAGGAAAAGTCAGAAAAGAAGGAAGAAGAAAAGAAGGAGGCCCCCGCTGCTGAAGTTAAAGGAAAAGAGGCAGAGGCTGGAAAGAAAGAGGAGGAAAAAGGAGACAAGAAGAAAGAGTCAAAGAAAAAAGACAAGGAGGACAAGGTGAAAAAGAAGGAAGAGGAAAAGGCAAAAAGGAAAGCAGAGGAAGAGGAAAGGGCAAAGAAAAGAGAAGAGGAGAAAGCGAAAAAGAAAGCAGAAGAAGATGAGCGTGTAAAGAAGCGAGAGGAGGAGAAGGCAAAGAAGAAAGAAGAGGAGAAAGCCAAGGAGGCTGAAAAGACGAAAAAGAAAGACGAGGAAAAGACTAAGAAGGAGGATGACAAAGTGAAGGAGGAAAAGGCAAAAAAGAAGGAAGAAGAGAAACCAAAAGAGGAGTCAAAAAAGGAGGAGAAGGGGAAAGAGGAGCCCAAGAAGAAAGAAGAGAAGGAAAAGGAGGCGGAAAAGAAAGAGGAGAAGCAGGAGAAGGGAAAGAAAAAGGAGAAAGGGAAGAACAAAGGAAAGAAGGAGGAGAAAGGGGGCGAGGAGAAGGTGAAAGCGCCGATCGCTGCTCCTGAGCCCGAGCTCAAAACTGAGCCGGAGGTCGAAGCGACTCCTGATCAACACTCTGTGAGCAGCGCAGAGACGCAGGTGAGTGGAACGTCAGAGACGAGGACGAGAAATTATATAACGTCTGACTGACCTCCGTCCATCTTATTGGACCGATCTGACAAATTTTCAAAACTCCAAGCTGAAGTGTTAAACAACAGAAACGGTTCACAATCTCCGGTGCTTTTATAGTTAAACGTAACTACAAATCAAGCTTCTAAAATAAGCCCTTCACGCAGGATCACGTGGCTCAGTGTGTCGTCGTAGACAAAGCTGTGTTTTCTTTTTCCTGCTGATAAATTTTTCATCATGTGGCGACCTCCCTCAGCCGGAGCACCTCTGCTGCGCTGAAGCAGCACTAACTCGTGCCGGTCTGAGCCAAAGCTACTCTCGACATCTGCATGTCCACACTTCCTCAGAGTGATGATTAAAGAGCTTTTTACATTGTAGAATATACCGGGGAACAACATTTTTTACGTAATCTTGTTCCATTTGTATTTGAGACTGTCTGTTTCTTGCTCTTTGTACTTTCAGCTGAAGTCATAACAATGAAAAATACAACATCTCAAAATATAGAATATTTAGAAAGAGAAGATTTTCCTTTTTTAATTCAATCAAAATGTAAAAAAAAAAATAAAGGAGGAAATTCCAGTATGTATGCTATGAATAAATAACTGATTTGATGAATTACCTTTTGAATGATATGAAATTGTATTTTTCTCATATACACTCTGTAAACTGTCTTGTTTCCTCTGTCAGCCCCCTCAGGAGGAGGCGAAAGCAGAAACTGCAGTAAAGGAGGACCCTGAAGATGCAGAGGAGGTGAAAAAGGAAGATACAGACGAGAAACAAGAGGAAAAACCAGCAGAGCCGGAGGAGGAAGAAGCTAAACCAGAGGAAAAGACGACAGAGCAGGCAAAGAAAGAGAAGCCTGCCAAAGAGAAGAAGACCGAGCAGAAATCTGAAGAGGCCAAAGGCTCCAAACGTCAGAAAACCATGCAATGCAAAGTCACCTTACTGGACGACACTCAGTTTGAGTGTGAGCTTGACGTAAGAGCCCAAATTACACGGGTTCTTTGTGCAACAGTGTGGCTCCAGATCAATTCTCATGAACCCTCGCTCTGTTTTCTTTTCAGAAACATGCTAAAGGACAAGAACTGTTCTCCAAGGTCTGTGACCACATCAACCTGATGGAGAAAGACTACTTCGGCCTCGCAAACTGGGAAACTCCGACCAGCAAGGTGGGCTGGCGGCACAAACTGATCATCTCTATGAGGCCGAGAAGAAATTTATTATTAACCTTTGGTATGTTTACCCCTCCCGATATTTTCCTCAGACGTGGTTGGACCCCGCCAAAGAGATCCGGAAACAGGTTGCTGGTGCTGTCTACGAGTTTACATTCAGCGCAAAGTTTTACCCTCCGGATCCTGCTCAGCTCACTGAAGACCTCACCAGGTGAGTGTCTGTGGCGTCTGAGGACGAGCTCAGCATGGGACAGACGACATACAGCGACAGTATGAGAGCTAAAAAGAAAAGAAGAGTGTGGCTCACACTGAGCATAGTATTGCTCCTCGTCCTCACGACTGTAATCTTAACTATACCCAAGTACTGCATTGACTGCAGTTTCCTTCATCTGGTTCTCTTGAGACAGCGTATTGATGATACTCCACCCAATTTTTCAGATTAAAAACACCACATCACCGGATGACCCAAATAGTTTTTGCCTCTGGAGTGATATTTTAACATGAAAAGCTGATTTTAACTTCTTTTTTTTTTTCCCTTTCTTCTCCTCCTCTCCAGGTACTTTCTTTGCCTCCAGTTGAGGAAGGACATCATGCGCGGCATCCTCCCCTGTTCCTTCGTCACGCTGTCCCTGCTGGGCTCCTACACCGCCCAGTCTGAGCTGGGCGAGTACGACCCAGAGCTCCACGGAGCCGACTACGTCAAAGATCTGAACCTGGCCCCCGGACAGAGTAAAGAGCTGGAGGAAAAAGTGATGGAGTTGCACCGCACATACAGGTGATTACCACGGATTGAAATGAACTGTAATGACATCTTTTACGCTTTTCTTTTTTTTTTTTTTTTAACCCTCAAACCCCTAAAAATAAAAGGCCCCTCTTATCTGTATGTGTCCAGGTCAATGAGTCCCGCCCAAGCAGACATGTTGTTTCTGGAGAACGCCAAGAAACTTGCCATGTATGGAGTTGACTTGCACCAAGCTAAGGTAAACTTTGTTTGAATGAAAACTTTGCACGTTTTTGATTGTAGAAATTCTCCCCCCAAAAAATGAAGCAAAGTCAGTTTATGTACTTCCTTTAATTTTTAAAGCTGTTGACATATTTGCTGTAGTGTATCTTGCTTGTGTTACATCAGTGGCATCCAGGATTAATTACAAAAATTGATGTCAGCCCCCTTTCAGAAACCCAGAGAGATTAATAATGTTTCAAACTCCATGACCTCAAACAACATGGTCTCATGTGTGAGAAACTCTGCCTCCCAGTGACAGTTTGTTGTAAGTGCAGGGTGGCGTGCAGTCAGTGTTTCATGCTGTAACTGTCTCATCCTGTGTTTTTGCATCGAAGGATCTGGACGGGGTCGACATCACACTGGGCGTCTGCTCCGGTGGTTTGATGGTTTACAAGGACAAGCTGAGGATCAACCGGTTCCCCTGGCCCAAAGTGCTCAAGATCTCTTATAAACGGAGCAGCTTCTTTATTAAAATCAGGCCGTCGGAGGTAAATTATATGCATGTAATTAAAGATGTTCTTTGACTTTTCTTATTTGGCTGGGAGCTATATTCATTCATGCATCAATTTCAGATATTTATAAAAGATGCACACAAATAATATGATCTGATTGTTTTATTTTTAACCTTGTTTCCTTCCAGCAAGAACAGTATGAAAGCACCATCGGCTTCAAGCTGCCCAACTACAAAGCCTCCAAGAAGCTGTGGAAAGTTTGCGTTGAACATCACACCTTCTTCAGGTAAAGACGGCTTGATTCTGAATGACATTTCTCTGCCTGGCAACAGAGGTCATACTTGGGTTCCTGCTCTCCCCGGGATAATTGGCTCTGTGGTCACTCTAGCTTAAGCCTTTTATCGGCTCCTTGGCTGTTTAACCACAGAGGGAAAGCTACACACTCATGGTCCTGACCTTAGAATTAATCCCTGAAGATTTTGTCTGTTACATAACATCAACACTCTGATTTTGTTTTAAATCTTTTGTAACGTTGTCAAACTGTATATCTCTCGCTCAGGGTTTCAACCGTGGAGCCTCCCTCGTCGCGCCGCTTCATGATGCTGGGCTCGAAGTTCAGGTACAGCGGTCGCACTCAGGCCCAGACCCGCCAGGCCAGCTCCATGATAGACCGACCGGCTCCTCGCTTCACGCGCTCCGCAAGCAAGCGGCTGTCCCGAAACCTAGACGGAGGTACGTCCGAGTGTGTGGAGCTGTGAGGGAAAAGTGCATTTCGCATTATATGAACTGCTCTCTGATGTGTCTCGCTCCTGCAGCTGGAGAGGACACTCTCCAGTTTCTGCAGAGACTGTCAGCATCAACCAGGTCTGAGGTTGATGACTGGTCGCTGATGATGGCTTCTGACAAACCGCAGCCTTCCCCTGATCTCTCAGGTACCACTCGGTGTGTGACGCTGCACACTAATCGCTTATGGCACCATTTAACACTCGTTTTTGTGAGTCATCTGCTTTCTCATGCTTCAAACCTCCGAAATGTTGCTTTTGACCCAGTTCAGTCTTCAGGAGCCACTCCTACCATGTGCATTCCTTGATATGATCCCAGCGTATCTTTGGAGACTCACAGACTCGTCTACACAAAACCATTCTCAGCTTGAGCCCGCTGTTCATCAGTTTTTGGCAATTTCCTAAGCGTGCGCTTGATGCGAGTTGGACAACAAGGTTCATTTGCTTGCAGTTTGTTGGTTTCACCTCCTAACTGACAGACTCACTCATCACCAGTAGCTGTCACTAAACAATTAAACTGGGACCTTTTACAGTTTTATGTTCGTCTCTTGCTCTCGTCCTGCAGTATGAAAGGCGTCCGTCCTTCCGTCCTCCTTCTTGTACTAACATTGTCTTACTGGACTCACAACAGTCTGCTTGGCATCCAGCTTGGTTAAAAACATGCTTGAAGCACTGTGAGGCTTTCACAGTGGTCGTCATCGCTGCAGCTGAATGATTGCATAACCGCCATCACCTCGTCATGTCTTCGCAGCCAGAGGGGAGTCTCAGCCTACTTTCTCTCGGTCCTGGGAGGAAGGGCAATCCACTCAAACAGTCACAGTCACCTGGCAGGCCACACAGTCTGAGAGCGCCGTCTCTCAAACCGTTAGCCAGACTGTTGGCGAACCGGAAGAGGAACTGCCGACTGACGAGCGGCCGCTGAGGAAGAAAGACGAGTGGTCTGCGCTCTTGCATCGCCAGCCTCCTTTCCCTTATCTGCCACCTTTTGATTTTGTGAAACAACCAGGTATCTACACGGCTCCTCCTTTTTTTTCATTCACTCCATTCAACTCATACGGTACTGAACAGTGTGCAACATGGGATTCTGAGTGGAGCTCTACACTCATATTTGGTTTTGATGTGATATCAAAAATCATTTATTATCAACATATACACCTATTTATGCTGCATTTACCAATGACAAACAAAGCAATGGGTTTGCTAGCCATTTGCGGTTTGATATCTGTTCGTGTTTGTTCGGTATAAAAATGTATTGTGTCTCTTGATGTTGTCAGCTAAAATCAGCTTGTCAAAAAAGAGCTCTATGGACCGGCTATTGCAACTATCACTGATGCAGCAAGACGATTGGTTTCTCTACTTTGATCGAATCCACGGCATGTCTTCGCTTGAGGCTGGTGGAAAACCTCTGTGTGAGTTTCTTCGTGCATTTGTTTGGAGTTTTATGCTCTTGTACTGTTTCTAGGGAAAAAGTCTCCTCGTTCGTGTTCTGGCTCACTGTATCACTTCCCTTGTTGTTCCCTAGTCTCTCCTGCTGGCCAGCTCTACTTACAAAAGGAGGAATCTGTTCTGCCTGCCACAGAACAGGAGCTGAGCACCCAGGAGATCATAGAGAGGTTGCAGGAAACGATCACCGTTGTAGACAAAATGGCAGAGGGGGAGGCTTTAGAAATGAAGCTGAGGGAAGTGAGGAACCTCGAGGAAAGGCTGCAAGTGGTCGATGAAAAAGCAGTGAGACTCCTGAAAGTGATAGAGGAAGAGCTTGGGGAAGACGAGGTGGAAAAGTTGAAGGAGGAAATGAGAGCCATGCAGCAGGAACAACAAGCTAAGATGGTCACAGACAAGGTGGTGAGGAATTCTGTGAGAATAAGAACAGAAGGAATGGAAACAGAAGATACTGATGACGATGAATTGGACGAGCAAATAAAGCAGGTGTTTTTCAAAGGTTTGTTGCCTGAAGATGAAGAAATCACAGTGAAACAGGAGAGCAGAATAGAAGTGACAGATGAGACTCTGCTAGATGATAATTTGAGAGAGAAATTACGCCAGATAGAAAGAGAATGGCAAGAAGAGGTGGAGGAGAAGTTTGGCTCTCCAGACGTTGTCGGCACTGCTTCCGTAGTAACGTACCAGAAGGTGGAGAGAAAGACTAAGAAGAGAGTGACTATTGTAGAAGGACAGACAGGTGAAAGTATGCAAGGTGTGCAGATTCAGGATGGTGTCATTTCCGAGGGGAAGATGGAGGAAGAGGGCGTGCAGCAAAAGTCAGAATTACTCGAGGAGAGGACACAGAGAGACGTCACGAAGCTGCATCAGGCTGAGACTCAGGTGGATGATTTGGACGTGTGGTTCCTACTTTTTGACCGGCCTCCATACAAACCTCTTTACATACCACCAGGTACAGTATTTTGGTGTGCAATTAGACTAATCTTTCTAATATACTTACATCGCTATAGAGGCAAAAAAGTGAAGGCCACTTTTTTTTTGACATGACAATAACATATTAACCAACTACATTTTGTTTTGTACCTGGAATTATATCTTTACAAGCTTGAAAAACAAGTAATATCTTCTCCACGTTCCTCCAGACAATTGTGATCTATTATTCCAAAGGCCCCAAAAAAATACTTAAAATTACACATTTTTCCATATTTTAGCTACAGTAATCACTCAGGATGCTTTGCAGATTAATTAGATCACATGTTTTGAAGGTGGATGTATCGTTTGGAATAGGTATCCTTAAACCGTACCAATCACTAATTTTTAGCAAGCAGTGGCTTATAAACATCCACTTTCCTCACAGTTTTCTTCTGTCTGGTAGTTTATCCCTTCTCTGAGATCGATCCGAGTGCCTTCTGGTGCCAAAACAGATCTGCTCATTGCAATAGAATGATTTGACAAACTCTTCCTGATGCAAACTTTATTGATTCAATATTGATTTATTGACAAGGCCATGTGGAAAGAGAGAGTGCATACAGGGATAGAAACAACAACAGTGACAACATTACATCAAACACATGGGAGTGTAATACATGCGTACCTGCAGGTGGATATGGCGTCATTCAGCTTCAGAATGCTGACTTCCACTTTTTATTAAATCCTTGTATTTCCTTCAAAATGTTTTAAAATTGCTGCGTATTATTCAGACATTTTTCAATAAATTTGATAGAAACTGTAATATTGCTTTTATTGTGATAGTCTAATAAAAAGTGCCAGTGTCCCAGAGGGAGTGGGGTTGAATACCTTTGATATTTTATTGCTCATATCGTCGACTGCTTCTCTTGCAACAAGCTTTTTTTTGGTTTTCCATGTTCAAATGCAATTTCCCTGTCCTCATTTCTCACGAGCAGTCACCCCTGTGGAACGTGCTCAGGTGGACGAAGGCCAGTATCTCACTTCAAAGACCGAGGTCACAGAACGTGTGGTGAGAACAGAGGTTAAGGTAGAGGAGAGGCAAATCAGAGAAGAGGAGGCATGGCGTGTACCAGAGTTCACGCAGGCACAACGCGTCACAGAGAGGGATGATGACTGGTTTGTGCTCCTGGATGTGATTCCAAGAAAATCTTCTTATGTACCATCAGGTACTGCTCAGATACCTTATTCTGTTTAACAAAAGATATTATCACTCACTCTGGCTTTATTTGATGCTCGCTTGCTTATGAAGTGCCGACCTTTTCCCGAATTTGCTCATCAGTTATATCGGTCTAAAGATACAATTGAGGAAGGATTTCTTTTTGTGTTTTGACCTGCAGAACATGAAGTTATGATGAGAGGAATAGTTAAAAAGAGTGAGATAATAGAAAAGGCATCAAGCTATCTACAAGAAATCCTAGAGGCTTCTTATGTACCACCATATAGTGCTTTTCAGCTCATTTTGTAGTCCTCTTGTGCTTTTTTTGTGATTGCTTGCTTACAAAGAAGATGCACATTGCTGCTTCTGATGCCCCCTCCAAAAAATCTATCTTAAAAGTTACGGTGGAGCATCGAGTCCAGATGGATGAAGAGCCTTCCTCCTCTGGAGTTGAAGAAGCAGAACATGAAGAAGTCAAAGAAGAATTATTGGTACTTGAAGAGAGAGAAGTCAGAGAGCATGCAGTGATGTACCCGCAAGAAATCCCCCGACAGCCAGTGAAGGACAGAGAGGACGACTGGTTTGTGTTACTGGAGCGTCTTCCCAGAGAAACATCACATGTACCACCAGGTACTGCGACTCTTGTTCAAATCCATTCCTGGGCTTCTTGTGCTTTCATTTTTTTGCGCTCGCTCGCTTTCTGCTTCTGATGAAGAAAAAGCTTCTATTCTGACTCCACTTATCAGTTGCGGTGAAGGAAAAAGTTTTGGTTGGAGGTGCTGAAATGGAAGAACTTCCAAGTAAAACGTTGGTAGTGGCACTGCAACAGGGTGTGACGGCCAGAGAAGACGACTGGTTTGTGCCGCTCGATGTTCCTCTTAGAGAGCCATCCTTTGTGCCACCAGGTACTGCAGATCTGAAACCTGCGTTTCAGTCCGTCTTAACTCGTCCATGTTTGTTTTCAGTGCATTACAGTCCTATTTCCTTGTGTTTCGCAGTAGTTTCCCAGGCTGGCGTCTATCAGAAAGAGATCATTTCTACTGTGACAGAAGTAAAAGCAGTAGAGTCCAAAAGGGAGGTTGTAGTTGAAGAGATTGAGATACTGACAGAGGGGGAGATGCAGAAAATCCTCCAGCCTGTGAGGGAGCGAGAGGATGATTGGTTTCTGCTTCTTGATGTTGTTGCCAAAGAGACATCATATGTGCCTCCAGGTATCTACAGCCTTCATGACATTTTAATTCTAAATTATTACCCCAAAGACAATAATCTGTAGCCAAATTTGATTTATGAATTGTTTTTCAGTTTCTGTGCCACCAAAAATGTATCCAGATGTTCCAGTTGAAGTGAAGGTTGCGAAGCCAAAGTTGCTTCAGACTGAAGTTGAACAGATCAGAGCAATTCCTGCACAGCCACTGCCAGAGAGAGAGGATGACTGGTTTGTGCTGTTAGATGTCGTCCGTGAGAAAGCAGTGATCACACCAACAGGTATTATAATAATAGAAAAAGGTTTTGCAGCCCGTCAGAATTCACTCGGGAACGATGCATTTTTAGTTTTCGTGCTGCTGATTGGTTGTATCGAAGGTGCACCAGTAAACCTCTTGGGGTCTTTGTGTTTGTACCAGTTGCTCCAGTTTATATTACTCCGGACGTGAAGAGGACATTTGCGGCTGAAGTGACAACCACAGAGACTAGAACGTGGAAGAAGGTGATAATTATTGAGGAGAGCAGGCAAGACAGGACAAGCTTCTCTGAAATTAGATCGAGCCAAAAATCAGAGCGAGTGGGAGGCGATGACTGGTTCCTTCTTTTCGACGCCATCAAGACAGAGCCCGTTGTCGTGCCTCCAGGTAGCTTTCATCCGCCGATGTGCTCAAATCTGCTGAAACGGTTGTATCAGATTGATTTACCTTCATGTTATCACACCAGTTGCTGCGATCAAGCGTGTTGTTGACGCCGCTGCTAAACCCAAATTCATCATGGAGGACGTGAGGCCACCGGTGAAGCTGGTGGAGATCAAACCACCACAGTTGCGAAGAGTGGACGATGACTGGTTTGAGCCCCTAGATGTTTCAGCAAAGATATCAGGTATACTGCTGTTTAACTGTTGAGTGGAACCAGGCTGAACAACGTGGCGTCTGTGTGATTTTAGGTCACATTTATCAGTTGATTCAAAAGTTTAATTGGAGCTACTCTTTGTGTGTCAGTGGCTGTGGACGAGCCGGTCAGAGCGTATTCTGGAGTGACAGCGGCAGCAGGGCAGCAGTTTGCAGTCTCTGAGCAGAGAGTGCAGCAGAGCGTAACAATAGTGAAGGAGACGTGGCAGCAGAAGACTGTGGTGCAGCAGAAACCACGCCCAGCAGTCAGAGAGGTGGACGATGATTGGTTTGCCCTTCTCGATGTGGCCCCGAAGAAATCAGGTATAATCCACCATAACGGTGTCGAGCCCGAATATATTTTTGAGTTCGTTTTTCTATCGCAGTTATTCAAATGTGATTCGACACAGTGTTATTGGTTTTTGTGGGAAAAATGTTCGATGATTTGCGCATTAACACCTGGTTATGTTTGAATTAGTTGCTGTGCCCGAACGTGTCCGCTACCCAGCAGAGGTCAGAGCTCCAGCTGTGGCCAAAACAAGGATCACTATCCCTGAGAGGAGGCCGCAGTTTGAGAAACGACTCCTGGAAGAAAGACGTCCGCTCACTCGCACACATGTCAATGATGACTGGTTCACACTGCTTGATGTAGACCTCAAGGAGTCAGGTATTTTTCGTCTTCTCCGGGTTTATTTTTCCTGCAGATGAACAGCTCACACGTCGTTCTTTCATCGCTTCACGACTAACATCTAAGATACCCCGGCTTGTTGTCGCAAGTCCCCGCTTTCACCGTTGTTCAAGAAGCTGTGACTGTACAGCGGTTTGCAGACTGAGATGGATTCTCAACATTTCATGAGTTCGGCTTCATTTAACTCTTAACATCATCAGCTTCTCCACCCGCTGCTGGATTTTGAGAGACGTAACAAGCGCTTGTTGTTCATTCCGCTTTGTCGGCTCACCTCATGCCGTGACGTGTGCATGGCTTTTTCAAACACAAGGAATCGAAGCAGGTACAGTATACGCTGATAACACGGAGACTAACCGCTGAAAGTATAATGGAATTGCCTTGTTTGAGGTGATTATGTGTGTCACTGTGCTGTTTTCTCTGGAGTGATCTTTCCACAAAACTGTGCACACTAAGGCATATTTCCTGTTCTTCATTTCCATTTTTTTTTTTTTCTCCTCTAGTTGCCGTAAGCACACAGAGGGGCACACGTCCCGTCAGTGCTCCGGTCTTCTCCCAAGCTGCCCTGATGGAAGCCGGCATCCCCATGGCCCCCTTCGACCAGCCCCAGACCTCCACTCCAATCAAGACCAGCCGCCAGGAGGAGCGAAAGCTGGAGGTCACAGTAGAGGCGGTGGAGCCGTCTAAAATCGAGGCGGAGGTCAAGGTACTTAATATTACTGTGACTAAAAGCTGATGTGGAGATTATTCAGTCGTATTATTTAAATATTAATGAACCGAATGTGTAGGAATCTGTCGGAAGGAGAAAAAAAAATGAAATGCTCCAGCAGGGAGCAGAAATCACACAAAGCGTGTCTGAATATGAACTGTGTCTCTCTTGCTGCTGTAGTCGGCAGCTTGGAGGGCCCAGAGGGAAGTAGACTCTTCAGTGATATCCACCATCAATGGGGACATCCAGGTTAGTTTCACTGGCCTCTTCTGCATGAGAGACGTGAAGCGCTCGAGCCGACTGGCAGCGGATGCTAACCCGTGTCCCTCTCTCCTCCCTCGGGTAGCACGAGTCTGAGATGTCGAGCGTGGAGGTGGTGCGATTGCGAAAGGTCAGACTCGTAGCGCCGTACATGTTAACCATAGTCATTTCTCCACCTTCATTCTGACGATTCAGAGCTTCTCATTTAAAAAAAAAAAAAAAAAAGGAACTAATCTCGCCTTCTTGTCATGTTGTGCTTTCATAAAACTAGGTCTAAAATGAAATCTACATCAGGTTCGATGCACACAGTTTATCTGAGAGGTAGACTGTAATAATGGGTAGAGTGTCTAAACATTGGGTAAGGTGTAAATAAAGCGCTCTAACTTCAGTATGACGAGAGTATGCTTGCCTCAGAATATCTTTAACAATATCTTAGTCGATTAACAGTTTTCTGGGTCTTCATTTCCTCTCATTGCTTGCTGTTGTAAATGCTGGAATGCACACAAATGCATGATTATAGAATAAATGCACTTAATTAAGAAGGGGCATGATAACTAATGTTTTATCAATTGTTCTGTCGCTGTCATTCTGTTTCTTTCTTCATTATAAGAATAGAAATCTTAAATCAGCCGTTTCTTCTTTGCTTTATCTTAGTGCAACTTTAGCTCGAAAAGAGTTGCATGCAGTCTTATTTGTCTGTTGTATTAACAGTGGTCATAGTATGCATGTCCAACCTGTGGCAGTTTGATGCCAGCCTTTTAAGAGAACTGAAACAAACCACACCTTTTTTGTTCTTTTTATTTTTCACAGAAAAGAGCTAAGAAAATTGAGGGTGACTCAATTTATGTCAGACATAGCCTTTTAATGTTGGAGGTTTGTATCCCTTCTGGAGACGTCGCTCTCCGGCTGTATTTTCTTGCTCTTTGGCACACCGGCTGCTGTTTAATATCACGCTTGCATGTGGCACAAATCACATTTTCTGCATCGACTTAAATAAGTGGCTGTAGATCACATGATTAATGTGCTTGCGTGTGTGTGTGTGTGCGTGTGGCAACACAACTCTAATCCAGGTTGATTCAGGAGAGTGCTGTTGAGCTTCGAGCAAAATGCGAATGCTGGTGTTCATGTTAATGATGCTGCTGAGGTCAAAGACAATCAAGTACAGTCCGAATGTGTTTGGGATTTTTTTTTCAGGCCAGTGCTCATTAATTAACAGCTCGGCTTTATTAAACTTCTAGATCATCCGTATTCTCCTGTTCTTGCTTCTGCTCTATTTTCCTCCATCTCATTCTCCAACTTGTCTGCAAGACATTGCACTTCCTCAGTAATTATGCAAATGCATCTCCTGGCTATAGAAATGAAAATCAATCTGATTGTACAGCTCTGCTGTGTTGTTATGTTTGAAAGAAGTGACATTTTGGAGAAACACTTATCATTAAGTTGTTCTTTAGCACCACAATGGGTTGTGATTACCAGCGAAACCGCAGTACGTTTCCTAGGACGTCTCAATACTACAAAGATCAACTTGGTGCTAATTGTTGGCAAATCAATGCTTCCACTGTTGCTTTTGTTCGTTTGTCTTAAATGAACAGGTTTCCATCTATACAGGGGCTTCATCTCCAACAGCTCGACCCATGTCTGCTGTCATCGCCTCTCCTGCTCTTTGATTTGCAGCCTGTTTCTCTTAACATGTTTCACTGCAGGCTCGATGCAGTGAAACAGATCCTTAACGCTGTGCTAATTAGCTTTTAGCTTCCACCCACTTAATAATCCTCAATGATCCACTTTTGATGAAGTCATGGCACCGACTCCTTGTTGAACCACAGTCAGCGCTCATGAATCTGAATTTTTAAAGAAAGGAGTTGCTGATAATCCGTAAAGACAGCACATAGTGTAAACAACTAGACTAAAGGACCCCTTTAATTTGTGTTTTCCTTAGAATCACCTGTTAATCCTGCTTCTGCTTGTTTTGTTTAATCGGCTCAAATTGCTCCGAGGAAGCTGAAAAGTGACAAAATCTGACTGATTTTTCTTCTTTCTTTTTTTTTTATTCTCTCCTGTTTGTTAATCTTCCCCTTTCTCCTATTATATCCTTTAACTTCCCTTTCATACTCCCAACAAACTTTCACTTTGTGTATTTTGCCCCTCCATTGTTTCCCTGCTCCTTTTGTCTTGGTTGCACTCCTCTCTCCACCCTCCCTCCAAACCCCCCCACCCCCGGTCTTTCCTCCGTGCAGGAGTTCGACAAGCCGCAAGAGGACCTGATCAAGCATCACGCCAGCATCAGCGAGCTGAAGAGGAACTTCATGGAGTCCGTCCCGGAGAACAGGCCGAGCGAGTGGGACAAGCGCCTGTCCACGCACTCGCCTTTCCGCACCCTGGGCATCAACGGTCAGCCTCTGGCCGGTGCAGACGGGGTAAGTGTCACGCAGGAGCTAACGAATCTCCTCAAGTTGATCTAGTGTACAAATTAGAAGGAGTTGTGAATGACACATTTCAACTTCAGTCCTCTCTCACTGGACTGCGACAACTCGTGACAAATTGGAGACACGCGGGCAAGAAAATACACAAATTAGCAACAAGTTTTCACTTGGAATCACACTGAATTGTTCATTTGCTTGTCTGGCAAGAATGTCGAGCAATCGCAATGTTTTGAACTACACTGGGATAGATTCTGAGATATTTGTCACAGCTAACTTTGTTAGGAAAAATGAATACAGACATTCTTAAGATGCTCAAAATCCAACGACCTGTGTGCAAAGCTACACAACTCACAGGTGGAAACTGTTAGTCCAGTCGGACAGGGCAGAAGAGTTTCAATTCCTGGTATGGTTTAGTAACACTATTATATTTAATGTGCAGACATTTGTAATGTAAAAACACGAGATTGTCCATATTCTTTTTGGTTATATATTTAGTTCTGTAGTTATTGCACAAGATTTCTTCATAAATTGAAATACTACATTAAGGAGAAGGAATGATTTACAGAGGCTCTTTCTGCTGTTGTTGTTGTTGTTGATGGTTCTCTGAGAGTTTGAGCATTGTGTACGCATGTACAGCCTTCTCCAAAGCTGCAGCATGGGGTCTGCGACACACGCATGCGTATGAAGAATGCAGTCACACACATGCAGTGACTCTCGCTCCCTGACACAACAGACTGATGTGTGCGAGGCATCTTATTGGAGGAACTAGATTGGTCTTACCTGCACTGGATGCCTCTCAGCCATGACCTGTCTGCATTGCATGACTGACAGACCCGACTTCCTTTTCTACTGCATGACACCAAGCTGACCACCACCATGAGGTTTTGCACGATTGAACAAAATTATTTTATTTCCCTTTTTGCTGTCCCTCCTTCATCATCGAGCTTCCTGTCATCCTCTGGTCTTTGCTTCCTTTTCTTTTCATGCTGCTTTCACATTTTTTATTTGGCTGCTGCTTCCTCCAAGGATTTGGTTGTTATTTTCTATAAAGAGACAAGGCCTCATTCACGGTTGTATCAGCAATTAATCTCCCTCTGTAGTAAACAATAACACAGATGTCAAAGCACAGCAAATATACTGTTATTATTGCCAGTAATGGTTTCAGTTCAGATTACTGCATAAAAGCTTTCCTGTGAAGTGCAAAATTGTAATTAGTTACGCTGTTGTCACATGAATAAATGTAGAGTCACTTTGCATACCTATTGCATCGAGTGCTTTCGTGACTGCTCGGACACAAAAGCACTTACAGACTGGAAAAGCAACGCCTTCCAACACGTCGTATTGTCAGGATGCATTAGAGCTGCAGTGTAATGGAAGCACAATAACCTGATCACTGAGGGCACGAAAACCAACACGTGTTTGATGTAAGCAGCCTCATAAACATCAGTTTTACCAGCCACTTTGTTCTTCTGTTGAAGCCCAGAGTCAGAGAGCATTTGTACTGACAGAAAACTCTGAGAAAAGTGAACATTAATGAAGCTTATTTGTCCCTGTGAGAATTGTGGCGTTAATTAAAAACAAGCCTCACTTTGTTCTCCTCGTCCAGGGGGCTGCAACCTTTGGCTCTTTAGTTCCTCTGTATTGGCTCTCTGAAGCTTTCTGAACATTCTATGTAGAACAATTTTCATCCTATTATCTTATTAAAAAAAAAAAAGCATTCCTGGAATATTTTCAAAAAGAGTCGATAAAATGGTTTCAAAAGGCAAAAATGGCAAAAAAAACAAAAACAGGACAAAATAACTAAGAAAGAGGATGGACTAAAACATGATTTTAAAAATAAAGATGTGCAGAAAAAGGAGCAAAATATTCGAAACAGTCAAGAATGTACCAAACACAGGTCAAAGGGTTAAAATGACAAACATGACTAGAAAAGAAATGGCGACAAAAGCTAAAATTCTAAATTGTAGTCATGAAACATTCCGAATGTATTTTTCACAAAACTACATTAATAACTTAATAGCTGCGTGATCTTTTATGAATGAACATGTTTTGTAGCTCCAGAAGAATTTTAATTAGGTGGAAAGTGACAAAAACGTCTCTTTTGATGGGAAAAGGTTCCAGACCTCCGACTTAGTCTTTCTGTAAACTGCTCATGTTGTAAATATTTATAGTAGTTTTAAGTTGCCTTGCTATATTAAAAAGAAAAAAAACAAAACAACAATCTAATTGAATTGCCGCAAGTGTGGATGACTTTCTCTCTTTTTAAAAAAAAAAAAAAAAAAAAAAAAAAAGACTTGTCTGACATGGGACGAAAAACAAAAAGCATGTGGCATTAACGTTTCCATGTTCTGGATAACAAAGAGTTCTACTGGAATGAAGCCTGCTGGATGTTACAGTCTCAGTAGCTCAGTCGGTCATTACAGACATTGCCGGATTCCTCTCTCTCATCTCTGTTCCCTCCTCCTCCTCCTCCTCCTCCTCCTCCCCTTCAGTTTGTCATCCGCCTCCCGCGCGGCCCCCTGCTAGACTTCTACTCCAAACGCAGCTGAGGGGCCGTCTCCACCCGGCGCCAAGCCCACACAGGTGTGAATGTGACCCCACGGAGACCGCGCCTACTCCATCTAACCATCAGCTTCTCGCTGTTTCTCCTCCTTCTTTCGCCTCCTCTGCAACATCATTCCAGCACTCTTCATCCCATCCTTTTGCTCCACCTGCGACGCTGAACTATTGAACTTTTGATTCTTTTCTTTTTCTTCCCACTGCGATGCCCTTTCTCCGCCGTCTCCAGACTCAGACCTTCTTTTACAAAGAGACTGATTCGGACTGAAAATGACAATCAACCTCCTGCTGTTCTTGCATTTTCCCTGATGTCTTTTTGGACTTTTAACACTTCATCAAACATTTGCTAAAAAGTGAATTTTATCTGGGAGTTTTTAACGTCTGACCGTATCACTCTGAGTCCACTTTTATACGCACATCGAGCTACTATTTCTATCAGTCGTCTTTGGATGGTTTGACCACTGTGACCCACGTGATTTGCACAATAGAACACAAATCAGTCTCGTCTCTGGGGAAAATGTCAATGTTCTTCTTCACCGTTTAGTATTTTTTTGTTCCTGAGGTGGGAAACCTTGATGAGGCAGCTGAATTGTAATACTTAGTAACCTCGTTGTCCTTCACCGGTACTTGACAGGCAGCGTGTAGCAGCTGCAGACATTCCCTGTTGCATGAAGTTTGACAATCAAGCCTGACCAAAGAATAAAAGGCATTCCATATACAGATCATATGACTGTTTTTTTTTTTTCTCTCTTGTGAAATAGATGTTGTTCAAGACAGATAATACGAAGCTTCATTGTCAGCACGGACACATTCTTAAAGTTAAAACAGCACTGTGCAAACACTTCCAACATGTCTGACAGGAATGGTGTGATTACTGCAAAACTTCTGACTCTTCCACATTTATAGGTGCAATAAGCCAAATCATAGAACTAATATTAAAAGTCTTATCTAAGGGTGAATTAGGTCTCTTGGACATATTGGTCAATATCACAGTCTGTTTGGGAAGCAAAGGAAGAGACAGAAGAGTTTGAGTCAGCGGATCTGAAATGTGTTTTGAAAAAGCTCAGTGCAGAATTTCCACCCTAAAAAGTGTCTACCCTAAATTCATCTTGTGTTTATTCACTTTGCATTCTGTCAAGTGATGATCTAATACACTTCTGACTTTGCATTCTGGCCTAAAACTTTTGCACAGTGACTGAGGAAGGGATAAGAAAGCTTGAGAAAATATATATGTATCAGTTGTTATATTCAAAATATATCCAGTGTGCTGCTAAATGTTTTGCGGAAAGTATCGATGGCAGTTATTATTATGCAAATGCCCTGCTCTGTGGTTCAGAATATATGAAGTACGGTTGTTTGAGATTCTAATCTAAGTCGGCTGACTTCCTGTGGTAGAGAGACGGACTCACTGTAGAGCTGCTGGAAATTCCAATTTCTTTACTATATTTGTATAAACAGCACTCGTTTCCTGATGAAGTGATACTTGCAGAAATAAAACCAGATTAGACTGATATAAAGCTGCAAAGCCAGTAAACTTTATGGCTTGAGTGACATTTTTCCCCAGTTAATGATGGTGGCTTTTTTTTCTGTAATATTGAAGTTCCACTAGTGAGAAGACAGCAGAGTACAGCTCTGTAAATATTGCAAAAAACTAGTATTTGCTTTCTGTCAGTACAGTTATCTGCATCTCCTAATAAAAGGACAGGCCAGTTCCATCTATGACACTTGGATGGAGGTGAAAAGCTTCTCATATAACCCAACATGAGATCATTTAAAGTAGCCCTTTCATACAAAGGTGATTTAACCATAAATACTACCGGGCCATTGGCTTCCCTGGCATCTGTCGTAGTAAATAATGTCAATACTTCATACTTGTGGTCACATATACCTTATGTGCAGAGTTTACTGTTATTTAAATCATGTACAGGCTTGATATTCCTACATGGCCAGCAGGATACGACCACGATCACAAAGTGACTATTTTATGTCTTTTTTTTTTTTTTAGAGCGCATGCTTTAGTTTCCATTGCAGTGGTTCAGAGACAAAGGCCACATACGAGGAAACCAGCAGTAATTTGGGCTTTTCAGACGAACCCAGTCCCACCGTGAGCCACGGGAGTGAGCCTGCCAGAGCTGAAGCCCACAGCGCTCCCGTGGACGACCAACCGTGTGGTCAGGAAGACCCTGTAGTGTTTGAGACGGTGCCGGTGGTAGAAGTGGAAATGGCCCAGCTGCCTCCCTCCCTCGATCCCTCCTGTAAAGCTTTAGATGAGACGCAGGAGCACGAAGGACGGCGTCCCGGAGGGTCGGAGAGCTCTGGGCGGATAGCCGGATCGTCTCCGGCTTCCTATTTCGGGAGCGACGTTCCGCGGGTCACACGCTGCTTCCAGGTAGCCTCCCGACTCCCTCGGGGCGACGCCGATTCTTTCCCTGCTTGGCCTGCGGCCGCCGCACTTGCTCACTCCTTTGCAGCACCGTGACCAATCAAAACCTGCGAGTCAGTAGCGGTGGCATGAAATATGAGAATTTCCCGCGAGCTGCTGCAGAGGTGTTTTGCACAGTGGCGTGCTAAAGTTTCTCACTCTGGTGACGGGTCGCTTTTAACACGGGCTCCTTCTCCTCCTCCACAAAATGAAAACATTGACCTCACTTCATCTTTCCAACCCACTAACGGCATGGCGTTTCATTCTTAGTGCTTGGTGGTGGGGGTGGAGATCACAGGGTTCCTCTCTTATTTCGAGAAATAGTGATTGAAACATTCTCGGTGAAAGGAGGAGGTGGTGGGGGTGGGGGTGGGGGGTGTTGCAGTGAAACGCATGGCGTGAAAGGAAAATGATTGCTGTGAGATGCACAAGTGTTTGATTACATAGCTGCTCATGGAGCTATGCTCCCGTGTTCACAGCCCCCTCTGGTGCAGACCCAGACTGTCACCATCACTGCTGCCTCCAACTCCTTGCCCAGTGGCATCTCCACCACGGAGGTCCCTATCGTCCCGACCAAGACCGTCACCTATCAGTCTTCACAGGTAGGGGCTCCGACCTGCTCAGCCCTCGTCGGTCTCTCGGTACTCGGGCGGCA
Organism: Lipophrys pholis; assembly: GCF_963383615.2. NCBI lineage: Eukaryota > Metazoa > Chordata > Actinopteri > Blenniiformes > Blenniidae > Lipophrys > Lipophrys pholis. The sequence continues at coordinate 26,169,658 of NC_137639.1, read as the reverse complement.
GCAGAAGGTGACGATAAGCAGGTCTGGGAGGGAGTAGGTCCCGTGTGCTCAGGATAGAGTCGTTTAGAAGCCGTCACTCAAGTCGACTCCCCCCGCCCCCCACCGGTATGTTTCAGGTAGCCGTTGACTGGACGGACGAGGACAAAGACGGCACGTCGGCGTCCACCATTACCTCGGAGACCATCAGCGGCACCACAGTCACCACCACCACCACTCACATCTCAAAGGTCGGCAGTGGAATTCACACTCCCTTCCTTTCACGTCTCGTTTTACGTGCCTTTCAAATACTTTGTATGTTCTTTCTTGCACAGGTTGTGAAAAGCGGCTCTTCAGAGACTCGTGTGGAGAAGAGAATCGTAATAACAGCAGATTCTGACGTTGATCAAGAGAAGGTACAAAACTACATTCCCTCTCTTTTGTTCTTCCCGGTGTTGGGGAGCTCAGGCTGCGGGTCACTTGTTTGTTTGCTCTGATGACCGTGTCCTCTAAGGCAAGATAATGAGGCTGGTGTTCAATTACAAGCAATCCCGGTTGGATATTTGCAGGCTGGGTGCTGTTAAGTGACGCTTCCTGGAAGGTGACAGGAGCTAAAATAACGAGTTTAATACAATGGAAGGTTGGTTTTTTTTTAAAGGCAGGCAGAAAGTGAAGGATTGACACTAAATGTGAAAAGATAAATTAATAAACTTCCAGGTCTTCAAACTGTAGGTTGACTTGAACACGAGGCGACTTGAATCCTCACACTTTAGAAGTACAGAAATCAATTGTAATAATATAAAGAGGACTCCGTAGTAAAAACTTCTACCGTCTGCTTGCTTTCACCGTTTCAATGTAACTCTGAATAATCATCCTGAAAGCACTAGAACGTAAGGAATGAATAAATACTCTAGTAAACTACAAATACCTAAAAAAATAAATCACCTTTACGAATACATTTCCTGTCATCACAGTTCTGAGTTTGTAACTTTGATCTGCTTGTGTGTGTTGCAGGGAAAACATGGGGGAGCATCGGCATTGTAACTGAATCAGGACCTCCTCTCGACTCGGCACGTCCCTTCTCACACATATCTCACAGAAAATCTCTCATAAATCTGCACCCGAATGGATCAATAACCGAGTGGGTAGCAGATCCTTTTAGGGTTTGTTTTTTTCCCAGTTAAACAGTTCAGTAGGCAGGGCTGCACTGCGCACAGACTCCAATCAAAACTCTTACATCATCCCGTTGTTGTGAAAGCTTAGCGAGTTCGTATTCTGTTGGTTCCAAAACCAGCATTTTTGAGTTGTGTGTTCTGTTAAGTTTGCTTTTAAAATGCTTCTTTTTTTTTTCCCTAGTGGTTTTTACATTGTTGATTTTCTACAAAAGCGTACTGTTTCCTGTTGTAGTGTAGACGCCATTGTCAGCATCTTCTCCCTTGGTGCTGCTCGGGGAACGTTAAGACTACATTCAAGGGAACTCTTCACTTCTCCTCGTCGCTTTGCCCACTTGAATTCAGGAGCGACGTGGTTTTTACGTGTGCAAAGGAAAAGTAATGACATACCTCTCTCAAATCGATACGTCAACAAAGGTGTTTTCTGCTCAGATTTGGAGTTTTTAGCTTCGTTTGGTGCTCAGGTACAAAAAAAACCCCAACAAAAAACACAAAACTGAAATCGTTTTACTTCCCCAGCCAGCCAAGAAGCCGTAGCGCACACGCACGCACACGCACGCACACGCACACACACACACACACACTTGTAATTTAAAACAAATTGATCTATTTTGAAATATTTCTCTATTTTATAGAAGTACATGTTTTTTTATAGTATTTGTACAAATTTGAGGTTTTTAATTTAAATGGTAGGTTACCGTCGTGCTGAAGGTGTCAGGTCTGGTTCAGACCCCGAATCGTTCTTATTCGTTTCCTGCTGTGGTCCACCGAGTCGATCAGGAATGTCATCGCCGTTTAGCGTAGGCAGTGGAGTGCCCCCACCCCCTTCAAGTTTCAGAAAGTCGCTTTGAACATATTTGTGGTTGGTAAGAAAGTTTTACAAGCTTCGGTCTGTTTTTAATCTCAGGTTTTGATATTGTTTGTAAGACCAACACAGACCTCCATATGATTGTATGAGGAATGTCCCATGTATGTATATCCATCTCTATTGTAAATGTACATTTCATGTCCAGTCAGGTGAGTGAATAGAAAAGGAGAAAAATGAAAAAAAAAAAAGCTTCTCTGTCACGGTAACCACGCGTACGAGACGAAGGCAGCTGCCCCGCTATACGTGGCTTTTTAATCACAGGAGCAAAAATGTTTTTTTTGTTTTTTTTTAACATGTTCTACTATACAGTAATTTATTTGTAAAGTAGAAAGAAGAAAAAACTTTCTTGTGATTTGATGTACTGTGATGTTTCAACTCGAGCTGGTTTTCCACTAGAGATGTCACCATGTTTAAATATTGCATTTCATTATCAACCGAGTTTGTAAAGCCTTTTTAACCACGTAGTCCGAGTAGGTCGCTGTCTCACTCGCTGTTTTCTTGTACTTTTTCCATAGAGAAGAAAATATATGAATCCTTTCTAGATAGCATGTTTGTTAGCACTTTTGTTTTTTTAAAAACCCCAAAATGAAGCCATTGGTTATTGTAGCTACACGACCAACAACCACAACCTCTCCTTAATGAAATGTAGAATTTCACGTCAAGGGAATAATTTAAAAAGAAAAAAAAAAAAAAGTAGCTTTTAGAAAATGAAAACTATTGTTGCTTTGTGACTTCTCCCTGTCTTTTTATGAAAACAATAAAATAAGCATTTTGCATTTCATTGGGCTTTTCATCTGTGAAGTACACAAGAGACAGATCTCAGTAGGAAATATTTAATACTTGCTTCATGGATGTTCTGCATGTTATTTTTAATCATGATGTAAACATGTTCTATGAATACAGTAACATCGGGACAAGAAGAACTGAACAATACAACTGATATCAAGCTCGGGTTACTTTGAAGATTAGCTCAGACGGTCCAATTTGGCGTTTTTATACTCTTGAACGTAGCACCCTAATCGCGTACTGCTAAAGCTAAACTCGGCACGTTGCAACGTCCGTTCCGGAGTCTTGACGATCATCGATAAGGCAAATCTTTCTTGGGCTGGTGGTGAGATTTCTTGTTACATTCAATCACCTGCAAATCCACGGAGTCAAAGTCCTCAACAACCTCGACACCTGGAGAGACGGACTGACATCGATTAGAAGATTAACCTTTAGCGGACAAGAACTCGACGTGCTCCAGGGTGACGGAACTAAATCTGAACAACAACAAAAAAGTTGAATTTGCAGAACTGTACAGGCATTTATTTTGGAATTTGTGAAACCAGTGCTTCAAACGGGGTTGTAAACAGCTCAGTCTTTGAGTCCAGGTCACGTCAAAGCCGAGGTCTTATCGAACCGTCTTGGCCGGGCTCTTGAAAGTGGAAGCGGCCTGCAGCTGGAGCTGATAAGCCATGGGGTGAATCTTAAAGCCATATAACCTGAAAACAAAAGATCCGACAGACGCACATTGTTGACATGAAGTTTGGCGTTTCTCACATGAAAACATTGTGTAAACGGGGCGTAAACAAAAGGGTACAAACCTGGGCACGAACTGGTTGGCGGGACGCTTTGGGCGATACTCTGGGTGCACCATGAACAGCATGTGTGGGAAGCCTGTGCCGAAGTAGGCTCCGTCTGTGTGGTGGTGTCGGGACGACTTGGGGGTGTACACGTCCATACACTTGGGGCAATAAAGCTTCACCATTGCTTCACCGGGGATGTCGGACAAACCTACGACGGAGAGGAGAGTTTCCTCATTACAGACGTCAAATGGGGGAGGGGGGTTCTTTATTGTGACGGAGAAGAAAAATGAGGATTACCAATAGGAAGCATGGGCTGGTTCTCACAGTAGACTCTGGGGCAATAACCAAAATCTCCTTGTTGGTACTTTTCCAGCTGTGAAGAACAAACTGGTAAATTACCGCCGCTTATCGGGTGGCGGGAGTTTATGTCTACAAAGTAACTGCTCACCATTTGTGCGATGCCTCGGTTTGTGAGGATGTAACGTGCGTGTATGAGCCCGTAGAGCATCTCCGCCGCCTGCTCGATCAGGTCGCTCTGGTTGGGGTTATCTTCTAGCTCCTCATCTTTAAAGATAAAAGCCAGTGGTGTTGAATAACTCGTCGTTACGTACTAGACTGCACTGCTTTGAAACCACTTGATAATCTCACCCGGCTCCAGGTCGAGAATCATGTCCAGAGCCTGGCGGTAGTGAGGAACCTGCTCGTTCAGACCCGTCAGGTTAAACTTGTCCTGAATGTAGTCCTCATCAACCTATAACAGCGGGAGGAGATAATCAATGGCTATTAATGGCATGAATTCCTGTCGCAGCAGCACATTGCTTCAGCACACTGATGTGGAGTCGTTATGTAAGAGCTTAACGGGATTAGTTGGGCGCTGCCAGTGAAGAAAGTGAGTGGGGGATAAAATTAGCAATGGAGCGTTTGCGTGCAGACAAACCAGTGTGTTATACACTGATCACACAATCCCCTGGTATTTTTATTTCAACTGCATTTCCCCTCACATGTCTCTGAAGGTGCTGCCCCCCTGCGGTGCAGGGGGAACAATAAACACACGGCAGCTGTTTATCTCTTATGAAGAGAGCAGGATGGAAGATTTAGGAGCCCTGCTGGTAAAGAAAAGCACTTTGTTGTTATTTAAGATTGGATGATGCACTTCCATGACCTTGACATGCCAGCCATGGGTTTAAATGAAGTGAATTTTATTGGTTTAAAAAAAATATATACATCTTTTTTTGAAAATCACGTCACTTTAATATATCAATTGGTAAGGTACTGGGCAGGCTAACAGGAGTCTGTAAGCAATAAACAAATCGGCCTTGTCTATAAATAGGTTGACAAAAGCAAAAATGAGAAGTGGTAATTGGTAGAGGAAGCTCGTGCACTTATACTGTTATGGCAGTTCCTCTTATTTATCTTTGTTTATTTTAAGTGAGTATAGTAGACGCACTCTGTCCCCATCAGTAGTTTCCAACATCACTTCTGCACAAGTGAGGAGCACTTTTGACAATGATGATATTGATAACTTTAACGTGTCCTGAAACAGACGTGTGGAAAGTCAAGGCCGTTTTAAGAAACTTGATAAATAAAGTAAATGTCTTAACGGAAAGAAGCACAGTCTCTAAACTGCAAACGATTTGCTTCTTTTTTAGGATTTTCAAGGTTATAGCCACAAATGTCACTTTCGATAGTGTCCAAGACTTTATAGAAGCATCTCTTTTCAATTTTAAAGCATGTTTATGATCTTTTTTTTGGTTTCAATTTAAATGTAATAATGCTTCTCCCATTGTCAAAATCGGCACCCTACCTGACCAGGTAATCTTCCATAATCTAATTATTTAAAGCTATAAAGCAGCATGTCACTGACTCCTGGTGACCTGAAGTCAGGTAAGTGTGTGTGTGTGTGTGTGTGTGTGTGTGTGTGTGTGTGTGTGTGTGTGTGTGTGTGTGTGCGCGTGCACCTCGCAGAAGAACTCGTTCCCTCTGAGTCCACAGAACCATGAGATCCAGGAAACCTCCTCTGAGCTGCTCATCCTCCTGACAAACCGAGCACAGCTGCACTCAAACACATTTGATCGACAACACACACTCACACACACGCACGCACACCTCCAACTAGCTCACTGCACTAACTTCAAAATTACACTTTCAACACCATACGTCAACATGTTCGTATTAGACTGAATCTGACACGTTCGAGGCTTTTTAAAAATGAAATATAATCTAAGCTTGCGCAATGTTTGTTTTGCCTGTCTTCAACGTTAGCTCCTGGGTTAGCTCGCTAGCTCGCCTCCGCGTTAACACGCGCAGTGCAGGTCGTAAAGTAGTTAACCAAAGCAAACTCGACACGTATTCAAATGCACTTGTCCATTGTTGCTTACACTAACTGGGTTTTACTCACCTTTTTATTCGATAAAAATCAAAACATTAACCTGAAATTTTGGCTAGTTTGTCTTCTCTGTTGGTGACTGACGCCACTTCCGATCAGTAGGATTTCAAAATAATATTATCCCCTGACGCGTGTTTTTATTTATATGGCCCAAAGAAGAAGAACAAAAACACTCGTTTTAACCTCCCATATAAAACTAAATTAATGAAGAGCAATACGGTTTTCTTTAAATTCTAACTTTTACTGACGTTCAAATACAATCACAATAACAGAAGTGTTCTAGTTTCCCTTCTGTCTGGTGACTAGAGCCACTTCCGGTATATCAGATTTCAAAATAACGTACACCACTGACGCATGTGGTGCTTTATGTGGAGCAAAGAATTAAAACCTAATTAAACTAAATTAATCAAGAACATCACAGATTTCTTTCACTTTTCAACTTTTAATGACGTTTAAATAAAAATCACCACAACATAGAAATTGTGGGAAATAGTTTTACATTTAACTAAAATTTGTAGCAGGACACACAACAGAATCAATCCAATAACTACTGTACTTTTTCTTTTCAATTAAAAGGCCGAGTTGTAAAATTCACGATGGTGGTTTTTTTTTTCTTCTGCAGATCATCTATTTCACGGCAGGTCTGAAAACGTTTTCCGGCAAGGTGGTCCAGTTTCTTTCAGCTCCTGCTCTTTTCCCATTCCTTCAAACATCAAGATCCTGAAACCAGAGAGCAAGCACACTCTAATAATCACTTACATGTTACAGTTTCTGTATTTGTTTGTTTCCCCCCACCCACTTGTTTTAATCTCCCATATAAACCCCAGTATGACCTAAATCTCCACTTGTTCTCTATATTGCCACGTTTTGAATACTCACAGTTTCAGAATTGCATTTCTTTTTCCCAGCATCATATTCAGAAAGTCACTGTAGCAGATGACGTCTGTCGACACCCCTCCGGCCACCTCAGACATCATCTTTTTTAACTCTAAGTGGGTCTTTGCTAGTCCAAGTTTTTCCAGCATTCGTTTCAGGCCCATCATATCTGTAAAAATGATTGATCACAAGAAAATAAGGAAATTTGTATGTTTGTTATATGAAAACATCCTGACCTAGTTTACCTATTTCCCCTTTGTCGTTGAGATCAAACTCCATGTATTTCTCTGTAAAGCAAACAAACGTCGTTTTGAAAGACTGCATAGCAAATGGTAAAACAATAATCTTTGGACATGACCGTCCTTGAATGCTTACTTTTAAACATTTCAAGCTTTGAAGTCAGGTCTTCCTCCTCTGCATACTTGGGATCAGTCAGAAAAGCCTTTGGATAAGATAAATACAAGTTAAAGAAATACATGCAAACAATGTACTATGGATAGTTGTATGTTTTGTGTTTTTATGTTGACATTCTGTGTAGAAACAGATATAAGTGACCTGATGAAAACCTCAAACCTTGTCAGTTGTCAGTACTCACCTCATTTATGGAGTTTAAATTGTCTTCCTGTTGAGACTTTAGAAGACCGTATGCTTTACCGCCTGTACAGAACAAGTAATTGTTTGAATTAACCACCGGAAATCAAAAAGAAACAACGTTTCTGTACCTGAAGCAAATATTTTAACTAGAACACAACATGACAGAAAGGAACCAGACTAACCTTGAACACTTTTGTCCATCTCTGTGAGAGGCGCTCAGAAACTGTGACACCAGTAGCAAACAGTTGTGATGGTGTTTCAGTAAATCAAGCCACAAGAGGAAGTGGCGCAATAGCTTCATTTAGCCCTGGTGAAGTTCCTCTGTTACATTTAAGACTGTGTCACGCCGAGGTCAACTGGGTGATGCAAATAAAGACATTCACTGCCATTAAAGCAGGAAATGAGTTTGAATTTGTCAGTAATAAAAACAACAACATTTGTTCATAGAATAGTTGCTTTCATTTCTTGTCGTGAAGTTTATGTGAAAAGGTGAGGAGAGCTGTGTTAAAAGGACTCAAAGTTGTTAAAACAAATAATCTGCCTATAAGACATCTTTTACAGACATTTCACTTTGAGCCAATTCTTCTATTGACGTTTTGAGATCTAACAACCACAACCACCTCATTGCCAGCTTGTCTATGTTCACTGTGTCAGTCACTCCAGCGTTCTATTCATAGTTTCGAGTGGCATGTTTCTGACCCATCTTCTGTTCAACTACACGTCTGCCCAGTCTTTAAGTTTATTGTTGGATTCTGACCCTCAGCTGCATGCCTGTACTCTTTTGCTTACACTCTGACGCCCCTCCCATGCTTCTGACATTGGGATTGGAGCTGTCCTCTTCCAGAGGTCAATCACCGACAACCCTCGTGCCTTCATATCAAGGAGATTCTCCTCCATGGCGCAAAACTATGACATTACAGACTGAGAACTATTGACTACTTAGTTGGCCCTTGAAGAATGGCGCCATTGGCTTGAGATTGCTGAAAGACTGTTAGCCACCGAGTTGTGACCCCGGGAATCTGGAGAACCTCTGCAAAACTCCTCAACTCACCTCTGAGCTTCTAAATGACATTCTCAGTGGGGCTTCAGGCTTCAAGCCCCACTAGGCATCAAAATCACGTGATCCGAATGAATGGAGCCACAGCCTGAGCATGCGCACTTACACTTTACTGCATGCAATACACACTGCACTCAGTCAACCATCGGTGTCGATCAGGAGAAAACACAGCCTGAAGCAGCAAGAGGAGACCAATCACCAGGGAGAACAGTCCTCACACAATAATTATGTGCTATATTGGAGGAAGTTTTATTCTCAGACACCTGCCCCTAATGACCAGTGGCCACAATTTGTGACATGTAGATTTTGCATCTTAACAGTAATGTGTTTCCTTTTCTCCTTGACATATTTGCTGATGCATTCATAATACTTTCTTGCTTTCTTAAAAGTTTTTTTTTACTTCTTAGATTTAGAAAATCCGTCTGAATTCCTCCGCACAGCCCCGGTATTTGAACACACCAGAACGAGTCACAGAATTACAAACCAATCAGAGACCTTCTTTCAAAGCATATATAACACATGGTATCAGTTGACCAATCACGTTGCTCGTTACTGCCTGGGCCAACTATAAACCGGAAGTCAGTTGCGGGTTGTTTACTCTGGGCGAATTTTCACTATGTTTTGGCGAAAAAAGATGAATTTGGGCAAAATTAGATGGTCATTATACACATATCTTAGACGGCTTTAAGCAACATGTCCGCTATTCTTTCAGCCGTCCTTTCCGAAATTTGACTGTCTGAATGAGGCTGGACGGCTCGCTACCTAAAACCACTGGGTGTAGCATCACTTGACTGAGAATATCCCTTCCGCTTGAAGGCCTTTATGTACAGAGTCTGCATGTTATTGGCAATAACATAAGTTATTCAACTTAAACTCATTCATTCTTGAGATTGGTAGGGATATGAAGCACATCAGGACACAAAAAAAATGTATCAGAAGACCAGAAGCAGTCCCCCAGCCGCTCAGCACTGGGACCCACAGGCTCCACAATCGTATGTTCCTCAGGTAAGTGGCATTTAGAATTTGAATATTTGACCTGTCACTTATGGTGAGTATGTTAGGTCTCGTCAGAATCTAGACCAGTATTATGAATGCTTAAAAATGATCATTTCAAACCCCCTTAAATAAGTGATGGGGTATTTCTGAACTCCTACTGCCATCCGCTATAGCACTATCTTTTAATATAGTTGTATATGTACATTCTGTATACCTCTACCCCTTCTACAGAATCCAGAGTTAGATCCTCTGATTTGGCTGAACAAAATAGAAATAAATTCATTTGACGCACTTGTGACAATATGTATTTTTAATGTGGCCTGAGACTTTAGTCCAGAAATACTAATACTGGGATTGTGTCTATGAAGTAAAGTACCATGTTTTTGTGAAAAAAATTGAAGCCAAACTCTGCTGTGCTAATTAGAACTTTATAAAAAATGAAACAAAAGTCCCCTAAACTAGACCGTTTCCTGATTTTGAAGAATAGCATTGTGACATCTTCCTCCCTGTGGCATTCTGTGGACATCGGCAGTGTCTTTCCTCTCTTCCTCAGTCTTTTTGGGCCATCTTTTATTAATTTCTTGCTATATCTACTCTCTCTTTCTCTGACCTTTCTCTGCATTGAAAAAATTCAGTTTGAAAGTTGGACTTGAAGTCTTAATGTACTAACACTTCTATTCTTCTTTTCAAGACGCATGATTACAATATTTACAACTTCCTTACTTGTGATCAACATAATTTTATTCAGAAAGAACATGATAAACATTTTATACTTACAATACAGACGATTACATGAAATAATACAAGACTCATAATAGTCAGGTTACATATCACACAAATGTTCTCAGTCCGATGATCCAGATTAAACACCAAGTTGTTGAGATTTAGTAAAAAAAATCTTCCTTTTCCTGAGTTGACCTAATAGTTGACTGTGATAAAGGAGAGAAAATGAATTTAGTCACATTTTTTCAGTCTAATATGATTTAAAAGACGCATGGTTATGACATTAGAATAATACTCACAGGTATGCAGCCTTTCATCCCCAGAGTAATAAACACTATTGATGCGTCGGATTGCAGGACCTGAGATATTTAAAAAACAACATAATACTTGTCAAAAAAAACTTGTTTTGAAAAGGAAGTTAACAAGGAACGAAGATGGGTACTTACGATTGATTTGAAACATTCAAAGTCTCATATTCAGCCATCCTTTCTGTGATTGGACACGAGAAACAGGAAGCCCAAGTTATTAATACTTATAGCGGTGTAGTTTTCGCACAAACACCAGGGTGGTATTTGTGACTTGGACTCTTCCTGTGTGAAGTCTGCATGCAAGTTAAATTGCGCAGTATTTTATTTTCTGTGGTTTATGTTCTCGTTCACTTCAACATAAAACAGTTTTTCTGAAACATCACTATTTAATTATTTCCTTCCGGTGCTCTGAGCAAACTGAGCAAACAAATGTCATCTAAACAAGGCTATTGTTCATCATAGGGAAAGTCTATTTCAGTTTATTAAAGTTGATTAATTTCTGCAATCTTAGCTATGATTTTTAACCTAGTTTACCTTCATCAGGTGTTTAGATATAAACCCACACTGACTGTCCTTCATCAGCAAAGTTACACTTTAAAAACTTCAGTTCGAAATTATTGTTTGTGCAGAACCCCCCCCCCGCCCAAGAAATTCACTACATGAATAGGATACTAACCAGTAAAGTCCTAAACTGTATGTAAAGGGTGCAAATCCCAATTTATCTCAGAGTTGATTTCGTGTTTTTGAGAACCGATAGCATAAATGAAGTGGAAGCACGGTTGTTGAACATTAATTCAGTGTAGAGAGTTTGTTTCCTGTGACTCTGACTATTAACGTATTTGTTTGGTGGCTGATGATGCTTGACTTTTACATCTTCCTTGTATATTTTCACTTACCCTGTAAATGTGATGGAATCAAAATTTCATAATTGTCCACAGTCACTGTAGGTGCACATGGAAATAAACAAAACGCTAAATTACAATATCATTTCAGTAAATTGATATGGCTGAAAGAGATACGAGTCTGATCAAACCTGCAGTCTGAAGCTGTGCTGTAACTTTCCTCCTCTGTTGTCTGCAGTAAAAGAATAATCCCAACAAGGCAGCAGCCATCAACCCAAAATTGACTGAAACTACCACTGCGATCAAAATTGCACTGCTCTCAGCTTGCTGGAGTGATCCTAGAAGAAGTGCACGTCATCTGTTACAACACAGTGCTTGAGATAATATCTGTGTAGTTTTAATAATTGTATAACACTAATAAAGCAGACTGACCTTTCAGAGTCTGTGTCGGGGTATTTGGGGCTTGTGTCGGGGTATTTGGGGCTTGTGTCGGGGTATTTGGGGCTTGTGTCGGGGTATTAGGGGCTTGTGTCGGGGTATTTGGGGCTGTTGTGGCTTCAGATGTGTCTTCTGCATCTTCAGGAAATAGAGAGATGTTATGTTTTCTGTCGGTGACAAAACCAAACGTAACATTTGATAATGGTACAAATTACCTTGGACATTCAGACGGACGTCGGCGCAGTACTTAGTTTGTCCAAGAACATAACGACATCGATACCAGCAGCTGTCGCTGTGACTCACATTCTGGATTATCAGTGATGTGTCGCCTATTTCAACCCTCTGAGAGTCAACAGATACGTGGTTCGATCCTTTCAGCATTTCCCAGGAGACAATGGGTGGCCTTCGCTCCTCTGATGTGATGATCACAGAGCACTGCAGCCTGGCGGAGGAGCCGGGCTTCACCTTCACTGCAGGAAGGATTTTGCAGTCTGACAGATAATGAAACATCTTCAGATTATATAAGATTATCATTAAACACTGAAGTAATTTAATCTTTCCACATTACCTTTTACTTTCAAAGTCCTGTTTCTCATCAGAACACGGTCCCATCCTTGCCAGATTTCACAGCTGTACATCCCTTCATCAGATTTTTGCAGGTTTTTCACATGAAAATGCATCAGTCCGTTTTCATCTGTTTCCCAGGACATTCGTTGATCTTGTTGAGCCTTTTTGGGCCACTCAAAGATGACCATCGGTTCATTATCTGTTGTGTACTTTATCACCTTGACTCTGTAGTGGCTTTGTGCATCAAATTCATCTGAATTCACCCCGATGAGAGCAACAGCTTCATGTGCTGAAGCAGTCTGGATCTCTGTGGAGGCAAGTTCAAAGAATGACAGTGTAAGAGGTTACATCAAGACAGTAAATCATAAAGAAGTCCTTCTTAGATAGACTCACCTCTGTATTCTGAAGACATAATTATCAAGATCAACAAAAAGAAAACCTGAACATAGACTTGAGCCATGGTGCATGCAAGTGAAGAGGGAATTCATCTGCTCTAAAACTGTGTGATGAGTTTCCTCCCACTCATGACCAGTGATGCCGGTCATATGACCACTTTTTTTCAGTAACGAGCGATCTACCGCGTTACTTTTTCTAAACCAGTAATCAGATTAAAGTTACTTCTTCAGGTCACTGTGCGTTACTATTGTAGACGAGTTACTTGTCTGTCAAGCCGCTTTATTCAATCAATCAATCAATCAATCAATCAATCAATCAATCAATGAAATACTTAATTTGTCAGGGGGGATTAAATGGTATCTAATAGCAGCCAGTGCAAATAAATGAATAGATAAATAGTGCAACAACAGACTACAACTACATCACTGGGTAAATAAATACCAGTAATAGTAAAAATGTGATAATAAAAGCGTGAGTCAGATATAAATACAACAAAGAATGTTGGTCAAAGGTTAAAATACGTACAAACATGGTGCAGGAGGCAGTGATTAGCAGAGTTTTTTCATTTTCGTGTTGAGACGATGGGGGGGTGTTGTAGGCAGCAGCTGAAAGTAACTTGTAGTCTAACTTAGCCACTTTCAAAAACAAGTAATCAGTAAAGTAACTAAGTTGCTCTTACAGCGGTAACTAGTAATCAGTAATTGGATTACTTTTTCAAGGTAACTGTGGCAACACTGCTCATGACCTCAAGCTACATAAAACTCTCATCATGAAACTACCTGCAGCTTTCAATTGTTTTGTTTTTTTTAAAAACTGTTAGCAACCATGTAGCACTGACGATGATCCACATCTTGTCAGGATCCGGTGGGTCCGGTCCTGGCAGTTATATGTTTTATGTTTTGTGTTCTGTTTGTTTTGGTGAGTGTTGTCTTTCTGTTCTGTGTATAGTGTTCCTTCCTCCCCCTCGCATTGTGACAGCAGAGCAGGCGCAGCTGTGGGGGAGGATAACTCGTTCCACCTGTGGCTCATCAGCGGCTCCGCCCTTAAAAGCCTGGAGCTGCCAGTGGTCGTTGCCAGTCCGTACCTCCTCTGAGAATAGTCGTCTGTGCCAGCTCTCTCTTCAGAGTTTTGTCCCCTGGTGATGATCCCTGAGCCCCCAACAGTTCCGGTTTTCCTGTGCTCTCCGGGACCTCGCCATCCACTCCCATCCGGCACCGTGGAGAAGCTTCTCTGCAGTCTTTTCTGGGA